>NC_082734.1:31907345-32651095 GCF_030144855.1 Hypanus sabinus
GGACAAGGGGGAATCACAGGGAGCCTGGGAGAGGACGGACAAGGGGGAATCACTGGGAGCCAGGGAGAGGACGGACAAGGGGGAATCACAGGGAGCCGGGGAGAGGACGGACAAGGGGGAACCATAGGGAGCCGGGGAGAGGACGGACAAGGGGGAATCACAGGGAGCCAGGGAGAGGACGGACAAGGGGGAATCACAGGGAGCCAGGGAGAGAATGGACAAGGGGGAATCACAGGGAGCCGGGGAGAGGACGGACAAGGGGGAACCACAGGGAGCCAGGGAGAGGACGGACAAGGGGGAATCACAGGGAACCGGGGAGAGATGGACAAGGGGGAACCACAGGGAGCCGGGTAGAGGACGGACAAGGGGGAACCACAGGGAACCGGGGAGAGGACGGACAAGGGGGAACCACAGGGAACCGGGGAGAGGACGGACAAGGGGGAACCACAGGGAGCCGGGGAGAGGACGGACAAGGGGGAATCACAGGGAGCGGGGGAGAGGACGGACAAGGGGGAATCACTGGGAGCCGGGGAGAGGACGGACAAGGGGGAATTACAGGGAACCGGGGAGAGGACGGACAAGGGGGAACCACAGGGAGCCGGGTAGAGGACGGACAAGGGGGAATCACAGGGAACCGGGGAGAGGGCGGACAAGTGGGAACCACAGGGAACCGGGGAGAGGACGGACAAGGGGGAACCACAGGGAGCCGGGGAGAGGACGGACAAGGGGGAATCACAGGGAGCGGGGGAGAGGACGGACAAGGGGGAATCACTGGGAGCCGGGGAGAGGACGGACAAGGGGGAATCACAGGGAGCCGGGGAGAGGACGGACAAGGGGGAATTACAGGGAGCCAGGGAGAGGACGGACAAGGGGGAACCACAGGGAGCCGGGGAGAGGACGGACAAGGGGGAATCACAGGGAGCCGGGGAGAGGACGGACAAGGGGTAATCACAGGGAGCCGGGGAGAGGACGGACAAGGGGGAATCACAGGGAGCCAGGGAGAGGACGGACAAGGGGGAATCACTGGGAGCCAGGGAGAGGACGGACAAGGGGGAATCACAGGGAGCCGGGGAGAGGACGGACAAGGGGGAACCACAGGGAGCCGGGGAGAGGACGGACAAGGGGGAATCACAGGGAGCCAGGGAGAGGACGGACAAGGGGGAATCACAGGGAGCCAGGGAGAGGACGGACAAGGGGGAATCACTGGGAGCCGGGGAGAGGACGGACAAGGGGGAATCACAGGGAGCCGGGGAGAGGACGGACAAGGGGGAACCACAGGGAGCTGGGGAGAGGACGGACAAGGGGGAATCACAGGGAGCCGGGGAGAGGACGGACAAGGGGGAATCACAGGGAGCCGGGGAGAGGACGGACAAGGGGGAATCACAGGGAGCTGGGGAGAGGACGGACAAGGGGGAACGCAGAGGGAGCCGGGGAGAGGACGGACAAGGGGGTCACTTTGGAACATACATTGAAATGCTTTGTTTGTGCCAATGACCAACAGTGTTTGCTGGGGGCAGCCTGTTAATGTCGTCACGTCGAAGCAAACAGTAAATGTGTCGTTTGTGATAACTCAATTTCTGAGGATTGTGCTGGTGGCATTCCATGTTCACACGCTGACGTAGCATGCCCATGACTCACTGACCCTAACCTGTACGTCCTTGGACTGTGGGAGGAAACCGGAGCAGCTGGGAAAGCCCGTGCGGACACGGGGAGAACGTACAAACTCCTCACAGACTGGTGGGAATTGAGCCGCAATCTGTGATGTTGGCACTGTTTATGCTAACCACTGCACCACCAGATCCGGAGACAATAGGGATTGTCTCTCCTTGTCTGTACTTCATCTACCTTCTGCTGTTTCATTTCCATAGATAATCATCATCATTATGTGCCATGCTCTATGATGTGGGCAATCATTGCCTTTGACCATGATTGTTCTTGGCAAATTCTACAGAAGTAACTTACCATTGCCTTTTTGTGGGCAGTACCTTTACAAGATGTGTGACCCCCCCCCAGCCATTATCAATACTCTTCAAAGATTGTCCGCCTGGTGTCGGTGGTCGCATAACCAGGACTTGGGATATGCATCGGCTGCTCATATAACCGTCCACCAACTGCTTCCTTGGTTTCACGTAACTGTGATCGGGGTGGGGGCTACGCAGGTGCCTCACCCTGCACAAGTGTAACCTTACAGGCTAGAGGAGGGAAGGACTGCCTTACACCTCCCAAGGCAGAGATGTATCTGTACCTCAGAGACAGTAAAGAGTCAAAAATCCTAAAGTCTGGGTGTCCCTTTTAGCCCGGATCAGTTCATGATGGTCCATGTTCTTCTCCGAAGAAAATTAATAAACCAGGTTAATCCTTTGGAAGCAGCTTGAAGACATTTAAGACCAAAAAAGAAAGGAACAGAATAAGGCTATTTGGCCCATCGTGTCTGCTCCACCATTTGATCATAACCCCATTCTCCTGCTTTTTCCCTGTAACCTTTGATGCCCTGAACCTTTAAATATACCTAATCTCTTGTCCTCCACAGCCATCTGTAGCAGTGAATTCCACAGATCCACCACCGTCTGGCTAAAGAAGTTCCTCCTCACCTCCATTCGCTGGACTAATGCCTGGAATGAGGAAAGGTTGGGGAGACTGGGTTTGCATCCCCAAGACCAATGGTTAAGGCAGATGAAATTCTGATAGATCTCAGCAGAGCAGACGTGGAGATCCCTGAGCTGTACAACAAGCTAAAGCTGGGGACGCCCACTTCAAGGTCAGGGGTCGACCATTTGAGAGAAGGCGTCAAGTCCCCAAGGCTGAAGGAACACTAATTGCCAAAGGACAGTGGTGAAAAGAGTCTTTGAATATTCTTAAGGTAAAGGTAGACCAAAGTGCATACAAGAAAATGAATTTTAGGGTTGTATATGTGCCATGTATATTCTTCTATAATAAATTTACTTTGATCTTTGAACTTTGGACAGATTCTTGACAAGTGAGGGATGAGAGGATACCAAAGGTGCTTGGAATTATTTTATTACTTTGTCTTTATCCGGGTTAAAATGAAAAAGCTTGTCCCGCATACAGATCAGATTATTACACAGAGCATTGAAGTAGAAAAAGAGAAAAAACAATAAAGGTTGTACTCAGTTCAGCTGCAATCTGACGGAATAGCAGAGCAGGTTCAAAGGGCTGAGTGTTCTGCACCCACTTGTAATTTATATTGGTGCTGGTTTATTATTGTCACATGTACTACAGCGCAGTGAAAAGCTTGTTTTGCACACTTTTCATACAGTGTATTGAGGTAGAACAAGGTAAAACAATAATAGAATGCAGAGTAAAGTGTAACAGTGTGAGATCCCAATGAGGCAGAATGCGAGGCCCGGAGTCCAACTTTGCATAAGAGGTCCACTCAAGCATCTGACGAAAGTGGGATAGAAGTTGTCCTTTGGCCTGGTGGTAGATGCTTTCAGGCTTTGTATCTTCAGCTGGATGGGAGAGGGGAGAAGACAGAACGTCCGAGGCAGGTGTATCTGTGTGTAACCTATAATGGATCACCTGGACACTGTGATGTTAATTACAACACTCCAATTGTTTATTTGGTGGTAGTTAATGATATTAGTTTATGTTCTGGGTATATTTGAGAGCAGCACAGTGACACAGTTTGTAGCACCACAGTCACATAGTGCCAGGGAGCCCGGTTCGATCCCGACCTTGGCTGCAGTCTTGGGCGAGGTCACACTCTCCCGTGGCCATGTGGATTTCCCTTGAGTACTCCTATTTCTTCTAACTTATAGGGGTTAGGAGGTTGATTGTCTCTAGTGCTTGGGGGTGGGGGGGTGAGATAGAATCAGGAGAAGGGTGTGTGGTTCCTGAGAAAGAGGGAGTAATGTAGGAGCAGTGTTGACGCGTACTTGTTGGTCAGCACAGACATGGTGCGCCGCAGAGCCTGCTTCTGTGTTGTGCCAACCCACGGTCGTCCACTTGATGCAAATATCTAATCAGCCAATCATGTGGCAGCAACTCAATGCACAGAAGCACAAAGCATGGTCAAGATGTTCAGTTGTTGATCAGACCAAACATCAGAATGGGGAGGAAAAGACTGTGACTGCTGAATGTTTGCTGGTGCCAGGCAGGGTGGGTTTGAGTATCTCCTGGGATTTTCATAAGTAACAGACTCTAGAGTTTTCAGAGAATGGTGCGAAAAACAATTAAAAAAATTCTGGTGAGTGGCAGTTCTGTGATGAAAATGCCTTGTTAATGAGAGAGGTCAGAGGAGATTAGCCAGACTGGTTCAAGCTGACAGGAAGGTGACAGTAACTCAAATAACCACACGTTACAACAGTGGTGTGCAGAAGAGCATTTCTGAATGGACAACCTGTTGAACCTTGAAGTGGATGAGCTCTGGCAGCAGAAGACCATGAAAATAATAAAGTGGCAACTTTATTAGTCGTAGAAGGTATTTAATAAAGCGTCCACTGAGAGTATTTTGTTTACTATATTTAATGGTGCTCTGGGATTGAAACTCTTTTCAGTAAACCAGAAGGAAAGGTTTCCTGCTTTGGATTTTTTCAATGCTAACTGCTGACAAGACATCAACCGTCCTCTCTGCTCTCTCCAGTTCTAACCTCACTTCTTCCAAACACACTGCTCTCCATTCTCCCTGCACTATCCGAACCTTAACCTCAAACCCGATATCAGGGAGATGATGTAGCAGTCTAGCAGACTGACCTCTACCTTGCTGAGGCCAGGCAACAACTCTCTGACACCTCTTACTTACCCTTGAACAGGACACCACTAAGGAGCATCAGGTATTGTCACCACACCAACTCTGACCTTATTAGCTTTAGGGATCTTCCATCCACTGCCACCAACCTCATAGTTCCCACAACCTGCACCTTCCATTTCTACCCAAGATTTCCTGTCCAGGAAGATCCATTGCATCTGCTTGTTCCTGCTCCACTGAACTGTTATCTGCATACCTTGACTCGGTTTTATCCCCTCTGGTTCAGTGCCTGCCTATCTACCTCCGTGACACTTCACATGCTCTGGATCTTTTCAATGACTTAAAATTTCCTGGCCCTGATTATCTCATTTTCACCCTGGACATCCAGTCCCTGTACACCCCCATCCTCCATCAGAGGGCCTTAAAGCTCTCCGCTTCTTTCTAGACAACAGACCCAACCTGTTCCCCTCCACCGCTACCCTCCTCCGACTGGTGGAACGGGACTCTCAATAATTTCTCCTTCGGCTCCTCCCACTTCCTTCAAACAAAAGGTGTAGCCATGTGCTCTTGCATCAGTCCCACCTATACCTGCCTTTATGTTGGATATGTGGAACAGTCTATGTTCCAAGCCTACACTGGTGTCACTTCCCGACTCTTTCTATGTTACTTCGACAACTGAATTGGTGCTGCTTCCTTTACCCATGCAGTACTCATTGACTTCATCCACTTTGCTTCCAACTTACACCCTGTCCTCAAATTCACCTGGTCCATTTCTGACACCTCCCTACCCTTTCTTGATCTCTCTGTCTCTATGTCTGGAGACAGCTTACTGATATCTTTTATAAACCCACTGATTCTCACAGCTACCTAGACTTTACTTCTTCCCACCCTGTTACTTGTAAAGATGCCACCCCCCCCCCCAGTTCCTCTATCTCCGCCTCATCTGCTCTCAGGATGAGGCTTTTCATTTCAGAAGTAACTAGATGTCCCCCTTCTTCAAAGAAAGGGGCTTTTCTTCCTCCATCATCAATGCTGCCCTCAGCAACATCTCTTCCATCTCACCCATGTCTGCTCTTACCCCATCCTCCTGCCACTCTACCAGGGATAGGGTTCCTCTTGTCCTCACCTAGCACTCCACTAACCTCTGTGTCCACTATATAATTCTCTGTAATGTCCAAAGGGAGCCCACCACCAAATACATCTTTTCCTTCACCGCCCCCCCCCCCCCATTTCTGCTCTCTGCACAGATCACACCCTACATAACTCCCTTGTCCACTGGTCCTTCCTCATTGATTTCCTTCCTGGTACTTACCCTTTCAAGCGGAACAAGTGCCACAGCTGCCCCTACACCTCTTCCCTCACTACCATTCAGGGTCCCAAACAGTCCTTTTGGGTGAGGCGACACGACCTGTGAGTCTGATGGGGTCATCTGCTGTATCCGGTGTGGCCTCCGGTATATCGGTGAGACCCGACAGAGATCCCCTTCACCGAGCACCTGTGCTCCATTTGCTAGAAAAAGTGGAATCTACTGTTGGCCATCCATTTAAATTTTTCTGCCCATTCCCATTCCAACATTTTAGTCCATGACCTCCTCTACTACCGTGATGAGGCCACATTCAAGTTGGAGGAGCAACACCTTATATTCCGTCTGGGTAGCCTCCAACTAATGGCATGAACATTGATTTCTTGAACTTCTGGTAAATGCCCCACCCCTCCTTCAACATTCCCCATTCCAGTTTCTCTCTCTCACCTTATCTCTTACCTGCTCATCACCTCCCTCTGGTTCTCATCCTCATTTGCATTCTTTCATGGTACTCTACTCTCTCCTTCAGATTCCCCTTCCTCCAGTCCTTTATCTCTTCCACCAATCAACTTCCCAGCTCTTCCCTTCATTCCTCTCCACCTTCTGGTTTTACGTATCACCTCCTACCTTATACTTCTTCTTCCCCTCCCCTGACTTCTATTCTTGCTCTGACCTCATCTTTTTTTCCAGTCCTGATGAAGGGTCTCAGCCCGAAACATCAACTATTTACTCTTTTCCATAGATGCTGCCTGACCTGCTGAGTTCCTCCAGCATTTTGTGTATGTTGCATAAGAAAAGGTCTCCTGAATCCTCATGTGGAAATTCAACTCAATTTCTCCCATGATGGAGAGTCGGAGATGGAACAAAAGAATGGATGGAGTTTAATAGCCTACTCTCTTCATCCTTCAAAAGAACAGTAGAAGCCTCTTGGCTTTGCAAGACCTTGATCAACATCACATACAGTGATGTGCACTTACACTTCTGTAGTTGCCAGTAGGGGGAAGCATTGTTCCCAGAGGTTGAGGTAGATCCTTGGTATCTGTAACCGAGAACAAAATCACCTTGGTTCAGTTGATGGGAGATAGAGAAAATCTGAGGAACATCACCTTCAAACTGCAGTGCGATGGAGCAAGTGGTGCCAACCTCCTTCCTGTTACTGATTGATAAAACAAATGGTCGTCATTGAATGAAAAACTTGGGTTGGTCTGCACTTGGGGTACAGTGTGAGGTCCCGGCCACTCCATTACAGGAGGGATGTGGAGGCTTCAGAGAGGGTGCAGAAGAGGTTTACCAGGATGTGGACTAGGTAAGAGGCTAGAGCAATAAGAAGATTTTCAACAAACTTGGATTGTTTTCTCTGGAGTGTCAGATACTGATTATGAGATGCATAGATGCATTTTGAGATAGTTTAATGTTATTTCTAGTACACAACACAGGTGTAAAGGAGAACAAAATAACTGTTACACTGGATTGGATACAGCACAAAAACACTATCAGATAAAGAACACAATAATAAGAAACAGAATAAATATAAATACATAAGTTAACTTATATACTTAGATTGATTGTATGGCCATAAAATAATGCTGGCAGAGGAGTTTCTGTATCTTATCTGACTGACAGGGAATGATAAAGTGGTGGTGGGGAGTGTGGAGGGGTATTTCACTGAATGTTCAGGATCTGAATCTGAACCTCAGATAAGGTAGATTTTTCTTTCCTGAAGGTAGAAATATTAAATACTAAATGGCACCGTATAAGGTTAGAGGAGGAAGTTTTACAGGGGATATACGAGGCACAGTGAGCAAAAGTTGCCCAGAATGGGGTACCTGGGGCAGTAGTAGAAACCGATACAATAGAGGCATTTAAGAGTCTTTTACATCAGCACATGGATCATATAGAGGGAGAAAGTCATACTCAGCACAGGCACAATGGACAGAAAGGCCTAGTCCTTTGCTGGACTGTTCTATGTTCTGTGAAATTGACGGTTTCTGTGCTGTAACATAAGAAAAAACACAGGATGAGACAATAGGACTCTTTGAGTCTGTCCCTCCTCATCGACAGTCCTGTCCGGTCCCTGCATCTGCTGACTCCTAAAATTCTCAGCCTTGCATCATTGAACGAACTCCCACACCCATCCGGAGCAGAGAATACAAAAGACTTACAGCCCTCTTCATGAAGAGATTCATCCACACCTCATTCCGAAATACCCCGCCCCTTTGTGAGCGTTGTGAGCATGCTATGTTAGAGCTGCAATGTGTGGCGACAGTTGTGGGCTGCCTCCACCATATGCTTGTGTGCTAGTAGTAAATGTAAACGACACATTCCAGTGTATACGTGATACTTAAGTCTGAATCTTGAATCTTGCCCAAAACCTCTGCTGTATTTCCAGACTCTCCTGTCTACAGAGATAGCCTCTTGATGTTTACCCCGTCAATCTCCCTCTGACCACTAGATGTGGCAGTGAGATCACCTCTCATTTTGGGCACCTTATCTAAGAAAGGATGTAGTGGACATTGGAGAGGAGATTCACAAGAATGATTCCAGGAATAAAAGTGTTAGCGTATGAGGAGCATTTGCTGTCTCTGGGCCTGTACTCACTGAAGTTTAGAAGATTGTACAGGGATTGCATTGAAATCTATCAAATTCGGATAGGCCTAAATAGAGTGGATATGGAGAGAATATTTTCAATAGTGGGAGAGTCTAGGACCAGAGGCCACAACCTCAGAATAGGACATCCCTTTAGAACAGTGATGAGAAGGAATTTCTTTAGCCAGAGGGTAGTGAATCTGTGGAATTCATTGTCACAGACAGCTGTGGAAGCCAAGTCATTGGGTATATTTAAAGCGGAGGTTGATACTCCCTTGATTAGCAAGAGAGTCAAAGGTTATGCAAAGAAGGCAGGATAATGGGGTTGAGAGGGATAATAAGTCTGCCATTATTTATTGGCAGAAATAACTCTGCCGTTATTTAATGGCAGAGCAGACTTAATGGGCTGAATAGCCCAATTATGCTCCTATGGATTATGATCTTGTGGTTGTTCTTCTAAACTTCAGGATGCAGTAACCAATCTGCCTCCATCCCTTCTCAGGAGCACATGCACGTTGTTCCAGGAGTCAATCAACTGGACTTGTACTGTTCTATATCCAGTGAAACCAAACAGTTCACTAATTACAGAGACCAAAACTGTCCACTGGACAATTCCTCCATCAAACCTCTGTACAACTGAGATTTTTACTGAGCTGCTCACACCCAGAGAACAGGTTTCCGATAGTAGATGGGTGACCACAGGGAGAAGTAAGGGCAGTCAACAGTCAGTACAGGGTTCCCTGTAGCCATTCTCTTCAGCAACAAGTATACCCCATTGGCTACTGCTGGGGGGATGACTGTCATAAGGGGGGTGTTGGGAATGGACCCAAATGCAAGACACAGACACTGAAGTACTAGGAACAGGACAGGACAAAACTAAAGGATGGGACGGGTCGCAGACTACTCTAGGGAAGTAGGACCAGGACAAGGGACTGGGAACAAGGAGCCTGGGCATGGACTCCGAGCCCAAGACTGGACAAGGACCCAGAACCTAGGTCTTGACTTGGGCTCGGACCCCAAACCAGGCGAAGATGTGACGAGGCCTGGGTTCTTGGAGCTCGAGGCTCGAGTCTTGGGTTCTTGGAGCTCAAGGCTCGAATAAACTCGGAGGCTGGAGCTTGGAGGCAGACACCAACATAGAGCCGGGACTTATCCTTCAACAAGCTGGGACTAATCTTTAACAAGACACTAACATGAGACTGGACAGTACATAGACAGAGAACTAGGACTTATCCTTCGACAAGCCAGGACTCAACTTTCACTCCACACCAAGGTGGGGCAGGACCATCCATCAGGTAACGGCAGAACAGCCTGACTTACCCCACAGAGGTGAGGACAAGGCAAGACAGATCATCCCGCAGGGCAACAGCAGAACAGCCTGACTTTTACCCCACGGGGCGATGACAGGAAGAGACAAACACTGAAGAACGGACAGTTCCATCTCTACATTGGGATTGCTTCGAGTTGCAGTTACAGCCAGCAACCTCAGCTGGCCACAGAAACAACCAGATCCCTACCTAGCTCAGAGTGGCTGACAGCCACCCAACTGGCCCAGGAAACAGCTGAATCCATACCGCAATGACAGCTCCGACTACTGACAGCAGGGCTTCACAAAGCAATGGTTCTCCAACACAGCCTAAAGATGGCAAGTGGCCGCTCTAGCCTTCCACCAGCCATTTGCTCCCAGGGAATCTTGACAAGACAACCCCCCAAGTCGCACTCAATCCCAGGGCCACATATTCCCAGCCCCAAGATGGACCCGGAGTCCGGAGTCCGCGAACCGGACCCTGAACCGGAATGTGGACTTCGGACCAGACCGTGACAATGACCTATCAGGACACAGCAGCAACAGCCAGGCCAATGGTACTAGGCCAGAGAAGGGTAAAGTCAGACGGAGTGATAGTCACAGTAGACTTGATGGTCAGGAGACTCTGTGGCCGCAAACTAGATGCCAGGATAGAGGATTTCCTCTAGGACGCAGGGAGCAGGAATATCTCAGAGCAGCCTCAGAAGATTCTCAAGAGGGAGGGTGAGCAGCCAGGAGGTTGTGGGGCATCTTGGCACCAATGATGTAGGTAGAAAAGGGGAAGAGGCTCTGTACAGTGGGAATAGGGAGTTAGGAAAGAGGTTGAAGAGCAGGACTCCAAAAGTAGTAATCTCTGGATTACTCCCAGTACCGCATGCTGGTCAGGGTAGGAACAGGGTGATGGTACATGAATGCGTGGCTGGGGAACTGGTGCAGGGTGTAGGGTTTCCAATTTCTGGATCATTGGGATCTCTTCTGGGGAAGGTATGACTTGTTAAAAAAGGATGGGTTCAGGTGCACCAGATTTGCTAGATCTGTTTGGGAGGGTTTAAACTAATTTGGCAGGGGGGATTGGAATCAGAATGATAGTGCTGAGGATGGGGCAGTTGGTATACAAGTAGATGCAGTGTGTAGTGAGGCTGTGAGGAAGGACAGGAAGATGATAGGGCAAAATCTCAGTCAGTGGGATGAGTTGCAGTGTAATATGGGGGCAAAATCGAAAAGGGCGATGAAGACAGGACTGAATATGTTATATTTGAATACAAGCAGTACCGGGAGTAAGGAAGATAATCTTGTAACACAGTTGGTGATTGGCAGGTATGATGTTGTGGGCAAAACTGAGTCAGGGCTGAAGGAAGATCATAGATGGGAGCTTAATGTCCAAGGATACACATTGTATCAAAAGGACAGGTAGGTAGGCAGAGAGGGTGAGGTGTCCCTGTTGGTAAAAAAAAATAAATTAAATTCTTAGAAAGAGGTGACATAGGATTGGAAGATGTAGAGTCCTTGTGGATGGAGTAAGAAATTGCAAGGGTAAAATGACCCTGATGGGAGTTATATATAGGCCTGTGAATGGTAGCTAGGATGTGGGATATACATTACAACGGGAGATAGAAAAGGCATGTAAAAAGTGCAATGTTACAATAGTCATGGTGGATTTCCATTTACTTGGAAAATCAAGTTGCTGCTGGTTCCCAAGAAAGGGTGAATGTGTCGAATGCCTATGAGATGGCTTCTTAGAGCAGCTTGTGGTTGAATCCACGAAGGGAAAGGCTATTCTGGATCGGGTGTTGTGTAATGAGCCAGATTTGATTAGGGAGCTTAAGGTAAAGGAACCCTTAGGAGAGGGTGAGAATGATATGATAGAATTCACTCTGCAGTTTGAGAGGGAGAAGATAAAGTCAGATGTATCAGCATTACAGTGGAGTAAATTGAATTAGAAAACATAGAAGAGCATAGATAACATACAGCACAATACAGGCCCTTCGGCCCACAAAGCTGTGCCAAACATGTCCCTTCCTTAGAACTACCTAGGCTTTGCCCATAGCCCTCTAATTCTTCAAAGCTCCATGTACCCATCCAGGAGTCTGTTAAAAGACCCTATCGTTTCCGCCTCCACCGCCGCCACTGGCAGCTCATTCCCTGCACTCACCACTCTGCATAAAAAACTTACTCCAAGCACCTTAAAACTATGCCTTCTTGTGCTAGCCATTTCAGCCCTGGGGAGAAGCTTCTGACTATCTACACAATCAATGCCTCTCATTGTCTTGTACACCTCTACCAAATCACCTCTCATCCGCTGTCCCTCCAAGGAGAAAAGGCCGAGTTCACTCAACCTATTCTCACAAGGCATGCTCCCCAATCCAGGCAACATCCTTGTAAATCTCCTCTGCACACTTTCTATGTCCTTTCTATATGTCTTTCTATGTCCTTTCTATATGTCCTTCCACGTCCCTTCTATAGTGAGGTGACCAGAATTGAGCACAGTACTCCAAGTGGGGTCTGACCAGGGTCCTATATAGCTGTAACATTACCTCTCAGCTCTTAAACTCAATCCCACAATTGATGAAGGCCAATGCACTGTATGCCTTCTTAACCACAGAGTCAACCTGCGTAGCAGCTTTGAGTGTCCTACAGACTCGGACCCCAAGATCCCTCTGATCCTCCACACTACCAAGAGTCTTACCATTAATACCATATGAGGGGTGATTGATAAGTTTCTGGCCTAAGGTCCATTTTCTCAGACAGTGCTTACTTGCAATTTTTAAGTATCTGAAACAGAAATACCACGAAAGTTATTAACTTCAAACTTTCTGCATGATCGCTCAAAGAATTGAACTGCACGTGCATGTAATGAGAGCTGTATAACTCATCTTCTTCTATGTTAGGCCACAAACTTATCAATCACCCCTCGTATTCTGCCATCATATTTGACCTACCAAAATGAACCACCTCACACTTATCTGGGTTGAACTCCATCTGCCACTTCTCAGCCCAGTTTTGCATCCTATCAATGTCCCGCTGTAACCTCTGACAGCCCTTCACACGATCCACAACACACTCAACCATTGTGTCATCAGCAAATTTACTAACCCTTCCCTCCACTTCCTCATCCAGGTCATTTATATAAAAATCACAAAGAATAGGGGTCCCAGAACAGATCCCTGAGGCACACCACTTGTCACTGGCCTCCATGCAGAATATGACCCATCTACAACCACTCTTTGCCTTCCATGGGCAAGCTAGTTCTGGATTCACAAAGCAATGTCCCCTTGGATCCCATGCCTCCTTACTTTCTCAATAAACCTTGCATGGGGTACCTTATCAAATGCCTTGCTAAAATCCATATATACTGCATCTACGGCTCTACCTTCATTAATGTGCATAGCCACATCCTCAAAAATTCAATCAGGCTCGTAAGGCCTTTGACAAAGCCATGCTGACTATTCCTAATCATATTATCCCTCTCCAAGTGTTCATAAATCCTGCCTCTCAGGATCTTCTCCATCAACTTACCAACCACTGAAGTAAGACTCACTGGCCTATAATTTCCTGGGCTATCCCTACTCCCTTTCTTGAATACGGGAACAACATCCACAAACCTCCAATCCTTCGGAACCTGTCCCTTCCTCATTGATAATGTAAAGGTCATTGCCAGAGTCTCAGCAATCTCCTCCCTCACTTCCCACAATAGCCTGGGGTGCATCCCATCCAATCCCGGTGACTTATCCAACTTGATGCTTTCCAAAAGCGCCTGCACGTCCTCTTTCTTAATATCTACATTCTCAAGCTTTTCAGTCCACTGCAGAATTAGAGAGGCTTGAAAGAGGAGCTGGTCAAAGATGATTTAAAGGGGCAATTCGGAAAGTGCAGGAAAGATACATCCCAAAGATGATGAAGTATTCTAAAGGGAGGACGAGGCAAATATGCCTGACAAATGAAGTCAAAGAGAACATAAAACCTAAACAGAGCGCATATAATATAGAAAAAAAATTCATGGGAAGGTTGAAGATTGGGAAGCTTTTAAAAACCAGCAGAAGGCAACTAAAAAAGTGAGGAAGAGAGAAAATATGAAATATGAAGGTAAGCTAACCAATAATATAAATGAGAATATCAAAAGTTTTTTCAGATATATAGAGTAAAAGAGAGATAATAGCAGATATTGGGCGGCTAAAATTGACAGTGGAGAAGTACTGATGATGGACAAAGTAATAGCGAATAAACTTAACAAGTATTTTGTGTCAGACTTCACTGTGGAAGACACTAGCAAAATGCCAGCAGTTCGAGAGTATCGGGGCAGAATCGAGTGTAGTTGCTATTATGAAGGAGAAGGTGCCTGAGAAGCTCAAAGGTCTGAAGATAGATAGGCCACTTAAATCGGATGAACTACACCCCAGGGTTCTGAAGGAGGTAGTTAAAGAGTTTGTGGAGGCATTAGTAAGAATCTTTCAATAATCACTGGATTGTTGAATGGTTCCACAGAATCGGAAAATTGAAAATGTCATTCTACTTTTTAAGAAGGGAGGCCGAAGAAAAGAAACTATAGGCCAGTTAGCCTGACTTCAGAGGTCGGAAAGATGTTGGAGTCTATTATTAAGGATGGGGTTTTGGGGTACTTGGAGGCACATGTTAAATAGAACAAAGTCGACATGGTTTCTATAAGCTCTGTCGGACAAATCTGTTGGGATTCTTTGAGGAAGTAACAGGCAGGGTAGACAAAAGAGAGTCAGTGGACGGTGTTTATTTGGATTTTCAGAAGGCCTTTGACAAGGTTCTGCACACGAAGATAAGAGCCCATGGTATTACAGAAATGATACGAGCATTGGCTGATTGGAGGGAAGCAAAGAGTGGGAGTAAAGAGGTATTTTCTGGTTGGCTGCCAGTGACTAGTAGAGTTCCACAGGGATTGGTGTTGGGGTTGCTTCTTTTTGCATTTTATGTCAATGAGTTGGATGATGGAATTGATGGTTTTGTGGCCAAGTTTGCAGATGATAAGAAGATAGGTGGAGGACAGGTAATGTTGAAGAAGCAGGGAGGCTGCAAAAGGATTTAGAATAGGAGAATGAGCAAAGGTGGAAAATAATGTAGGGAAGTGTCTGATCATGCACTTTTGTGGAAGGAATAACGGCATGGACTATTTTATAAACGGGGAGAAAAATCAAAATTCAGTGGTGCAAAGGGACTTGGAAGTCTATGTGCAGGATTCTCCAAAGATTGACTTGCAGATTGTGTTGTTTGGTGAGGATGCGATGTTAGCATTCATTTCAAGAGGACTAGAATATAAAGGCAGGGATGTAATGCTGAGGCTTTATAAGGAATTGATCAGACTGCACTTGGAGTATTGTGAGCAGTTTTGGGCCCCTTATCTAAGAAAAGATGTTTTGGCATTGGAGAGGGTCCATAGAAGCTTCAGGAGGATGATCCCACGAATGAAAGAATTAACATATAAGGAGCGTTTGATGGCTCTGGGCCTTACTTGCTGGAGTTTAGAAGAATGAGGGGGGAGGGATCTCACTGAAACTCATTGACTATTGAATGGCCTAGATAGTGTGGATGTGGAGAGGATGTTTCCCATGAACACACACAAAATGCTGGAGGAACTCAGCAGGCCAGGCAGCATCTATGGAAAAGAGTAAACCAGTAGTTTGTGTGTGTTGCTTGGATTTTCAGCACATCTGTAGATTTTCCTGTGTTTGACGATGTGGGAGAATATAGTGGGAGAATCTAGGACTAGGGGGCACAGCCTCAGAACAGAGGGCTGTCCATTTAGAACAGAGATCAGGAAGACTTCCTTTAGCCCAAAGTCATGAATCTGAGGAATTCATTATCATGGGCAGCTGTGGAGGCCAAGTCAACAAGTATGCTTAAAACAGAGGTTGATAGGTTCTTGATTAGTCAGGATGCAAAAGGTAATGGGGAGAAGGCAGGAGAATGGGGTTCAGAGGGATAAAAAATCTGCCACATTGGAATGGTGGAGCCAGACTTGATGGCCCAATTCTGCTCCTAGGTCTTATGGTCTTAATTCATTCAACTATGTTCAATACTACATTGTTAATGTCGCATCTATTAGGCCACGCTTGGACTCAGTTGTATTCATTTGTGGTTACCTCATGGTAAGAAGGATGTGGAAGCTGTAGAGAGGGTGCAGAGGAGACTTATCAGGATGCTGCCTAACACGTCTTATGAAGGTAGGCTGAGCGAGCTAGGGAAGGAAGATTTAAAGTGACTTGATAGAAGTGTACAAGATGATAAGAAGCATAGATTGAATGGACAGCCAGGGACTTTTTCCCAGGGCAGATAGGCTAATACAAGGAGGCATAGTTTGTAAGGTGTTTGGAGGAAAGTATGGGGTGATGTCAGAGGTCACAGAGAGTGAGTGATGGTAGAGGCAGAAACATTAGGGCATTTAGATAGGCACATGGATGAAGAAAATGGAGGGCTATTTCGGAGGGAAGGGTTAGATTGACCTTAGAGTAAGTTAAAAGGTCAGTGCAACAACTTAAGCTGAATGGGCTGCACTCTACTGTAATGTTCTGTGTTCTGTTCTTCATATTTTCACTTCAGCTCCCTTATAAGAAAGACCTTTACCGATACCAAACTGACGTGACAATCATAACCAGAAATATAGAGGATTCATTTGGGAGATCAACTGAACAAGTAAACGGCAGATGCTAGAAATGTGATAAAAAAAAGGATGGAAAATGCTGAAAAGACACAGGCAGCAAGAGAGAATTAATTGACATTTCAGGTCGAAATCTGTTCATCGGAATCAAGAAAGGGAAAAAAAGTTTCAGTAGCAGAGATGGTGGAACAAAGAGAATACCTCTGATAGAGTGAGATCAAATATGTTAATGCAGCAGTTTTAGAATCAGATTAAATCTCTATCTGTGTGAGTTGCTAATGTTGCATTACATTTAGGGTTAGGGTTCCCAGAAAGCCAATCTATATAAAAAGAAACAGGGAAATCTAAATTCAAAATGATGCCAAGCAAAAATAGCCAGTTTTGATTCAAATACAACGGAAGAGTGAATTACTAAAACTTTCGGAATTCATTATTGAGTCAGGAAGGCTGCACAATGCCCAGGCGGAAAATGAGGTGCTGCTCCTCGAGACTGAGTTGAGCTTTTTGGTAACAGGCCACAGACAGACTGCTCAGAGCATCATAGAGTCATGGACATATAGTGCAGAAACAGCCCTTCACCCAACACGCCCATGCCGACCAAGCACCCAGCTAAGCTCGTGTTTGTCCCATATCCCTCTAAACACTGCAGGGTGGCATGGTAGCACAGCAGTAACTGTAATGCTTTGTAGTAACCACGATCCAGGTTCAATTCCTGCCACTGCCTGTAAGAAGTCTATATGTTATCCCTTGGGGGGGGTTTCCGCTGGGTGAAAATGTACAGGTTAGTAAACTGCGGGCATGCTATGTCGGTGGCTGGAATCATGGTGACACTTGCAGCCTATCCCCGCTGTAGGTCCTTTCCACAAATGGAGACATTTCACTGTATGCTTCAATGTACATGTGACAAATAAAACTTTCCCATCCATGAACTTCTCCAAGTTACTTTTTTTTATTAGTTTTTTTATACATTTTCTACATCGCTACAGATAAAAAACCCCAGATCAAAATGAAGAACATTAATACAGTGCAAAAATAAACATACAATAATAATATGATACAAAAAAAGATAATTGAGAAAGCACCCAAATTGAAGACATGTAAAATTAGTATCCTCCCCAAGCCCCGCAACAAAACAAAGAACTCCAGACCAACCACAACACAATATAGAGAATATAAATCAGGACAATCAAACCCCCAAAACTGTAAGTACACTTAAAAACAGAAGATATTAATGCCTACTACCAAAAAAAAAGGAGCTGAAAGCAAGGGACCGAAAAAAAACCTTAGTTAAGAGGAAGGTTATGAAAGTACTCAATAAAAGGTCCCCAGACCTTACTGAACTTTAAATCCGAATTAAGAACTGAATAATGAATCTTTTCAAGGTCTAAGCAGGCCATAATATCGTTAAGCCATTGAGCAACATCTCTCCATCTAAGGAGGATTAAACGTCTAGCCAGGAGAGAGGCAAAAGATAATATTTGACACTTAAACTTCTCCAAGTTTCTTTAGTATTTTGTTATTGCGTCTTCCTCAACACCTCTGGCACCACTCACCACCCTCCACATGAAGAAATTGCCCCTCAGGTCCCTCCTAAACCTTCCCTCACCTCCTTAGTTTAAACTGGGCAGGGAAGTAAAGAGGGTGATGCTTCAGATAGGTGATAAAACCTTTAAGAAAGAACTTCTTAATCATTTGCTTGTAAAATATGCGTTCACATCAGCTCATGTTAATCAATGCTAATGGTAATCCACAACAGACTGAATCTCCTTCCCTCATAAGGTGCCTCAGGTCATGAATACACATTACTTCATCAGCAAGGAATAATTGGTGTGTGATTACCCACCATAGAAGAAAGGTGTGATTACCAGCAGCCTGTCACGCAATGATTGTTCCAGAAAGTTTGCTGATCAAAGAAATAGACAAGAAAGCAGTTTGAGACAGACAGACAGGGAGGGGTACCAACTTCCACTGTGTTTTTTTGTGTGACCGGTATGACGCGGTGTGGCCTCCTCTACACTGGTGGATCGGGGATTGCTTCGTTGAGCACCTTCACTGTATTCGCGCAACAGACAGAACTTCCCAATGGCCATCCACTCTCCCTTTCCAACATGTTGGTCCATCGCTTCCTCTACTGCCACAGCGAAGTCGCTCTCAGGTTGGAGAAATAACAGCTCACATTCCATCTGGTTAGCCTCTAATCTGTCTGCGTAAACATCGATTTCTCTAACTTCCATCCATTACTTTCACCTCCCCCTTCTCTCTTTTTCCATTCCACACTCTGGCTCACCTCACACCCCATCACTTCTCCTCAAATGCCTATCACCTCCTCTGGTGCCCCTCCTCCTTCCCTTTCTCCCATGGTCCACTCTTCTCTCCAATCAGATTTCCTCTTCTTCATTTATCTTCCACCTATCACCTCCTAGCTTCTCCCTTCATCTCTCCCTCCCCCACTCATTTACCATCCTCCCACGCCTGACTTCACCTATCACCTGCCAGCTTGTACTCCTTCGCCTCCCCCACCTTCTTATTCTCGCTTCTTCCCCCTTCATTTTCGGTCCTAATGAATGGTCTTGGCCTGAAACACCAGCTGTTTATTCCCCTCCGCGGATGCTGCCTGACCTGCTGATTTCCTCCAGCATTTTGTGTGTCTTTGCCCAGAATGTCGGCTCTTTATTCCTTTCCACTGATGGTGCCTGGCCCGCTGAGTTCCTGGAGCTTTTTGTGTGCGTTACTCAGCATCTGCAGAATCTCTTGTGTTTGGGATGTTTTGACCTTTGGGTGAGTGAGGGAGGGAAATCGAATTTAGCTAATTCTAATTTTGAAAAGTGTAGGGAAGTGAATCGGGGAGCAGAGTGAAAGCTTGTCTGAATAACTGGCCACTTTATTGGTATTGTTTTACTATTGTCTCACGAACCAAGGCACAGGGAAACACTTTTGTCAGCTGGCCAGACAATGGGAGTTAACAGAAAACCACAAGAGAGCAAATAGCTTAGCAGCTACACTGGAAATGCAGAGCAGGCCATCAAATAAAGTTTAAGCACCATGACAGTCAACTTGGGAAATCAAGAGTTCGACTTTTTTTTGTATGAACTCTTTATCTATTGAAGAGCCTGATAATCATAAGACCATAAGGCATTGGAGCAGAATTAGGCAGCTTGCCCCATCAAGTTTGCTCTGCCATTCCATCATGGTTGATGTATTATCCCTTTCAATTCCATTCTTCTTCTCCCTCTCCCTGTAACCCTTGATGCCCTTACTAATTAAGAACCTATCAACCTCTGCTTTAAATGCACCCCATGACTTGGCCTGTGGCAATGTATTCCACAGATTCACCACCTTCTTCCTAGTTCCCAGTCCTTCTTAGTCTCTATTCTAAATGGACATCCATCTGTTCTAAAGCTGTGCCCTCTGGTCCCAGACTCCCTCACTACAGGAAACATTCTCTCCATGTCTACTCCTTCTGGGCCTTTCAATATTTGATAGGTTTCAATGAGATTCCGCCCTCCTCATTCTTCTAAAATCCAGTGAGTACAGACCCAGAAAAATCAAACACTCCTTATATGTTAACCCTTTAATTCCATGGATCATTCTTGCAGGTCTTGCATTCTCCTCTGGACTGCCACTGGATGTCAGCACATTTTGTCTTAAATAAGGGCCCAAAACTGCTCACAATATTCCAGCTGAGGCCTCCCCGGCACCTTATAAAGCCTCAGCAGCACACCCTTCCTTTTATACTCTAGTCCTCTCAAAATCAATGTTATTTTGCATTTGCCTTCCTTACCACTGACTCAAGCTGCACATTAACCTTTAGAAAATACTGCATGAGAACACTCAAGTTCCTTACTGATTTCTGAATTTACTCCCCGTTTATTCCTTCTGCTAAACTGCACTTCCCTACACTATATTCCATCTGCCACTGCTTAGTTCATTCTCCTAATCTGTCTAAATCCTTCTGCAGTCTCCCTGCTTCCTCCACATTACCTGCCCCTCCACCTATCTTCATATTGTCCCCAATAACAAGATAGAAACATGTGGCAGCAAATCAGTCCTTTAACAGCTGACAACTTGCTCCCCTATCAATCAGTGTCTATCAGGGTAGGCTCCATGAATTTCCCCTTCCATTAAAATAATTTAGAGTTGAGCTGAACGTCTTTCCCAGAAGCCCTATTGTGACAGGCGTGATAAAGAGTCAATGGCCAGAGGCTGTAATTAAGTTGGAGATGTGAAGCCACAGCAGGCTGACAAATCGTTCCCTCATTACTTAGTTGTGTCAGACAGCAATAAATTCTTTTTTAAACTATTTTTTTCAGTGGTGGAATTACAAAATTGCGTATCTTAACAAGAATTAATGTAAGTTGGCTTATCCAAGTATCTTGAGAAATACGTTTTTCTTACAAGGCATCTTTGATGACCACAGCATGTTCCAGAGAACTGTAGATCCAATTAAGTATTTGCAAGGTGAAGCTAATGATACCCTAATGTTGGAAGCACAGCTTCCAATTTGTGCACAGCAAGCTCCCACACAGAGCAATAGCATAATAAACAGATAATTGGGAATTTTGGTTTTGTTAAGCGAGGAATTAATGTGGGCCTGCAGAGATAACCCTTGTTCTGTTCAGAATCAGAATCAGTTTGTTATCACCGTCATAATGTATGTCCTGAAATTTGTTATTTTGTGGCAGTAGTACAGTGAAAGACAAAAAACAAATTGTAAGTTACAATAATCAATAAAATGGTTAGTGCAGAGGAGAATTGACAAGATAGGTCACCAGGTTCATGGACATACATTGTGAACTTCATTGGTTTGAGGCAGCAGTACAATGCAAAACATTAAAAAATTACTATAATTAGAATAAAATTTGCAACAGATAAGTAGTGCAAAAGAAGAAAAATGAGGCAGTGTTCATAGTTCTTTCAGAAATCTGATGGCAGAAAAGATGAAACTGTTCCTAAAATGTTGAGTGTGGGTCTTCAGGCTCCTGTACTCTACCTCGTCTCTGATGAGTTCCTGGATGTCAAGATCTTTGAGGACCTAACCTGGTCCCAACATATTGATGCAGCTATAAAGAAGGTAAGACAAGGACTGTACTTCATTAGAAGTTTGAAGAGATTTGGTATGTCAACAAAAACACTCAAAAACTTCTATAGGTGAACCATGAAGAACATTCTGACAGGCTGCATCACTGTCTGGTATGGAGGGGCTTCTGCGCAGGACCGAAAGAAGCTGCAGAAGGTTGTAAATCTAGTCGGCTCCATCCTGGGTACTAGCCTACAAAGTATCCACAGTATCTTCAAGGAGTGATGTCTCAGTAAGGCAGCGTCCATTATTAAGGACCTCCAGCACCCAGGGCATGCCCTTTTCTCACTGTCACCATCAGGAAGGAGGTACAGAAGCCTGAAGACACACACTCAGCAATTCAGGAACAGCTTCTTCCCCTCTGCCATCCGATTCCTAAGTGGACATTGAACCCGTGAACGCTAGCTCCACTTTTTCAATACATATTATTTCTGTTTTTCCATGATTTTTATTCTCCAATATATGTATACAGTAATTGACTTATTTATTTATTTATTCTTCTGGATTAGGTATTACATTGAACTGCTGTTGCTAAGTTAACAAATTATCACGACACATGCCGATGATAATAAACCTGATTCTGATTCTGCTGGTAATGAAAAGAGGACATGTCCTGCATGGTGAGGGTCTTTAAAGATGGATGGCTGGCTTCTTGACACACCACGTTGTTGGTGGGTGAGCCTGTGATTGAGGGACTGCCCCTACAACCCTCTGCAGCCTCTTTTGCTCCTGGAGCCGCCGCACCGGGCTGTGGTGCGACCAATCAGAAAGCTCCCCACCGTGCATCGGTAGCAGTTTGCTCAGGTCTTTGGTGAATGTTTTGTGTCCCGAGGAAAGCATGCAAAACGTCAGTGTAGCATCTTAATCAGAGCCCCAAGACTCAGCAGCCTGGCACTCCACAGGACGGCAGTGGACGGTCGACCTAACCATCCTGCCCCACCATTGGCTACATTTACATGGAACCTGCCAGACGAAAGCAGCATCCATGATCAAAAACCCTCATCATCCAAGCCATGCCCTCTTCTTGCAACTGGTATTAGGCAGGGGGTACAGAAGCCTCAGTATCAGGGACAGTTATTACCCTACAGACACCAGGCTCCTGAACCGACGTGGATAACTTCACTCACCCCTACATTGAACTCATTCCATGAACTACGGACTCACTCTGAACGACTCTTTACAACTCAAGTTCTCAGCATTATTTTAATTGCACAGTTTGTCTTCTTTTGCTTATAGGTTGTTGGTCAGTCTTTTTCTGTTTATGTATGGCTTTTTGTAAAACTCTGTTGTATTTCTTTATTCCCTGTGGGTGTCTGAGAGCAAATGAATCTCATCAGTAAATTGATAATAAATTTACCTTGAACTTCAGCATGCGTTAAATATGAGAGAGGTAAGAATGGTGCAGACTGAACTATACATTCTGCTTTCACTTCACTACTGTGATGACCTTGTGCACAACATGAACTTCCTGGATGCAGCCAATCAGATGCTTTCCACTGCATCTCAGTACATCTGAGAATAATAAACCAATCCCATCCAGCCCTGCACCGAGCTTTCTTAAGGCTAGACTCCTTTGGACCCCAGTGGGTATCCATGTACATGAATATAGTGGATATGGCCCAGTCAACCACAAGTAAAGCCCGTTGAAAGCATCTCCAAGGACCAGTGTTGCAGGAAAACAGCATCCATCATTAAGGACCTTCATCATCCAGATGATGCTCTCTGCTCACTGCTGCCATCAGGAAGGAGGTACAGGAGCCTCAGGACCTACATCATCAGATTCAGGAACAGTTATTGCCCCTCAACCATCAGGGTCCTGAACCAGCACGGATAACATCACTCACCTCAATATCGATCTGATTTCACAACCTGTGATTTTACTTTCAAGGGCTTTATAATTCATGTTCTCAATATTATTTGTTTGTTTATTTATTATTATTATTATATTGTTTTTCCTTTTGTTGCCTTTACAGATTGGTTGTTTGTCTGCATTTGTGTGTAGTTTTTCATGAATTCTATTGTATTTCTTTGTTCTACTGTGAATGCCTCAAGTAAATGAGTCTCGGGGTAGTGTATGGTGACATATATGCACTTTAATAATAAATATATTTTGAATTTCGATTACTTCACCCATTTCACTTTACCCAAGGATGGTCGTTATTGTTAGACATTACCATTTTTCCTACTGGCATGGAATGAGGGCATCATAAGTGTATCACCTCTCCAAGGTCAAAGTACATTTATTATCCAAATACGTATACATTACCCAACCTTGAGAAACCTGTAAGAAAAGAACACCAAACCCCACCGTGCAGAGAGAAAAAAAAATCAAATCCTGCAGACAATAAAAGCAAGCAAATAGCACTCAGAACAAAAGTGAGTTTATAGACACAAAGCAATTCCATCAGTCCAAGACTCCACTAGTTTCCATGTACCCTTTTTCTAGTCAGGAATGCCCCTTATCAATTCCCCTTATTCTCCCACCAGGGGCAATTAACAGCAGCCACCAGGGGCAATTAACCAGGACATCCTTGGGATATGTCATGTTCACTGGGGTATTGACAAAACCATCAGTCACAGTATACAACGCAGAATGAAGTCCTTCAGCCCACTGAGTTTGTGCCAATCAGCGACCCCCATTTATGTTAATCCTACATTCATCCCATTTTTCTGTTCTTCCCACAGTCCCAGTTTCTATGAATCACCTACATGCAAGAGACACACGGAGAAGGCATAAGCTCCACACGGATAGTATCCGAGGTGGGATTTGAACCCGGATGTGAGGCAGTGGCTCTACCACTGTGCCACCAACTGAGGGACATTCACAGAGAGCCACATATCTGCTTCTCAACATGGACACCATTTCTGATGGATGGAAACTGATCACTCCCGTCTCCCTGTGTTGACTCAAAAAACTAATGTCAAATAAAAAAAGGGGTAAGTGATTAGATGAAGTATGTCAGACAGGAACCATGGACAAAGAAACAAAATTAACATTTCGGATTGATACCTTTCCATCCAAGCCCCTCCCAACTTTCTGATCTGCTGATCGTTCCAGTGGTTTTTATTTTAGATCTCCAGTCTGCAGTATTTTGCTTTGGTTGAAATGTTGTTGATAATAGAGCACCATAGAAATGGTCATTTGGCCCATCTAGTCCATGCTGAACTGTTATTCTGTCAAAGTTCAAAGTAAGTTTATTATCAAAGTACATACATATCACCATTCACTGCCCTGAGATTCATTTTCTTGCGGGCATTCACAATAGAACAACGAAAACTGCAGATAAGGACAAACTGTGCAACTACGAAAAATGAATAATGATAATAATTTTAAAAAATACTGATTTGTAGAGTTCTTGAAACTGAGTTCATAGGTTGTGGAATGATTTCAGTGTTGAGGTGAATGAAGTTATCCATGCTGGTTCAGGAGCCTGATGATTGAAGGGTAGTAACTGTCCCTGAACCTGGTGGTGTCAGTCTGAAGGCTCTTGATGGTAGTAGTAAGAAGAGTACATGGGCTGGATGATTGGAGACCATGATGATGGATGCTGCTTTCTCGTGGCTACATTCCTTGTGGATGTGTTCAATGGTGGGGAGGACTTTTCCTTCTTAGTATTTCAGCTAACTTTGTGTCAATATTTCACTCTTTCCTGCTGCTTGGCTCCTGATTTTATTTTTGGGTTGGAGTTTTAGTCATACATCATAGTATAAGATCCCTTGACCCATGCCAACCAAGATGTGTGTTCAACAATGTCTAATCCCATTTCCTGGCACTTAGCCAATAGACCTCTAATTTCTGGACATCCATTTATCTGTCCACTTACTTTTTAACTGTATCAAACGTATCTGACTCAACCACTTCCTCTAGAAGGTGATTCCATGTATTTCCCACCCACTGGGTAAAATAATTTAACCTATTATACTTTTCAGCTGTAACTTAAAACTATGTCCTCTAGGTTCTGACCCCCAAATCCTGGGAAAAAATAGCACTCAACCTCTCTATGTCCCTCTGGATGTTAAATACCTCCATGAGATTACCCTTCAGTCTTGGATGCTGCAAGGAGTAAAGGCCCAGCCTGTCCAACCTCACCTCTGAGTCCTGGCAGCATCCTTTTACATACTTTCATTTTGCATTATATTCAGTTTAATCAATCCTTCCTGTAACAGGGTGATCAAAACGGAACAATGCACTCCAAGTGTGACCTCACCAGTGTCTTGCACAATCACTGTCTCCCAGCCTCTCTCTTTTCGATGTCCCGATTGGTAAGGCCAGCATGTCAAAAGTAACACACCAGATGCTGGAGGAGCTCAACAGGCCAGGCAGCATCTACGGAACGGAATAAAGAGTTGATGTTTGGGGCAGAGACCCTTCATCAGGATTGGCTGATGAAATGAGCATGCCAAAAGCCTTCTTAAATGTGCTTCGAAGGTGCAAAATAACTCAACAGAGAAACAATAATATGAACAATTTTCCTATATAACAAGTCTCAAGATAAACACCTTCTTACTTATGCAGCACACATTCAGCGTATATTAAATATCTTATTTACCAAAATTTAATCTTGATTACATGCCATTCATCATATAATCTATAATTACTACACTGCACCTAAATAGTAATTGAAGCAAACCTGTCTCTAATTCACCAATTTTAAGCTGATAGTTAAGGATTTGATGTGGTACTGGGGTAGCAGTGCAGGGATTAAGTACCATCATTTAAATGTCAAGTGATGAGCCCAGATCTTCATTTAAACTCTTCTCGCATAGCTTAATGTGTTATCATCGTAATTACTCTTGTAAGCCCTGAGCTGTATCTCTGACAACTCCAGTAGAAGCCATGGTTTACCTCATTGTTAAAGTCTCCGATCGGTGATTGTTATGTCACCGTGCCTCCCATTACACCTAAGATTTAAGACCATAAGACTTAGGAGAAGATGTGGGCCATTCTCCCCAATTTCATCGTGGCTGATCCATCTCCCTCTCATCCCCATTCTCCTGCCTTCTCCCCATAAGCTTTGACGCCCCACCTAATCAAGAACCTATCAGCCTCTGCCTTAAATACCCGCAATGACCTGGCCTCCACAGTCGCCTAATCTGTCTGCAACCTCCCTGCCTCTCAACAATACTGCCCCTCCACCTGTCTCTGAATTGTCTGCAACTTGGCCACAAAGCCAACAATTCTGTCATCCAAATCATTGACATATAACATAAAAAGAAATGGTCAAAACACGGGCCCCCTGCAGACTACGACTGCTCTTGCAGTTTCTTAACTCTACCCACATGTCTTCCTGTGTCGCCTCTTTCTGACTGCACTTGTACATGAGGGGAGGTGTCACAGGCGTGCTTCACTGGATGATGCGGATTATCATTTACAGTGTCTGTTTTCACCATTTCCTTCTCCTTCAGGAAAGCCACCTCACTCCTGTTTGTCCACTGCCTTTCTTCCTGATCTGTAGTGATGAGTTCGAGGGGTGGTCTCTGGTTCGATTAAAACTTCCTTGTCATCACTGTTATGTTTCGTAACCTCAAAACATCAAACTATTTGAAAGAAAAACAAGGAAGTCGTGTGCTTCGTACCTTTTTACTTTTAGTGAGGTGCACACTTATGACGTGGTGGCGTCGTGGTGTACGCCATTCACGCACAGTACTTTTACAATACACATTGCTTAGTCAAACAATATCACTCAAATATTACTGCAATATTGCAATACACAGCAGCTTTCTTCAATCCCATACTCTTCTCTAATATGTACTCCCTAACAAGTTAGCATGCACACACACGCACTGCAGGCATCGTCTTCGTTCTCTCTCCCTCCCTTACTCTCTCTCTCTCTCTCTCTCTCTCTCTCTCTCTCTCTCTCACACACAAACACACTGCAGGCATCTTCCTAGCTCTCTCTCCCTCCCTCACACTCCCTCTCTCTCTCTCTCTCTCTTTCTCAAACACACACACACAGACACACACACACACACACACACACACACTGCAGGCATCTTCCTCGCTCTCTCTCCCTCCCTCACTCTCCCTCTCTCTTTCTCTTTCTCACACACACACCCACACATACTCACACACACTCACTCACTCACACACTCTCTCTCTTTCTCTCTCTCTCTCTCTCTCTCTCTCTCCCTCTCTCTCTCTCTCTCACACATACACACACATGCACACTCTCTCCCCCACCCCTCTCTCTCAGACACACACCCATGCAAATACACACACACACTCTCCCCCTCTCTCTCCCCCTCCCTCTCTCTCTCTTCCCTCTCTCTCTGCCCCCTATCTCTCCCGCTCCCTCTCTCTCTCCCCCTCCTTCTCTCTCCCCCCTCTCTCTCCCCTCCCCCTCTCTCTCCCCTCCCTCTCTCTCTCCCCCTCCCTTTCTCTCTCTCTCCCCCTCCCTCTCTCTCTCTCCGCCTCCCTCTCTCTCTCCCCCTACTCTCTCTCTTCCCCTCCCTCCCTCTCTCCCTCTCCCTCTCTCTCCCTCTCCCTCTCTCTCTCTCTCTCTCCGCCTCCCTCTCTCTCTCCCCCTACTCTCTCTCTTCCCCTCCCTCCCTCTCTCCCTCTCCCTCTCTCTCCCTCCCTCTCTCTCTCTCTCTCTCTCTCCGCCTCCCTCCCTCTCTCCCTCTCTCTCTCTGTAGCCTAGGCAGACGGACAGACAGAGACGCCTTTGCCTACACCCAACTGCTCCAGTGAAGCCGTGTGGAGTTTAATTCTCAGTCATCTTTGGAATACACGCTGGTGATCTTTTGGTAGAAAGTTAAATATCACAGGACATTTATTCTGTGGGAATGAGAAACAAGAAATGCACCCAGTGTGTTAAAGCAGCTCTTCAGTTGGTTAATTTGTTAGGGGATGTAAAACAATTTCTTTTCAAGGGTTAATGAAGTTTATAAACCAGTTGCAGGAATTTGAAGAACAATGTTACCACAGAGGTAATACACTGAACCTATGTGAAGGGGAATAAAATGATTGGAAAGATTAGCATGCTGGTATATTCTTCTGGATTCTGTTAGTCGTTTATATCTCCACTGAGTTGTTACAATAATCATCAAAATGGGAAAAAGGAGAATACCTAAAGTTTGCATTCAATATGATGATACTCATACATAAAATCATGACAACATTTTAGAGTCCAAGAGCAATACAGTACAGACACAGGCCCTTCGGCCCACAATTTCCATGCCAACCACGGTGTCCACAAAGCTGGTTCCAATTTCCTGCATTCAGCCCATCTCTCCGTAAGCCCTGGCCCTCCCTGTACCTATCGAACTGCTTCGTAAATCATACTAACATTGCCTGGAGGCCTGTTGTGGGATTGAAGGACTGTCTGTGTGTGTGCGGGTGGGCAGGAGGGAGGAACACGGCTTGTGTTTGCTGCTGTTGTTTTGATGCTTGTTGTGTTCTGTGTTTTTTATCGAGCTTTGCATGTGTGCTGCGTTAGCGCCAGAATGTGTGGCGACACTTGAGGGCCGCCCCCAGGTTGTGTCGCAAATGTCGCATTTCACTGCATAACCAGAAGATCATTTGGCCCATCGGCTCTGTTCCGCCAATTCACCATGGCTGATCCACTTCCCCTCTCAACTCTATCCTTCTGCTTTCTCCCCATAGCCTTTCACATCCTGTCCAATCAGGAACCTGTCAACCTCTGCCTTAAATGCACCCAGTGACTTGACTTCCACAGCCGTCTCTGGCAATGAATTCCACAGATTCACCACCCTCTGGCTAAAGAAATTCTTCCCCATCTCCATTCTAAATGGATATCCTTCTGTTCTGAAGCTGTGCCCTCTGGTCCTAGACTCCCCCACCATAGGAAACATCCTCTCCTCATTCACTCTATCTAGGGCCTTTTAACATTTGATAGATTTCAAAGAGGTCACCCCTCATTCTTCAGAGCCTCTTTTGGAACCCTCAGATATAGTCCATCTAATGACTTAAATACCTTCAGACCTTTCAGCATCCCAAACACCTTCTCCCTAGTAATAGCACTTACCTCTGTCCCCTGACTGTCTCGGTCTTCTGACATACTGCCAGTGTCTTCCACAGTGAAGATGGATGCAAAATACATATTTAGTTTGTCTCCCATTATTACCTCTCAGTGTCATCTTTCCGCAGTCCAATATCTACTCCTGCCTCTCTTTTACTCTTTACATTTCTGAAAAATCTTTTGGTACCCTCTTTGATATTATTGGCTAGCTTACCTTCATATTTCACCTTTTCCCTCCTTGTGGCTTTTTAGTTGCCTTCTGTAGGTTTTTAAAAGCTTTCCAATCTTATCTTTTGCTTGAATGTTGCTTTTGACTTCCCTCATCATTGTGTCACCGGCCGTTACGATACTTCTTTGGGATGCATCTATCCTGTGCCTTCCAAATTGCTCACAGAAACTCCAGAAAATCCATCTTTCGATATAGTACAGTGATAAGTAAATCCGAATCTGAGCTATCGTACCTGCCTGAACCACATCCGCTGGCAGCTCATTTCATAAACTTGCCGTCCTCTGCATGAGAAAGTTGTCCCTTGGGTCTGTTTGAAATCTTCCCCCTCTCATCTGAAACTTATAGGCCCTAATGTTTGACTTCCCTACCCTGGGGAAAAGACTGGTACTATACAACCTCTTATGATTTTAAACAATTCTATAAGGATACCATTCAATTCCCTCTATTCCAACATTGTATATTGTTATAACTCTGAGTGGTGTGGTGTGGTGTGTGTGTGTGTGTGTGTGTGTGTGTGTGTGTGTGTGTGTGTGTGTGTGTGTGTGTGTGTGTGTGTGTGTGTGTGTGTGGTGTGGTGTGTGTGTGTGTGTGTGTGTGTGTGTGTGTGTGTGTGTGGTGTGTGTGTGTGTGTGTGTGTGTGTGTGTTTGTGTGTGTGTGTGTGTGTGTGTGTGTGTGTGTGTGTGTGTGTGTGAGATCTGATTAATGCACAGTACACTGAGATAGAACAAGGTTTTTCAATAACACTGCCGAACAAGAGTTACAGTCACAGAGAAGGTGCAGTGCAGGTGAACAATAAGGTTCATGATCATAATGGAGTAGATTAGAAGGTCAAGAGTCCAACTTATTGTACTAGGGAACCATAGTCTTATAACAGTGAGGTAGTAACTGGGCTTGAGCCTTGGCGGGACGTACTTTCAGGCTTTTTAACTTCTGCATGATAGGAGAGAGAAGAGAGGAGGTGCAAGGTGGGTGGGATCTTTAATTATGCTGGCTTTTGTTTACTGAGGCAGTGAGAAGTGTAGACAGAGTCTACTGTGGAGAGGTTGGATTCGCCGATGTACTGTGGTCGTGTGCAGAGCACACGTGCCAAGCTGTGATGCACAAAGTTAGGATGTTCTCTACGGTGCAAAGAGAGGAAGTGGTGAGAGTTAACGGGACGTGCTGAATTTCTCTAGCTCCTGTGGATGTAGAGATGCTGGTGAGCTTTTTTCATCTTGGTGTCTACGTGGTTGGACCAGGAGAGGCTGTGGGTGATGTTCACACCCAGGAATTTGAAGCTTTCGACCCTCTCAACCTCAATGCCATTGTTGAAGAAGGGAGCATGTTCGCCACCACTCCCTTCTTGAGTTAGTGACCAGCTTGTTTGTTTTGCTGACATTGAGGGAAAGGTTGTTGTCATCGCTCCATGCCCCTAAGCTTCCTGCACTGTGACTCATTGTTATTTGAAATGAGGCCCACTACAGTGATATCATCTGTAGATGAAGCTAGAGTAGAACCTGGCCAGCAATTGTAAGTGTAGAAGGAGTAGAGTAGGAGGCATCAGAGTCTAGATCTTGGCAGAGGCATTGCTGCCTATTCTTACAGAATGCTAATGCCTAGAAAATTCATTTTACATATTTTAGCATTGCAGTAATGTTCATCGAAACACTGTTTAAATCTGCTGTCTGGTTCTCAGAAGCAAAAGCCAACAGACACCCTGAATTCATCAGCTAGCTGTCTTCAAAACATTACATCAGTGGTGAATCTGGAGGAGTTTAATTAATCTGGGCAAGTGATTTGATGGTAACCTTTACAACCTCAAACACGATGAGGATCTGTGAAACTGGATCATGGATAAAGTCTGACAAAGCATAAAACACAACAGTCAAAGTGAGGAACACACACACACAAAATGCTGGAGGAACTCAGCAGGTTAGGGATCATCTATGGAGAGGGATAAACAATCGATATTTCTGGTTGAGACTCTTCATTAGGACTTAACAAGCAGTGGTGCAAACAGTTAGAAATTGCTGGAGACTTTGGTGAAATACCAAATCTCCTAATGAAGTAAAGACACTGGGAAGCCTTCGTTGTAATTGCAGATTAAAAACGGAAGGGATTCTGCAGATGCTGGACATCCAGAGCAAATGCTGGAGGATCTCAGCAGGTCAGGTGGCATCTGTGGAGAAGAATAAAGAGCTGATGTTTTGGGCAGATACCCTTTATTCCTCCCCATAGATGCTGCCTGACTTGCTGAGTTCCTCCGGCATTTTGTCTGTGTTAAAATTAGTGATTTCATAGATGTGATCAGCCTGGGAGAGATCCTTTGAGATCTTGACACCCAGGAACTTGAAGCTGCTCATGCTTTTCACCACTGACCCCTCAATGAGGATTGGCAAAAGAAAGTTAAGTTGTCACCCAGGACACGAGGGATGATTGATTCCCCTGCTCTGCCCTAGGGCAGACAGGACCTTGAATTTATGAAAGATGTTTGAGACACTCAATGTGTTAGACAGCATCCCTGGAAGGGAACAGTTTAGGTCAAAGAACTTTTGCAAGGTCTCGAACCTGTTTCTCCTGTTATCAGTTCGTAACTTCTCCAGTCAGGGTTCTGAGTAGAGGAGCTGTAGATGTTATGTTATGTTATGTTATGTTCAGCTGTAGAAGACATTGGTGAGGCCACACTTGGAGTTTGTGCACAGCTCCAGTTATCATCTTATCATCACGAAGCAGGAGAGGATGCAAAGAAGATTATGAGAATGTTGCCAGGGTTAGAAGGAGTGGTGGGAAGGTTTGGACTTCATTTCTTGGAGGGTGAGAGATTGATGAGTGACCTTAAGAGGTGTATAACACCATAAGGGGCATAGATAGGGTGAATGCACATAACTTTTTTCACAGGACAAGAGCCAGAGAGCAAAAGTTTAAACTAAGAGGGGAAGATTTATAAGGAACTTGGGGGCAACTTTTCCACCAAAGGAGTGGTGTGTATATGGAATGAGCTGCCAGAGGAAGTGATTAAAGCAGGTACAATTGCAATCTTTAAAATATATTTGGGCAGGTATATGAGTAGGAAATCATAAACACAGGAGATTCTTCAGATGCCGGAAATCCAGAGCAAAACCCACAAAATGCTGGAGGAATACAGCAGGTCAGGCAGCATCTACGGAGAGGAATATACAGTCAATGTTTCGGGCTGAGACCCTTCATCATGACTTAATGGAAGGTGTTGGCTTAAAATTAACTGTTTATTCATTTCCAAAGATGTTGCCTGACATGCTGAGTTCCTCGAGCATCCTGTACCTGTCTTCTGCCAGGGGTAAAAAAAGTTTAGAGAATGTGGGCCAAATGTGGGCAAATGGGAATAGTTTAGGTGGGCACATTGGCTTGCATGGACTAGCTGGGCCAAAAGGCCTGATTCAACGTTGCACAACTCTGTACCTCTATAAATAAACACATTCATTCATTTTAACCCTCCATTTTGCGTGTGATTATGTCCCTCTCAATTTGCAATTAAGTCTGAAAAAAAACAATACTTTATTCAAAGTAAACATTGGTAAGAACTTATATCGAAGGACGATAAATGTTTGAAATAATCTCTTGGACAAGGATCTGGGAAATAGGATATAGTTGGATATTACGCTGCTGGGTTAGTGTACTGCAGGGAAAAGCTCTGATGTGCTAAATGGTTTGTTGATGTGCTAAATGTCTCGAATTTTTTTTCTCCCTTTATGAGACCTGACTTCAGAAAACTGTCAATGTTGTCACACTGCATGTTGTTTGGAAATACCATTTGCCTTTATGTTAGGAGACTGAAATTAATCCTACTTTTTCATTTTGAGATCACGTAACTGTGTTTTCTCAGTTTCTCAACACCTCAGTGGAGCCCTTCAATGGAAAGTTCTGGAAGGCCAATTGTTATTCAGACCAAACATCAGAGTAGGGAAGAAATGTGATCTGAGTGACTTTGACCGTGGAGTGATTATTGGTGCCAGACTGGGTGGTTTGGGTATCTCAGAAACTGCTGATCTCCTGGGATTTTCATGCACAGCAGTCTCTAGAGATGACAGAGAAAAGTGCAAAAAACAAAAAAAAACATCCAGTGAGAGTCAGTTCCGCGGGCTAAAATGCCCTGTTAATGAGAGCAGTCAGAGGAGAATGGCCAGACTGGTTCAAGCTGACAGGAAGGTGACTGTAACCGAAGTAACCATGTGTTACAACAGTGGTGTGCAGAAGGGCACTTCTGAACGAGCATGTTGAACCTTGAAGTGGATGGGCTACAGCTGTAGAAGACCATGAACATACACAGTCATCAGTTTATTAGAGAACTCCTGTACCTAATAAATTGGCTACTGAATGCACGTTGCAAAATTGGATGTTTGTAGAACCATTACAGCAAGTTCAACTAGTGTCTGAAGCAGACTGAAGTACAATAGAACAAGCCAATTGAAAGAACAGGTGAGGTGTGCTGTCAATGGAACAGGTGAGGTGTGCTGTCAATGGAACAGGTGTGGTGTGCTGTCAATGGAACAGGTGAGGTGTGCTGTCAATAAAACAGCTGGGGTGTGCTGTCAATGGAACAGGTGAGGTGTGCTGACAATGGAACAGGTGAGGTGTGCTGTCAATGAAACAGCTGGGGTGTGCTGTCAATGGAACAGGTGAGGTGTGCTGTCAATGGAACAGGTGAGATGTACTGTCAATAGAACAGGTGTGGTGTGCTGTCAATGGAACAGGTGTGGTGTGCTGTCAATAAAACAGCTGGGGTGTGCTGTCAATGGAACAGGTGAGGTGTGCTGACAATGGAACAGGTGAGGTGTGCTGTCAATGGAACAGGTGAGGTGTGCTGTCAATGGAACAGGTGAGGTGTGCTGTCAATAAAACAGCTGGGGTGTGCTGTCAATGGAACAGGTGAGGTGTGCTGACAATGGAACAGGTGAGGTGTGCTGTCAATGAAACAGCTGGGGTGTGCTGTCAATGGAACAGGTGAGATGTACTGTCAATAGAACAGGTGTGGTGTGCTGTCAATGGAACAGGTGTGGTGTGCTGTCAATAAAACAGCTGGGGTGTGCTGTCAATGGAACAGGTGAGGTGTGCTGACAATGGAACAGGTGAGGTGTGCTGTCAATGGAACAGGTGAGGTGTACTGTCAATGGAACAGGTGAGGTGTGCTGTCAATAAAACAGCTGGGGTGTGCTGTCAATGGAACAGGTGAGGTGTGCTGACAATGGAACAGGTGAGGTGTGCTGTCAATGGAACAGGTGAGGTGTACTGTCAATGGAACAGGTGAGGTGTGCTGTCAATAGAACAAGTGAGGTGTGCTGTCAATGGAACAGGTGAGGTGTGCTGTCAATGGAACAGGTGTGGTGTGCTGTCAATGGAACAGGTGAGGTGTGCTGTCAATGGAACAGGTGTGGTGTGCTGTAATAGGAACAAGTGAGGTGTGCTGTCAATGGAACAGGTGAGGTGTGCTGTCAATAGAACAAGTGAGGTGTGCTGTTAATGGAACAAGTGTGGTGTGCTGTCAATGGAACAGGTGTGGTGTGCTGTCAATGGAACAAGTGAGGTGTGCTGTTAATGGAACAGGTGTGGTGTGCTGTCAATGGAACAGGTGAGGTGTGCTGTCAATGGAACAGGTGAGATGTACTGTCAATAGAACAGGTGTGGTGTGCTGTCAATGGAACAGGTGTGGTGTGCTGTCAATAAAACAGCTGGGGTGTGCTGTCAATGGAACAGGTGAGGTGTGCTGACAATGGAACAGGTGAGGTGTGCTGTCAATGGAACAGGTGAGGTGTACTGTCAATGGAACAGGTGAGGTGTGCTGTCAATAAAACAGCTGGGGTGTGCTGTCAATGGAACAGGTGAGGTGTGCTGACAATGGAACAGGTGAGGTGTGCTGTCAATGGAACAGGTGAGGTGTACTGTCAATGGAACAGGTGAGGTGTGCTGTCAATAGAACAAGTGAGGTGTGCTGTCAATGGAACAGGTGAGGTGTGCTGTCAATGGAACAGGTGTGGTGTGCTGTCAATGGAACAGGTGAGGTGTGCTGTCAATGGAACAGGTGTGGTGTGCTGTAATAGGAACAAGTGAGGTGTGCTGTCAATGGAACAGGTGAGGTGTGCTGTCAATAGAACAAGTGAGGTGTGCTGTTAATGGAACAAGTGTGGTGTGCTGTCAATGGAACAGGTGTGGTGTGCTGTCAATGGAACAAGTGAGGTGTGCTGTTAATGGAACAGGTGTGGTGTGCTGTCAATGGAACAGGTGAGGTGTGCTGTCAATGGAACAGGTGAGGTGTGCTGTCAATGGAACAGGTGTGGTGTGCTGTCAATGGAACAGGTGTGGTGTGCTGTCAATGGAACAAGTGAGGTGTGCTGTCAATGGAACAGATGAGGTGTGCTGTCAATGGAACAGGTGTGGTGTGCTGTCAATGGAACAGGTGTGGTGTGCTGTCAATGGAACAGGTGTGGTGTGCTGTCAATGGAACAGATGAGGTGTGCTGTCAATGGAACAAGTGAGGTGTGCTGTTAATGGAACAGGTGTGGTGTGCTGTCAATGGAACAGGTGTGGTGTGCTGTCAATGGAACAAGTGAGGTGTGCTGTCAATGGAACAGATGAGGTGTGCTGTCAATGGAACAGGTGTGGTGTGCTGTCAATGGAACAGGTGAGGTGTGCTGTCGATAAAACAGCTGGGGTGTGCTGTCAATGGAACAGGTGAGGTGTGCTGTCAATGGAACAGGTGTGGTGTGCTGTCAATGGAACAGGTGAGGTGTGCTGTCGATAAAACAGCTGGGGTGTGCTGTCAATGGAACAGGTGAGGTGTGCTGTCAATGGAACAGGTGAGTTGTGCTGTCAATGGAACAGGTGAGGTGTACTGTCAATGGAACAGGTGAGGTGTGCTCTCAATGGAACAAGTGAGGTGTGTTGTCAATAAAACAGCTGGGGTGTGCTGTCAATGGAACAGGTGAGATGTGCTGTCAATGGAACAGGTGTGGTGTGCTGACAATGGAACAGGTGAGGTGTACTGTCAATGGAACAGGTGTGGTGTGCTGTCAATGGAACAGGTGTGGTGTGCTGTCAATGGAACAGGTGAGGTGTGCTGTCGATAAAACAGCTGGGGTGTGCTGTCAATGGAACAGGTGAGGTGTGCTGTCAATGGAACAGGTGTGGTGTGCTGTCAATGGAACAGGTGAGGTGTGCTGTCGATAAAACAGCTGGGGTGTGCTGTCAATGGAACAGGTGAGGTGTGCTGTCAATGGAACAGGTGAGTTGTGCTGTCAATGGAACAGGTGAGGTGTACTGTCAATGGAACAGGTGAGGTGTGCTCTCAATGGAACAAGTGAGGTGTGTTGTCAATAAAACAGCTGGGGTGTGCTGTCAATGGAACAGGTGAGATGTGCTGTCAATGGAACAGGTGTGGTGTGCTGTCAATGGAACAGGTGAGGTGTGCTGTCAATGGAAGAGGTGAGGTGTGCTGTCAATGGAACAGGTGTGGTGTGCTGTCAATGGAACAGGTGAGGTGTGCTGTCAATGGAACAAATGTGGTGTGCTGTCAATGGAACAGGTGAGGTGTACTGTCAATGGAACAGGTGTGGTGTGCTGTAATAGGAACAAGTGAGGTGCACTATCAATGGAACAGGTGTGGTGTGCTGTCAATGAAACAGATGAGGTGCACTATCAATGGAACAGGTGTGGTGTGCTGTCAATGGAACAGGTGTGGTGTGCTGTCAATGGAACAGGTGAGGTGTGCTGTCGATAAAACAGCTGGGGTGTGCTGTCAATGGAACAGGTGAGGTGTGCTGTCAATGGAACAGGTGAGGTGTGCTGTCAATGGAAGAGGTGAGGTGTGCTGTCAATGGAACAGGTGTGGTGTGCTGTCAATGGAACAGGTGTGGTGTGCTGTCAATGGAACAGGTGAGGTGTGCTGTCGATAAAACAGCTGGGGTGTGCTGTCAATGGAACAGGTGAGGTGTGCTGTCAATGGAACAGGTGAGTTGTGCTGTCAATGGAAGAGGTGAGGTGTGCTGTCAATGGAACAGGTGAGGTGTGCTGTCAATGGAAGAGGTGAGGTGTGCTGTCAATGGAACAGGTGTGGTGTGCTGTCAATGGAACAGGTGTGGTGTGCTGTCAATGGAACAGGTGAGGTGTGCTGTCGATAAAACAGCTGGGGTGTGCTGTCAATGGAACAGGTGAGGTGTGCTGTCAATGGAACAGGTGTGGTGTGCTGTCAATGGAACAGGTGAGGTGTGCTGTCGATAAAACAGCTGGGGTGTGCTGTCAATGGAACAGGTGAGGTGTGCTGTCAATGGAACAGGTGAGTTGTGCTGTCAATGGAACAGGTGAGGTGTACTGTCAATGGAACAGGTGAGGTGTGCTCTCAATGGAACAAGTGAGGTGTGTTGTCAATAAAACAGCTGGGGTGTGCTGTCAATGGAACAGGTGAGATGTGCTGTCAATGGAACAGGTGTGGTGTGCTGTCAATGGAACAGGTGAGGTGTGCTGTCAATGGAAGAGGTGAGGTGTGCTGTCAATGGAACAGGTGTGGTGTGCTGTCAATGGAACAGGTGAGGTGTGCTGTCAATGGAACAAATGTGGTGTGCTGTCAATGGAACAGGTGAGGTGTACTGTCAATGGAACAGGTGTGGTGTGCTGTAATAGGAACAAGTGAGGTGCACTATCAATGGAACAGGTGTGGTGTGCTGTCAATGAAACAGATGAGGTGCACTATCAATGGAACAGGTGTGGTGTGCTGTCAATGGAAGAGGTGAGGTGTGCTGTCAATGGAACAGGTGAGGTGTGCTGTCAATGGAACAGGTGTGGTGTGCTGTCAATGGAACAGGTGAGGTGTGCTGTCAATGGAACAGCTGGGGTGTACTGTCAATGGAACAGGTGTGGTGTGCTGTCAATGGAACAGGTGAGGTGTGCTGTCAATGGAACAGGTGTGGTGTGCTGTCAATGGAACAGGTGTGGTGTGCTGTCAATGGAACCGGTGAGGTGTGCTGTCAATGGAACAGGTGTGGTGTGCTGTCAATGGAACAGGTGAGGTGCGAGGCAGAAGAAAGGAAACTATAGGCCAGTTAGTCTGACCTCAGTGGTTGGAAAGATGTTGGAGTCGATTATTAAGGATGTGGTTTCAGGGTATTTAGAGGTACATGATAAAATAGGCCATAGTCAGCATGATTTACTCAAGGGAAACTCTTGCCTGACAAATCTGTTCAAATTCTTTGAAGAAATAACAAGCAGGATAGACAAAAGAGAATCGATTGATGTTGTGTATTACAGGAAAGATTCTAGCATGGATAAAGCAGTGGCTGATTGCTAGGAGGCAAAGAGTGGCAGTAAAGAGAGCCTTTTCTAGTTGGCTGCCATGTCTAGTAATGTTCCTCAGGAGTCTGTGTTGGGACCAATTGTTTTTACTTTACATGTCAATGATTTGGATGATGGAATTGATGGCTTTGTTGCAAAGTTTGCAGATGATATGAATATAGGTGAAGAGGCAGGAAGTTTGAAGAAGTAGAGAAGCTGCAGAAGGACAGACAGATTAAGAGAATGGACAAAGAAATGGCAGGTGGAAGGAATACAGTGTTGGGAAGTGTATGGTCATGCACTTTGGTAAAAGAAATGAAAAGTAGACTGTTTTCTAAATGGAGAGAAAATATAAAAATCTGAGGTGCAAAGGGACTTGGGAATCCTTGTGCAAGATATTATAAAGGTTAATTTGCAGGTTGAGTCTATGGTGAGGAAGGCAAATGTAAGTTAGTATTCATTTCAAGAGGACTAGAATATAAAAAGCAGGATGTAATGGTGGGATTTTATAAAGCACTGGTGAGGCCTCACTTGGAGTACTGTGAGCAGTTTTTGGCCCTTTATCTTAGAAGGAGGTTCATGAGAATGATCCCAGGATTGAATAGCTTGACATATGAAGAGCATTTGGTGCCTCTGGGCTTGCTTTCACAAGAATTTAGAAGAATGAGGGGTGACATCATTAAAACCTATCAAATAGTGAAAGATCTTCATAGAGTGGATGTGGAGAGGATGCTTCCTATGGTGGGAGAGTCTAAGACCAGAGGGTGTAGCCTCAGAATAGAGGTGTGTCCTTTTATAATGGAGATGAGAAGGAATTTCTTTAGACAGAAAGTGGTGAATCTGTGCAATTCTTTGCCACGTGGAACTGTGGAGGCCGAATCTTTGTGCATATTTAAAGCAGAGGCTGATAGATTCTTGATTGGTCAGGGCAAGAAGGGATAGGGTACAAAGGGTAGAAATTGGAGCTGAGAGGAAAATTGGATCAGCCGTGAAGAAACGGCGGAGCAGACTATATGTGTCAAATGACCGAATTCTGCTCCTGTCTCTTTATGTTCCTATGGAAGTGGGGGAGCTGCTGGGCTTTCTTGGCTGTGATGTCCACAGTGCAAGCTCGGTGAGGCTTGGATTGGTGATACACACACAAAGTGCTGGAGGAACTCAGCAGGTCAGACACCATCTGTGGCAGGAGTTCTTGTCCTTTTTTATGCCATGGATCAATACCATTAAGCAGGGGTTCCATGGAGCCCAGGTTGGAAACTCCTGGTCCGTGGAATTGAATAAACAGTGCATGTTTTGGGCCAAGATAACCTTGGAGTAATTGGAGATTACTCCGGCCACATGAAACCAGTTTAGTTCAGGAGGCACCAAGGAAAAGGTGAAAAATATGAGATTGTAACTGAGAGCCCAATAAAGTCACAGATGTTTAAAAAAAACTGCACCTACTCAAAGGTCTCAGAGGGTTGCAACATGCTCTGACTAGCAAAAGGGTATTTGATGGAATCCGGTAGAGGCAATAAAGGACTGCTCCTATTGGCGGAGCACCATAAGACCATATGACATTTCGGGCCAAGGGTGTGCCAAAAACGTGTGTATTCTTGGTGTGTGTTGGATAGAATAGAGGTGATTGGCAAAACAATAAAAAGAGGCAATTTTTCTTAAGCATCCAATGCTAGGACCTGGAATGTCCTGTCATAAGATCAGAAGACATAGGAGCTGAACTTGGCCCTTCAGGAAGGAATTTCTTTAGTCAGAGAATGGTAAATCTATGGAATCCATTACCACCTGTGGCTGTGGAAGCCAAGTCATTGGGTGTATTTAAAGTGGAGGTTGATGGTGTTTTGGTTAGTGAAGGTGTCAAAGGTTACAAAGAGAAAGGAGAATGGGGTTGCAAAGGATAATAAATCAGCCATGATGGAATGGTAGAGCAGACTCAATGGGTCAAATGGCCTAATTCTGCTCCTATATCTTATGGTCTAAATGTCAATTTATTTCATGCAGTTGAAAACAAAATGTAGGTGTGATCCTTTTTCTGATAAAGTCCTGTCAGTAATTTGTTGTTTGTCTTATTGATGCAGGGTTTATTGATCACGATACGTTTGAATGGCCTGGAGCATCTCGCTTCTGAATGAGGATCCAGAGAGTGAACTATTGTTCAAAAGAATGGGCTTTTGAAGAAGTGAAAATATCCCCGGAGCGTTGAAGAAAAACCTTGACTCCTTCTTCTTCATTCACCTTTTATTTGTCAAGTGCTTCCATTTGTAAAAAGCAATGAACACAGATATGACAGGAACTGATCCATTGCTGTTGGTTATATTTAAAACTAATAGTAGCCGCTCCTCACTACTAGAACTGTGTTAAACGTCAGTTGCTGTTTTATCAAGAATGGCCCGTGTTGGGCTGTTAGTGGCAATTGTTCTACTGAGCCAGATTGGCGATGCACATGGAGATTGCTGGCTGATTGAGGGAGAGAAAGGTTATGTTTGGCTGGCCATCTGCAGTCAGAACCAACCTCCTTACGAGTCCATTCCTCAGCACATCAACAGCACAGTACTGGATCTTCGCCTCAACGAGAACAAGCTGAAGGTTCTCCTGTACAGCTCCCTCAGCCGTTTTGGCAACCTAACTGACTTGAACCTGACGAAGAACGAGATTAGCTACATCGAAGACGGGGCGTTTTTGGTTCAATCTAACCTGCGTGTGCTACAACTGGGCTACAACAAGCTGACCAACCTCACGGAGAACATGTTCCGGGGACTAACCAGGCTGGAGTACATGTATGTCCAGCACAACTTGATTGAGAGCATCTCAGTCAACAGTTTCTGGGAGTGCCCCAACCTCATCAGCATTGACCTGTCTGCCAACAGGCTGGCGAAGCTGGAGGGTAGCACGTTCACCAGCCTCAGCGGCCTGATGGTGTGTGAGCTGGCAGGCAACCCGTTCAACTGCTCCTGCGAGCTGGTTGGCTTTCTCAACTGGCTTGCCGAGTTCAACAACGTCACCAAGACCTACGATCGGCTTCAGTGCGAGAGCCCAGCAGAATACGCCGGCTACCCTCTCCTCAGTCCGAGACCCAACAGCCACCGGAACGCCATCACCCTCCTTGCTTCCTCTTGCCGCAATGGTGTCAAGATCATTCCGTTCTCCACGCCCATGGCTTCCAAAGACCCTGAAACCTACTCTTCGGGGATTAACCCGGCAGAATTCTCGTCAACAGAGCCGATTACAACGTTCACGCTGGACGCCTCGAACAGCCCGACCATCAAACTGCACCATGTGACTATCACTGGAGCCACCCTGGTAGTTCAGATCCCTTCTCCCTACAGCAGAATGTACATCCTCGTTCAGTACAATAACAGTTACGTTTCGGACGTCACCAATCTGCGCAACAGGAAGGAGTACATTAAGCTGGAGAAGCTGAAGGCCCTGACTGATTACACCTTCTGTGTGGCTTCCATCCAGAAGTCACAGAGGTTCAACCACACCTGCCTGACCTTTGCGACCAGAGGGAGGATGATAAACCAGCCCTCCAATTCTTCCACCACCACCCATTACATCATGACCATCCTGGGGTGCTTGTTTAGCATGGTCATTGTGCTGGGCGTGGTCTACTACTGCCTGCGGAAGAGGAGGATCCAAGAGGAGAAGCAGAAGTCCATTAACGTTAAGAAAACCATCTTGGAGATGAGGTACGGACCCGAGTCTGAGACCGGCAGCATGATACACCAGATGCAGAAGTTCCACGAGCAGCCAATTTCCGTATCCAGGATGTCCTCACTGCCATCTGTGTCGGGGGATAAGGGACAATTTAAACCAATGGACATAAATGAGACCCCCAAGACCACCAAGGGCAACTATATCGAAGTCCGTACCGGGGAGACCTTGGAACGCAAGGAAGAGGAGATCAAACAGACTGACAATGGGCAAGGGTCAACTGCAGAGATCTCTACCATTGCACAAGAAGTGGACAAGGTCAATCAGATCATTAACAACTGTATTGATGCATTGAAGCTGGATTCCGCTGCCTTTATAGGCACCGACTCTGAGGTGTCCATTGACCGCCAGGTCACACCCAGCACCTCCTCCTCCCAGCTGGAGAGGCCTGGTTTCCTCTCGCCCACCTACAAGGAAGGGGGTTACCCACTGCAGCGCCAGAGCAGCGCGGACGCGGCCCGAAAGCGTTGCAGCATCTCCTCGAGCGGCTCCGGGAAGAGCGCGCGCGTCTTCAGCCTCGACATTCCCGAACCTCCCTCCAAGGCAGAGTCAAAATACATCGAGAAGAGTGCACCGGCCCCAACCTCCTTAAAGCGTCTTCCTTCTGTGGCAGCGGGAGAGATCCACCATCTGGAGGTACAGCAAACCTACCACAGCAGTGAGCATCGACACTCCTTCCCTGCCTTATACTACGAAGAACATGGGGACACTATAAGAGAGAGGTCCGCGTTATTAAAGCCACTCTCCCGATCCAAAAGGGACTCTGCCTACTCCCAGCTCTCTCCCAGACACCAGTTCTCTGGATATTCTTCCAGCCCGGAATATTCGTCGGAAAGCACTCTCAAGATCTGGGAGAGATTCCGTCCCTATAAAAAGCACCCTCGGGAGGAGGTGTATATGGCCGCTGGACACGCCTTGCGAAAAAAAGTCCAGTTTGCTAAAGATGAAGACTTACATGATATTTTAGATTATTGGAAAGGTGTATCTGCTCAACAGAAAATGTGACTGGGGCTCAAGACTGCATTGATAAGTTTACAGAGAGAAAAAACGTAGGGTTAATGGGTCCTTTTCATCTATTTAATGTTCAGATTTTGTCATTTTCTAAGTCCATAAAGTGCCCCCAAAATATTTTTTTGTCAACACCCTTCCTCCTTTGATGGTTCAGCCAGTTTAACCAAGCTACATAGGAAATGGCAGCATGAGAAGGTAATTCGGCCCCCTGGCCTATTCTACCAGTCAGTAAGATCATGGCTGATCTGATCTTGGCCTCAGATCTTCTCTCCTGCCTCTTCCCATAACCTCACCTTCCCCATAGCCCCAAGATCAATATGTCCCACCCTGAGGATTCAGTATCCATTGACCTCTTTAAATTAACTTCACTGTTTTAAGTTAGCACATCAATTGGGGAGAGGGAGACCAGAATCCTGATATGGGAAAGTAAGATGGTCAGAGCTATTCACTCCAAGGAAGTACTTTTGAGATAAAATCTCATTCGTTAAGCACTGAAAATAAGCTGGTTACGTAGAAATTTTTATTGTGTTCGAAGTCATTGCTGGTAACGTTCATAGGCGGTTTCATTCTTGACAGATACTAACCTAATGGGATTAATAGAAAGATATGTTACTGTAAGAAACTTACTAAACATGATTTCCACTAACATTACCAGCTGTGCTCTTGGAAGCTCCAGATCTTGAGCTCAAGGGTGTGTGGGAGTTGGACGTGGGGGGGGGGGGGGGGGGAAAGATAGAGGAGGCGGTGGGACATTCTTTGCCTTTCATGGTTTTGACTCTCTGTCCATTCTATAACTGCCTGATCTTCATTCTCATTGACCTGATCCCCTTCCTTCAAAATTAAATGTACATTCAACAACATGCGCTTCCTCCAGCTTCCAGTAATGGATCTGACTGCCAAGTGAAGCACCACTGGCTGTTTTAAGCTAATTCGCCTCAAGTCCAAGTTCAAGTTTATTGTCATTCAACAATATACATGTATACAGCCAAACAAAAGAACATTCCTTCAGACCAAGGTGCACAACACAGAACATTTAACTCATGCACTACACATAAAGTAATATTACCACAAATCTATTAACAAATAATAAAATATATTCCAGAAGATTGACATTTAGCATAAGGTGCATTTGTGACACAAGTTAAGAAGTAAACAGTATATGTTTCATGCATGATAAGATCTGGGTGCTGGCAGGGAGTTCAGTAGTCTTACGGCCTGGGAGAAGAAGCTGTTTCCCATCCTAACAGTTCTTGTCCTAATGCTACGGTACCTCCTGCCTGATGGTAGGGTGTCAGAGAGATTGTTGGATGGATGGGAGGGATCCTTGACCGTGCCAAGGGCCCTGCTCCTGATAACTATCTCAGATGGGTAAAAGGGAGACCCTGATGATCCTCTCAGCCGTCCTTTGTAGGGACTTGTGGTCGGATACCTTGCCATTCCCGTAGCAGACGGCGATGCAGCTGGTCGGGATATTCTCAATGGTGCCCCTGTAAAAATTGGTTAGAATCGGGGGTGGGGGGAGGGTGGGGATCGTCGCTTACCTTAATCTCCTCAGAAAATGGAGGCACTGCTGAAAAAAGTGAGGGGTCTGCAAGCTAGGGTGATCAGCACTCTAATCTGAATGGATGCTATGATGATGGTACCGGACAGCCATATAAAGTCCACATTTGATACCATATTCTGTCCTTATCCGTCCAACCAGATGATTAAAATTACCACCATTAATTCAACCACCTTGACAAAATATCCATAAACCTCCTATTTGCTTAAGGAATTCCAGACCCGTACACACTGGGTAGAAATTCGTCCTTGATACTGTATCGTTCTCTGCTTATTCAGTTCTGTCCAAGTCCAATAGTCTTTAATAGAATCAAAATGAAGAAATGGAGTATATGAAATGGAGTTACTCAATGTGCAATTAGCCCAACAGCAGGCAAACCTCTCAGTGTCCTGGCAGAAAAAGCCATTCAATTCCTGTGAAACAGCAATTAAATGGTACATTGAGGATAATGTTGGACACCTGATTTCAAGAGTCAACTTCCTTGTCTTCACAGTTGGGCTTGAGGGGCATGTTGAGTTCCTTTATTCATGCTTGACCATTATCTTTAGGATATCTTTTAGTGCAGAGTAGGTGGAAAATCATCTTCTAGATAAGCTAAAGACTGTTGAGTCACTAAGATCTGATTTGAGTCCAGTAGTCCTGAAACTCTGGCCTAAATTTCTCCCCCATGGGACCAATTAGCACAGGTTCAGAATACAGGGGCGTCCATTTAGACCAGAAGTGAGGAGGAATTTCTTTCACCAGAGGGTGGTGAATCTGTGCAATTGGTTGCCACCGACAGCTTTGGAGGTCAAGTCATTGGGTATGTTTTAATCAGGGGTTGACAGGTTCTCGATTAGTCAGGTGTCAAAGGTTACGCAGAGAAGGCAGGAGCATAGGGTTGAGAGGGATAATAAATCAGCCATGATGGAATGGCAGAGCAGACTCAATGGGCCAAAAATCTTATGGTCTTATGGTCATACGGAGTCGACTAACTAGTTAGTCATTTACAGATAAGTTGTGAATAATGTCTTCCTACATGAATCGGTCGCAAAGCACCATGGGGTGGAACGGTGGGAGCTACATGAGAAAGCTGACCTGTGCTGCTTTCACCAGAACATGGGATGAGCTCTGAAAACAGTTACAGAATCACAGAATCAAATTGAAACAAGCCCTTCAGCCCACCTTGTCCATAACTACCACGATGCCAGTTTATGCAACTGCTATTTTTTAGGCCCATCTCTCTCTCTGCCTTTCCTATCCAAATACCCTTGCAAATACCTTTTATATATTGTAATTGTATCTGCTTTCACTGCCCCCCCTGGCAGCTTCTTCCAAATAATCAGCACCCTCTCTGTAAAATCCCTTTAATTAACCTCGGATTTCTCCCTTCTCATCTTATAGATGAGTACCCTCTCATTATAGATCACCTCCCCTTGGGAAACAGACTATATTATAAGGTCATTCCTCAGCCTCTTACGTTCCATGTTCCAGGCAAAATCTTGGTGAATCTCTTCAGCATTCTCCACCGTTACCACATCCTTCCTATAGTGTGGAGACCAGAACTGCGTACAATTCTCCAAATGTGGTCTAACTGATGTTTTATGCAGCTGCAACATAACATTACAATTCTTAAAGAGAGATTACCTTTACTAGTCAACGAAACATTGTGACATTCATTGAACTGCATCATTTGACCATCGCAGTTCAAGGATTGTGCGGTGGGCAGTCGCAAGTGCTGCTGTACTCCCAGTAGCGACATACCATTCCCACAACTCACGAACCGTAACGCTAATGGTACATCTTTGGAATGTGGGAGGACACCGGAGCACCTGGAGGAACACGGGGTCGCAGGGATACTCCATGTCTCAGTCTATCATGGCAAACATATCAAACGCCTTCCTCATCACCCTACACTGCCATACTCAGAACTATAGACTTGTCTCCCATTGTACAACATTTCCTCATGGTCTTTCACTGCTGTAGCCCATCGACTTGAAGGTTGGACGTGTTGTGTGTCCAGAGATGTTCTTCCACACACCACTGTTGTAACGTGGTTATTTGAGTTACTGTCGCCTTCCTGTCAGCTTGAACCAGTCTGATCGTTCTCCTCTGACCTCCCTCATTAACAAGGTGCTTTCATCCTCAGAGTAGGTGTTTTCTTTTTGTTTGTTGCACCATTCTCTGTAAACTCTAGAGACTGTTGTGAGTGAAAATCCCAGGAGATCATCAGTTTCTGAGATACTCAAACCACCCCATCTGGCACCAACAATCATTCCACGGTCAAAGTCACTCAGATCACATTTCTTCCCCATTCTGCTGTTTGGTCGGAACAACAACTGAACCTCTTGACCATGTCTGTGTGCTTTTATTCAATGAGTTTCTGCCACATGATTAGTTGATTAGATATTTGCATTAATGAGCTGGTGTGCCTAATAAAGTCGCCATGTTACACGTTTGTCATGTTGCACATTTACTGCATTTGACAAAAGAATAGTTTCTGTTCCTTTTACTATGATATTCACCATTCAGTCACTCTATTTGAAACACTATAATAAGTGGATTAACCTTTGATAAAACAAAAGACAGAGAGATGTCATATAATTCCCTTCAGAATTTGGTCAAAATTTGGTCAAATCTACTGCCGGCAGTAGATTGGTGCTACCATTTTTCCTTGTTGGTTTGATAATATATAACAGGTTTATGTGCTAAATAATGGGTATAGTAGTGGTCTGTTCACACTGGAGAAATTAAGTTAGAATTTAAATCACCCCAATTCCACATTTCTTCTAGTCTGTCTGATTACCCATTACTCTGATTTTCCTTTCTCAAGTTGCCTCAGTTTGGAGTCTTTTACCTCACGCGGGGAAAGGCACTGAATCACAAACAGATGCTGGAAATCCAGAGCAATACACACACAAAATGCTGGAGGAACTCAGCAGCTCAGGCAACATTTACAGAGGGAATAACCCATCAACATTTTGGGCTGAAGCCCTTTATCAGGGCTTGATGAAGGGTCTCAGCCAAAATGTGGGCTTAAAACCATGAGAATCTGATGGTGTTTCTGCCTGAAATGTCAACAGTTTATTCCCTTCCATAGGTGCTACTTGACCTGCCAAGTTCCTCCAGGGAAGGGCACCACCAAGATGGTCTAACGCCCCATGCCACTTACTGAATAACCCTTCCACTAGCTCAAATCAGCATTCCTCTAGCATGTTCTGTCCAAAACTTGGTGGGGGGGGGGGGTAATGGAAGGGGTAAAATAGCTTTCATTTCACCTTGTCAGAAACAGCTGTCCTTCCACCCAATCTAAGTACATTTTGCAAACTTCCCTTACGATGTTAGCTGCAAAGATTTTTATATTTGTGAGCTTTTCTTTCTTAATAATGCTGAAATGCAATGTATTTTCCAGATCACATCTGTGTATTATTTTGCTATAGTACTGGAAATGGAGGGTTTTATCCTTCCTCATTGATCCGTTATCACTTCAGTGACCTACACATGTTCAGAGCCAAACGCTGACAAAAGGAATGGAGAACTCGACTTCCTTAGTGCTCCTGAAATAATCGAGAGCAGATTTAGGGGGATAAGGAACGCAACGGCCCTTTGGCAGGGGAGATCTGTGGAAAACATGTGAGAGAGCAAGGTTTCTGAGGTGGTCAAGCAACCTTCTAGTCACTCACAGTAGCTGATAACTTTGTTCAGTGTGGTAGGAGATGGGAGGGGGGTGATTGTGCAGGAGAGGGTCTTTTTTGAGGTAGAGGAAACAGAACTCCTATGCCTGGGTGTGCTTTAACTTTAACACCAGGTGCCGATGTAGGAAAGTATTCACACTTGGGTAAATTGATCTCTGGGAGCTGGAATTAACCATATGGGACATAATCTTACATATGGTTACATCAAAGTCCCAAAACCACTTTGGTTGTGGGGAATGGGGATGCCAAAATGCCCTGCATGTAGTTAGTGTCAGATAAATAAAGGCACATTTTCTCTCAGCCGCCCCTAACCCACCTCACTCTAAGCACCTCAGCATTTACCCGGGCACAAAAGTAAACGGTTTGCTAAGTCATGATACAAGATGGATTGTGTCAACAAATGGAATCAATGCTATTTTTGTTTCTGTGTGTGTGTTTTTTTACAGAAATAAGAATCTTTGTAGTCTCTTTAATTTATCAAATAGACCTCCCGAGATAAGATCAAGCTGACGGCGTCAGAGCCTAGCACTTTAGCTCAAGGCATGCCATTTCCTCCATGTCCTTCACCGCCTGTAAGTCATCTTAAGCATCTTATTATATGAATGGCTGCAAGACTGAGAAACAGTGACTGGGGAGGGGAGCTGCTGTTGAACTCAGAGCTTCGCTACAGGGTATTTTCACTGCCAAGCATTGATATTTTTTGTACTATCATTATATGCTTTAAAAGTGTTTAATTTAATGTCAAATCTTGGGAACTGTGTATTTATGTGGAAGACCTGTAAATATTATCCAATCAGAAAAGTGACGCAATGTAATATGGAAAATTGTGATGATCAACACATTTCATCCACATTGGTTCAGGCAGCCCCAAGCAGTTGGACTGAAGGTTACTTTTCTCCCCGCTGCTGATTTGCTCTCTGCCAGTTGGGAGGGGCCATATGTACAATAACAAAAACTGCAACTGCCCTGTAGACCCAAATCATTTTAAACCTAATGATCAGTGACAATTCCGAGAAATAAAAGAGAAGCAGGAAAAAGGGAAGAGAGAGGAATTCTCAGATCATTTTGGTTCAGAATTGTTTGTCCAGCTGTTGCATTTTTGTACATTTTTGCACGAGATGTGGTTATTGCAGGCGATGCCAGCATTTATTGCCCATCCTTAGTTGCCCCTGATCTGAGGAGGCTGTTAAGTGTCAATCATGTTGTTAGATTTGGATCTTATCTAAGTCAAAGCCAGTTAAAAGTGGTAGATTTTCTTTCCTGAAAGACATTCTTTTACAACAACCTGACATCGTCAAATTTATTAATTTACTTGAGTGTAAACACCTCAGCTGTCAGAGTAGAATTCATCGACCTCTAGATATTCATCCCATATCTCCACCATTACCCTATCATACCCCAAGAAAGATAGGAAGGCCATTTTGCTGCTTAACACAATGAACATCTCAATTTGGCCTTTCCCCACATTAGATACTTGAAAGAAATCTCAGTAACTCAGCCAGGTAATTAACTTCTAAGCCAGCTTGCCAAGATTAAATGAATGTTTGATATGAGTATGGATTCTAATTGATCCCACCTCTGGTGCTCCTCCCCCTTTTTGTTCTTCCACAGCCTTCTGTCCTCCCCTAAGACACCCCTCCAGCCCACCTGGTTTCACCTATCACCTTGAGGTTCTTCCTCCCCTCGCCTCACTTTCTTACTCGGACTCCTCACTTTTTCTCTCCGGTCCTGCTGAAGGGTCTCGGCCCAAAACATCGGCTGCACTCTTTTCCACAGATGCTGCCTGGCCCGCTGAGTTCCTCCAGCATTTTGTGCTTGTTGCTTGGATTTCCAGCATCTGCAGATTTTCTTTTGAAGATAAGATTCAACCAGTTTTTATTTTGTTCTCCAGCATAAAAATTAATCGGCTACCTGGAAATGTGTATAGAAAGAATTGTCACTCCTTACCATATGACATAGGTGTGGATTCACTTAGCTCAGCCTATTCCTAGTTTAAGTGTTTCAACTTCTATAAAGAGGGAGAGCTTTTTTTTAATAATAACACCAACAGTTTTACACGGTGACTGATTAAGATTTGCTTTCTGCGGAATCCCAGCAAACCTTGCTTCCGTTTTAGGAATCACACTAAGTTTTAATTTGCACATCTGAACACATACTGTAAACTCCTCACATCACATTTCACAGGGAAAAGTGCCAAACCAACATGGAACAATAGGCATTCCATAGAAGGGGATGAATCAGTCGTTAGCGCGGAGGCATAATCCTGTGCGCACTGGTTTTGTAGGTTTGCCACCTGTGTGGGTACCTGAATGGGACATGCTTAAACCATGAGTAAATAATCCCCCTTAACAGTTTTATGACATCTCTTTGTCCTCTATTTAACAAGGGTAAATCTAGGTAAAAAAGAGGAAGTCTTCACCTCTCGGTATTTCTGCTGACATCTTTTGCAGTACAGTACACGACAGATCTCACTACCCCACCACGCCTTGCAGTTTTGAAGCCTTCACCACTTTGAATACTGCTCTGGATTTCATCCGGTGGTACCATCCTCAGCTGCTCTCTGAACAAAACGTTCTGGCACAAGTTACGTTGCAGTGACTTAGACCTCTCAGTAGGTGCCATTTGGAATTCTGCAAGCAGTTCCAGGCATACTCTGGGAACATTTGAGATGTGAATCTCGCAGAGTAGACTCACCAGGAAGAACGATACAGAGCTTTATGAGGTAAATTATGATGATTATAATTACATTTGAACATCCTATGAGTAGAAGAGATTAAGGGTTGATAAAAATTGAGCTGTTTAAACTGATTGAAGAATTCAGTGGAGGGAATTCCCTCGGGTGCTGGTGTCCAGAATCTACTCAGAGGTGACCTCTTCACCTGAGGGTCATAGAGGTCTGGGACTCTCCTTCAAAAGCTGGAGGGTTGAGGGGGAGGATGATGAAAAATATGAAACTGAGATTGATAAGATTTTGTTCCCAAATGGGGCAGAAAGATAGGAAGACGGGCTTAAGAAGCAGGTCATACACAGGAGGATAGAACAGATGAGAATGGCCTCCTCCTGTTCCCACTGATACTCCAACCAATTTCACAAACACTGCATAAAATCACTTTCTGTAAGTGCAGTCAGTGATCTGAACTGATCCCTCTGTTCTCCAGATTCCTGCCTATAAGCTAACAAAGAAATGAGACAGGGAGCTGGGGTCTCCCTGCCAATACCGAGGATCGTACATTTTAGACCTTTCTTTTATGTCAAAGGTGAATTATCCCTCCTCATTTGGTTTTGTGGCAGAAATATGTAGGTCACTTTTCTTGCCTGATTGGACCATTCCCGGTGACAATTGCAACTCTTGTTAGAGGAATTTCTTAGGAGCTTTCTCCCAAAATGTTTAATTTGCTGAGTGTGATTTTCTTGTTTGTGCCCATCAAGCTGGGTTCAGCAGTCCCCAGAAGTCACACTGACATTATCCAGACTTCACATTTCAATGATCACAGTAGCTCTTCCACTGCAACCCCGATATATGTGCTTATCCAAAGTGGATTGTAGCTTTCAGCCTTCTCTTCTCACTAGCCTAAAGCTCAAATTGACTTAAACTTACAAATATTTATAATCTTTGGTACAGTGCTTGCACGTTTCAAGCACAATACTGTATGCCTTTAATTCCTGGTTCAAGACATGTCTGTATTTCAAGTGGTCTTGTACATCTCCTATATGTTTTCCTGCCATTCTTTATTGGTCCTCTGTAGCTTTTCCATCTCACAGACTTTTCCATGAGCAGCCACAAAAAAGTGGGAGAGAATTTGGCATGTTCCTCAGGCCGGATACTGCCTCTGCCTCATCCTCAACAACAACAACAACAACAGCAACAACGACAACAACAACAACAACAATTAGATGGACCTATGGTAATCCGGTCCATTCTTAATGAGGTTTTTAACTTTGGTCTTGTTCCAGCTAAATTTATGCACCAAAAAAAAAACTGTTACAAAAAATAATCAAAATGTGAGTTTTGTAATACAAGAGGAGAAATGGTTCTGGGTGGGAGGGGAGACAGGGTGGGGGGCTGTGGAAATTAAGGAAAAAGAGAATTCCCCTCCCACCCACTTCCAACAGTGATGTGTTTATTGCATGATTTAATGTATTTTCAGAACAGATTATCGTTGTGTATGTGACTGTTTGTCAACTTTGTTTATTGTGACAGACCGCTTTCTACAGGCCTGCTTAGGAGCCGGACAGAAAACAGGGATGGAGAAGAGAGAAAAAGACATCAGCCCTGTTAAGGTCTGGAGCAAGTGAACTTTGACCCCAATCCTGGGCTGAGTCAGGGTTCAGTTCCCAGTGTGGCAAACTATCCCACTGGCTGGGTGCAGAGACAAAGGCTCATCCCTGCTTCATTTGATATTGGACACCTTCTCAATCTTACTGTCACTTCCCCTGCCCATCGGTGTGAGATGGTAGACAGTCAGTCAGTCAGGTAGTCTCCCGACCTCAGTGAGCAGGAACCTGCTTGCTGGGACAGACAGGCTGAACAGTCTGGTGTCGAAAGAGGCTAATGGAAGTATGATACCCAACATGCCAAAATCTGCTTCTCAAACCTAGTATCTCCTTTAGTATGGAGTTAAAGTCACTGCTTGTAGTATTCCTGCATCTTCCCCCCCCCCCACCCCCAAGTAAACAGTTATGGTGTGATGCACCATCAATAACTCTCGGAGACGGGAGGCGAACGATAGGCTTTTATTAGCAGCAAGAGACTACCACACAACATCCTGGAGACTGAGGGGGGAGCAGTGCCTCCAATCGCCTTTATACAGGGGTCTGTGGGAGGAGCCACAAGAGCAGTCAGCAGAGGGGCATGTCCAGACAGGTATATGTAGTTCACCACAGAGTGTATTAGACATGTCAGAGAAAATGGAACATTAACTCTTTGCTGGCTGCCTCTAAATGCAGTTTTAAATTTTACAGTCAGATGCACAATTGGCTCCAATGTTTATAGAAATGAAATTTAAATATCCAAGTGCACACAACCCCAGTGACCATATCTCTGATGTGTTCTAGTCTGCATCATCCCAGCTGTTGATTGATGACCCTTTTGGATCTTTAAAGGGAAAGATTTTGATTTTCTCCTCACTTGGCTTAACGTTTCAACCAAAAGAACTCTTGCTTCCGTGTCTCTCATTAGATGGGACACAGACTTATCTTCCTGGCCAACCTGTTCATTTGTAGGAGCAGTGAACTGCCTCATAAGGGGAATCTTGCCTTTATACAAACTGTGTTGTTTCTTGACTTTGAATATAGAATACTGTATATTTAAAGGGTTCTTGATTAGTAAGGGTGTCAAAGGTTACGGGGAGAAGGCAGAAGAATGGAGTTGAGAGGGAAAGTAAATCAGTCATGATGGAATGGCAGAGCAGACCCAATGGTTCAAATGGCCTAATACTACTCCTATGTCTTATGGTCTTACAATGCCAAATAATTGGCATTTCTATGAAAATTTCAGCCCTGAGTTAGTGATGCTGTTCAGAATCAGGTGTAATTTCACTGACATGTTGTGAAATTTGTGACAGCAGTACATTGCAACACATAATAAAAACTAGAAATTACAATAAGAAATATATTTTAAAAATTAAATAAGTAGAGCAAAAAGAGAGGGAGAAAAAGCCGTTGAGGTAGTTTACATGCCAGCCCTGGCATTTATTGCCCATTAACTCAGAAATTTATGTATTTATTTACTAACTGAGGTACAGCGTGGAACAAACCCATCCAGCCCAGCAGCCCACTGATTTAAGCCCAGCCTAATCACAGGACAATTTACAATGACCAATTAGCATACTAGCTGGTACTTCTTTGCACTGTGGGAGGAAACCCATGCATTCACGGCGAGAAGGTGCCGACTCCTTACAGACAGCGCCGGACTTGAACTCTGAACTCTGACACCTTTGCGCTAACCACTGTGGTGCCCCAAGCTGGGTCATCTGATAGGGTAGCACAGCGCAGAGTAATATGCGATGGCAACAGGCCCTTTGGTCCAGCTCATCCTTGCTGACCAAGATGTCCACCTAAGCTTGTTACTACTTGCCCGCATTTGGCCTGCAGCCCTCTGATAGCTTGAAGTTTTGGTTTTCAGTCTATGTGGTGTGAATTTGCGTGTTTGATACAAGAAAACAATTGGAATTAAATGAATCTGGCTCAGAATCAGGTTTCGTATCACTGACATACATCATGAGATTGTTCTTTTGTGGCAGCAGTACAGCAAATTTTAAAATATAAATTACAATAAGAAGTATTTACATAAAACTAAATAAATTGAGCAAAAAGAGAGTGAAAACAGTGAGGTTGTGTTCATGGGTGGTTCAGAAAGCTGATGGTGGAGGGAAGAAGCCACGGTAGTGTAGCCGTTACCATGTTTCTCTTACAGCTCAGAGTTCGGAGTTCAGAATTCAAATCTGATATCATCTGTAAGCTGCTTGTATATCTTCCCCATGAAGCGTGGATTTCCTGCCGTTTCCGCACCCAGTCAGCGGGTTAGTTGGTCAGTTCTGTGAGTATCGGCAGGTTGTGGGGTGGTGTAGATCAGTGGGTAAAGTCAGCAAAGTTGTGTCCCGAATCTCACAGGCCTTTCTTTTCTGAGGCTCGACTAGATCTCAACACTTGCAGGTTAAGATCTCTCCAGTCTGGTATCAACAGTCACTTCTCTGAATACTCAGAAATAATTGTGAGAATTAACCTGTACGGCTCTTTCATTTTGGTTCCAGTTTTCTTCCACATCAACCCCCTAGTACTGGTTTTACGTCAGTGATTGCACAGCCATCTGGTAACCCTTCCTGTGATGTACATCTTTCCCAATGTTTCCTTCTATCATTTCTTCCTTTCTTTCTCTTTTGTTTTGTCTCTCTTTCTATCTATCTCCATATCCATCTACATATCTCTCTAGATCGCTCACTCTCTATTTAACTATCCACTGATTCAGGAACAGCTTCTTTGTCTCTGCCATCTGATTTCTAAATGGACATTAAATCTATTTTTTCTATATTATCATGTGTTGTATTGTACTGCTGCAGCAAAGTTAACAAGTTTAACAAGTTTCACAACAATTCAAAACTCTTTTAGCATCCCTGTCTAGCTGCAGAATTTGGAGAAAAGATTATGTTTAATCTATTAATCTAATTTTGTGCTAAACTTATGTTTGTAGAACCTTCCCTATAAGTCACCAATTAGTCATTAATATACTGCTAATCCAGTGACCCATCCTGAAAAAGAATTCTCTCATTTCTCCCTTTTATATTTCTTGCAGTCAGACGTCAAATCAAAAGATCAGCTTGCAATGATATTTACAAACCACAATGCACATATTTATTCTGGCTCAGTTAGTTAGCACTGCGGTGCAGTGATCTGCATTATTGTCTCACTGCCCCAGGGATCCCTATTCAATCCTGACATCGGGTACCATCTGTGCGAAGTTTGCACGTTCTGCCTTTGACCCTCCGGATTTTACCCCTACATTGGTAGGTAAATTGGGTTCTGGAAATTACCCCCAAAGTCCTCCCGAAGTGCAACACCTCTCTCTTGGCTGCATTACATTCCATCTGCAGTTTCTTATGTTTTGTCATAAGAAATGTGAATTCAGTTCCTGAACGTGGCTTCCATAGAAATCAGCACTTGTCCTCCTCCTGTGTCTAGTGTGGTCAATTGTACAACCTCCTCCCCACTCCCACCCCTTCCTCGGATGAAAAATTTTACAAGGAAATGGAGTAACCTCCCACAGACATTGTCTTCTCCATTTGTGGTAGGTAGATGGGGGGGGGGAGGAGCTGAAGGGGAGGTCCCAATCACCTCCAAAATCAGGAGGCAGAAGCAATCAAGGCTGTAAACATCCAACACCCCCACAGCACAGGGACTAGCAAGGACAGTCTGTAAATACCTAGTATCGCATCAATAAAAGTTCTGGAGGGAAGTCAATAAAGACACAACACCCAAGGCATGTGAAACACAGAAGCAAGTGGACAACTTAATTTCTATATTACTTAATTATCCTTGAATTTTAATGGAGAAATCTTCAATTCTTGACTCAAAAGTTCCTTAGCTGCTGGCAACCTAACCTGTTTGGGGGTGAGCCTCATTGTCGGTCTGATGGTAATATCTTTCCTCCCAGGGTCACAGGACTCCATTGTCATTTCAGCAGAGTGCTCTGAGGATCACTGTGGTCACCCGGTGCTGCAGGCTGAGCCCGGCCGCAGGTATGAATTTCTCTCCCAGGACTTTTCACTATGATGCCAGTTCGACTCCCCGATTGCCAATTGCGATGGACATTCCGCCTCAGATCTATCCCTGGTTTCCGATCCGCTGCGGCCACTCTCGGGCGAGGCTTTTTCACACACGAGTGCTTGACTTACGGGCTCTCTTACAGCAAACCCCTTCGTCAGCAAGAGCAGTGACAGGTGTAGAGTTGGGACGCCAACTGTGATTTTTAAAGATGGCTTAATTGACATCTGCCAGTCTCTTCCAATGCCAAGAAATTGATGGCTTTACTTATCCCACATGACTTGTTTGCTGTCAGGGGTAGCCCACATCAGGGAAGAGGCAAACAACTACCTTTAGGCTGGATATGTTGCATTGACAACTCATGTGACAGGTCCATTCACTGGGTTGGCTCCAGGTGTCACCATGGCTGCAGGAGAAACCGGGGGCCACTGATCGTTCTGAAAGACACAAAGCAACAAAACTGCAAAACTCAAAACAAGGGAAGGGTTAGGGTGATCTTGGAGCAGGTTAGGAGTTCAGCATGACGTCATGGGCCAAAGGGGCTGTACTGTGACGTAACGCTCCTCATGTTCCTCGAGTCAGAAAACACCTTAAGGATTGAACATGAGAAGGCAGTGAGACTGTTGGAATTAGCAAGAACCTCAGTGAGAGTGTTTGGCTAAGATCTTCACGTGGTGGCAGATGTGCTGCTAGGTTGCTGTTCTATTCACTGAGATGTTGTCTGAGGTTTATTTCCTGATTGAACCCCTCATTTGCAGAGGTGTTGAGGGTCAGAGCTTCCTCGAATTTAGGAGAATGCGCTCTTGAGTGACGTTGAGATTTCCTGCCCCAGTGGTAATAGTTTGGGTTGAGTGAAGATTTTCTTGTGGTGTTTGGGGGTGAGGGAACCTCAGCTGGGACAGTGGGGACAACCTACAACGGGGTGGAGGGGTGAAGACTCCCATCCCTATTCTGTGACAGCTTCCATCCCCGTTCATACCTCCTCCTCCCCCCAACATCTGTACATCTTCATACTCAAGGATAGCTGGGGGCAGGTGGAGCTCAGATGAGAGAGAGAGAGATTATGTGTGTGTGTGAGTGTGTGTTTGCACATGCGTGTGTGTGTTAATTTTAATGTAAGAGTACTGACCATGGGTAGGAACTCGCGGAACTGGAAGGTGGAAGAATCACTGAGCTCCCTGTATGAAGCCTGTGTTTCAGATGGCAAATCTCCCCTGTCTTCAAGATGAACAACATTGGAACACTCTTAGTTACTGGATGGGTGATATGTTTCAATTTTTTCACACAGGTTAGAAAGGAGACCACTAATAGCTTGTTTCAAAATACTGAACAGAGAACATCACTCTAGGCTGAGTTAGAATATAATGAGTGCAGAGGGAAAGCTAAGAACATTTAACAGGTGGATAGTCCAACTCCCCATGGTTAAATTACAGGGAGAGATTACATACAGTAGGCTTGTATTCACTAGAACTTTGAAGGTTAAGGGGTAATTCGGTTGAAGCTGAGGAAAGTGGAATTGATAGCAGAGGATTCAGAAACTGGAAACGTTACCTGAAGGTTAGAAACAGGGTTGGTGGCTGGAATTAAAAATCACTTCATGCGTATCAGGTGAAAGAAATTTGGAATCCTGCTCAGAAACAACCACTGATTCTGAGTTAATTGTTAATTATATATATCTGAGGTTGATGGGATCTTTGTTAAGGAATTAAGGCAGTAGCTGCTGTGAGGTCATAGGTTAGCTGTGATGTTGAAAGTAGTCTCCTCTTGTTCCCGTGCAACATTAGCTCTTACAATTGGCCGATCATGGATTCAAGACCCATAACTCAAATTCACTTGTCCATTAATCTAATACCCTGGAGAAGTTCTGGAGGCTATCAACATTGTCTGTCTGTCTGTAGCCATTTCCCCCACTATTCTAACAAAAGGGATTCAAAGGAGGCGAGCAAAACAGTTTTTTAAATGATCCTCTAATTTTTTTTGGCTCTAGGTATTGTTGGTGTGATAGTCAGAAGAGCAATCTTCCATTCCCGGGGCAGGTCTGCAGGGATTACTATACTCTACGTCTGCAGGCCCATTGCTAGAGCATTTTCAGGACTGGGAATGCTTGCACCAACAGTTGTTGGGAGGGGTTGTGGGAGATGGGTGGGATGAGCTGGAAACTGGTGTACCATTCACTCACTGTAAGGCAGTCACATCAGCTGAATGCAACACAAGACTTGATGTATTCAGAAAGCCCGGCTGCTTTAGTACCTGCTTCTGGTTTGGGTCTGATCCTACACAAACAGGGTGCCCACCATTATACTTCTGGTACCTGGAGCATAAACGGCCCCAGAAGAGCACTTAAAGCAGTCATTGACTGACAATTTAATCGTACCATCTAAATGTTAATTGAAGTTAAACCTCAAAATGCTAATGTTTACGCTAAGTTATTTTGATGTACACTCAGTGGACGCTTCATTAGGTACACCTGTACACCTGCTCGTTAATGCAAGTATCTAATCAGCCAATCACGTGGCAGCAACTCAATGCATAAAAGCATGTAGACATGGTCAAGAGGTTTAGACCAAACATCAGAATGGGGAAGAAATGTGATCTGAGTGACTTTGACTGTGGAATGATTGTTGGTGCCAGACAGGGTGGTTTGAGAATCTCAGAAATTGCTGATCTCCTGGGATTTTCAAGCACAACAGTCTCTAGAGTTTCCAGGGAATGGTGTGAAAAGCACAAAAGTTGCAGGTCTGCAGGTAAAAACATCTTGTTAATGAGAGAGGTCAGAGGATAATGGCCAGAATGGTTCGAGCTGACAGGAAGGTGACAGTAACTCAAATAAGCACACGTTACAACAGTGGTGTGCAGAAAATCTCTGAATACATGACAATTCAAAGTGTGTGGGCTACAGCAGCAGAAAATCGTGAAGAACATGCAATGGCTACTTAATTAGGTACAGGAGGGAGCCACTGGGTATATATGAAAACTAATTAGCTAGTTCATTGAAGAAGAACGAGATCTACCACAGAATGCTTATAGCAGTTCTGATTACAGTATGTGAGTCTAATTTATGGATCAATAAAATGCAGTTGTCACATTAGTGAAATATTAGAGACCGTCACCAGTTTTCCGTGGCTTTGCCTTCTGAAGACAGTGACTACATTGGAATGGTAGGCTAGCCCATTAGAACTCAAACCTGAACAGTCTATTTAAATAAAAAATGAATCAAGGATCATGGTGTGGGTGTAACGTGCAAAAAAAGTCGACATCCAGCAATTATAAAGAATAAAGAATTACATAAAAATAGAGTTATAAGTACAGATATGGAATAAAAGTGCATAATACATAAATATCAGCATATATTTACAAGTAAACAGGATTATATAAAGTGGTTTAAAGTGTTTTCAGTGCAGTGACAGGGTAACTGATAGAGGGGAGTGGGGTGGGGGTATGGAATGGTTGATCAGATTAGCTACTTGGGCGTAGAAGCTTTTATGATGCTGCAATTTTTTTTTGTTTTATGATGCTTTCCAGAAGGAGGCTTTTCGAAACAGCAATTTGCTGGGTGGGTAGATTGCAATGACTTTTCTCAGCCGTTTCATTGTCCTGCGGTGACGGTAGACTGCAGTCAATGGTCTTTCCTGCTGGCCTGACAGTTCACTGTAGTTTCTGTATATCGTGAAGGGATATTGCACCAAACCAGACAGTAGTGGCTAAGCTGAGGATGCTGTCTATGATGGCAGTCTAGGAGAGGTATGTTCTGGAGCAATAAAGAGATGAACCCATGGTTATAGCAACAACAACAAATATTGGCAAGCTGCCCACCCAACTTTGATTAGTTTACTGAACCAACACAGTCACCATGGCGACAGATTAGGCCTCCACCATGAAGTCATGGCACCCACCCATCTCTGCTGCAGAATGACACAGGATCTCCTCAGACACAGAAAGTTTCTGTCTGTGGGTCAGTAGCAGAGAATTTGAGAGCCCTTAAGTTGAGCACTTGTGGAAGTCCGGTCTCAGTAGCAGTCAGATTAGACTCTGTTTAAATCATGTTTAACTGGTTGTGTATGGATTTTTTTTCTGTAAAAAAAAACCTCTCTGTTCCACTTTGAATTGCAAGTAATCTTTCCTGAATTCTGTACTTAATAAATCTATTTCTATATTTGCAATAGATTTGCTATAAAATCCTACCAAATGGAATGACTCTTTGTTTTCTTAATATCAGTGTCTTGGATTTATCAAACAATCTGACTTCTTTGGAATGTTGAAATGGGATAATTTATTAGTAGCGTCTGATGACTCTGGGCCTGTACTCGCTGGAGGTTAGAAGAATGATTGGGGATCTCATTGAAACTTATCGAATATTGAAAGGCTGAGCTGGAATGGACATAGAGAGGGTGTTTCCTATAGTAGGGGAGTTTAGGACCAGAGGGCACAGCTCAGACTAGAGAAACATCCCTTTAGAACAGAGATGAAGAGGAATTTCTTTATCCAGAGGATGGTGAATCTGTGGAATTCGTTGCCACAGAAGGCTGTGGAGGCCAAGTCATTGGGCATATTTAAAATGGTGGTTGATAGGTTCTTGATTAGTCAGGGTGTGAAAGGTTACAGGGAGAATGCAGGAGAATGAGGTTGAGAGGGATAATATATCAGCCATGATGGAATGGTGGAACAGACTTAATGGGCTGAATGGCCTAATTCTGCTCCTGTGTTTTATGGCCTATATTGTCTTATGTAATTGGCTGGATCAGATGACTTCACTTGATTCTCCTGTGGATTCCAACTCACAATTGGTGAAGCAATTATATCAACAGATGCATAAAGGAGAGATGGGGATTGGGGAGTTGGTCAGTGGGTATCAGAAGCAGTGTTTTGAGGTGGCAGCTACTGCTGTGGGAATACTCAGTCACTGTTGTGCCCTGAATTGTGTGATTCAGGGAAGATCCCTTCACCTGTTCCATATCTCTCAGTGGGAAGGAAGATGAAAGTTCTTCTCTTGGCTGCAGAGCCTCAGATATTAACGAGATCAGATCGGATCTTTGTAGCAGCCAGCCTCCTGTTGGGTCCTCTGTACCATTTACATATACTGGGCTTGACAAATAAATGGGATTAATATTGATGGGTGTTTGATGATCTGCGTGAGTGTGATGAGCCTTCTGTGCTGTATGATTTAGGATAGAAAGTGTGCAGGAAGAAACTCTAGCTTTTCCCTAATGAAATGGTTTGTAAGAGTCAGTGAATGAGATATTGGCCTGTGCTCTCTGAATGGGAACAAACCCTGCGCTATATCAGGGTTGGTCTCGCGCTTGTCCGTATTGGGTGTTTGGGTCACGCCAATGGGCCGTTAGCCTTGGGCTGTTCCATCGTCAAAGCAGGCTCTTGCAGAGGTTGGAGGATGAGGGTGAGGGGTATGAGCAGGGATAGGAAGGACCAAATATCGAGAGGTTGTGAGTGAGCTGCTTGAAGCTGGGAAATGCCTTCACTTCTGGGAGCTTCACGCTGGATATCCCAAACTTCTTGGTCAACTTTTAATTTTTTAAACTAATGTCAATATGGGTGATTGTCATAGGGGGTTGGTGCTTAGGATTCCACAGCACAGAAATGGACGCTTTTGGTCCACCTCATCCATGCAAACTGTGATACCTGTCTATGCTAATCCTATTTCTCTGCATTAGGCCCAATTTCCCTCTGAACCTTTCCTACCTGACAATGTCCAAACATTGTCATTGTTTCAGAACTTCTTCCCAGATTACCACTGCCATCTGTGTGGGGGGAAAGTAATAACTCTCAGATCTCCTTTTATATTTCTCTCCTCTCATTTTAAACCTGTGTCCTCTAGTTCTACACTACTTAATATTGTGGTGCGTGTGGGGGGGGGGGGAGGAATGGGCTGACTATTTGTCCTTTCTTTGCCCCTCAGTTTTATAAACCTCCATAAGTACACTCCTTGATTTCTTGTGTCCAGTGAGAATAAGCCCAGCCAATCCCTCCATTTTAGGCAACATTGTGGCAAATCTCTATTGCCCCCTCTTTACTGCTCCCATGTCCTTCCTGTAGTGTGGTGACCAGAACTGTAACCAATGCTCCAAGTGTGGTCTAACCAGCATTTTATACAATTGCAATACGATGACCCAACCCTTATCATCAATGTATTGGTATATGAAGTCAAGCATAACAAATGCCTTCTTCACTACCCTGAACACCTGTGTTGTCACTTTTAGCAAGTTATGGACTTGCAACCCAAGGCCCCTCTAAAGATCCCTGGCATTTATTCTGTATGTGCTACCAGAATTTGACTTCTCAAAGTACATTACTTCACACTTACCTGAGGATACACCAGGACACCGATCAATTGGAAAATTGGGCAGATTGGTGGCAGACAAAGTTTAATTGAGATAAACTTCTTCACTCAACCATGGCACATGTTGTCTGTAAACTTACTGATCGGACAGCTATGTTCTCATTCAAAGGTAAGTGGACTGATAAGAAGTTATGGGTTATGAGGGGAAGCTGGTTGACAAAAATAAAATCAGCCATGATTGAATTGCAGAGCAGACTTGTGGACTGAATGACCAATTCTGCTCCTATAGCTTATGATTAAAGTTATTATATAATAATTAGCTTTATTTGTCATAAGTATATTGAAACACACAGTGAAAAGAATCATATGCATCAATAATTATCACAGTCTGAGGATGTGCTGGGGGCAGTCCACAAGTGTCGCCACACTTCCAGTGTCAGCGTAACATGCCCACAACTCACTAGTCCTAACCCATACATCTTTGAAACGTGGGAGAACCCGGAGGAAACTCACATGGTAACATGGTGAACACACAAACATCTTAAGGGCAATGGCAGCAAATTGAACCCGGATCACTGGCACAGTAAAAGATCACACTAACTGTTACGTAGAGTACTGCACTGTCTTTAAAATTATAAAAAAAATTGCACATTTGCATGATTTAGCATATTGTTTGCCAGATTTTGTTATGGATACCTTTTTTCATAAATTCTATTGCATTTCCTTATTTTCCTGTAAATGCCTGCAAGAAAATGAATCTCACAGTGGTGTACAGTGAATGAATAATAACTTCACTTCAAACTTTCGATTTTGAAGTAAGAAGAGTTATAGTTCTTCCATTAATTTTAATTTTTAACCATAAATTCCAAGTTCAGTGGTTCAATGGTTCAATCAGAGAACGTACACAATATACAACCTGAAACTTTTACTCTCTGCAGACATCCCCGAAACAGCAGAAAAACCTGGAAGAATGAATGACAGGAAAACGTCAGTCAGTCCCCCCTCCCACACACGAGCAACAGCGAAACATCAACCCTCACCCACATGTCTAGCAAATTCATCAGCACCCCCCACCCGCCATACAACTAATAGCAAAGCCCCCCGAGACCATAATCTAGAGTCCATCAAAAAAAACTGCTCATCCCAACTCATCAATGTGCCATAGGCTCTCTGACTCTCACTAACAAGGGAGAGAGAGGTATCGCTCCTGTCACAGCAAGAGAAACACTGTTTCAGTGTTACAGTCTGCAGCATCACCTACTTCGACAGTAGCGTACACCGCTGTTTTGATGTTCCGATCTCCCTTGACGTTTCAGTTGGCGAGACCAGTGAGGAATGGAGTCATCTACAGGGCCGCAGGGCCACATCCTGAAGGCGCACGTCTTCCAGGAGACATGAAGGGGATGCAGCAATGGGTTTGAGTTTTGGACATCTTGGTTCAAGAGAACAGGGTACCACTTGCATACTTAGGCAAGCTGCGGGGAAGGTAATCATCGGCTTGGATTAGTAATCAACCTACCTTCTGTTTACCAGCATCGTTCTCATCATCGGCAGCACTTTAAAACCACAAGAACCCTACGGTGTTTTCAAAAACTATTCAGCTCTAACACTGCTATAATGTTTACAAAGCATAACTGCAAATGATAAGCAAGCATCGTGGAATGACTACCAGTATGAGAATAAATGTGGATGGAGCACTACTCCAATCAGAATCAGCTTCATTATCTCTGACATATGTCATGAAATTCATTGTTTTGCAAGACTACTTTAGGTTGTAAAAAAATTAAACAGTGAAAATGATGAATAACGAGGTAGTTTTCATGGACCATTCAGAAATCTCATGGCAGAGTGGAAAAAGTCATTCTTAAAAATGAATGGATATGGTTTGGGTTCAAATCAATGGGAAGAGGCAGAATAATGGTTCAGCATGTTTCTGTGTTGTAATGTTCTGTGACTCAAGAACATTGGGTCTTTGGGCTTCATCCCAATAGCAGTAATGAGAAGAAGGCATATAACCATAAAACAATTACAGCACGGAAACAGGCCATCTCGACCCTCTAGTCCGGGGGTCGGCAACCCGTGGCTCCGGAGCCACATGTGGCTCTTTTACGTCTGTGCTGCGGCTCCCTGTTGCTTTGGGAAATAATTGGTTGTGGCGACCCTTTTCCTGGCACATCCGAACCGACTCACAATTAGATAGCCTACGGGGGTTTGCGAGCACAGAGCTTTGGAGCCTCTGCGCCATGGGGGGGGGCAGGTTGAGGGAGGCTTAAAAGTGAGGCTGAAGATTTCGAATAAAGTTTTTTCCTTCGACTGCAGTTACCGACTCCGTGTCGTAATTTTAGCGCTGTGTGTAGCACACCGCTACATGGTCAGTATTTAATTAAAATGTATTTTATGTTAGTTTGTTAGTTTTTGAAATGTAAATCTAAATTTGAAGATTATGGTGATCTTGTACAATCTAAATAAGACGTTGTGGCGACCCATTTCCTGACACATCCGAACCGGCTCACAATTAGCCAGCGTTCAGGCTAAGGGAGATAGCCTACGGGGGTTTGTGAGTATGTGTCTTTTGCAGCATCCGCGCCCATGGGGGGCGGGTTGAGGGAGGCTTAAAAGCAAGGCTGTTTAGTTCGAATAAAGCTATCTTTGACTGCAGTTTACTGACTGCGTGTAGCACACCGCTACAACGTGTTTTTATCGCTGGCTGTCCAGAGGGGAGGTGCTGAAACGCTTTGTCGCGTGTCTGGAAGAAGTGAAAACTTTCCTGGGCAGCAAAGGGCTTACCTTCCCTGAGCTGGAACAGCCAGAGTGGCTGGAAAAGCTACACTTCATGGTAGACATGACAGCGCACCTGAACACGCTGAACACAGCTCTTCAACGGGGTAAGGACGTACAGCCCTGCACATGTTGGAGGATGTTTTGGCATTCGAGCGCAAGTTGACGTTGCTTGCCAGAGATTTACAGAAAGGCACATTGTCTCACTTCCCCAATTTGAGAGAGTTCAAACAAGGTCACGACATGATAAATTCGGGGTATTTACATTCTGCAATCATCGCAATGCAAACATCGTTTGGGAAACGCTTCTGTGAGTTCAGAGAGGAAAAAAACACATTATCCTTCCCGGTCACTCCCCTAAGCATCGATCCATCCCTACTGAATACGACTGCATTGTCAGGTGTGAGTCAACCTGAACAAGTATGATAAATATTTTAATTGCCTATTATTTTACGTATATTCATATGTTTTCATTGTTCAGTGAAATAGTCCTTTTATTTTTCAGGTTGACAGCTGGCTGACGTTATTTTTGGTTTGCTGCTGGCGGCAAATTTAAGTTTGGCATTTTTCATAAATACAAGAAGGACTCAAATAGACGTTGAGTATTTTACTTAAAAGTAACCTTCAACCCAACGTCTTTTTTTCGGAGTTCAAAATGTTTTTGTTGCATGCAGAAATGTAATTTCGTTTTCTCTGCAGGAGTTCATCAATTTCATAAATGCAACACATTATAGTTTGTTTATACATAGCATAAAGGCAAAACAAAACGTTGTATGCAGTGTTATTTCATTTTAAATGTCAAACGGGTTTTGCGGCTCCCAGTGTTTTCTTTTCTGTGGGAAACGGGTCCAAGTGGCTCTTTCAGTGGTAAAGGTTGCTGACCCCTGCTCTAGTCTGTGCTGAACGCTTATTCTCACCTAGTCCCACTGACCTGCACTTAACCCATAACCTTCCATTCCTTTCCTGTCCATATACCTATCCAATTTTTTTTTTTTAATGACAAAATTGAACCTGCCTCTACCACTTCTACAGGAAGCTCGTTCCACACAGCTACCACCCTCTGAGTAAAGAAGTTCCCCCTTGTGTTACCCCTAAACTTTTGCCCCTTAACTCTCAACTCCTGTCCTCTTGTTTGAATCTCCCCTACTCTCAATGGAAAAAGCCTATCCACGTCAACTCTATCTATCCCCCTCATAATTTTAAATACCTCTATCATGTCCCCCCTCAACCTTCTACGCTCCAAAGAATAAAGACCTAACTTATTCAACCTTTCTCTGTAGCTTAGGTGCTGAAACACAGATAACATTCTAGTAAATCTTCTCTGTACTCTCTCTATTTTGTTGACATCTTTCCTATAATTCAGTGACCAGAACCACATGTCCTGGATGATGAGGGTCCTTAGTGATGAATGGCACCCTGTGCTGAGCAGAGGCCCTGTTGGTCAAGGTTGACCATGGATATTGCGTCCTAGCTACCTAGATACCAAGTCTAGGCAGTACAATTATGGAGAGCAAGTTGTTGTACATGTAGCATACTCCCCATTTCCACACATCTGATGAACCAAAATGACCAGCAGAGACCGACGCAGTTTGGCACCAGCAGCATTGCAGCTTTAGTGACTCCAGCTCTGGATTTTTCCCTCACAGTTTACTCCCAAAGTCTTCCCCATGAGTGGGTGTAGCTACAAGGCAGCGGAGGTTTGAGATCGGAGTTTTTCTTTTCCTCGATGAGCTGCCAAACACGGCTGATGAGCCCCATTTGCCCGAAGCGACTGGATTTAAGGTGCCAGTAACCCACCTTTGCCCCTTCTCCTGTCAGTAGAAACAGTTCTGCCAGATTCAGTAGCTCTGCCACACTTGAAGGCCAGGAGATGGACTTGGTTGTCTATCTGAGGTCTATGCCATTGGGAGCATTTAATAGGTAGAGGAAGCTTGTCCCTATTACCCCCCCCCCCTTCCCCAGCTATAACAACCTTAAGGAACTTTCTTGTATCTTTTACTCAAATCTAGTCCCAAAAGTACAACAAAACTGTTTAATTGTCCTGTTCAAATATTTGCTCCCCAGCTCAGAACGAGTCCAGCACCTTTCATCGAAAGAGATGTACCTCTGGCATCTCTGGTCAAGATGAATGGAATCACAATTCCAAGCAGTCCTGTGATGCACACGCCAGCCTGACCTGCTCTAGTTTTACTGAATTGTTGATTAGGCTAAAAATAATATCAGTTTCAAAAGCATTGTGGGTAGCAACAGTTATAGAAACCATCAGCTTCCAGGGTCCAGAACTGAATGAACTGGTCTGCACTGAATTTAAGAGCTTTACTTTCAATACCCAACCAATGAGGTGAATCACACTCTGGGGCTCTGCTGAAGAAGCAATAGGTTCCTGGAGAAGAGTGAGCAGAGTTTTAGGAGGTTTTGGAGAATGGGCAGGTCGTCATTCACACTAAATCTTCACTCAGTGCACCAGTATTGGTTTATGTACCATGAACAAGGATACAGTGAAAAGCTTGTCTCGCACACTGTACATACAGTGTATTCATTACACAATGTGTTGCAGCCACAGAGAAAGTGCATGATCATAACGAAGTAGATTGTGAGGTCAGGAGTCCATCTTATCATACAAGAGCTCTATTCAAGAGTCTGATAATGGTACAAAGTAGCTGATGTGCACAAGATGCCCTGGAGGGCTCAGTTCTGGCTATCTAATTATCAGAAGGATGTCCAAGTTTTAAAGAAGATGCAGACGATATTTACCAGGATGCTGCCTGGATTGAACAGCATGCCTTCTGAGGACAAGCTATAATACGTAAAGATGACTATAAATTAGAATATGAATATACAAACAATAAATAAACATTGCAAAAGAGAGCAAAGTGGTAAGGTAGTGTCCACGGGTTCACTGTCCTTTCAGAAACCTGATGACAGAGGGGAAGAAGCTGTTCCTAAAACATTGAGTGTGTGTGTGTTCAGGCTCCTGTACCTCCTCCTTGATGGTAGGTTTAGAATTTTAGATCGTAGAGATAGAATATGATAACAGAACTTCTGGCCCAAAGGCCTGTGCTGCCGAATTATTAACCTGTATGTCTTCAGGATGTGGGAGGAAACCAGAGCACCCAGAGGAAAGCCATGCGATCACGGGGAGAAAGTACAAGCCCCTTGCAGGCAGCAGCAGAATTTAATGGCATCTCTGGTGCTGTAATAGTGTTATGCTATTGAGCTGGTAATGAGAAGAGGGCATGTCCTCAATGGTGAGAGTCCTTAATGATGGATTCTGCCTGCCTGAGGCATCACCTTTTGAAGATGCCCTCGATGGCGGGGACTTGGTATCAAAGGAGATGACACTGTCTGTTCCAACTTGTTAGGAATGTCACTTCAGTGTGTCTGGCGATCTGTCTATTATAGAATTGTATTCTTAGAAACTCGATTTCACACTTTTGGGCAAATAGATCCTAATGCTTGACTTGGGGAGGATTAGCAGATTAGAGGCGGAGAGGATCGATCATTTAAAATTCCTTGGCATTATCAGATCAGAGGATTGGTCCTGGGATCAACACATCGTGCCATTCCAAAAAAAAGCACGACAGATTCTGCACATCATCTAAAACTTTGACAAACTTCTATAGATACACAGTGGAGATTCTCCTGACCAGTTGTATCACCTGGTATGGAAACACCAATGCTCAAGAATAGAAAAGGCTGCGAACAGTGGGGGATACAGCCCAGTCCGTCATGGATAAAGCCCTCTCCACCCCTAAGCATTGGCTCAGGACCACTGGCACACAAGAAAGCAGCATCCAGCATCAAGGACCCTCACCACCCAGGCCACGCTGTCTTCTCACTGCTGCCATCGGGAAGGAGGTACAGGAGCCTCAGGGCCCACATCACCAGGTTCAGGAACGGTTATTACCCCTCAACCATCAGGCTCCTGAACCAGTGTCGACAGCTTCACTCACCCCCAAAAGGAACTAATTCTACAAACTATGGAGTCACTTTTAAGGACTCTTCAACTCATGTTTGCAGTATTTATTTGTTTGTTTTGTTTATTTATTTAATTATTCATTATTTATTTATTGTATTTGCACACTTTGTCTTCTTTTGCACATTCGTTGTCAGTCTTTGTGTGTTGCTTTTCATTGGCTGCATTGTATTTCTTTGTTCTAATGTGACCACCTTCAAGTAGCAAATGTATATGTACTTACTTCGTTAATAAATTTACTTTGAACATTAAGCCTCCAAAAAATCACATCAGTGGGAATATTTACGGTCTGCACCGTGGATTGCTGTACAAAGCGTGACCTGCGCGGTTTGACATGGCAGCTCCCTACAGAGATCACAGCTGCCGTGTCTTGTCTGCCAGTGACTGTGGGAAGCCGGTCAGAGCAGTAATGAGGCCTCCCACTGACAGCCCCAGGCTTCCATGGAGCAGGGGAGACCACACGGGGGGGTCGGGTGGGTGTGCAGCTCAGAGAGGCACCTGGCTTCACTTTGCAATGCGTACCGCTGCAACTGTCCCCGTGGGCGATTTTCATTTCCAGAGGGGTCACTGAGGCCCGGGACCCGAGTTCAGGCTGGCATCGTGATGCGCCAGAACGACTCTCCCCAGTGAGAAAGACTGGACAATACCTGCACTGACTAACTCCACCACTACTTTATAATTTCCCATCAGCCACCTTATGTACAGCCTATCATCACCTTCTGGACATACAATCCAGCAATGAGCACCATGCTAGAGTAGTGGTTAGTACAATGCGATAGCAGCTCAGGCTGTTCTGGAGTTCAGAGTTCAGTTCCGGCACCATCACTATATCCTCCCTGAGGTTTCCTCCCACAGACCAAAGACCTACAGGGTAGATTAATTGGTCATTGTAAACTGTCCCGTGACTAAGTTAGGGTTAATCAGCGTTGTCAGGGGCTGCTGGCCTTGAAGTGGTAGAAGAGCCTACTCTAACTGTATTGCTAAATAAATAAATGTATCGAAGCTATCTTATGCATTTATATTTATTATTATTGAGCTCTTTACCTTTCATGTGTGTTTTTTTTTGTGCTGCATTGGATCCAGATTAAGAATTATTTCATTCTCCTTTTTTTAAACAAAGCTATAAAAGTTTATTTATAGCACACATACACAAAGGTACAGACAATCAATATTTACAAAGACAGTAAGTGTACTCAAATTAAGATGTGGTTACTACTGTGTATAAAACAGTCAATACCACGGGGGAGGGGAAACCACCGCTCACGGAAATCCCCCAGTGTGCCCGCCGTGATCGCGTGCTCCCTCTCCAAGGCCAGACGGGCAGGGACGTACCCTCGGAAAAGGGCCGGGCAGCCCCCTCCACCTTCCGCCGCCCAGGCCCAGGGCCAAGCCCACCAGGAGACCTTTCTCATGCCTCGCGCCCTCCCGAACTGGGTGGCCGTAGATGGTGTGAGTACTGCCCGATGCAACTCCTTCCACCCCAGGTCCCCAAAGTACTGGGGAAGCACCCCTGCCTAAAGAGACCTTCACTGGGGATTATTTCATTTTCCTTTGCACTTGTGGACTTTTAACGTCTACATTAAATACTCTGAGACATGGAAATATGCATAGCAGCGAATGCTCCAGCAAGTGACAACTCAGAGATGCTGCTGTCAGGACCCCTCCTGCCAAATGGCTGTGAGGTTGCTTCCTGGCTGCAGATTGTCCTTTAGACTCCACTACTAAGGCAGAAATGAATGTTGTCCTGCCCAGTCCAAACTCCCACTTGACGTAAGAGGTCCACGTCATAATAACACCTGCACGATATGACCTTCCATTGTAATTTACATGTTAATTCCACTTGCTGGAGTTTAGAAGCCAGTCAAATATTGAAAACCCTAAGCAGAGTGGATGTGGAGAGGACGTTTACTATAGTGGGGGAATCTAGAACCAAAGGGTGCAGCCTTTGAATTCAAGGGCGCCCTTTAGAACAGAGATGAGGAGGAATTTCTTTAGCCAGAGGGTGGTGAATCTGTGGAATCTATTGCCACAGGTGGCTGTGGAGGCTAATCATTATTTAAAGTGGAGGTTGATAGGTTTTTGATTAGTCAGGGCATCAAAAATTACAGGGAGAAGGCAGGAGAATGGGGTTGAGAGGGATAATAAATCAGTCATGATGTAATGGCAGAGTAGATTGATGGACCTAATGGCCTAATGCTGCTCCTATGTCTTATAGTCTTAAGCAAAGTCAGGCGCCACATATTCCAGTGTCTAGAATCCTGGACGGGTTGAAAATGTGGAGCTCTCTGTTGCCTTTACCAATCCTTCACAGTGTCACCCTTGTCTTGCGAACCAATTTCCTTCAAGTGTCCATCCAATTGCCTTCCAAAGGATCGGATTGACAGGCAGGTGGAGATCAGATCATCAGTCACCAAGTTTTAAAAGTAAGTATTTCTTTATAAGTCCTTTAAGGGGATTAATTTTAAAACTGTGCCTTGAAACTTCCCTCTAATTACCTGTTCAAGATGGACACAGTGTTGTCCATATCTATTGAATCTTCTGTCAGGAGAACAGCCCCGAGCTCCAGTCCAACGAAGGATCATAGAGAATAATCTAGAACATGGAAACAGTTCCTTTGGCTCAGTGTTCATACTGACCCTGGTGCCCACCAGGCTAGTCCCATTTGTCTGCATTGGGCCCATATTCCTCTACACCTTTCCTTTCCATGTACTTATCCAAAACTTTTTTCCATGTTGCTATTGTATCTGCCTCAATCGATTTCCCAGGAGGTTGCCCCTCTGGTCCCTTCTCAAATCTAAACCTATACTCTCTTGTTTATTGACACCTCCTCCTGCGATAAAGACCGTCTGCACGCAGCCTATCCATGCTCCTAAGGAACTGATACAATTCTATGAGGTCTAACCTCACCACTCCCCAATCTCTAACACTCTAACAAATAATATATCAACTTGCCCAGTCCCTTCCCATACCTGAAGCCCTCGAGTCCCATGAACATCCTTGTAAATCTTCCCAACACTCTTTCCTGTTTAACGGTATCTCTCCTATAACAGGCCAACCAAAACTGTACACAATACTCCAATTATGGTCTCACTAATGTCTTGTATGATTGCAACATAGGGTTGTAGAATCATAGAACACTTCTGCATAGAACCAGGCTCTTCAGCCTATCTAGTGCACATCAAACTATTACCCTGCCCCGCCCCGTCAACCCACATCTTGACCAGGACTCTGCAAATCCCTGACATCCAAGTACTTATCTCAACTTCTCTTAAATTTTGAAATCAAACCCGCATCCACCACTTCTACTGGGAGCTTGCTTCTCACTCTCACCCATCCTCAGAGTGAAGAAGTTCCCTTTAACTATTTCACCTTTCACCCTTAACTTATGACCGTCGGTCCTAGTCTCACCCAACCTCAGTGGAAATAACCTGCTTGCATTTACCCTATCTAAACCCCTCAAAATCGTCAATATGCCATTCATAATGTTGTATTCTTCTTTTGAATCTCCTCTTATTCTCCTGTGCTCCAAGGAATAAAGCCCTAACCTATTTAACCTTTCCCTATTATATGATATAGCTTTATATCCACCCAGCTCTCTGCTTCTGTTTACTCTTAACCGTGTATTTATCTCTCTTTGCCTTACCTATACATTTGTCTATTTGCCCATCTATCTGAAACAGCCATAGGTATCTTTATGAAACCATTAAATTATAAAATAATTGAAGTCTCCACGCAAAGCCAATGATGGGAAAATTTCCCTTTAGGGCACAGTGATAAGAAAAAAATCCAGCTAACCGCTGCCGTGACAAAACGTACACTAATCGCCTTAAGATAATTCCTTTATTGTTAAATCAGATTCTAATAGGAGCAGTATAATTCACAACATCAGCGTTAAAAGCTGGAAAATTGGTTTAGGCTGAAAATTAGCATTTGCAAGGAGGAATGAAGTCTAATAGAATAATTGCATTTTCAGGGTGTTCACTTCTGCCACAGATTTAGCATGGAAATACCACACTGGACAAATACACGTCTGGAGGGGTCACTGCTCTAGACTGGAAAAAGCATGCAGGAAGTTGTAAACTCAGTCAGCTTCATCATGGGTACTTGCTTCCCGAACATCCAGAACACCTTCAAAAGGTGATGCTTCAAAGAGGCAGCTTCCATCATTGAGGACCCCCATCGCCCAGGACAATGTCCTCTTCTCATTGCTACCATCGAGCCGGAGCTACAGGACAAAGCACACAAAGTGCTGGTGGAACTCAACGGGCCAGGCAGCATCGATGGAAATGAATGAACTGTCAACGTTTTCAGCTGAGACCCTTCATCAAGACTGGAAAGGAAGGGGGAAGAAACCAGAAAAAGAGGCGGGGGACAGGGGAAGGAGCACCAGCTAGATGGTGATAGGTGAAATCAGGTGGGTGGGGGAGGAGATGGATGGAAAAGATAAAAGGCTGGAGAAGAAGGAATCTGATAGGAGAGGAGAGTGGACTATAGAAGAAAGGGAAGAGGGGGCCTAGTGGTAGTTAATAGTGTTATTCCTGTGCCACTCAGTTAGCCACTCCCACATGGGAGGAGTTCACATACCGTACAAGCAAGGTTATCAACAGAGTTCAGTTGAATATCCTGCAGGTTGGTGTCCTGGTGTGCTCTGCATTCACTCTCCCTCAATAACAAACACAACATGGTGTCAGAAGTGGTTGATCGTTGATGAATTGGTGCTACAGACCAGGTGATATCCCCAACAAGAAAGAATTTACAGTGAGACTGTTCTTGTTTATGTAAAGGGGGGGTTCTTCTTTTTTCTTTGTTACTGCGTATGTTAATCAAAATGGCTTCTTTGTTTTGTTAAAAGCAGGAATGCTTCTTTGTTGCGAGAGAGTGCTGGAAGCTTGTTTGTGTTAAAATTTACTGATAACGAGAATTGTATTTCTTTGTAAACCAATTGGGATTAATGTTGTTCTTTCTTCTGAGTCTGTAAGCTATTGTTGGCGGGCTTTTGGGGAGATCGGCGCGAGGGGTTGAGAGAGAGGACGCGATGCTGTAAACTGGGCGAGGAACGGACCCCAAGCGGGGGTCCGAGGCCAGGAGGTACCCCGAGGAGAGGAGATGAAGCTAGATGTGCTTGGTTGACCACTTCGGATGGTCCTGACCTGCGAGTCGAGGAGTTCGGAGGGGATCGAATGGTGGCCAGAAGACTTCAATAATTGAGCTCCAACGGTTGTGCACAAAGTGGTTTGGACTTTGATAAGTTTGGCGCCTTTTCTTTATTTTCTTTTCCCTCATATATACTGTATGGTTATTAATCAGTTATAGTAATCTTTATAAATTGTAATCATTTAATCGCATATGGTGTCCTGTTTGTTCTTTGGCGAGGCGGGGACATCACACAGCATCCACACAAGCTGAGTACCCTGTTTGGCGGGGCCGAAGGCTGCTCCCCCTAGACGAGAACGAGCTGAGCGAGCCTGAGGCGACCCAGGGGGTTACATTTACATATATCTATGAAAAGTATCCAGAGACTTAGTAGCTTAAACTGCCTATGCTAGTTTGCTAACTGTATGAACCATGAGGCATCAGCTGACAAAGGGCCAGGGTTGCTAGGAAATGCCTTCAGCTATACCCCAAAGTAGATATGCTGAAATAATCTGTGGGCCACTAGCCTGGTGTGTGGCATGTGGCCAAGTGGTTAAGGCATTGGACTAGTGATCTGAAGGTCATGAGTTCGAGCCCCAGCTGAGGTAGTGTGTTGTATCCTTGAGCAAGACACTTAACCACACATTACTGCAGTCCATCGAGCTGAAAATGGTTACCAGCAAAACGCTGGGGTTTAACCTTGCAATAGACTGGCATCCTGTCCGGGGGGAGTCTCGTACTCTCAGCCACTTCATGCTACGGAAACTGGCATAGAAGGCTTGGGACTGACTTTAACTTTAACTAGCTTAGGGAAGTACACAGAGACACAGACACAGCAGAGCAATCAGTCAGACTCTTGGAGAGAAAAGAAGACTCTTTCAGTTGAAATAAATAAAATAACAAACAGGAAAATTGAGCAAACACCTGCAGTAACTACTTACCAAATAAAGCCACCTTATCAGATTTGATTTCTCTGAACTAAGGGACTTTGAGAGATGTCTCAGATGTTTTGAGAGATTTAGGGTTGCAAGCAATCTCACTCAGGCTTCAGAAGAGCATCAAGTAATCACACTGATATACTGCATGGGTGACAAAGTCATGGGTGGATTAGGACTGACAGATGTTCAGAAAAAGGAGTACAAAACAGTGCAGGACAAATTCAAAGAGTATTTCACAGGAAAGCAGAAGGAGAGGGCAAAGTTCAACTCCAGAAAACAGGAGCCAGATGAAAGTGTAAATGACTTCATCACGGCATTGTGTGCCCTGTCAGATAACTCTGCATATGGAAATCTGAGAGATGAGCTCATTAGAGACAGGATTGTTGCCCAGCTACTAGACACCAAATTATTAGAAGGTGAATCTCACACTGAAGAAAGTTATTACTATGGTCAGGCAGAGTGAGAATGTTTGTCAACAACAGGCAGAACTCAGGCACGAAACCGATGCTGAGGTAAAGCTAAAAGCTGTGCAGAAAGAAGGGTACAAACAAGGTGCATTCAGAGAGACTACAGACAGAGGTGACAGTAGAGCTCAGCTCAAACAAAACAGAAAGATGAAACAAAGAGCAGATAAAATGTCCACCTGCAGGAGATGCAGCATCTCCATTCCACGTCTGTCCAGCTCTAGAAGTGAAATGCCACCAATTCCCTAGAGTTGGCCATTAAAAAAACCAGTATCACAGTTCTTCAGTTCTTCACGAAATCCAACAAAAAGGTGATCATGGTGCCAGGGAAACATAAGCTCACTGTGAAAGGAACAGTTAAAACTGGATGACTATGTTGTTCAGAATCTCTTCTCAAAACTACTGGGAGGACATGCCATCAAGAAGCTCGTTGCAAGTTTGGATTTGTTGAACAACGTTCAGTGGCAGGCCTGGGGGTTCTGAAAGAAGAGGACCTTATCCAACTGAGGTCAGGAGTGATACCCTCCTCTCTGACCATAGCGAGGCGTATACCAGTCCCATTGATGAACAAAGTTCAAGCTGAACTTGAGTGAATCGAGGCTAACCAGAGATGACAAACCTACTGACTGGTCCCCAGGCATTGCTCCTGCTCCCAAGCCAGAATGCACAGTGAGGACCTGTGCTGATTTAACAAGATTGAATAATACAGTGAGGTGGAGCTCAGCTCAGCTGAGCACACATTGGGTAACCCTAACTAAATGCAAACTCAGGGTTCTGGCAAATCCATTTAGCTCCTGAGTCACAGAAGCCCACAACCTTTATTACACCTTTATCTCATGAGATGGTACACTTTGGAAGGACAAACTCCAAGGCAGAGTACAAAGTAAATGGCAGGATACTTGGTAGTGTGGAGGAGCAGAGGGATCTGGGGGTACATGTCCACAGATCTCTGAAAGTTGCCTCACAAGTAGATGGGGGAGTTAAGAAAGCTTATGGGGTGTTAGATTTCATAAGTCGAGGGATAGAGTTTAAGAGTCGCGATGTAATGATGCAGCTCTATAAAACCCTGGTTAGGCCACACTTGGAGTACTGTGTCCAATTCTGGTTGCCTCACTATAGGAAGGATGTGGAAGCATTGGAAAGGGTACAGAGGAGATTTAGCAGGATGCTGCCTGGTTTAAAGAGTATGGATTATGATCAGAGATTAAGGGAGCTAGGGCTTTACTATTTGGAGAGAAGGAGGATGAGAGGAGACATGATAGAGGTGTACGAGATATTAAGAGGAATAGACAGAGTGGACAGCCAGCGCCTCTTCCCCAGGGCATCACTGCTCAGTACAAGAGGACATGGCTTTAAGGTAAGGGGAGGAAAGTTCAAGGGGGATATTAGAGGAAGGTTTTTTCACTCAGAGAGTGGTTGGTGCGTGACATTCACTTCCTTGGTCAGTGGTGGAGGCAGATACACTAGTGAAGTTTAAGAGACTACTAGACAGGTCTATGGAGGAATCTAAGGGGGGGGGGTTATATGGGAGGCAGGGTTTGAAGGTTGGCACAACATTGTGGGCCAAAGGGCCTGTAATATGCTGAACTGCTCTATGTTCTACACTGTCTGGACGCTATGCCTTCAAGAGACTCCCTTTGGGCAACTCATCAGACAGACAGACAGACTTTATTGATCCCGAGGGAAATTGGATTTCGTTACAGCCGCACCAACCAAGAATCATGTAGAGATATAGCAATATAAAACCATAAATAATTAAATAATAATAAGTAAATTATTCCAAGTGGAAATAAGTCCAGAACCAGCCTACTGGCTCAGGGTGTCTGACACTCCGAGGGAGGAGTTGTAAAGTTTGATGGCCACAGGCAGGAATGACTTCCTATGATGCTCAGTGTTGCATCTCGGTGGAATGAATCTCTGGCTGAATGTACTCCTGTGTCTAACCAGTACATTATGGAGTGGATGGGAGACATTGTCCAAGATGGCATACAACTTGGACAGCATCCTCTTTTCAGACACCACTGTCAGAGTGTCCAGTTCCACACCCACAACTTCACTGTCCTTACGAATGAGTTTGTTGATTCTGTTGGTGTCTGCTACCCTCAGCCTGCTGCCCCAGCACACAACAGCAAACATGATAGCATAGGCCACCACAGACTCGTAGAACATCCTCAGCATCGTCCGGCAGATGTTAAAGGACCTCAGTCTCCTCAGGAAATAGAGACGGCTCTGACCCTTCTTGTAGACAGCCTCAGTGACCAGTCCAGTTTATTGTCAATTCATATCCCCGGATATTTGTAATCCTCCACCATGTCCACACTGACCCCTTGGATGGAAACGGGGGTCACCAGTGCCTTAGCCGTCCTCAGGTCCACCACCAGCCCCTTAGTCCTTTTCACATTAAGCTGCAGTTGATTCTGCTCACACCATGTGACAAAGTTTCTCACTGTAGACCTGTACTCAGCCTGAAATTTTGGTGGGACTGGAAGGAAGAATCTACCACACAGATGATATAGTCATCTTCAGGGGCTCAAGCGAGGAACATGACAAAGGAGTGGAAACTGCCTTGGAGAAACTGAGGCAGGCTGAACAAAAAGGAATGTGAATTTTCTGAGTTGGAGGTGAAGTTCTTCAGCCACCAACTGCCCTCAGAGGGAGTTCAACCAGATTCAGACAAACTGGCAGGAGTTCAGAACAAGGAACAACCTACGAATGTATCAGATATCTGCAATTTCCTTGGCATGGTAAACCAGCTGGGAAATTCATTCCAGATTTGGTGGAGAAAACAAAGCTGTTATAACGTTGAACATGGCCTTGGCAAATCTTTTCTAACACCAGACACTCTGTTGAGGATGCCATGCAAAAATAAGTGGGCAGAATCTAACTACACCCTCATGGAAGATACCAACATCTACTTCGCTCAGCTATGTGAAAGCTTTTCTGCGTCACAGAATAAACTGGGTGAAATGTGCACTGAACTGAAAAAGGACCAAAGGCATGCAATACCGTGAGCACGGATGGCCATCTTTTCCAAAAGGATCTCACAAGCTCAGGCCTCACTGGCTTGAAAGAGACACACTTAGCATTCTTGATGGTGTGTTGCTAAAGGTGATGGTGGACCGTTCATCCCGGCTACTGTGCACGTCAAAGTTATCAGTCAAATCCACCAAGGACATCAAGACCTCGAAAAATGCCACCTAAGAGCAAGGCAATCCGTTTGGTGGCCTGGTCTGAGCACACAGCTGGGAGATTATGTGAAGCAATGTTAAGGATGCTGAAAACAGCACAAACAGCATGCTGAACCTCTCTGTCCCACAGAATTCCCAGACGTTCCATGGAAAATAGCAGTACAGGCATTTTTGAGCTGAAAAGGGACAAATGTCCCTGCGCTGCTCCCCTTGGAGGGTCACCAGTTTGAGTCACTTCCCTCGGAGGGTCACCAGTTTGAGTCACTTCCCTCCAAGAGTCACCAGTTTGAGTCACTTCCCTTGGAGGGTCACCCGTTTGAGTCACTTCCCTCGGAGGGTCACCAGTTTGAGTCACTTCCCTCGGAGGGTCACCCGTTCGAGTCACTTCCCTTGGAGGGTTACCAGTTTGAGTTACTTCCCTCAGAGGGTCACCAGTTTGAGTCACTTCCCTCGGAGGGTCACCCGTTCGAGTCACTTCCCTTGGAGGGTCACCAGTTTGAGTCACTTCCCTCCGAGGGTCACCAGTTTGAGTCACTTCCCTCGAAGGATCACCAGTTTGAGCCGATTCCCTCGGAGGGTCACCAGTTTGAGTCGCTTCCCTCGGAGGGTCACCAGTTTGAGTCACTTCCCTCCAAGAGTCACCAGTTTGAGTCACTTCCCTTGGAGGGTCACCCGTTTGAGTCACTTCCCTTGGAGGGTCACCAGTTTGAGTCACTTCCCTCCGAGGGTCACCAGTTTGAGTCACTTCCCTCGAAGGATCACCAGTTTGAGCCGATTCCCTCGGAGGGTCACCAGTTTGAGTCGCTTCCCTCGGAGGGTCACCAGTTTGAGTCACTTCCCTCCGAGGGTCACCAGTTTGAGTCGCTTCCCTCTGAGAGTCACCAGTTTGAGCCGATTCCCTCCGAGGGTCACCAGTTTGAGTCACTTCCCTCGGAGGATCACCAGTTTGAGCCGATTCCCTCGGAGGGTCACCAGTTTGAGCCGATTCCCTCGGATGGTCACCAGTTTGAGTTACTTCCCTCGGAGGGTCACCAGTTTGAGCCGATTCCCTCGGAGGGTCACCAGTTTGAGTCGCTTCCCTCGGAGGGTCACCAGTTTGAGTCACTTCCCTCCAAGAGTCACCAGTTTGAGTCGCTTCCCTCGGAGGGTCACCAGTTTGAGTCACTTCCCTCCAAGAGTCACCAGTTTGAGTCGCTTCCCTCGGAGGGTCACCAATTTGAGTCACTTCCCTCGGAGGGTCACCCGTTTGAGTCGCTTCCCTTGGAGGGTCACCAATTTGAGTCACTTCCCTCGGAGGGTCACCAGTTTGAGTCACTTCCCTCCAAGAGTCACCAGTTTGAGTCGCTTCCCTTGGAGGGTCACCAGTTTGAGTCACTTCCCTCGGAGGGTCACCAGTTTGAGCCGTTGCCCTTGGAGGGTCACCAATTCGAGTCACTTCCCTCGGAGGGTCACCAATTCGAGTCGCTTCCCTTGGAGGGTCACTAGTTCGAGTCACTTCCCTCGGAGGGTCACCAATTCGAGTCGCTTCCCTCGGAGGGTCACCAGTTCGAGTCACTTCCCTCGGAGGGTCACCAGTTTGAGTCACTTCCCTTGGAGGGTCACCAGTTTGAGTCACTTCCCTTGGAGAGTCACCAGTTCGAGTCACTTCCCTCGGAAGGTCACCAGTTTGAGTCACTTCCCTCGGAGGGTCACCAGTTTGAGTCACTTCCCTCGGAGGGTCACCCATTTGAGCCTTTGCCCTCGGAGAGGCTGCTGTGTCCTGATGCTCTTGGAGGTTATTGAAATTCTGAGAATTGTGAATGGGACTGTGGTTCAAACTAACTGTAGTTCATATTGGCCTCGTTCAATTCTAAGTATTTTTTGTGTTCTCGCCCATCCTTTCTTGCTACTGAATGGTGGGCTAGGGGTTTGGGGTTTGATGTTCCTGTTGTTGTTTCTCCATTTGGGTTATCTGTTAGTTTTTGTGTGGGGGGTTGGGTTTCGCGAGTTTTTGTTTCTTTCTCTTTTTGCGGGGCGGGGGGGGGTTTAATTCTTTCAACTGCTTCTATGCTTGTCTGTATTCCGCGGCTATCTGGAGAAGACAGATCTCAGAGTTGTGTTCTGCATAGATATTTGATCATAAAATGAACGTTTGAACCTTTGCACCTTTGAAACTTCTTCTCACTGTGCATTGCTACTCATCGAATGTTGAGTTATTCAACCTGTCCTCAACTGCAGTCATACAGCACCTGAAAGCTCTATTCACTCACCCCAGAAAACCAGAGACACTTGCGCCAGACAACGGTCCACAAGTCAGTCGCTCAGATTTCTAATCCTTTCCTAGGGACTGAGAGTTCAAATACCAGACAAGCAGTCCATAGTACCCATAGGCAACTACAGAAGCAGAAAGAGCAGTGCAAACTGTTAGGAGTCTCCTACTGAAGGCAAAGGACCCCTACACAGCATCGCTGGCTTATTGCTCCACACCTCTTGTGAATGGCTGCAGTCCATTAGAGGTGTCGACAGGCTGGAGACAGACAACAAACCTGCCCGTTCTTCCTTTTGTTCTCCATTCTTTCTTACTGGACTGAGACAAAGTCAGAAATTTTGAGACAACACAGCGTGAGAGAACAAACAGCATGCATGATCTCAGACACAGAACAAATTTACCGCCCAGGAATGGTGAAGCTGTCTGAGTTTCAGGCCAATTCACCGAAGGAACGGTAGTCTGGCAGCGTGCACCCTGATCATTTGTGATCAGAAGATCACACTGTGAAATCAGTGGGCTCGTGCACTTTCAAAGTCTACAAAGGGTAGAGTAAGAAATAGAATGGACTGATCCTTATGTTGGGACCACCTTCCTGAGGTGGACACACCTGTTCAAGAACTTCCATCTGATCCAGGAGCCTATCCCAGATCGGGTCACCACAGAGATATAGTCCATAGTCTAATAGCTTCGGGCAAGTGACTGAAGAGGCACTTTGCCTAAGTGTTCAGGTAGCCAACCCTGACCTTTATTAGCTGAGTATTTCTTTAAAAAAGCGTTCTATTGTTGGAACAATTTCACAAAATGAGACTGTTCTTAAAAATGGAGGAAAACAAAGAGAGTGGGAGAGAACATTAAAAGCAAAGAGCAAGATAATTATAATGTTGGCAATTCTTTTTTAATTTATGTAAGTGACTTAAGTTATGTGCTGTGATAAAGCGAACTGAATCGATCAATTTTGGTGACTTTAATTTCAATGCAGTTACATAAGCAAGAAGTGCATACCTAGTTTTTCTTCTTTTTCAAGCAGAGGAGATGTCGTGTTAGTGCCCCTTATCTAAGAAAGGACACACTGACATTGGAGAGGGTTCCAAGGAGGTTCCTGAAAATGATTCCATGATTGAAAGGCTTATACTCACTGCAATTCAGAAGAACGAAGGATGACCTGTTTCAAACCTATTGAATGTTGAAAGACTTCGAAAGAGTGGGTGTGGAGAAGATGTTTGCTATGATGAGGGAGTCTAAGACCAGAGGACACAGCCTCAGAGTAGAGAGCCATCCTTTTAGAAGAGAGATGAAGATGAACTCAGAGAGTGGTGCTTCTGTGGAATTTGTTACCACAGGCGGCTGTGGAAGCCAGGCCATTAGGCTTATCTAAGACAGAGGTTGATTGGTTCTTCATCAGTCAAGGCATGAAGGGATACGGGGAGAAGGCAGGAGATTGAAGCTGAGAGGGAAATAGATCGGACATGATGAATGGCGCAGCAGACTAGATGGACAAATGGCCTAATTAGCTTCTAAATTCCTTAGAAAGCTGAAACAGGCCAAACTCCCACAAAAGCTGTTGCTTAACTTCTACAGAAGCACAATTGAAACCATCCTGACCAACAGCGCCACAGTGTGGTGTGCCAGCTGCACAGCCGCTGAGCGACAAGACCTGCATCGCGTGGTGAAGGCGGCCCAGCGAATTGTCAGGATGGAGCTCCCAGGACTGGACACCATCTATTCCAGCAGACTCAGGAGGAAAGCAATCAGCACAACCAGAGACACCACACACCCCGGCCACTTCCTGTTTGACCCGCTGCCGTTCAGCAAAAGGTTCAGGACACTAAAAGCCAGAACAAATAGACTGAGGAACAACTTCTACCCCAGAGCTGTGGCCTCCATCACACCACTCCCACAGAACAATGACTGAAACTGTGAGCACACACAAGGACTCAAATACTTGCACTAACGGCACTTTGTGTATTACTCTGGTGCTGCTGCAACTTATTTTCCGCTACTTATTTATTTAATACCGTTTTTCTATTACAGTCTTGTTTTTATCTACCGCTTTGTTTGATTGCCTGAGAGGAAGCCAGACAGAGTTTCATTGTACCTATGTATAGTGACAATAAAGATCAGTCAATTCAATTCAATCTTATGATCTTATGGTAAAACAACAAGTTTCACACATATGTCAGTGATATTAAACGTGATTCTGTTGTTTTTTTTGGAGATGCAGATGTTGGAATATGGAGCAACACACAAACTATTGGTGGGACTCTGCTTGTTGAGCAGCATCTGTGAGGATGGGATGGAATTGTCAAAGTTTTGGGTCAAAACCCTTCGTCAAGTCTCAATGTATTTCTTTTTGCAGAATTGTGGCATTTAGTTGTCTGGTTTAGAAAAGGCAGATGAATACTGAATCCACATATCATGTGTGCTGTGACCCTGCAGTTGGAAATATTGCTTCCAATTGGTTTTTGCTTCTCTTCCACAAAATTTCCTCCATCCTAATGTCCTGAGGACTGTTTTCTGCCCAGAGTTTGGTGACCAGTGGTGTTCTGCGGGGATCTGTTCTAGGACCCCCTGCTGTTTGTGATTTTTATAAATGACTTGGATGAGGAAGAGTAAGGGTGGGTTAGTAAGTTAGCAGATGACACAAACATTAGTGAAGCTATGGGTGGTGTAGAAGGTTGTTGAGGGCCACAGCAGCACATTGACAGGATGTAGATCTGGGCTGAGAAGTGGCAGATGGAGTTCAACCTGGATAAGTGTGAAGTGATTCACTTCAGAAGGTTGAACTTTCAGGTAAAATGCAGGGTGAAGAGGACATTCTCAGCAGTGTGGAGGAGCAGAGGGATCTTGGGGGGGGGGGGGTCCATGTCCACAGATCCCTCAAAGTTGCTGCACAAGTTGATAGGGTGGTTATGAAGGTGTATGTTGGTGCCAGATGGGGAGGTTTGAGTATCCCAGAAACTGCTGATCTCCCGGAATTTTCATGCACAAAGGTCTCTAGAGTTTACAGAGAATGGTTCAAAAAGCAAACTGAAGAAATCCAGTGAGCAGCAGCTCTGTGGGTGATACACCGTGTTAATGAGAGACGTCAGAGGAGAATGGCCAGATAGATTCAAACTGACAGGAAGGTGACAGTAACTCAAATAACCTCATGTTACAACAGTGGTGTGCAGAAGAGCATCTCTGAACGCACAACATGTCAGTCCTTGAAGTGAATGGGTTATATCAGCATCAGCAGTCAGTGGCCACTGAGTGTAAGTAGAGTGATTGAACCCTAGAGCGGAGATACAGGCTCCTCAGCCAATCTATTCCATCCCTGTCTACTCTTCTACCTGCATCCAGACCACAACCCTTCATACCACTCCTTACCATGCACCAGTCCAAGTTTCTCTTAAAAATGCAAGCTGTTATTTCACAACTTGATTATTGTGAAGTGAATGTGTAGAAGCCCTTTATCAACAAAAAGCTTGCCTTTGGACCCTGAAAAGGGATCTCACCCGAAACGTCAACTGTTTACTCATTTCCATAGATGCTGCCTGACCTGCTGAGTTCCACCAGCATTTTGCGTGTGTTGCTTTGGAATTACCCTCCCTGATGGCCTATTGAAGCAAAAACATTCCCATTTCACCTGGAATTCCAAGTCTTGCAACATTGTTAAAATATCCAGTGTTCTCTGGTTGGTAGGGGAGTCTTGTCACACCTTATCACCCTGTTCGTATTTGAAGGTGCTCCTTAACACACACTAAATGCTGCAGGAACTTTGTATGGGTGTGTTACCCTTATTTTCCAGCATCTGCAGAATCTGTTGTGTTTCTGATTTGGTGCTTCTTAAGACTGTAAGGCTAGGCTCATTCTGTCCTGCCCCACTACGAGTCTCTATTCCCAAACCCATTAACATCCTCTCCCATCCAGCTTCCACCACAACCCACAACCCCAGTCCAGATTAAACTAAAACATCATTTTGGTTACAGATGTAAGAAAATACTCTCAAATGGGACAGAAATGAGAAATATGTGTTCCCACGGATCTGTACTGTATTCTCAACTAATAACTATATTAACAATTTAGATGAAACACTAGCAAGTCATACATCAGCCCTGGCTATGGCACTAAGATTGGTGGTATTGTAAGTGGTATAGACAGGAGCATAAAATTATAGAGATATTGATGGATTGTGAGCAGAGAAAAGCAGCAGATGGATTTCAAACACAAGAAATTTCATGTCTTCTACATTGGATTCTAAGGATAAATCCAGGCTCAGAAGACTGGTAGTCTGGAGGAATGTTAATATCGAACATAGAACATTACAGACCCTTTGGCCCAAAATGTTTTAACCTACTCAAAGATCACTCTATCCCTTCCCTCATAGTCCTCCAATTTTCTTTCATCCACGTACCTATCTAAAAGTCTGTCAAATGTCCCTAATATATCTGCCTCTATTACCACCCCCTGGCAGTGTGTTCAAGTTTAATGTTCAAAGCAAGTTTATTATCAAAGTATGTGTATATCACCATTTAATCCACTGAGATTCATTTTCTTTCAGGCTTTCACAGTAAAACAAAGAACTATCACAGCAACAATGAAAAACTACACAAAACAAAGACAAGCAACCAGTGTGCAAAATAAGACAAACTGTGCAAATACAGAAACACACAAATAAGAATAAATCAGTAATGCTGAGGACATGAGTTGTAGAGTCTATGGGTTGTGGAATCAGTTCAGGATTGAGGTCAGTGAAGTTATTCACACTGTTTCAGGAGCCTTCTAGCATTGGATAAAAACTGTTACATGCACTTGCTACTGATCAGGTCCTTACGCACATTTAACACACATAGTCTTTCTTTTCTCTGAAGGCATAGATTTATGGTGAGAGGTGAAAGATTTAAAAAGGAACCCGAGGAGCAACTTCACACGTGGTATAATGTGTGTATAGAATGAGCTCGTGGGAGCAATTAAGTTAGCATCATTTAAAAGATATTTGGATCAGCACATGGATAGTAAAGGTTTAGAGCACACGACAGACCCCACAGTTAATGGCATGAAAAAAGCTAGGAACCGTTGGTTTAGGGGTGTGGACCAAACACGGGCAAATGGGATGAGCTTGGCGGGTACCATGGATGGGCAGGGCCAAAGTTATCCATGCTGTCACTAGAACGTTGTATTCATGTATAACTTCCTGGAGGGCTGGAATCTATATTGTAGGAGATATTGAAACAACTGTGAGACTTGGCGAGATTGTAGCTGAGGTAATATATATGCCACACAACACAAAGATATTTTGTCTTTCAACCATCAGGCTCCTGAACCAGTATGGATAACTTCACCCACCTTAAAGCAGAGCTGATTCCACAACCCCTAGACTCATGTTCAGGAACTCTACATCTCGCATTGTCAGTTATTTATCTAGTAATTTGCTTAGTTTGTCTTCTTTTGCATGTTGGTTGCTTGTCGGCCTTGGTTTGTGTGTAGGCTTTCCGTGATTCAATTGCATTTCTTTGTTCTACTGTGAATGCCTGCAGGAAAGTAACTCTCGGTTTAATATAGTGACTATTTATTTTGATTTGCAGTTAAATGTCTGACTAAGCTAAGTGTCTATATCCCACAATTGTCCGCACATGCATGTGCCCTTCTAAGTGTCTCTAGAATACCTGTATTGTATCACCACCAGCCCTGGAAGCACCCACCTCTCCCTGTGTCCAGAAAGCCTTGGTTTCTCTACTTTTTGAATTTATACCTTCTCACCTTAAATGCATTCCCTCTGATATTAGCCAATTTGACCCTGGGAGAACGATCTTGGTTGTCTCAATGCCCCTCTGAATCTTCTCGACCACCATCAAGTCTCCACCACTCCAGGGAAAACAACCCAAGTGAATCCGACCTCTCCTTACGGCTAATCCAGGCAGCAGCCTCTCAAATGTCATCTGCAGCCTCTCCAAAACCTCCACATCCTTCCAATGATGGGAAGTGAAATTTTGAAATCAGAATCAATTTATTTCATAATAAACAAACTACCAAGAAGAATAAACAGCGTATTGGCTTTTCATTCTTTACATTCCCGGTCTACGCTTTCCGTAGTCTTCAATTACATTCCGACACACCAATCGCACTGCTGCCACTCGTCTGGCCCTCCAGGGTGAAGTGAACACTCCAGAAACGGACCAACTATTAAAGATGTCTAATTTCCCTGTGCAGCCTGTGTCTCTCTTTCTCAGGGTCTCTCCTTATGCGGAGGGCTTCGAAGGGGAGCCCAATGTTGAGGTCACCGTTAATATCCACTGCACTTCAATGGTAGCTACGTTCCCTCGGCTAGTCTGCCTCCGGTGTGATTAAATATACAGAATAATAAATTACTGCTGAGCCCAGTAACTCTTTCCTGCTGATGAATAAATTATATCATTTTGGAACTATTGCATAAAACGGACTGGCTCCAACCCCAACACTAATTCCTCTGCGTCCATGGAAGGCTTAAAAAATCAGCAAGTCCCCATCGACCCTTACTAATTTTAATCGATGTACCATTCAAAACATTCCATCTGAATGCATAATGGCGTGGCATGGCACCTGCTCTGCGGAGTTGTGGATAGAGCCCGGCACATCATGGGAAGCAGCCTCACCTCCATGGACTCTGTCGAAATTTTTCACTCAGTAAAGCAGCCAGCATAATCAAAGACCCTACCCACCCCGGACATTCTCCCTTTTCCCATCAGGCAGAAAGCCCAGTGCCACTCATGTTTACTATGACAAAATGCTTCGAAAGGTTGGCCATGGCCAGAACCAACTCCTGCCTCACCCACTGCATTTTGACTTTCACCACAACAAGTCTACAGCAGATGGAATCCCACCAGCTCTCCCCTCGGCCTTGGACTATCTGAACCATGGTAATACCTACACCAAACTGCTGTTTGTTCATTGAAGCTCAGTTTTCATTACCATCATGCGCTCAGTACTAATTAACAAACTCCAAAACACGGGCCTCTGCACCTGGATCCTTAAGCTCCTCATTAGGAAACCAGAGTCCGTGCACCTCCTCCTCTCTGACAATCAAGACAGGTGCACCTCAAGGATGAGTGCTTAGCCCACTGCTCTACTTTCTCTTCACTCAGGACTGTGTGGCTCAAACTCCATCTACAAATTTGACGATAGGACCTCTGTAGATGGTAGAACAACAAAGAGGTATACAGGAGTGAGATAGATCAACTGTTTAGTCAGGAGAACACACACCAGTCCTTACTGAAGGGTTAGGGTGGAAAGGGTGAATGGTTTCAGGGTCCTGGGTGCCAGTATCTCAGAGGAGCTGTCCTGAGCCCAACGTATTGATGTACACCAACTTCAATTTCAATATAATTTGAGGAGATTTGGTCTGTCATGAAACACTCCAGCAAATTTCTACAGATGCACAGTGGAGACATTCTGACTGGTTGCATAGACATTTGGTATGGGGCTCCAGTGCACAGGAATGAAAGAGGCTTGCAGCTAGTCCCAACACAAGCACAGAGATTTCAACATTCCACATATTGACTGGGACTCCCATACTGTAAAAGGGCTGGATGGGAAAAAGTTCATTGCATGTGTTCAGGAAAGTTTCCTTAATCACAGAAGTCCCAACTAGAAAGAGTGTGATGCTTAATCTCCTATTAGGGAATGAGGCAGGGCAGGTGATATAAGTTTGTGTAAGGAATCACTTTGCATCTAGTGATCATAATGCTGTCAGCTTCCAAGTAAATAAGGAAAAAGATAGGTCTGGTCCGCTGGTTGAGATTCTAAATTGGAGAATGACCAATTTTGCTGTATCAGAAAGGATCTGGCAAGTGTGGATTGGGACAGACTGTTTTCTGGCAAAGGTGCAGTGGGAGGCCTTCAAAAGAGAGTTTTCACTGTATGTCCCTGTCAGAATGAAAGGTAAGGATACCAGGCTTAGGGAGCCTTGGTTTTCAAGAGATATTGAAGCTTTGGTTAAGAAAATGAAGAGGTACATAGTAGCCATTGGCAGACAGGAAAGAATGAGGTACTTGAGGAGCATAAGATGTGCTAGAGAACATTTAAGAAGGAAATCAAGAGGACTGAAAGAAGTCATGAGGTTGTGCTAGTAGACAAGGTGAAGGAGATTCCTAAGAGCTTCTACAGACATATTAGGAGGAAAAGGATAGCAAGGGACAGAATTTGTCCTCTGGGTGATCAGAGTGGTAATCTTGTGTAGAGCTGAAAGAAAAGTGGGGGATCTTTTTTGCATCTGCATTTACTCAGGAGATGGACTCTGAGTGTGAGGCGAAGCGGCAGTGAGGTCATGGACCCTATGCAGATTTTAGAGGAGGAGGCATTTGTTGTTTTGAAACAAATTAGGGTGGATAAATTCCCAGGGCCTGACAATGTGTTTCCTTAGACCCTGTGGGAGGTTGGATAGAGATTGCAGGGGCTCTAGCAGAGAGATTTAAAACATCCTTAGCCACAGGTGTGGTGCAGATGATTGGAGGATAGCTAATCCGCTGTTCAAGGAAGGCTCTTAGAATAAACCAGGAAAATATAGGCTGGTGAGCCTGACTTTTTACTGGAAGGTATATGATGGGACTGGATATATTAGTACTTGGATAGACAGGGACTGATTAGAGATAGTCAACATGATTTTGTGTGTGGCAAGTCGTATCTAACCAGTCTTATAGAGTTTTTTGAGGAAGTTACCAGGGAAGTTGATGAAGGCAAGGCAGTGAATGTTGTCTACGTGAAATTTAACAAGGCCTTTGACAATGTCACACATAGGAGGCTGGTCAAGAAGGTTCAGTTGCTTGGCTTTCAAGAGGAGGTAGGAATCTGGCCTCACCGAAGAAGCCAGAGAGTGGGAGTGAAAGGTTGCCTCGCTGACTGGAGGTCTGTGCCTAGCGGAGCGCTGCAGGGATCGGTACTGCTTGTTGTCACTGATATTAATTATCTGGACGTTAATGGATCTGGAAACCTGTGGATGACACCACGGTTGGGGACGTGGTGGATAATGAGAAAGACTAGCAGGATGTGGACCAGCTGGAAAAACGAGCTGCAAAATGGCCGCCGGAATTTAATGCAGACAAGTGGGAGGTGTTGCAGTTCAGTAGGGGCATCCAGGGTAGGCAGTGAGCAGCAGGGCACTGAGGAGTGTGGCAAAACTGAAGGATCCAAAGCTGTACCGGTTAGCAGGCTGATTGATCATTGCAAACTGTCCCGTGCTTAGGCTAGAGTTAAGTTGATGAATTATTAAGCTTTGCAGCTCTCAGGACTGGAGGGGCCTGTTTCGCTTTGTAGCTAATAAAAATAAAGACAGGTTCCATGAGAGAATTACATAAATATAGGCTGGGAAATGTTTGCAAGATTACAAGAGATTGTTTGGGTGGGAAGGGGGTGGGTCTTCAATTATGCTGGGTGCTTTACTGAGGCAGTGAGAACTAGAGGTGCAACTTCTTCACCCAGAGAGTGGCCCAAATGTGGAACACTCTTGTGGTAAACCATGTATATTGTCTGGACATGCCCCTCTGCTGACTGCTCCTGTGGCTCCTCCCAAATATCCCTGTATAAAGGCGATTGGAGGCACTGCTCCCCCCTCAGTCTTTGACATGTTGTGCTCCCTTTTCGGTGTTAATAAAAGCCTATCGTTCACTTCCAGTCTCCTAGAGTTATTGATGGTGCATCAACTCTGCCAGAGGAACTGGCTGAGGCAGGTACATTAATAACATTTAAAGGACACTCAAATGGTTAAATGGATTGGAGAGTTTTAAAGAGATACGGATCAAATGCAGACAAATGGGACCAGTGAATCTTGGTCATCACGGGCCAATAAGTTGTCGGGCCCATTTCCGTCGTTAAATTTGGCATGACTATTTCAGCAAGTTCTTCTGAGTCATTACCAACTTTTAGCTTTGCAGCTCTTGCTGTAAGCAAATAAGCTGTCGCGTTTCCTACAACTTTTTTTAAAGTTTACTTTTTTAAATACTTTTTTAAAAGTACATAATGATCTGAAGAGTCACTGTGTTGTTCAGTGAAGCTTCATGCTGTTAACATCAAAACTGCAAGACCATTAATATAACGAATCTATATCATCCACCGGTCCTTGTTATTGGCTACAACCGATTTTATGGTGCTCAATCACATTATACGCACAGTATAAATTTGCAATGAACTCTGGGCTGTGAGAATCTAATAATTCCTTCTTCATAATATTTGATTCACTAAATGTTGATTTCTTGATGGTTGGGAGAAATTCTCCATTAGAACAATGAATATATCAAGATCCTATCACAGGTTACATCAAAGTTCAAAATTCAAAGTACATTTATTATCAAAGTATGTATCTGTTATACAACACACACAAAATGCTGGAGGTACTCATCAGGTCAGGCAGCATCTATGGAAGAGAGTACAATTGACATTTCAGGTGGAGATTCTTCAGCAGAAACCTGTGGTCCAAGACGAGTTTTAGAGCCGAGAGGTAACGTTACAGCTATATTGGACCCTGGTCAGAACCCACTTGGAGTACTGTGCTCAATTCTGGTCGCCTCACCACAGGAAGGACGTGGAAAACATAGAAAGGGTGCAGGGGAGATTTACAAGGAAGTTGCCTGGATTGGGAAGCATGCCTTATGAGAATAGGTTGAGTGAACTCGGCCTTTTGTCCTTGGAGCGATGGAGGATGAGAGGTGACCTCGTAGAGGTGTACAGGGTGATGAGAGGCATTGATAGTGTGGATAGTCAGAGGCTTTTCCCAGGGTTGAAATGGCTAGCATGAGAGGGCATAGTTTTAAGGTACTTGGCAGTAGGTACAGAAGAGATGTCAGGGGTAAGTTTTTTTACGCAGAGAGTGGTGAGTGCATGGAATAGGCTGCTGGGAGTGATGGTGGAGGCGGAAACGATAGGGTCTTTTAAGAGGCTTCTGGACAGGTACATGGAGCTTATGAAAATAGAGGGCTATGGGTAAGCCGAGGTAGTTTTAAAGTAAGGACATGTTCGGCACAGCTTTGAGGGCCCAAGGGCTTGTATTGTGCTGCAGGTTTTCTGTGTTTCTATATCATGGGAACATAATGCAAGCGAATAGCATTCAGGAATGAAGTCCATGAGAGAGTGCCCATTCACAGACACGTTCACGGCCTCACTTCAGTGCCGAGTCAAGTACACTTTGTGGAGCAGGTCCCTTGTCTTAGGCCCTAACATCCTGACCTGTTCAATCTGGCCCGGTGCTTAAGTGATTGCCCAAACGTCAGGTTCAGTTGGTTCGATACGCTCTAGGGTCTGGACTCTGCCACCCTGATACACCCTGTAACCAACCTTTCCATCACCATCACCACCTGCTACGGAGGGACCACTGCACAGTAAGTTGTAAACTCTATCAGCTCTTTCATGGGCACTAGCCTCCCTAACATCAAAGTAATCTTCAAAAGACAATGCCTCAAAAAGGCAGCATCCATCACTAAGGGCCCTCATCATCCAGGGCATGTCCTCTCTTCAATAAAGGAGGACGTTCATGAGCGGAAAAGACACACACTAAACACTTCAGGAACAGCTTCTTACCCTCTGCCATCAGATTTCTGAACAGACACTCAATCCATGAGCACTACCTCAGTATTCTTTTGCCCTCTCTTTTTGCACCACTGATTTAATTTATTTATGTATACAGTGCCTATAATAAGCATTCACCCTCCTTGGAAGTCTTCATGTTTTACTGTTTTAAAACATTGAATCACAATGGATTTAATTTGGCTTTTTTTGACACTGATCAACAGCAAAAGACTCTTTCATATCAAAGTGAAAACAGATCTTTACAAAGTGATCTAAATTAATTATAAATTTAAAACTCAAAATAATTGATTGCATAAGTATTTACCTCCCCTTTAATAATGTCACACCAAATCATCACTGGTGCAGCCAATTGGTTTTAGAAGTCACACAATTAGTTAAATGGAGATGTTTTTGGAGACCTTTGTCAAGGTGTTTCAAAAAATACACCTGTATCTGGAAGGTCCAGCTGCTGTTAAACCAATAACCTGGAAAAAAATGACAACATGAAGGCAAAAGATCACTCCAACCAACTCTGCGAAAAGGTTATTGAAAAGCACAAGTCAGGAGATTGATACAAGAAAATTTCCAAGTCACTGAATATGTCTTAGAATACAGTTAAGCCAATCATCATGAAATGGAAAGAATATGGCTCAGCTGTATATCTGCCTAGAGCAGGCCGTCCTCAAAAACTGAGAGACAGTGCAAGAAGGGAACTAGTGAGGGAGGGCAGTATGGCAGCTCTGCAGGGGTTATAGGCTTCAGTGACAGAGATGGGAGAGACAGCACATACAACAACTGCTGCCCGGGTGCCTCACTATTTGCAGCTTTACAGGAGAGTGGCAAAGAGAGAGCCACTGTTGAAAAAACTCACATAAAATCTTGGCTCGAGTTGCCAGGGCATGTGGGAGATTCTGAAGTCAGCTGGAAGGAGGTTCTATGATCTGATGAAACCAAAATTGAGACTTTTGGCCATCAGACTAAACACTATGTTTGGCATAAGCCAAACACTGCACATTATTAATAACACACCATCCCTACTGTGAAGCACGGTACATCGTGCTGTGGGGATGCTTCACTGCAACAGGCCCTGGAAGGCTTGTGACGGTAGAGGGTAAAGTGAATGCAGCAAAATACAGGGAGATCCTGGAGGAAGACCTGCAAGAGTATTGTGACTTGGGAGAAGATTTTTTTCCCACTAAGACAGTGATCCCAAGCATCAAGCCAAAGCTACACAGGAATGGCTTAAAACAATCAAGTTAATAGAAACATAGAAACATATTATCCCTGCAGCACAATACAGGCCCTTCAGCCCACAAAGCTGTGCTGAACATGTCCTTACATGAGAAATTACCTAGGGTTACCCATAACCCTCTATTTTTCTGAGCTCCCTATACCTGTCCGGGAGTCTCTTAAAAGACCCTATTGTATCTGCCTCCACCACCATCGCCGGCAGCCCATTCCACGCACTCACCACGCTCTGCATAAAAAACTTACCCCTGATATCTCTTCTGTACCTACTTCCAAGCACCTTACAACTGTGCCCTCTCATGCCAGCCGTTTCAACCCTGGGAAAGCCTCTAACTATCCACATGATCAATGCCTCTCATTATCTTATACACCCCTAACAGGTCACCTCTCATCCTCCATCACTCCAACGAAAAAAAGCCAAGTTCACTCAGCCTATTCTCATAAGGCATGCACTCCAATCCAGGCAACATCCTTGTAAATCTCCTCTACACCCTTTCTATGGCTTCCACATCCTTCCTGTAGTGAGGCAACCAGAACTGAGCACAGTACTCCAAGTGGGATCTGACCAGGGTCCTATATAGATGCAATATTACCTCTCGGCTCGTAAACTCAATCCCATGATTGATAAAGACCAATGCACCATATGCTTTCTTAACCACAGAATCAACCTGCTCAGCAGCCTTGTGTGTCCTATGGACTCAGAGCCCAAGATCCCTCTGATCCTCCACACTGCCAGGAGTCTTACCATTAATACTATATTCTATCATCATATTTGACCTACCAAACGAACCACTTCACACTTATCTGGGTTGAACTCCATCTGCCACTTCTCAGCCCAGTTTTACATCCTATCAATGTCCCACTGTAACCTCTGACAGCCCCCCACACTATCCACAACACCTCCAACCTTCGTGTCATCAGCAAATTTAATAACCCATCCCTCCACTTCCTCATCCAGGTCACTTATAAGAATCACAAAGAGTAGGGGGTCCCAGAACAGATCCCTGAGGCACACCACTGGCCACTGACCTCCATGCAACAACCACTGTTTGCCAATTCTGGATCCACAAAGCAACGTCCCCTTGGATCCTATACCTTCTTACTTTCTCAACAAGCCTTGCATGGAGTACATTGTCAAATGCCTTGCTGAAATCCATAAACACTACATCTACTGCTCTTCCATCATCAAAGTGTTTGTCACATCCTTAAAAAATTCAATCAGGCTCGTAAGGCATGACCTGCCTTTCACAAAGCCATGCTGACTATTCCTAATCATATTTTGCCTCTCCAAATGTTCATAAATCCTGCCTTTCAGGATCTTCTCCATCAACTTACCAACCACTGATGTAAGACTCACTGGTCTATAATTTCCTGGGCTATCTCTACTCCCTTCCTTGAATAATGGAACAACATCGCACCCTCCAATCTTCTGGAACCTCACCCGTCCCAATTGATGATACAAAGATCATCATCAGAGACTCAGAAATCTCCTCCCTTGCCTCCCACAGTAACCTGTGGTACATCTCGTCTGGTCCCGGTGACTTATCCAACTTGATGCTTTCCAAAAGCTTCTGTACATCCTCTTTCTTAATATCTACATGCTCAATTTTTTCAGTCCACTGTAAGTCATCCCTGCAATCACCAAGATCCTTTTCTGTACTGAAGCAAAATACTCATTAAGTAACACTACTATCTCCTCTGCTTCCACACACACTTTTCTACTGTCACACTTGATTGGTCCTTTTCTCTCACATCTTATCCTCTTGCTCTTCACATATTGTAAGATGCCTTGGGGTTTTCCTTAACCCTGCCCACCAAGGCTTTCTCATGGCTCCTTCTGGCTCTCCTAATTTCCTTCTTAAGCTCCTTCCTGCTAGCTTTATAATCTTCTAGATCTCTATCATTACCTAGCTTTTTGAACCTTTCGTAAGCTCTTCTTTTCTTCTTGACTAGATTTGAAACAGCCTTTGTACACTTTGTTTCCTGTACCCTACCATCCTTTACTGGTCTCATTGGAACATACCTATGCAGAATTCTACGCAAATATCCCTGATGTGCCAGAGTGGCCCAGTCAGAGTCTCAGTCCAATCGAAAAGTTCTGACAGAGCTTGAGCAGTTTTGTAAAGAATGGGGAAAAATTACAATGCCCAGATGTGCAAAGCTGATAGAGAGCTATCCACACAGACTCAAGACTGTGATTGCTGCCAAAGGTGCATCTACTAAACACTGACTTGAAGGGATTGAATACTTATGTAACCAATTATTTTGTGTTTTATATTTGTAATTTATTCAGATCACTTTGTAGAGATCTGTTTTCACTTTGACATGAAAGAGTCTTTTTCTATTGTTCAGTGTCAAAAAAAAGCCAAATTAAATCCTCTGTTAAATTAAATCCAGTGTTGAAAAACAATAAAACATGAAAACTTCCGGGGGGGGGGGGGGGGTGAGTACTTTTTATAGGCAATGTATACTTATTTACTGTAATTTACAGCTCTTATCATTACGTTTTGCAATGAACTGCTGTTGCAAAACAACAAATTTCACGACTTATATGCCAGTGATGTTAAACCTGTTTCTAATTCTAGCCAATCGAATGTCCTGCTGATTAGTCAGTGTGAAGTCAAGACAATGCCAAATGATAAGATGGTAGATTTGAGATGGTTGACAAACCTACAAGGAAATCCAACAGATGTACTTTGACCAATAAGGGGTCTCGCACCACGATGTGATCCCAGTATCAGCAGTCAAGACGCTTCACGGTAGACCAGTTGCTAGCACACTCGCTTTACAGTGCCAGTGATCACTAATCAGTTTGTCCGTCCGCCCTTTGATTGTGTGGCTTTCCTCCAGATACTCTGGTTTCCTCCCACGTTCCAAAGGCATACAGGCCTGGGTTAGTAAGTTGTGGACATGTTTTGTTGACACCAGAAGCACGGCAACGCTGTGGGCTCCAGCATAATCCTCGCAGATTTGACTGGATGCAGCCGACATACTTCACTGCATGTTTCGATGTTACATGCGACAAATGATCTTTTAAGGTATCAATATCTTAAAGCTGGGTCATACGGGTCAGTAAGCAATGTTGGAGGGAGAAACAGCACTACTGTTTCTGGTTCACTCGGAGCAAGGAGAAGGCAGAGCTAAACTAGTTTTCAGGTTCAGAGGAAGAGCATAAGTGAAGGTCAGGTCAGAAGGCAGAAGAGATAGGCAAAACGATGTAATGGAACTTGGAGCAGAGATTGAGTAGTGAGGGTGTCAAAGGTTACAGGGAGGAGGCAGCAGAATGGGGTTGAGAGGGATGATCAAGCAGCCATGATGGAATGGTGGAACAGACTTGATGGGCTGAATGGTGTAATTCTGCTCCTATGTCTTATGGTCTTGTGGTCTGAAGAAATGAGAACAAGCAGGGAACCACAGAGGTGAGAGAAACAGTCCCTTTTAGAGCACATCCACACTGACTATGAGATCCATATCTGTCAATCCCATCCGGCTGTGTTAGGCTCATATTCCTCTAATCATTCCCTAGTGAACAGAGGAGTTGACTGTGATTGCCTTTTTGAGGCAGTGTCTTATATAGAAATTTTCCATGGTGGGGAGGGATGTGTCACGATGTATTGGGCTCAATCCTCTGTTCCCTGTTGCTTCTTACGATCCCGTGCAATCGAGTGGCTGTACCAGAACATGATGCAGCCTGTTGGGTTGCTTGCAATAGTACACCTGTAGAAGTTTCTTAGTATTCGGTGATGTGCCTAACCACCTTCACCTTTCAAGAAAGACATTCTAAATTGTCACTGTGTGCAACTGGTTGGCAGGATTTGGAGGGAAGTCAACTGGAACATACTGGACATAAAATAAGTTAAAATGAATCCTGATAGGTCTCAGCCCAGAACATCAACTATTCATCCATCTCCATAGATGTAGCCTGGCCCATTGAGTTCTTCCATATCCCTCTATTCCCATCCTGGTGAAGGGTTTCAGCCCAAATTGTCCAGCTGTTTATTCCTCTCCATCGGTTCCCCCAGCGTTGTGTGTATGTGTTATTCTGGATTTCCAGCATCTTCAGAATCTCATGGGCTTAGTGTTAAAATAGTTGTTTGATGTTTGGCATGGTTTTGATAGACTGAGGCTCTTTATCCATTTTGTACATCTCTATGACTCTCCAAGATGGTAACATCAATGCAGGAATCTCTTGGGGAACCTGTTCTACTTGAACTTTCATCCCTTTGAATGCTGCCAATTCCTTCTATTTTGTTTCAGGTTTTGCCAATGTCTCTCCTAAGCCCTCATCATTAAAAGTTGTCTTTGCAGATGCTTTAGTTAAATAAAAAATCACAATGGGCAAAGTGTAAATTAAAATGAGGATGAGTTTGATTAGTCACCAATTAGAATTAATTAAGATTAAAATAAACGTGGCTGGCAATTAAAAACTAATTAGTTGCACCTGGTGAAATATTGGTTGTGATGTTGGCTTCAGTATTAAAGGAAAATAATTGGTGGCAGAGTGAGATTTTTCTTCTTTTTAAGGATAGTTTGCAAATTGGTCTCAAAGGGAATTTTCATTCCAATATCTCTTCTGGAAGGGTTTGATATTTTAATTTTTTTGTGTTTTGTCCAGATGTCAGTGATTGTGCGCACAAATGATCTGCTTGCACACTTCACTCTCCCTCTGACAATCTGCCTCTCTCTCCCTTCCTTGTCTCTCACTCTTCCTCTTTGTCTGTTTCCCAATTTGTCCATCACTCTCTCGCTCTCTCACTCTCTCTCTCTGTCCCCCTCTCTCTCTCTCTCTCTGTCCCCCTCTCTCTCTCTCTCTCTGTCCCCCCCTCTCTCTCTCTCTGTCCCCCCCCTCTCTCTCTCTCTGTACCCCCCCTCTCTCTCTCTGTCCCTCTCTCTCTCTCTTTCTCTCTCTGTCTCCCTCTCTCTCTCTCTCTCTGTCCCCCCTCTCTCTCTCTCTCTGTCCCCCCCTCTCTCTCCCTCTCTGGTGTCTTGCTTTGTGTCTCTGTGTTTCTCTCTCTCCCTCTATCCCCTATCTCTCTGTCCACCTCTTTCTCTCACCCCATATGTCTCTCTTTATCCCCATCTCTCTCCAGTTTTCTCTCTTCTCTCTCTCTCTCCATTTCTCTCTTTTTTTCTCCCTCCCCATATTTTTCTTTCTCTCGGTCCCCATCTCTTTCTCGCTCTTTCCCTACTTCTCTCCCTTTTTTCTTTCCCTATCTCTCACTTGTCACTCTCTCCATCTCTTTCTGCTTTTCTCTCTCCTCCATCTCTCACTCTTTCTCTCTCATCCATCCCTCACTTTCCCTTTGTGACAGCCTTGCCTCTCTCCAACCTTTCCCCCTTGCTTGCTTCCTGTCCCGGGACTCCCACTGTGCCATGCTGCCCTCAGTAGCCATTCCTAACGCATGGCTCCAGACAGTGGTGTCAGTGGACTCCACAGCCAAGTCCATTTACACCAGTGTCGCTGTCATTACTTGGTTCAGGAAATCCCGGGGTAATTTTCTTCCATGAAGCAAAATGGCATCTGGGGCAATCTATTGCTTCCATACAGCTAACTCTAGTGGAATATGGGTGAATCTGTGTCTGGTCTTTTCCTGTAGTGGTCTCCTCATGATGCATTTGCCTCTCTTCGCCCACCTACCTCTCTGTTGCTTCCTTCTCTCTCTTTGCAGTTTCTCATTCCCCTTTCACTCACTCCTGAGCCATGGGAGAATCTAGATCACTCCCACTTTCAAAGAGAATGTATCAAAGAGTTCCAGGAGGAAATGGCTCTCTGGAAGCTCAAGGGTCTTAGATAGAAGAAGTAGTCAAAGTCTACTCTGGCCTACTAACTGGAGGGCTCCAAAGATGGCATTATTTTAAGGTGAGAGGAGATGTTAACGTTAAGTTTTTTTTTTACAGAGTGGTTAATGTGGAAAGAGCTACCAGAGGAGGTGGTGGATCATATGCAATTAATGAACTTAACACACATTTAGACAGACATTTGAATAGGCAAAGATTTAGTGCAACATGGTAGAGTAGCATGCTAGGGTTCAATTTCCGCTGCTGTCTGAGAGGAGTTTGTACGTTCTCCCCGTGATCGCGTGGGTTTCCTCCAGGTGCTCTGGTTTCCACTTACATTATAAAAATGTATGGGTTAGGGTGAATTATGGGCATGCGATGTTGGCACTTGTGGGCTGCCTGGCACAGCCTCCACTGATCTGATTTGATGCAGATGACACTTTTCACATGACTTACATGTGACAAATAAAATTAATCTATATAAAAATACTTATCTTTTGATATGGTCTGAATGTGGGTAAATGGGATTAGCATAGCCGTGCAAAAAGGTCGGTATGGATAGGATAGACTGAAAGGCCTGTTTCTGAAGTAGATGAGTTGAGGCAGGTGGAGATCAGAAGCGGAGGAGTGGTAGGGAGGGGTAGAGGAGGAGGTGGAGGATATAGGAAGGGATATTCAAGGAAGTCATCTCTGAACTTTGAACCTTCTAAACAACAGACACTGAGGATATGAGGATCAGATTACGCAAGAAGTCAGAATTGGAGGATCACAGAGATATGGACATAGGAGCAGAATTAGGCCATCTGGCCCATTGAGTTTACTCCGCCATTCAATCATGGCTGGATCCTTTTTCTCTGTCCCTTCCTCAACCCCGGCCTTCTCCACGAAAACTTTGATGCCATGTCCAATCAAGAACCTATCAATCTCTGCCTTAAATACGGAGATGCTCCTCAACTCCAGAGAGTGTTCATGGGTTTGTGAAACGTTCCAAAATTGGATGGCAGATGGGAAGAAGTTGTGCCCAAAATGCTGAGTGTGTGTCTTCAGACTCCTCTACCTCCTCCCCGATGGTGGAAATGAGAAGAGGTTTTATCCTATATGGTGAGGGTCTGTCCTGAGGTGCTGCCTGCTGAAGACGTTCTGAAATGGCCAGGACAGTTGTTTTCATGATATAAGACATAGGAGCAGAATCAGGCCATTCAGTCCATCAAGCCTATGCCACCATTCCATCATGGCTGATTTATTATCCCTCTCTACCCCAGTCTCCTGCTTTCTCCTCATAACCTTTGACACCCTGACTAATTGAGAACCCATCAACCTCCATTTTAAATATACTCAAGTACTTGGCCTCCACAGCTGTTCATAACAATGAATGCCACAGATTGGAATCTTTCCACCGAAGTCACTATAGAGACCATTGCCAAGTGTCTGCCAGCGCTGGAGACACTCAGATACCGGCAGGTATCTCAACATTCCTCACTAGGCTGAGCTGACTCCTTCTCCATTATCTGCAAAGTGGTTTGACCAGCTCCCCATAAGCCTCAAATCCTCGATCTTCCCGATAGTTATCTGCCTTCACCCTGAGTCGGCAGCATGGTGACAGAGTGATTAAGGGAATGCTTTTACAGTTCCGACAACCTGCTTTCAATTCCCATGAAAGGAGTTTGTACTTACCCCCTGTGACCTGAAGGTGCTCCAGTTTCCTCCCACATTCCAAAGATGAACGGGTTAGTGGGTCAAAGAACACACACAAAATGCTGGTGGAACACAGCAGGCCAGGCAGCATCTATAAGGAGAAGCGCTGTCGATGTTTCGGGCCGAGACCCTTTGTCAGGACTAACCAAAAGGAAAGATAGTAAGAGATTTGAAAGTAGGAGGGGGAGGGGGAAATGCAAAATGATAGGAGAAGACCAGAGGGGGTGGGATGAAGCTAAGAGCTGGAAAGGTGATTGGCGAAAGTAATACAGAGCTGGAGAAGGGAAAGGATCATGGGATGGGAGGCCTTGGGAGAAAGAAAGGGGGAGAGGGGAGCACCAGAGGGAGATGGAGAACAGGCAGAAAGAGAGAAAAATAAAGGAGGAGGGGGAAAAAAAGCTAGATATATCAGGGATGCGGTAAGAAGGGGAGGAGGGGCATTAACGGAAGCTAGAGAAGTCAATGTTAATGCCATCAGGTTGGAGGCTACCCAGCCGGTATATAAGATGTTGTTCCTCCAACCTGAGTGTGGCTTCATCTTGACAGTAGAGGAGGCCATGGATAGACATATCGGAATGGGAATGGGATGTGGAATTAAAATGTGTGGCCACTGGGTATCAGAATGGGAATGGGACGTGGAATTAATATCAGAATGGGAATGGTTAGCGGGTCAATTGCTCGCGTGAGCATAATTGGGTGGTGTGGACTCATTTGGCGGAAAGGACCTGTTACCGTACTGTATCTCTGAGTAAACAAACAAACAGATCAATCGGTCTATCTATTGGTCCAGACTACACCATCCTTGGGGGAACAGGGGAGGTTTGAGTGAATACCTGAGAATCAGCACTCTCTGAGAGGAACAATCTCTACCCTCAGTTTTAAATGTAGCCATGCCTTCTTGCTTGTGACTCTCCCACTGGGGAAAGCATCCCAACAGTTAACCTACTGAGCACCTTTAGGATCTTCTATGTTTTAATAAAGCTACCCCTCATTCTTCTAAACTCCAAGGAATTCATACCAGAGCTCTCTTGGTAGGACAACACATTCATCTCCCTTAGACTGTCTCCAATGTTACTATAGTGTTTGTGTAAGGACAGCAAAACTGCACAGAATTCCAGGTGTGGCTTCACCAACACCCTGTACAACTCTAACAAAACCTCTCTATTCTTACCTCTTTGCAATGAAGGGCAACATGCTTAGTCCCCTGCTCTACTTATGACTGTGAGGCTGAGTACAGTTCTGATGCCATACTTAGGTTTGCTGGTGACACCATTGATGCATCAGGCGACTGAACCAGAGTGGGTGAACCGTTATTTTATTGAGTTACATCATGGACCTTTAAACCTGCCGTCCAGCAATCCCCCGATTTAATCCTTGTCTTCGGACTGTGGGAGGAAACCGGAGCACCTAGAGGAAACCCATGTTGCCATGGGATGAATGTAGAGGCAGCGACGGGAATTGAACCCAATCACCTGCACTGTAAAGCATCGTGCTAACTGCTATGCAATGGTGCGGTAGCATAGAGGTTAGCACAACCTCACTCACTGCAGCACAGAATTGACTCCACAACCTATGGACCCACTTTCAAGGACTCTACAACACTTGTTCTCAGTATTATTTATTGCTTTATTATTATTATTGTATTTCCACAGTTCATCTTATTTTGAATATTGGTTGTTTGTCCATCTTTGTTGAATTCAGAATCAAGTTTAAATTGAGAAATATATTTAAAAATTAAATGAAGTAAGTAGTGCAAAAAGGGAGCAAAATATTTGGGGTAGAGTTCATAGGTGTATTGTCTAATAACAAATCTGATGGAGGAGGGGAAGAAGCCATTTTAGTATTTTTCTTTGAATCCACCTCAAATGCCCGCAAGCAAATGAATCTCAGGACAGTGTATAGTGACATATACAGACTTTGACAATAAACTTACTTTGAATATTAACCATTAGTCAAGCCTGCTGGGGTTAATGAATTGTGAGCTACCTCTTGGAATTAGATTTTAGTTTAGACAAGTGGCTGGCTGTCAAATGTTGCTTGCTACATTCTTCCTTGGGATGTATGCCCTCTCTAAACTGGATCTATGAACGCTCGTCACAGTTGCTGAGGAATTGGTGAAGGGATACAGATCCCAAGTTTGGTGTGCACGGAATTAAGAGAAAAAGGAATTTTCAAGGCAGAGCAGAAGTTGTCAATGGGGAGAGCAGACTGTAGATTATTAGTCAAAGCTAAGGAAAATCTTTCCAGCATTAACCACAAAATGCAGCTTGAGGCAAATCTTCTTCCAGGATTCTGCTTTCCTTATTCTTAGCCCTGAGCTAAACCGAGAATGACAGTCAAATAAAAGATTGTGACTGATTAGAGGGAAGAAGATCTGTCTGGTGTATTGAGCATGGCGTAGAGAATAATTGCCTAATTAGGGGAAAAACAAAAACTGGATCTGCTTGACAACTTGGGTCTGCAGGAAACTGGTTCTCTCTGAGCTCCAGGGTCTGCAGGAAACGGCTTCTATCTGCGCTCAAGGATCTGCAGGAAATTAGTTCTCTCTGCACTCCAGGGTCTGCAGGAAATGGCTTCTATCTGCGCTCAAGGATCTGCAGGAAACTAGTTCTCTCTGCACTCCAGGGTCTGCAGGAAACTGGTTCTCTCTGAGCTCCAGGGTCTGCAGGAGACTGGTTCTCTCATGCTCCAGGGATAGCAAGGACCTGGTCCTATCTGAGCTCCTGGGTCTGTCGGAAACTGGTTCTCTCTCCACTTCAGGGTCAGGTCTTATCAAAGACAGCTGAATTGTTAGTGCCCTGTCACTGAGATATGGTTCTTCAATTTCCCACATGGAAAACAGAACAAATCACTCAACTTTAAACTCTGTCAAAATAAATAGAAATGAAAATTTGATGTTCTGACTACATAAGAGTTACAGTCAGTGGCCACTTTATTAGGTAAATCTGTTCATTAATGTAAACATGGCATACAAGAGCAAGATGGATCAGTTGGTGGAATGGTGTCACAGCAATAACCTTGCCCTCAACATCAATAAGTCCAATGAATTGATGATGGACTGGAAGGGTAAGTTGAGAGAACACACACCAGTCTTCAAATCGGACTCAGTAGTGGAAAGGGTGAGTAATTTGAAGCTCCTGGGAGTCGATATCTCTGAGAATCTCTCCTGAGTCCAACATATCAATGCAGTTTCAAAAAAGGCATGGCAGCAGCCATACTTCATTTGGAGTTTGAGGAAATTTGGTATGTTACCAAAGACACTTACAAATTTCTACAGGTGTGCCGTGGAGGGTATTCGAACTGGTTGCATCACCGTCTGCTGTGGTGGTCCAGTGCACAGGATGGAGGTAAGCTGCAGAAAGTTGTAAACTCAGTCAGCTCCACCACGGGCATGTTCAAGCATCTTCCCCAGCATCTTCAAGGGCGGATTCCTCAGAAAGGCAGCTTCCATCATTAAGAGCCCTCATCAACCAAGACATCTTCTCTTCGCCACCATCTAGGAGGAGGTCTAGGGGGATAAAAGCAAGCGCTCAACAACTCAGGAATAACTTCTTCCTCTCTGCCATTCTGAATGGACAATAAACCCTGAACACCACCGCGTGACATTTTTCTCTTTTTGCACAACTTATTTCATTTATCTTTAAAAAGTATACACATGTATATTCATACTTACTGGAATTTGCAGATTTATTTCTATATGATGCTGCATAACAATGAATTTCATAACATATGCCAGTGATAATAAACTTGATTCTGATTCTGTTATCTAATCAGCCAATCACGTGGCAGCAACTCAGCGCATAAAAGCATGCAGACATGGTCAAGAAGTTCAGTTGTTGTTCAGACCAAACATCAGAATGGGGAAGAAATGTGAACTAGTTGATTTCGACCATGGACTGTTGGTGCCAGATGGGGTGGTTTGTGTATCTCAGAAACTGCTGATCTCCTGGGACTTTCACACACAGCAGTCTCTAGAGTTTACAGAGAATGGTGCAAAGAGCAAAAAAGAAATCCAGTGAGCGGCAGGTCTGTGGGCAAAAACACCGTGTTAATGAGAGAGGTCAGAGGAGAATGGCCAGACTGGTTCAAGCTGACAGGAAGGAGACAGTAACTCAAATAGACACACGTTACAACAGTGGTGTGCAGAAGAACATCTCTGAATGGACAATATATCAAATCTTGGAGTGGATGGCCTACAACAGCAAAAGACTACGAATAAACACTCAGTGGCCACTTTATTAGGAACAGACAGAAGCTAATAAAGTGGTCACTGAGTGTATGCCAGTGATGATAGACCTGTTTCTGATTTTATTATACTCAGCATTTGCCATAAAGTTGGCAACACTCTCAGAAATGAACAATAAGATTTTGAATAATGTAAGTGATGGAGTCAACATGACAACTGAAGCATCACTTTGACAAATCATCAAATTATTGAAACCTATGAGTGTAATCACTTTACAACATAATTAATTACTAAGATGAGTTTGCGGGATACAGTCGTATTTCACTCCCTTGCTCTATCACAACTAGTCTCAAGTACCCTGACGCATCACTCTTCCGAACAATGCAGAACAGACAATTCTGATCAAAAAGGCAACCAGAGATTCTGTAGATGCTGGAAATCCATAGCAACGTGCACAAACTCAGCAGGCCAGGCAGCATCTATGGAAATGAATAAAAGTTGTTGTTTCCAGCCAAGACCCTTCATCAGGACTGGAAAGGAAGGGGGAAGAAGCCAGAATAAGGAGTTGAGGAAGGGGAACGAGTAGCAACTGGCAGGTGATAGGTGAAGCCGAGTGAGAGGGAAGGTGGATGGATGGGGGAGGGGGAATGAAGTAAGAAGCTGGGAGGTGATAGGTAGAATAGATAAAGGGCTGAAGAAGAAGGGATCTGATAGGAGAGAAGAATGGACAGTGGGAGAAAGAGAAGGAGGATGGGTGCCAGAAAGAGGTGATGGACAGGTGTGGAGAAGAGCTGGGGTAAGAGGAGAGCCAGAATGCAGAATCAGAGTGTACAGTAAATTGTAATAAATATATATATATAATAGTGCAAAAAGAGAACAAAAATGCTAAGGCAGTGTTCATAGGTTCATTGTCCATTCAGAACTATGATGCTGAAGGGGAAGCATCTGTTCCTAAACATTGAGTGTTGGTCTCCAGGATCCTGAGGGTAGAAATGAAAAGAGGGCACATCCTGGGCAGCAGGGCTCCTGAATGATAGTTGTCACCTTTTTCACATACTGCCTTTTGAAAGCTTCCTGCATGGCGAACTGTGATTGCTTGTGTAACACTCATGCTATTGGCTGATGTATGTCTCGGGGAAAATCCGCCCACCCGCCAAACCGTGTCTCCCGTATGTGCGGATGCTGCGAAGTGCACACTGATACCAACTCGCACACGCAGTATCAGACCGCACACCATGTACGTTTACAAAATACACTTTATAAATCTTACTAGAACAACGTAATGAATAGTGATGCAATATATACGAAAGAAAAGGTGCCAAAACTTATCAGAGTTCAGTCAATTTGTGCACAACCGATGGAGCTTAGCTATCAAAGTCTTCGGTCCACTATTTGATCTTCTCCGACCTCCTCAACCTGCCGCCTGGAACCAACCTCGGTGCATCCTGCACGTCCTCCTTCCTCGCGATCTCCCCAAAGCCCGCGCAACACTAGCTTACAGACCCACAAGAAAGAATAACATCTATCCCAATTGGTTAACAAATGAATACAATTCTCGTTATCAGTAATTAGCACCCAAACAAGCTGCGATAGAAAACACTCTCTCACCAGTTACCACAACAAAGAAGCATTCTTACTTTAACCATAACAAGAAGTCATTTTGATTAACATATGCAGTAACATAAAGAAGAAACCCCTTACACTTGCTACCTAACAAAAAACACAGTAGAAACATTGAATGGCGTTTTGAGAAAATGCTGAAGAGTTTAGGAATGATGTCTTGTCCTGGTCAGAAGCTTAGACTGTTCCCAAGTTATGGATAAGAAAATTCCTCAGCCTTCCCTTCAATTTCTTCAAGCATTAAAACCCACCCACCCACAGACCCACACTCACATACAACCCCAACTCTCAGCCATCTGTTATTGGGACCACCTTCACTCTTTCACTCACCTTGTTTTCCCTCTTTCTATCCATCCTAAACCAGCTTATCCACTTCCACAAATGTCCACCCAGTCTTTGCTTCAGGGAGGACAGCTCCACCTAACCTAGCGGCAGAACTCCCTCACCTGTGAGTGCATTCTCGTCAATCCCCTTTACAACCCCTCCAGGGTCATCACGCCCTTCCTAAACTAGGTGACAAGCACTTCTGAGGCCCATAGGATTACACAGAGGTGTAGCGGTTAGCACAACACGTTGCAGCCCTCCAGCTGTAAGATTGGGGTTGATTCACACAGTGTCTGTAAGGAGTTTGTACATTCTCCCCCTGACTGTGTGTGTTTCCTCTGGGTGCTCCGGTTTCCTCCCACATTCCAAAGACATGAACGAGGCGCAGTGATTTGTGGCCTTGCATGACGATGCTTGCAGGCTGCCCCCAACACAATCCTCGCTGATCTGATCTGACGCAAACAGCGCACTTCACTTTAGGTTTCGATATTTCAATGTACGTGTGACAAATCTTTATCTTTTTTTAATATCTAAGTAAGGAGGTGCTGGCTTTGGAGAAGCTCCAAAGGAGGTTTGTGAGAATAAATCTAGAAATGAAAGGGACGTATATGAGGAGCGTTTGATGGCTTTGGGCCTGTACTCATTTAGAAGAATGAGGGGGATCTCATTGAAATTTATCGAATGTTGAAAAGCCTACATAGGGTGGACTTGGGGAGGATGTTTCCTACAGTGGGGGAGTCTAGAAGCAGAGGGCACAGCTTCAGAATAGAAAGACATCCCTTTAGAACAGAGATCAGGAGAAATTTCTTTAGCCAGAGGGCAATGAATCTGTGGAATTCATTGCCACAGACAGCTGTGGAGGCCAAGTCACTGGGTATACTTAAAGATTCCTGATTAGTCAGGGTGTTAAAGGTTATGGGGAGAAGGCAAGAGAATGGGTTGAGAGGGATAGTAAATCAACCATGATGGAATGGCAGAGCAGACTCGATGGGCTGAATGGACTAATTCCGCTCCTATGTCTTATGGTCTACGTGCCCTCCCTACCACTTCCAATGGCATCTCATCTCCTATACTCGTTACTCCATGTGAATATAACTTTTAAAAACTCTGACCTGCTGGAAACATGACATAGGTGGGGCAGCATCTGTGGGGAGAGAAACAATTGACAATTCAGGTTCATGAGGTGGTATTTCCTGTTTCATTTAAAACAAAAGATACTTATTGAAGAAGCCAGAGAAAGTTCTCCAGACTGTGGAACCTTTATCTTCCAAGTGAAAGTGGGAGGGTGGGTTGTAAAACTTCCATCTGAATGTAGCATCTGCACCAGTTTTGTACTCCCTAGTACTGTAGCAGATCTGTAGACTTTCACTTGTTTTCGTTCATCAATCTTCCGTCGCTGAAATGTAATTTAAAAACACAATCCAGTTGAGAGTTGGAAGTTTCACCTTTGCCAAGGAGCTCAAGCTGAACGGGGAATATTTTCATGAGGTACAGTTAACACTGGGAGATGTCAAACAGCCATCATCCCCGACGTGCTGGCTTGAAGACAGAGTCAATCCAAGTCACTCTGCGAGACTCAGCTGCATCAGGGTTTCAAGAGTGGATGATGGCAAGGAAGGCAAGGATTAAACAGTCATGGATTATGACTGCTCTGCATCAAGAATTTGACCTGCTAATCCTTATTCCCTTTCTTAAAAAAACAACATGGAAACAAAAAATGGCTTTGAGAATCAAGCAAAAAAAAAGTCTCATCTGCAATAGTTGGACTTATTTACTTCGTTTAGAGATACAGCACAGAACAGGTCCTTCTAGCCCTTTGAACTGTGCTGCCCAGCAACAACCAATTTAACTGTCCTGTGGGGACGTGCCTTATTCTGATTGTCCAAAGTCGCTTCTGTTGTGATTAGTTAGTTTAGAAGCTGCTCCTGCTTTTCCCATTGGACAGATGCCTGGTGTATGGTCTCAATTATCCTGGGTATATTAAATGGTACGTGGAAGGGGCTTGCTCTCGCTCTCTCTCTGTTTAAGGCAAGAATGTACGTGACTATTGGGAGGAATGCTCTGCGCACACATTGAACTAAGTATGTTTGTTGAATATACAGCTTTGTAAAGTTTGTAACTTGGGACACATGAAATATCTGGTTGAAGTTTTACTGTCTGTAAATAAATGATTAATGCATCCATTCAAAGTCAGTGCATTTCCTTGCCCGTGAAACTGATCCAGCATTGCATTAACCCTAACCTAATCACAGGACAATTTACAATGACCAATTAACCCACTGAGGGACTGAGGGAAGAGACTGGAGCACCGAGAGGAACATACCAACTCCTTACAGATGACATTGGAATTGAACTCTGAACTCCAACGCCCCAAGCTGTAATAACATCGCACTAACTGCTATGTTACTGTGGCTGTGTAGTGAGGGAAAGGACACTGTCAAAGTCAGAGTCATATAATATGGAAACAGGCTTTTGGTTCAAGTGGTCCACTCCAACCAAGATGCTGATCCAAGCGAATCAGGTTTATTATCACCTGCACATGATGTGAAATGTGTTAATTTAACAGCAGCAGTTCAATGCAGTACATAATCTAGCAGAGAGAAAAAAATTGTAATAATAATAAAAAACAAGAACATCAATTAAATATATTGAATAGATTTTAAAAACTTGCAAAAACAGAAATACTGCGTATTAAAAAAAAGTGAGGTAGTGTCCAAAGATTCAATGTCCATTTAGGAATTGGAATGCAGAGGGGAAGAAGCTGTTCCTGAATCGCTGAGTGTGTGTCTTCAGGTTTCTGTATCTCCTACCTGATGGTAACACTGCCTCTCTGAGACACCGCTCCCTAAAGATGTCCTGGATACTTTGTAGGCTAGTACTCAAGATGGAGCTGACTAGATTTACAACCTTCTGCAGCTTCTTTCGGTCCTGTGCAGTAGCTCCTCCATACCAAACAGTGATGCAGCCTGTCAGAATACTCTCCATGGTACATCTATAGAAGTTTTTGAGTGTATACATTGACATGCTAAATCTCTTTAAACTCCTAATAAAGTATAGCAGCTGTCTTGCCTTCTTTATAACTACATCGAAATGTTGGGACCAGGTTAGATCCTTAGAAATCTTGACATCCAGGAACTTGAAGCTGCTCACTCTCTCCACTTCTGATCCCTCTATGAGGATTGGTATGTGTTCCTTCGTCTTGCCATTCCCAAAGTCCACAATCAGCTCTTTCGTCTTACTGATGTTGAATGCCAGGTTGTTGCTGTGTCACCATTCCACTAGTTGGCATATCTCACTCCTGTATGCCCTCTTGGCACCACCTGAGATTCTACCAACAATGGTTGTATTGTCAGCAAATTTATAGATGATATTTGAGCTATGCCTAGCAACACAGTCATCTGTATACAGAGAGTAGAGCATGTTATCATATGTTATCACCAATCCGCTCAGACTGTGGTCTTCCGGTTAGGAAGTTGAGGATCCAATTGCAGAGGGAGGTACAGAGGCCCAGGTTCTGCAACTTCTCAATCAGGATTGTGGGAATGATGGTATCAAATGCTGAGCTATAGTCGATGAACAGCATCCTGACATAGGTGTTTGTGTTGTCTAGGTGGTCTAAAGCCATGTGGAGAGCCATTGAGATTGCGTCTACCATTGACTTATTGTGGCGGTAGGCAAATTGCAATGTCCTTCTAAAACCATATCCCTCTAAACCAGGGGCTACCATACTTTTTTATGGACCCCTATCGTTAACCTAGCATCCCAGAATGGGAGCCCCTGCTCCACCATTCCCGTGTGTGCATGTTACACCAGGACAGAAGCTTAACTGACCGACTCAATATTTTGCAAGTGCCTGAACGTAGTTTCCAGGATGCAATTTGGTCTGGGAATGGTGGTGAAGAACTGACAAAGGAGAACGAATCAAAATTCAAACCTATTTTATTTCTAAATTCCTTTGGCTCAGTCTGCTAATTTGCTGACCAACTAACTTTCTTTTAAGTTCAACACGTACAAACACACTGGAGAAACTCAGCAGGTCAGGCAGCATCCGTGAAAATGAGCAGTCAACGTTTCGGGTCGAGACCCTTCGTCAGGACTGAAGAAGGAGGGGGCAGGGGCCCTATAAAGAAGGTGGGGAGAGGGTGGGAAGGAGAAGGCTGGTAGGTGCCAGGTGAAAAACCAATCAGAGGAAAGATCAAGGGGTGGGAGAGGGGAAGCAGGAAGGGGATAGGCAGGAAAGGTGAAGAAAGAATGTAAAGGGAAAGCACTATGGGTAGGTTTCTTTTAAGTTTACCAAGTGAGTTATAATACATGGAAATAAGCCCTTGACTAATCAAGCACTAATCTTACACTAGTTCGCGTAAGTTTTACATGAATCCCGTTTCATCCTCTGCACATTCCCATCAATCCTCCTGAGATGCTACACTCACCTCCACACTTGGAGCAATTTACCATGGGCAATGAACCTGCCAATGCTGGGATATTAATTAGGTGTTCCTAATAAAGTGGCTACTGAGTGTAGTGTTACAGTTACAGAGAAACTGCAGTGAAGCTAGGTAGATGAGGTGCAAGTACTATTATGAAGTATATTGTGAGATCAAGAGTTCATTTTTTTTATTGTACAAGAGGTCCAGTCAGGCGTCCTGAAACAATAGGGTAGAAACGGCCCTTGAACTTGGTGGTATATGTTCTCAGGGTTTTGAATCTTCTGCCTGACAGGAGGGGAGAGTGTCAAACCTGTATAGGTATGCTTCTCCCAGTCTACACCCAATTAACAGGAGTTCTCCGCTACTTATTTCCAACTCATCACCTGCAGCCTATTTAAACCCAGCTCTCATCCACCATCCTTGTTCACTCACATGAAATAGCCAGCCTCAGCCATTTGTTCCTCACCTTCTTACCTGTGAGTTTAATATCTGTTCTCTCTTGTTCTGTGGCCCCTTGTAGCATGCTATTTGCAGTCTGGTATTAAAGTTCATCACTGAATTGTCTCTGCTGCTCTGTTTTTGGGTCAAGCCTCATCAACGTACACTGACAGAGAGAAGAAAGAATGAGCAGGGTGGTGTGAGTCTTTGATTAACTTGGCTGTTTCCTCTAGCCATTGGAGTGGAGACTGGTTTCCATGATGGACTGGGCTGTGTTCACAACCCTCCACAATTTTTTGTGGTCTCAGGCAGAGCAGTTGCCATACAGTTGTAATTGGCCATTGGCCATCTGTCTGAAGATGCCCCTTTGTGCCACTAACACTAATGTTGAAAATGTTCCTCTGGGCAACATGGAATATTTTATGATGTTATAAATGTGCTGTTTATCATTTCAAAACTGTTCACAACTTCTTTACTTTTGGTGCTGAACTAGCTTATTATTGGGTATAGGGTGAAAATCTTCAGCAATTAGAATCAGAATCAGGTTTATCATCGCTGACAGACTGTAAGTCGTGCAATTTGTTGTTTTGCAGCAGCAGTACTGTGCAAAATATAAAATATTGCAGTAAGTGACAATAAGAAATGTATGAAATACAGATAAGTATTGCAGAAAGAGAGCCTAGCAGTGAGCAAGTGTTCATGGGCTAGCACGGTAGTGTAGTTGTTAGTGCCAGCGACCACCGATCAGTGTTGAAATCTTGCCACTCTCCGTAAGGAGTTTGTATGTTCTCCCCGTCACCACGTGGCTTTCCACTGGGTGCTCCAGTTCCCCTACATATTTCAAAGACAAGTGAGTAGGGTTAGTGAGTTGGGGACTCAACCTGGAAGTGTGGCGGCTCTTGTGAACTGCCCCTTTTTCCTGTCATCATTAGACTTTGTTGGTCATATTATATGGCACCATATACCACACTGAGATTCATTTTCTTGTGAGCATTCACAGTAAATACAAAGAAACGCAACGGAATCAGTGAAAAACTGCACACAGAGAAACGGACAAACAACCTACGTGCAAATGCAAACTATGCAGATACAAGAAAAGCCAACAAAGTAATAATAAAGAATAGATAAGCAATAAGATCAAGAAAATGAGATGAAGAGTCCTTGAAAGTAAGTCAATTGATTGTGGGAACAGTTCAGTGTTGACAAATAAACCTAATTATAATCTTGAAATCTGATAGCAGAGGGGGAAAAGTTCTTCCTAAAAACTTGAGTGTGCATCTTCAAGCTCCTGTACCACCTCCCAAAAAGCGGTAAAGAAGGGAAGGCTTACCCAGGATGCGACAGGAGCGGAAATTGAAATCCAAGCCACTTACTGACTGTCATATTTTGAAAAGATCATTGCTGCAATTAATTGATTTATCCTTGGTCTTATATTTAAAAAAAACACATTTACCTTGCTTGTACTCTTCTGTCATGTGCTTTCAAATGTTTTCCTTGCTTTTGGCTGTGAAATCTGAAAGACATATCAGCCCAGGATATCTGTTTGCTCTGCTTTATTTCTGCTCTGTTATTATTAATGGAAGTGAGTCTCAATAATTAATTGATATTTTTCATAGATATTATTCATGACTTGTAGATTTAATTCATGTAGCTTTTAATATATTTTTCATAAAGCTATCAAATGTTTATCACAGAATTATAGCTAAGAAGTTCCAATACACTCAAATAGGAAACTTATCTTCAGCCCGAGGTCTTTGATTTGGAAAGATGCGGCTTCTAGAACATCAACACTCACCATCTATAGATGTGTGGAGGAGAGCATCCTAACAAACTGCATCACTGCACGGTACAGAAACTGCAGAAAGGATCTGCAATGGGTGGCCAAAACTGCTAATGCATCACCAGCTCCAGCCTACCTGCTATCGAAGACATATACAAAGAAAGGTGTCAGAAAAGGGCCAGCAACGTCATGAAAGATCTCCCCCATGCTGCTCTTGGCCTGCTTGTCCAACTCTCATCAGGAAAGAGGCTATGTAGCCTACAAGCCAGGACCACCAGACTCAAAAACAGTCACTTTCCCCCAAATGGAAAGGCTGATCAGCACCTCTACCCTCTAACGCACCCCTGCACAGCTCCAACCACCACTACTTTATCATTTTCTGTAAGAGTCACCTTATATACAAACAGACAGACATACTTTATTGATCCTGAGGGAAATTGGGTTTCGTTACAGTCGCACCAACCAAGAATAGTACAGAAATATAGCAATATAAAACCATAAATAATTAAATAATAATAATAAGTAAATTATGCCAAGTGGAAATAAGTACAGGACCAGCCTATTGGCTCAGGGTGTCTGACACTCCAAGGGAGGAGTTGTAAAGTTTGATGGCCACAGGCAGGAATGACTTCCTATGATGCTCAGTGTTGCATCTCGGTGGAATGAATCTCTGGCTGAATGTACTCCTGTTCCTAACCAGTACATTATGGAGTGGATGGGAGTCATTGTCCAAGATGGCAGGCAACTTGGACAGCATCCTCTTTTCCGACATCACCGTCAGAGAGTCTAGTTCCATCCCCACAACATCATTGGCCTTACGAATGAGATTGTTGATTCTGTTGGTGTCTGCTACCCTCAGCCTGCTGCCCCAGCACACAACAGCAAACATGATAGCACTGGCCACCACAGACTCATAGAACATCCTCAGCATCGTCTGGCAGATGTTCAAGGACCTCAGTCTACTCAGGAAGTAGAGACGGCTCTGACCCTTCTTGTAGACAGCCTCAGTGTTCCTTGACCAGTCCAGTTTATTGTCAATTCATATCCCCAGGTATTTGTAATCCCTGGGGATTTAATATAAGGGTCAAAAACTGACCCTTGGATGGAAACAGGGGTCACCGGTGCCTTAGCCCTCCTCAGGTCCACCACCAGCTCCTTAGTCTTTTTCACATTAAGCTGCAGTTGATTCTGCTCGCACCATGTGACAAAGTTTCCCACCGTAGCCCTGTACTCAGCCTCATCTCCCTTGCTGATGCATCCAACTATGGCAGAGTCATCAGAAAACTTCTGAAGATGGCAAGACTCTGTGCACTTCTGTGCCTAACGTCACTTTACGTGCATACAATCACTCTATGTGTATAACAGATACTTGTACAGTGCATTGTATAGGATTGCTTTCTATTTATATTTATTGTGCTTTTCATGCTTCCTGTGTTTTTTATACTGCATCGGATCCCGTGTAACAATTATTTTGTTCTCCTTTACACTCGTGTACTGAAGACTGGCAATAAACAATCTTGAATCTTGAATTTTGAAAGTTGATTCTGGGGTTATTGGGTCTGAGATTCCCACACTGGTGAACAAATATGCTCAGAGCCCACTTCATTAGGCACACCTGAATACTTGCTCATTAATGCAAAAATCTACTCACCCAATCGTGTGGCAGCAACTCATTGCATTAAAGCATGCAGACATGGTCTAGAGGTTCACTTGTTGTTCATATCAAACATCAGATATCTGACCTAAGTGACTTTGACCTTAGTGCCACACAAGCTATCTCAGAAGCTGCTGATCTCTTGGGACTTCCACTCGCAACAATCTCTAGAGTTTACAGAGAACGGTGCAAAAAAAACACAAAAAAAAATCCAGTGAGTGGCAGGTCTGTGGGCAAAAATGCCTTGTTAATGAGAGGGGTCAGAGAAGAATGGCCAGACTCACGCTGAGAGGAAGGTGACAGTAACTCAAATAACCACGCATTACAACAGTGGGGTGCAGAAGGGCATCTCTGGATGCACAAAGCAATGAAGTGGATGGGCTACAGCAGCAGAAGACCATGAACGTACAATCCATGGCCACTTTATTAGGTACAGTAGGTGCCTATTAAAGTGGCCTCTGTGCCAAATTCTGCCAAAGGTAGATGGTACACTGAGTGGAGAGTGTAGACGGTACTTGAACTGTATCCAGCTACAGAGTTGTGAGAGTAAAGAGAGAAAAGCAGAAACTAAAGCACACAAGCAAAGCCGTTTTAATTCCACTTCCCATACCCATTCCAATATGTCAGCCCATGGCCTCCTCTACTGTCGTGATGAGGCCACACTCAGTTTGGAGGAACAACACCTTATATTCCGTCTGGGTAGCCTCCAACCTGATTGCAAGAATATTGATTTCTCTAACTTCCAGTAATGTACCCCCCCACCCCACCTTCACCATTCCCCATCCCCTTTTCCCACTCTCACCTTATCTCCTCACCTACCTATCACCTCCCTCTGGCGCTCCTCCCCCTATCCTTTCTTCCATAACCTTCTGACCTCTCCAATCAGATTCACCCTTCTCCAGCCCTGTGTCTCTTTCATCAATCAACTTCCCAGCTCTTTGTCTTGCCTTTCCGATTTCCCCATCCCGGTTTCACCTTTCACCTAGCGTTTCTTACTCCCCCCCCCCCCCCCCAACTCTGACTCCTCATCTTTTTCTTTCTCCAGTCCTGCCGAAGGGTCTCAGCCTGAAATGTTGACATGTCCTTGATGTGTGCCTGTGTTGATAGTCAGCGAGGAGGAGATGTTATTGCTGATCTGCACTGGCTGTGGTCTCCCAACGAGGAAGCCAAGGATCCAGTTTCAGGGAGAGGTATAGAGGCCCAGGGTACTTAATAAAGTGGCCTATGATTGCATACATGGCTAGCAGATGGGGTGACTCTGGCAGTTACGTGCCAGGGATGTCAATATCAAGTGTTACTGTAAAACCTAGCTCAGTCAGTATTCATCTGTATCTGAGGACATGCAACCTTATTTTCCCGGGGGGAACGATGCTTGCTGTGGGATAGAGAGAAAGAAAGAATATCTTTATTTGTCAAATGTACCTCAAAGCTTCAGGCTTGTCAGCTGTGGTCGGCAGCTCATCTAGGAGAAGGAAAACTCTGACCTCACACCTCCGCTGCCTTGTGGCTGTATCCGCTCATGGGGAAGACTTCGGGAGTGAACCGCGGGAGAAATTTCCAGAGCTGGAGTCCCTACATTGAGTTCAATGCTGACTGGCAACTCCTGTGATGCTGCTGGTGCCAAACTGTATCAGTCCCTGCCATTCCTTTGGGTTCATCGGATGCATGGAGAGGAGGAGCTTGCTACCCGGGCAACAGCTTGCTCTCCATAGTGTATTGCCCAGGCTTGCGTACCTAGACAGCAAGGATGCAATATCCATGATCAATTCTGATCAATAGATGCCGTCAAATCAACGCATTGAAAGAGACAGTGAGATTTATACATCAATGACCACACCTTCGCTGGACACCCCACCCCTCCTCTGACACCTCCAACCATCTTCCCCCCTGTGATCCCAGCTCTTTTACATGTTGGGTCTTCACTACCCCCTCTGCCCATCCCCTCGTTGAGGCAGAGGGAGTAGGGAAGACCCAGCAGAGTTTTCTGTCCTCAGTAAGGTCATCACCTTTGTTCCTCCTTTGCCCGCAACTCATTGAGTTTCGTATCTACAAGGTTGAGTTCTCCTCTGTCTCCAAGCCCACTTCTTTGACAAGGACTTCACACCCCATGCTGAGAACCCCTACCGCCATCTCCAACCCTCCTCCTCCTCTTGGTCACCCCACTCTGGTTCGTTGCCTGCTCTGGATCTTTTCATCGTGAATTGCCGATGAGACATCAGCTGTCTCCATTTCAGCACTCCTCTCCCCTCCTCCAACCTTACCCTCTTTGAACGTGCTGCCCTCCACACCAATGGCAACCGTGCCATCAAGTCCGCAGACAAAAGGGGTCCTGTTGTAGGGTGGTGCACTGACCTCAGCTCGCTGAGGCCGGTCAACAACTCTCAGAAACCCTCTCATACCTGCCCTTCGAGGAGGACCCCACGGCACACCATCAGAAAATGTCTCTGACACCATCACTGACCTCATCCACTCTGAAGAGCTACCAACCACTGCCACCAAATTCATAGTTCCCTTTACCCAGAATGATCACTTCTACCTCCTCCCCAAGATCCACAAGCCAGACTGTTTGAGTAGGCCTATTGTCTCTACCCGCTCCAGCCCTACTGAATTCATGTTCTTATATCTCAATTCCATTCCAACCCCCTTGGTTCAGTCCCTTCCTACCTACATCCACAACACTTCTCATGCCCTTGATCTCCTCACTATCTTTCAGTTCCCTGGCCCTGACCGCCTCATTTTCACCATGGATGTTCAGTCCCGATACACTTCTATCCCCCATCAAGAAGACCTCAAACATCTCTACTTCTTTCTTGACAAAAGAACCAACCAATCTCTCTCCACCACTACCCTTCTCCACTGGTCCTCACCCTGAAAAATTCCACCTTTGGCTCTTCCCACTTTCTCCAGACTCGAGCATTAGCCATGGACACTTGCATGGTCCCCAGCTCTGCCTGTCTCTTCCCCAGTTATTCTCCCCAACTCTTCCTCCACCACACTGGCAACTGCACTGGCAATGCTCCATGCACCCACGCTGAGCTTGTCAATTTTATCAGCTTTGCCTCTAACCTCCCCCCTGCACTTAAACTCATTTGGACAATTTCTGACAGCTCCCTCCTCTTTCTTGATCTTTCTTGTCTCTACCCCTGGAGACAAACTGTCAACCAACATATTTTATAAACCTACTGATTCCCATGGTTACATACTGATTACAACTTTTCCCATCCTATCTCCTGTAAAAATGCTATTCTCTTTTCTCAGTTTCTTGGCCTCTACCGTATCTGTTCCCAGGATGTGGCTTTCCATTCTAGGACATCAGCAATGTCCTTTTTTAACATATGGGGTTTCCCTCCCTATACTACTGATGTTCCCACCGGCATCTCCTCCATTTCCCATTCATGCATGCTCACCTCGTCTTCCCAGGCCCGTAATAGTGATAGAGTCCCTCATTTCTTCACATCCAACACATCCTCTGCAACATCTGCCACCTCCAAAGGGATCCTACCTCTAAACATATTTTTAGCTCCCCTCCCTCTGTGCTTTCCGCAGGGATCACTCTCTCTGCGATTCTGTTTTCCATTGTCCCTCCCCACTAATCTCCTCCTGGCACTTAACCCTGCAAGTGCTACACCTCCTCCCCCACCTCCATTCAGGGTCCCAAACAGTCCTTACAGATGCAGCGAAGCTTCACCTGCGAATCTGCTGGGGTCGTCTACTAAGTGCAGAGCTCCCAATGTGGCCTTCTCTACGTTGGTGAGACCTGTCATAAATCAGGGCACCACTTCATTGAGCACCCCTGCACCATCCGCCACAAGCAACTCATCCTGGTGGCCATACATCTTAATTCCGATTCTCATTACAATGTATCAATCCCCAGCCTCCTCTTGTGCCAAGATGAAGCCACCTTTAGGGTGGAGGAGCAGCACCTTATATTCGGTTTGGGTAGCCTCCAACCTGATGGCATGAACATCAATTTCTCCTTCCTCTATCCACCTCCCTTCCTCTGTTCCCCACTCTGACCTTTCACTTCTCATGGCTATTACTTCCCACTGGGTCCTGGGTCCCCTCCTCCTTCCCTTTCTCTTACGGTCCACTCCCCTCTCCTATCTGATTCTTTCTTCTCCAGCCCTTGACCTTTCCCATCTGCCTGACCACCTATCACCTGACGAAGGGGCTCGGCCCGAAATGTTGACTGCTCATTTCAACGGATGCTGCCCGACCTGCTGAGTTCATCCAGCTTTTGTAAATGTTGATTTGACCACAGCATCTGCAGTGTACTTTTTGTCACCTATCACCTCCCAGCAAGCCTCTTTCTCCTCCTCCACCTTCCCAGTTCCTTCTCAATCCTGAAGCAGGGCCTTGGCCCGAAATGTTAACTATTTACTCTTTTCCATAGATACTGCATGATCTGATGAGATCTTCTGTGTGTGTTGCTTTGGATTTCCAGCAACTGCAGACTTTCATCTGTTCGCGATTTACAGTCCAAGAGTTGCTGAGGGCAGCCCACAACTGTTGCCACACTTCTGGTGCCAAAATCACATGCACATAACTTACTAACCCTAACCGCTACATCATTGGAGTGTGTGCGGAGACGTCGAAGTGTGTTTCTTTTTACGTCAATGGCCAACACAATCCAAAAATTGCTGGAGGCAGCCAGCAAGCATTGCCATGCTTCATGTGCAAACATAGCATGGCCCCAACCCCCTACCCCTAACCCTAACCTGCACGTCGCTGGAAAGTGGGAGGAAACTGGAACATCTAGAGTCATGGAGAGAACATACAAACTCTTCACCGGCAGCAGCCGGAACTGAACCCCAGCCATCCAGTTGCTGCCACTTCAAAGGGTTGCACTAACCGCTACTCTACAGCTCTGCCCAATTACCAGCTTGGTCTTAGTCCAATTACCTGCTGAGTGCCTTTCCCGTGGAAGAAGTGTTAAATCTGCAAATCTCATCTGTCACGGGAAATAGCCGCTCAGAATTCCAGAGTAATATGAAACATCGCTTATTGTGGTCTTTTTCTGTGCAATTTTCAATCATTAAATGATGATTTTAAAGATGACATTTTGTGATTAATTTTCTAAAATATTAAGGAAGACACTTACTCAGAAAATTAAAATAAAAAATTACAAGAACCCATATGTGCCACTTTCAGTGGGCGCTCATTCTGCAGTCATCTCCTTGGGAGTGAAGAAGATCCTCCTCAAATTCCCCTTAAAATATTCACCTTTCACCTCTAATTGTAATCTCACCCAACCTGAGGGAGGGAAAACCCACTTGCTTTCACTCTATTTATACCCCTTGTAATTTTGTATACCTCAGTCAAAATCTCCCCTCCTTTTTCTGTGCTCCAGGTAATAAAGTCCTAACCTATTCAACCTTTCCCTAGAACTCAGTTCCTCAAGACACAATACACATTTTAATTCCACGTCCCATTCCCATTCCGATATGTCTATCCATGGCCTCCTCTACTGTCAAGATGAAGCTACACTCAGGTTGGAAGAACAACATCTTATATACCGGCTGGGTAGCCTCCAACCTGATGGCATGAACGTTGACTTCTCTGACTTCCGTTAATGCCCCTCCTCCCCTTCTTACCGCACCCCTGATATATTTAGCTTTTTTCTCCCTCCTCCTTTATTTTCTGTCCATCACTCTGCCTGTTCTCCATCTCCCTCTGGTACTGCCCTCCCCCTTTCTTTCTCCCTTGGCCTCCCGTCCCATGATCCTTTCCCTTCTCTAGCTCTGTATCACTTTCGCCAATCACCTTTCCAGCTCTTAGCTTCACCCCACCCCCTCCGGTCTTCTCCTATCATTTTGCATTTCCCCCTCCCCCCACTACTTTCAAATCTCTTACTATCTTTCCTTTCAGTTAGTCCTGACGAAGGGTCTCAGCCTGAAACGTTGACAGCGCTTCTCCCTAAAGATGCTGCCTGACCTGTTGCATTCCACCAGCATTTTGTGTGTGTTGTTGTCTGAATTTCCAGCATCTGCAGATTTCCTCGTGCTTGCCTTTTAAATAACATTCTTGCAAATTCTTTTCTCCACTCTTTCAAGCATATTGATATCATTCCTGTAGGTAGGTGAACAAAACTGTACACAATACTTCAAATTTGACATCGCCAACATCTTGAATATCTTCAACTTAACATCCCCTGTACTGATTAATGAAGGCCAATGTGCTGAAAGCTCTCTTTATGACCCTATCTGCCTGTGATGTCACTGTCCAGCAGTGCCCCCACCTCCTGAGGAGGTTCAAGTGAGCAAGGGTCCCCACTCTCATTCTAACCACATTGTACCAAAACACCATCGACAGTCCTAACCAGCGGTGTTTTATATATATGTATATAAAACTTCTTATAATACGCACACACATACACACACACACACACACACACACACACACACACACACACACACACACACACACACACACACAGTGATTGATAAGTTTGTGGCCCAAGGTGGAAGGAGTCAATTTTAGAAAACCTAGCACATTTATTTTTCAACATAGTCCCATCCTACATTTACACACTTAGTCCAGCGGTCGTGGAGCGTACGGATCTTGGACCTCCAGAAAGTGTCCACAGCATGGGTGATTGATAAGTTCATGGCATAAGGTAGAAGGAGATGAGTTATTGTAAATGTTAAATACCATGTTCTCGATATTTATTACTCATTCATTTATTATTATTATTTCTTCTTTTTGTATTTGCACAGTTTGTTGTCTTCTGCTCTCCGGTTGAACACCCTAGTTGGGTGGTCTTTCATTAATTCTGTTATGGTTATTATTCTATAGATTTGCAGAGTGTGCCCACAAGAAAATGAATCTCAAGGTTGTATATGGTGACATATATGCACTTTGATAATAAATTTACTTTGAACTTTGCACCACCCTCTAGTTTGGGAATTGCGGGGCATCTGACCACAAGAACTTGCAACTGCTGAGAGAAACACTGGGGTCTCCTTCCCCCCCCCCCACCCCGCTTATCCAGACCATGCACCAGAAGCTCAGCATTCACAGAGCCCTCAGCATCATTAAAGACCCCCTCCCACAGAGTCCCACAATCTCTTTGATCCCCTACTGCCAGGCAGGAGCTACCACAGTATAAGAACACTGACTGGGCAACAGTTTCTTCCCCCAAACTGTTGGACTTCTGAACTGTTACCACCCAGTACACATTACTTATGACAACACCAGCAGCAGTAATAGTGTTGAATATTTAACTACATGTGGTGTATGCATTTTATGTCAACTTGTACATGAAGAGAATACTTTTTTTTCTTTAACCATTATTTAATGTGTTATATATGATCCTTGAGAAATGTGGTTTCATTTAGCTGTATACATAAATGACAATAAACTTCAACTTGAACATTTCAAGGTTGAGTCCCGGAGGTGAGAGTTGAACCTAGATTTGGAGGCTGAGTCCCGGAGGTGAGAGTTGAACCTAGATTTGGAGGCTGAGATTCTGTCTAGTCCCCATATATTAAAGATGAGCAAAGCATTAATATCCACAACAAATCTGAGTTGTGACTCTACTGAGAAAGAAGCAAGTGGTTTATGGTATCTCTAAGAGATGTCAAAAAGTAAAAATAAACATATTAAACTTCCCACCAAGGGTGCAAAGAAGGCAGATCACACACATGGATGAAGTGCCTCTGTATCATATTCCCGGCAAGAAACTCATCAATAAGCTGTGTTTTAACTCTCTGACCTGCGCAAGTGAAATTGCATTTTGTTGCTTGTCATGTTGCTGTGCACGATGTTCACAAAGTCATTGAGGCTGTCAGAGAATGATTGATTCGCATGATCTGCTTTACTGGGACTGGAGTGATCAGACTGAAATCTCTTTGCTTATCTTGGTTGGAGTCAGTTCCCCAAGCTGTCAGAAAATCATATCTGTCCTTCAGTTCCTCGCTCTCCTCCATTCCCAACAGCATGAAAACCCACTGTCCCCCATGCATATTGTGTCAAAGCCTTCAGCAAAATATTTATCTGAAGCCTGAATTTCAACCACCTTGAAGGGACCACGTATTAAGTTGTGACGCAGTCATACAGACAAGGTGATCTGGTCACCTGCCTATGGGAAGAGATCAATAAGATTGATTCCCTGGAGCACAGGAGAACAATACGAGGACCAGAATCAGAATCGATTTATTATCACTGACATACCTTATGAAATTTGTCCTTTTGTGTCAGTGCAATATGTAAAATATATTATGAATAATAGGAAGAAATATAACGTACACTGGCCACTTTATTAGGTACAGGAGGTTCATAATAAAGTGGCCACTGTGGATTTCTGCATGCTCATGGTCTTCTGTTGTGGTAGTCCTTTTCTTGGCAAGTTTCGAGCTGTGTGTTCAGAGATTCTTTTCCGCACACCATTGATGTAATGTAAAATTATTTGGGTCTCAGTTGCCTTGCTGTCAGCTTGATCCAGTCTGCCCATTCTCCTCTCACTAACAGGGCATTTTTTGCCCACAGAGCTGCCGCTCACTGGATGTTTACTGTTTCTCACACCATTCTCGATAATTCTCAGGGCACTCCTTTGATCGTCTCCAATTTTTATCGAAGCACCATAGAAAGCTTCCTATCCGGATCCATCGCAGCTCGGTACGGCAATGGCTCCGCCCGCGGCCACAGGAAACCGCAGAGAGCTGTGGACACAGCCCAACACATCATGGAAGCCAACCTCCCCTCCATGGACTCTGTCTGTACTTCCTACTACCATGATAAAGAAGCATCAAAGACCCCCTCCCACTCCATTCATTCACTCTTCTTGCCCCTCCCATTAGTCAAAAGACATAAAAGCCTGAAATTACATAAAAACAAGGACAGCTTCCACCCTGATCTTTACAAGACTATTCAGTGATTTCCAATTATCATAAGACCAACTTTTGACCTCAGAGTGTAACACCAATTCCCAATGCAGCTCATTCTACATTGGTAAGGTCCAATATAGGTTGGGAGATCGCTTTGTCTTCACTCCATCTGCAGCAATCAGGATTTCCCGGTGGCCAGCCATTTTAATTCCTATCTCTACTCCCATCCTGACATGTCGGTTCATGGCTTTGTCTACTGCCATGATGAGGCCATTCTCAGTTTGGAGGAGCAACGCCTCATATTCCTTCTGGCTGGACTCCAACCCAATGGCATGGGCATCAATTTTTCTAACTTCTGGTAATTTTTCACCCCTCACCCTTCTCTCTTCTTCCATCCCCTGGCTCCCTTCTTACCTCTCTCTCTTCTCATCACCTGCCCCTAATTCTCCCCCTCCTTCCTTTCTCCCATGGCCCACTCTCCTCGCCTATCAGGTTCCATCTTCTTCTGCCCTTTACCTCTCCCACCCGTCATCTCCCAGCTTCTCACGTAATAACCCTTCCCCCACCCACCTGGCTTCACCTACCACCTACTAGATTGTCATCCCACGCCCCCGCCCCAACTTCTTATTCTGACTTCTTCTCTCTTCCTTTCCAGTCCTGACAAAGAAAGGTCTCGGCCAAAAATGTTGACCCTATTTCTTTCTGTCCTGCTGAGCTCCTCCAGCATTGTGTGTGTGGCTGTGTCTCTGGATTTCCAGCATCTGCAGAATCTCCTGAGTTTCTTGACCTCACAATCTACCTCGGCGTGTCCTCACACCTTACTGTCCGCCTTGCACTGCTCCTTCACTGTAACTGTGCCTCTCTGTCACTGCTCCCCTTCTATTCCCTCAGTATGCTCTCGTGATGAACTGTTCTGTATGGGTAGCATGCAATATAATCTTCACACTACCTCATTACATGCAACAATAATAAGCCAATTTGCCAATTTAGTGCGCTGCTGCTGAAGGAGTTTGAAAGATTAGTTTTATTTTGTCAGACATGCGCATCAAAACGTACAGCAAAATGCGTCATCTTGAATCAAATTAAACCAAACCTGTAAGGATTGTGCTAGGGACAGTCCATGGTGTCAGTATAGCAAGTCCACAGCTCACTAACCCACACAGTACTGTGCAAAAGTCTTAGGCACATATTCAGTATATAACTAGGTTGCCCAAGGCTTTTGCACAGTACTGTGGTAATTTTATGTTTTGCACTGTACTGCAGCCAAGAAAAAAAACCCATCAAATTTCATGACATGTGTGAGTGATGATAAACCTGATTCTGATATGGGTCTCTATTGTGGACTGACAGTGGGAAGTGGACAGGGAGAGGGGAAGGAAGAGCAGGGAGCAGCAGAGAGACATTCTGTATTGATCAATAAACCAATTGTTTGGAATCAAATGGCCTGTCGGGTGTCTTAGGGCTGGTGTCTGCACCAACTGCAACCCCTGCCCCTGGCACTCTCTCTCTGCCACCTGTCCCTCACTCCTCCTGCAAAACTCAACATTCCCAACATCCTTTGCTCCCACCAATTTACAAACTCATTCTCCACTCCAAGTTGACAAATATAGTACTATGCAAAAGTCTTAGACAACCTTGCTATCTACATGTACCTAAGAGTCTTGCACAGCACTCTACATCTTTGGAATGCACAGCACCTGGGAAAAACTCACGAGGTCACGGGAAGAATGTACTAACTCCTTACAGAGCACAGTGAGAATTGAACCCCACCTTACAGCCAGTGTTGTAAAGAGTTATGCTAACCTCTAGACCACTAATTTTCATGGTATTTATACCCAGTCTGTGAAAATAAACCAGAAGTTGGACAAATAGTCAGGAGTACATTAGGATATTCTCTGTGTGTCAGGAGGAGTGAATTTCCAACATTTGAAGCATTTAATAACGTTCTTAATTCAGGTTAAAGCAATCCATTGACAGGCAACCATCCACCACACTAAACATTCGTTCCCTCTGCCACCACTCTGCAGCGTGCTGCATGCTTTCTACAAAATGCACTGCAGTTACTCACCCAGGCTATTGTGATAGCACCCCTCAAACCCACAGCCTGTTGGCAAATGAAGAGACCCAAATGCAGAGCGGTGAATGGTAAATTTAAAAATAATAACAAGCCTCAAGGGGCCACAAAACAAGAGACAACAGATACTTAACTTGACAAGCAACTGAAGGCTAGGAGCAACTGATAGAGGCCGGCTGGTTTGTATAAGTGAGCAAGGACTGTGGGTGAGAGCTGGGTTTAAATAGGCTGCAGGTGATGAGTGTGTGGCCACATTTGTGGTCTGCCCTAAGCCCATCCTTAACTACACTGGTTGTGAATGCAAACAACACATTTTACGGTATGTTTCAATGACCATGCGATAAATAAATATGGATCTGCATCTGAAATTGCGTATCATCTTGATGTAGCTGGTCCATAATTGTTGCTAGATTCTGTAAGTCCCTCCTGAACAGTGAAGTGGGAGCACTTTCACAAGGACAGTGGCAATTCAAGAAGGAGCTCACCTCCACCTTCCCAATGTCATTGTGGAAGGGCAAGAAATATTAGTCATAATAGTGAGGTCTCCATCCTGAAGATGAATGATAGATCCATCAACCCTGGAATGGCAAATGCTTTGAAGTAGACCCTAAGATATAGGAGCAGAATTAGGTTCATCGAGCCCTTCAAGTATGCCCCACCATCCTATCATGGCTGATTTATTACCCCTTTCAACACCATTCTCCTGCCTTCTCCCTGTAACCTTTGACAACCTTAAAAATCAAGAACCTATCAACCTCTGCTTTAAACATGCCCAATGCATTAGCCTCCACAGCCATCTGTAGCCATCTACAGATTCACTATCGTCTGGCTAAAGAAATTCTTCCTCACCTCTGTTCTAAAGGGACATCGGAAAGAGGCCAGTGAGTGAGTGGGCCAGTGAAGGAGTGGAGATTTGAGGCTTTGACTCGAGAGGCTGAGGACGAGCTTCACTCCAAGTGAGGTAAGGCTGGGTAAGTTCCTTTCAAAGGAGAAAGTTTCAAAAGTTGAGGCAAGTATTGGGTAGGTCATGGCTGCTGAGATCGGCCCCGTGGTTTGTTCATCCTGCAGCATGTGGGAAATCAGGGATACTTCCAGTGTCCCTGACGACTATGTGTGCAGGAAGTGTGTCCAACTGCAGCTTCTGGCAGACCGCATTGAGCGTCTGGAGCTGCGATTGGATTCATACTGGAGCATCCGCGATGCTGAGAAAGTCGTGAATAGCACATTCAGAGAGTTGGCCACACCACAGGTAAAGGCTACACGGGCAGAAAGGGAAGGGGTGGCCACTAGACAGCATAGCAGTAGGCAGGTAGTGAGGGAGTCCCCTGAGGTCATCTCCCTCCTAAACAGATATACTGTTTTGGATACTGTTGGGGGAGATGTCTCATCAGGAGAAGGTAGCAGCAGCCGAGTTCTTTGCACCATGGGCGGCTCTGTGGCACAGGAGGGAAGGAAAAGGAGTGGGAGAGCTATAGCGATAGGGGATTCGATTGTAAGGGGAATAGATAGGTGTTTCTGTGGCCACAAATGAGACTCCAGGATGGTATGTTGCCTCCCTGGTGCAAGGGTCAAGGATGTCTCTGACCGGCTGCAGGACATTTTGGAATGGGAGGATGAACAGCCAATGGTCGTGGTGCACATAGGTACCAACGATATAGGTAAAAAATGGGATGAGGTCCTACAAGGTGAATTTATGGAGTTAGGAGATAAAGTAAAAAGTAGGACCACGAAAGTAATAATCTCTGGATTACTACCAGTGCCATGTGCTAGTCAGAGTAGAAATAGGAGGATATTTCAGTTGAATACGTGGTTTGAAAAATGGTGCAAGGGGGAGGGATTCAAATTTCTGGGGCATTGGAACCAGTTCTGGAGGAGGTGGGACCAGTATAAACAGGACGGTCTGCACCTGGGCTGGACTGGAACAAATGTCCTGGGGGAGTGTTTGCTACTGCTGTTCAGGAGGCTTTAAACTAATGTGGCAGGGGAATGGGAACAAGTGCAGAGAGACAGAGGTGTGTAAAATGAGGGTAGAAGCAAAAAGTAGTAAGGTGAAAAGTAAAAGTGGCAGGCAGGCAAATCCAGGGCAAAAAGCAAAAAGAGCCACTTTTCAACATAATTGTATAAGGGCTAAGAGGGTTATAAAAACAAGCCTGAAGACTTTGTGTGTCAATGCGAGGAGCATTCGTAACAAGGTGAATGAATTGAATGTGCAGATAGTTATGAATGAATATGATATAGTTGGGATCATAAAGACATGGCTCCAGGGTGACCAAGGATGGGACCTCAACATTCAGGGATATTCAATATTCAGGAGGGATAGACAGGAAAGAAAAGGAGGTGGGGTAGCATTGCTGGTTAGAGAGGAGATTAACGCGATAGAAAGGAAGGACATTAGCCTGGAGGATGTGGAATTGATATGGGTAGAGCTGCATAACACTAAGGGGCAGAAAACACTGGTGGGAGTTGTGTACAGGCCACCTAACAGTAGTAGTGAGGTTGAGGATGGCATTAAACAGGAAATTAGAAATGTGTGCAAAAAAGGAACAGTAGTTATAATGGGTGACTTCAATCTACATATAGATTGGATGAACCAAATTGGTAAGGGTGCTGAGGAAGAGGATTTTTTGGAATGTATGCGGGATGGTTTTCTGAACCAACATGTCGAGGAAGCAACTAGAGAGCAGGCCATTCTGGATTGGGTATTGAGCAAAGAGGAAGGGTTAGTTAGCAATCTTGTCGTGCGAGGCCCCTTGGGTAAGAGTGACCATAATATGGTGGAATTCTTCATTAAGATGGAGAGTGACATAGTTAATGCAGAAACAAAGATTCTGTACTTAAAGAAGGGTAACTTTGAAGGTATGAGACGAAGCTAGACTGGCAAATGATACTTAAAGGGTTGACGGTGGATATGCAATGTCAAGCATTTAAAGATCGCATGGATGAACTACAACAATTGTTCATCACAGTTTGGCAAAAGAATAAACCAAGGAAGGTAGTGCACCATGGCTGACAAGGGAAATTAGGGATAGTATCAAGTCTAAAGAAGAAACATATAAATTAGCAAAAAAAAGCGGCACACCTGAGGACTGGGAGAAATTCAGAGACCAGCAGAGGAGGACAAAGGGCTTAACTTGGAAAGGGAAAACAGATTATGAGAGAAAGCTGGCAGGGAACATAAAAACTGACTGTAAAAGCTTTTATAGATACATGAAAAGAAAAAGATTGGTCAAGACAAATGTAGGTCCTTTACAGTCAGAAACAGGTGAATTGATCATAAGGAACAAAGATATGGCAGACCAATTGAATAACTACTTTGGTTCTGTCTTCACTAAGGAGGACATAAATAACCTTACGGAAATAGTAAGGGACCGAGGGTCTAGTGAGATGGAGGTACTGAGGGAAGTACATGTTAGTAGGGAAGTGGTGTTAGGTAAATTGAAGAGATTAAAGGCAGATAAATCCCCAGGGCCAGATGGTCTGCATCCCAGAGTGCTTAAGGAAGTGGCCCAAGAAATAGTGGATGCATTAGTGATAATTTTTCAAAACTTCTTAGATTCTGGATTAGTTCCTGAGGATTGGAGGGTGGCTAATGTAACCCCACTTTTTAAAAAAGGAGGGAGAGAGAAACCGAGGAATTATAGACTGGTTAGTCTGACATCGGTGGTGGGGAAACTGCTAGAGTCGGTTATCAAAGATGTGATAACAGCACATTTGGAAAAAGGTGAAATCATCGGACAAAGTCAGCATGGATTTGTGAAAGGAAAATCATGTCTGACGAATCTTATAGAATTTTTTGAAGATGTAACTAGAACAGTGGATAGGGGAGAGCCAGTGGATGTGGTATATTTAGATTTTCAAAAGGCTTTTGACAAGGTCCCACACAGGAGATTAGTGTGCAAACTTAAAGCACACAGTATTGGGGTATGGTATTGACGTGGATAGAGAATTGTTTGGCAGACAGGAAGCAAAGAGTGGGAGTAAACGGGACCTTTTCAAAATGGCAGGCACTGACTAATGGGGTACCGCAAGGCTCAGTGCTGGGACCCCAGTTGTTTACAATGTATATTAATGATTTAGACGAGGGAATTAAATCCCAACATCTCCAAGTTTGCGGATGACCCGAAGCTGGGCGGTGGTGTTAGCTCTGAGGAGGATACTAAGAGGATGCAGGGTGACTTGGATAGGTTAGGTGAGTGGGCAAATTCATGGCAGATGCAATTTAATGTGGATAAATGTGAGGTTATCCACTTTGGTTGCAAGAACAGGAAAACAGATTATTATCTGAACGGTGGCCAATTAGGAAAAGGGGAGATGCAACGAGACCTGGGTGTCATTGTACATCAGTTATTGAAGGTGGGCATGCAGGTACAGCAGGTGGTGAAAAAGGCAAATGGTATGTTGGCATTCATAGCAAAAGGATTTGAGTACAGGAACAGGGAAGTTCTACTGCAGTTGTACAAGGGCTTGGTGAGACCACACCTAGAGTATTGTGTGCAGTTTTGGTCCCCTAATCTGAGGAAAGACATTCTTGCCATAGAGGGAGTACAAAGAAGGTTCACCAGATTGATTCCTGGGATGGCAGGACTTTCATATGAAGAAAGACTGGATCGTCTAGGCTTATACTCACTGGAATTAAGAAGATTGAGGGGGGATCTTATTGAAATGTATAAAATTCTAAAGGGATTGGACAGGCTAGATGCAGGAAGATTGTTTCTGATGTTGGGGAAATCCAGAATGAGGGGGTCACAGTTTAAGGATAAAGGGGAAGCCTTTTAGGACCGAGATGAGGAAAAACATCTTCACACAGAGAGTGGTGAATCTGTGGAATTCTCTGCCACAGGAAACAGTTGAGGCCGGTTCATTGGATATATTTAAGAGGAAGTTAAATATGGTCCTTGTGGCTAAAGGGATTGGGGGAATGGAGAGAAAGCAGGTACAGGGTTCTGAGTTGGATGATCAGCCATGATCATACTGAATGGTGGTGCAGGCTCAAAGGGCCGAATGGCCTACTCCTGCACCTATTTTCTATGTTTCTATCCTTGGATTCTGAGGCTGTGCCCACTGGTCTGGACACCACTCATTCTCCCCACAACAAACATGCATTCCTCAGGTTTCATCACCCATCTACACGCCAGGGGTTAATTTAAAGTGTCCAATGAATTCATCAAACCACTCCCGCACTAATTTTTGGGAGGGCTCCTTTGCAGACACGAGGAGAACTCCACACGGAGAGCAGACGAGGTTGCTGGAGCTGTGTGCCCGTAGCCCTCCCTAGCCTGCTCCACTGCACCATACCAAAGGGTTAAACTAATGAAGGTTTGCAAGGAGAATATGTAACAATATTATCTCAAAGTTCATGGTATATGCTACTATCAAAGTACGTATATGTCACCATATACAACCCTGAGATTCATTGTCTTGCGGGCATTCACAGTAGAATAAAGAAAGAGAATAGATTCAATGACAAACCACAGACAGGGACAAACAAACAATCAAATGGAAAAAGAAGTGAAATAGTGCAAGTACAAGTAAAATCAAGCAATAGTAGTAAAAAATAATAAATAGAGAAATAATCACGAGTTGTAGATTACTTGAAAGTGAGTCTGTAGGTTAAGAATCAGTTCAGATTTGAGATGACTCACACACACACACACACACACACACACACACACACACACACACACACACACACACACACTCACACACACACACACACACACACACACACACACACACACACAAAAGAAATCATCTGGCATTTTCCAGATAGATGTATATTTACCCAACACTGAACCACAATAATTTTTACATTCTTACTGAGTTTAAAACCTGATGTTCAATCACAGAAGGTACACGATGTCTTCTGAACAGGTTTTATGCTGGTACCAGATGGCATATGGCTACAAGCCTGAATCTGATGATTAGTACTCTTAAGCGTGTCAACAAAATGGAAACAGCAGTCTCTGATTATAGATTCGGGTCTAAATCACTGTGTTTCACAGCTGAATGCCAAACTTTGCAAGGCAGTATCATCTTTGGGCGTCTGCCATAACACAAAGTGATGCACCACGTTTTACAGATGGAGACACCAACTATTAGGAGGTTTCAGCTGGAAGCAAGAAGATCTGAAGGTGACCACTGAGAAACTACATACACAACATAGACAATATGCTGGAGGACCTCAGCAGGTCAGACAGCATCTATGGAGGGACATAAACAGTCTAAGTTTATCTATCAGGCCAGGACATACAATGAACACAATATAGCTGTCTTATGTGCCCTGTTGAAGGGTCTCAATTTGAAATATTAATAATGATTTAGTTCTCTCCATAGAGGCTGCCTGACTTGCTGAGTTCCTCCAGTATTTTTTGAGATTCCCAGCATGTGCAAAATCTCTTGTGCCTCTTAAAGCAGCCATGATGTTCCCCTTCCGAGTGCATTCCATTATGTTTCATGAAAGAATGTTCCAGGTACAAGCACTTAAGGGGAAACATTAAGGCTTCACATAGACATTGCTGCTTTTGCAAGAGAGATGACGATCAAAAACATGGAGCCCATGAATGGCCCAGTGAAGTCAATATGCACTCTTTGCCACAGTGAATCTGGCCACTCCCACAGCTGTGATGATGCCTGTGGGGGTGTATTTTGAACTTTTTGGCATCCTGAACAGCTTTTGGTCAATCTCCTATTGGTCTATCTTTTCCTGGCTACCACACATAGCTCCATGTGAGACTCTTCATCTTGACTGTACCCAAGTGTCCTTCATACAGATTCATAAGGCATTCGTTTAGTTTATTATATTTTCGCTTTAGCAATTTGTTTGTAATGGTTTTCTAGTTAAAGTTAAGGTTGTTGAAAGTAAATTCGTTGTCTGTGATATATCGCGGTATGTGATGACGTCACACCCGGTTTCTCTGCGTCTCGTGGGAAAATACCGGTTTGGAGAAACAGGAAGGAGGGGCCTCGTGGGTGCAGGATCAGCGCAAGAAAAGTTTTCTTTCTACGCACTAGAAACATCATAGAAGCAACGCCGTAAGTTCATAAGATAATCGATATGTTGAAGTAAAAATATTAACGCTGATTCTGTTAAAAGTAATGATGGTTGATAAAGTTTATGTTCTTTGTTATTTAAAGAGTTGTGGATAGTTTGTGTTGAAGTATTTCAAGCAGTTGATGGCATAGGTAGATTCTGACTGTATGTTGTACTTTAATGTAATATAGTTTGTTGTAGTTCTATTTTTGCAAGTATTTATGATGTAAATGTGATGCCAAGAAGGAAACTAATACTGTATATATTTTGTATTGTTTTATCAACACCTTTTCACCATACATTACTGTGGAAGAGTGAACAGTAAACAGTTAATCTCACTGGGATTGCACCTCACTGATTCCGGTTTATAGTTGGTGTTTAGTTCAGAGTTTTTACACCTGTGCAAGAAACCTACAGTGAAAAGGCGGCATTACCAGGTGTTTCAAGTGCTACGATGGCATCACGATCCAACATCAAGTCGTTGCCATCCAGTGCCAGGAGCAGTAGGGCATCAACAAATAAGACTGCTCATGCAAGAGCTAAAGCAGAAACCGTTAAGGTGTGAGCGTCATACGCTGAACAGGTAGCAAAACTGAAAATGGAAAAGACTGAATTCAGAACAGCAAATCCCATATCAAATGTACACCGTCAGTCATGTACCCGCCGACATATTCCCACAGCCCGCATGCCACTTGCAGTTGAACCCATGGCACAGTATTTAGCACGACGAGATCTCGTCACTTCAGGACTGTACCAGTTTGACGATAAGCCTGAAAATTACCGTGCATGGTACTTCTCATTCACCAACGCTATCCATGGAGTCCAGCTCGGAGCAACCCAAGAGTTGGGTCTTATGGCGAAATGGCTGGGGAAAGAATCATGCGTACAGGTGAGACGCATACGTTCAGTGTACATCAACAACCCCGAGCTAGCCTTATGCAAAGCATGGGAGAGACTTCGGGAGGGCTATGCGGCCCCTGAAGTTATTGAAACGGCACTATTTTGACGCCTGGAAAATTTTCCTAAGGTGTCAGCCAAGGACCACATTAAGCTAAGAGAGCTCGGAGATTTACTCATGGAGATTGAAGGCACTAAAGAAGACGGCTATTTAACTGGCCTGTCATATTTAGATAGTTCATACGAAATTAGACCAATCGTGGACAAACTTCCATTTGGGCCGCAGGAAAGGTGGGTGTCTGTTGGTTCAGAGTACAAGGAAGTGAACGATGGTCGATTTCCTCCCTTTGAGTATTTCATTAGGTTTGTGTGCAAGGAGGCGAAGAATTGAAACGACCCTAGCTTCATTGGTCAAGGTAGCAGTACAATTCACACCAAGCCAGTCAAATCCACTTTGAATAATTTTAACATCAATAAGCCAGTCTCGGTGCGTAAAACTGAAGTCTCTACAACTAACAATGACCCTAGCAAGAATAGTCCATTGCACAACAAACCCCACCCCCTCAAAAATGCAGAACGTTTAAGAAAAAACCCTTTGATGAGAGAATGGCCCTTCTCAAGGAGAAAAAAATGTTTTAAATGCTATTCCTCTACCTCTCACCTCGCTAGAGAGTGTACGATCCCCGTGAGGTGCTCGGAATGTAATAGCACTAATCACGATGGGGCCATGCATCCCAGCCTGTCACCGCAAACCGACAAAGCTCCTTCACCCCCACAACAGGATGGCGGGGAGGGAGAGGCTCACTCCAGGACAACAGTTGTCAGCTCGAGCTGTACAGAAGTTTGTGGTCAAGCTCAGTCAAGCTGTTCTTGTTCAAAGATCTGCCTCACTAAGGTGTACCCTAAGGGAGCCAAAGACAAGGCCATCAAAGCCTATGTAATTCTGGACGATCAGAGCAATCGCTCACTAGTCAGACCAGAGTTCTTTGACTTGTTCAATGTAGAGAGTAATTAGTTCCCATACTACCTTAGAACTTGCTCAGGCAGCGTGAAAACATATGGAAGGAAGGCAGAAGGCTTCCAGCTTGAGTCACTGGATGGTAAAATTATCATCTGTCTCCCTCCACTCTTAGAGTGCAATGAAATTTTGAATAACCGCAACGAGATCCTGACGCCAACCGCTGTGCGACACCAGCCACATCTCCGCCACATCGCCAAGCACATCCCAGAACTGGATCCAAAAGCAGAAGTACTCCTGCTACTAGGAAGAGACGTTCTCCAGGTGCACAAGGTCAGGCAGCAGGTCATGGACCACACGATGCCCCCTTTGCCCAATGCCTGGATCAGGGCTGGGTGGCGATAGGAGAGGTGTGCCTTGGCAATGTACACAAACCGACAGTAAACACACTCAAGGCCAATGTGCTAGAGAGTGGCTACCATTCAATTTTTCAACCCAAGCTTTATGTGTTTGAAGGAAACACGACAGGGCTTTAACAAGTGTAGTAAAGTAACCGAGAAGACACTGGGACAGTCAGTTTTCGCTCAAACTGAGCATGATAATAAACTTGCTCCATCAGCACAAGACGACATCTTCTTAAAAATAATGGACACCAAGGTCTTTGGAGACGAAGCAAATAACTGGGTCACCCCACTACCTTTCAGAGAACCACGCCAGCGCTTGCCAAACAACAAAGAGCAGGCAGTCAAGCGGTTCACGTCCTTGCAAAAAACCCTGAAAAGGAAACCTGAGATGCAGCAACAATATGTAGCATTCATGGAGAAGATCTTCGCTAATGGACATGCTGAAATAGCACCGCCACTGAGGGAAGGCGAGGAGTGCTGGTACCTCCCAACGTTTGGGGTTTACCACCCACAAAAGCCCAATCAGATCAGGGTGGTCTTCAACTCCAGTGCTCAGTGTGCTGGTATCTCCTTTAATGACGTGCTCCTTACAGGCCCCGACCTTAACAATACCCTTCTCGAGGTCCTGCTGCGCTTCCGGAAGGAGAAGGTCGCAATCTTAGCGGACATCCAGCAGATGTTCCATTGTTTCTTAGTATCGGAGGACCATCGCCATTTCCTCTGTTTCTTTTGGCACAAGGACAATGACATTAACAAGGAAGTCACTGAGTACTGGATGAAAGTCCACGTTTTCGCCAATAGTCCTGATGCACCATCAATAACTCACTCTGAGACGTAAGGCGAGATATCGGCTTTTATTGACTGAAGAAGGAACCAGCAGTGAGTGACCACCATACTACATCCTGGAGACTGAGGCAGAGGATCAGACCTTGATCGTCTTTATACAGGGGCCTGTGGGAGGAGCCACAGGAGCAGTCAGAAGGGGGTGTGTCCAGACTGGCACACATAGTTCACCACATTCACCCCCCCTTTGTTTGAAAGAGTCCCCATGTGGCGAAGTTTCGTACAGGTCAAGTCTATCAGGTGGTCGAATCTGTCGCTGCGATCTACGTAGCACCGGCTGTGATTGCGCCGATGCCAGCAACATTGGTGATTGCACAGGAGACGGAGGTTGTGCTGGTTCCAGCTCATGCATGTGCGAGGCACCTGGTATATAAGTGTCGTGAGGAGTCTGTGTAGGGCCTGGTGAGCGCGGTGTCACCTCAGGTACAGGGTTCATAGTTACCGGAGAGTGTTCAGGGTAGTGGTCTGCTGCACCTGCGGGTGCCAGGTCGCGGACGGAGACCGTGTCCTCCCGCCCATCAGGTAAGACCACGTAAGCATACTGGGGGTTCGCATGCAGAAGGTGAACCCTCTCGACCAGCGGGGAGTATTTATTGCTCCTCACATGTTTCCGGAGCAGCACTGGCCCCGGGGACATCAGCCAAACTGGTAGAGTGGTCCCAGTGACAGACTTCCTGGGAAAAGAGAATAGGAGCTCGTGAGGGGGGGGGGGGGTGGGGCCACCATCCGACCACCTGGGCCCTCCAAGGGCTTGTGCTTGGCTCAATGATCCCCTCCCTGAGCAGCCGCTGCACCTCTGTCTGAATGAAGGCCCTGTCCCCCGCACTGTACCTCCCGCTTTTAGTCGCCACCGGTTTACAGTCGGGGTCAGGTTGGCGAACAGCGGCGGGGGAGGGACCTCGAGAGCGGAGAGACTGCAAGTGGTGTCGGTAGCGCAGCTGTCAGGTTGGATGGGATGTGTGTGTGGTCAGTAGTGATGAAGGCCCGCAGAACTGAGGATTCCGGACAGTGAGTGGTGTGAGGGGCCTGTCATATACCATAGTCACACTTTCGAGACGGCTCTGGAAGTCTAGCCCCAATAGCACAGGTGCGCACAGATTAGGCATGACCAGTAGCACAAAGTTCCGATACAATGTGCCTTGCACCACCAATGTCGCTACACAACCCCCCCGGATGTCTGTGGAATGCGACCCAGAAACCAAATGGATCTTCTGACTTACTGGCCGTGTTGCGAGTCCGCAGCGTTGCACTGTGTCCGGGTGAATAAAACTCTTAGTGCTGCCCATGTCAAACAGGTGTCTAGTCCTGTGCCTCTCCACCCGGATGTCCATCATGGACCTTGCAAGCGGGTGTGGGGCGCATTGGTCGAGAGTCACAGTGGCCAGAGTTGGATCGCCGTCGGGGTACCCGGTCAGCATCGGAGGGTCGGGGGCGGGGCATACTGATGCCGACAAAGATGGCCGCCCACATCCGGGGTACCCGGTAAGCATCGGAGGGTCGGGGGCGGGGCGTGCCGACGCCAACAAAGATGGCCGCCCACATCCGGGCATGAAAGATGGCGGCCCCCACGTTTCACCTGCAGCGCTGCACTCCGCTCGCAGTTGAGACTTACAGACCTTGGCGAAATGGCCCCGCTTTCCGTAGCTGGAGCAGGGCGTTTCTCACGCTGGGCAGCGTTTTTGAGAGTGCTTTTTGTGGCCACAGAAATAACAAAGCACAGGCTTCTGACGGGCCACCACCGTGGTCGGGTTCAGGGAGCTCGTGGAATCACGACTGGCAGCGGCGATTTCGCTCGCGGGAGCCAGTGGTGGCGGGGTCTGAGGCGTCCACGGAACCGGCGGGGAATCGCGCGACTGGACAGCGTCGGCGTAGTGCAGCGCAGCTTCCAGAGCATTGGCCGCCTCGATCGCCGAGCGTAAGGTAAGATCGGAGTTTTCCAGCAGCCGCTGGTGCATGTACACTGACCTCAGTCCCGTCACAAAGGCGTCTCGCACCAGCAGCTCCGCATGCTGTCCTGCCATGAGCGTCTTGCAGTCACAAGTTCGGACGAGTGTCTGTAGTGCTCGGAGAAACTCGGCGCTCGATTCTCCAGGCCGCTGTCGCCGGGTAGCTAAACGATGTCTTGCGTAGACGGTGTTCACCGGCTGCAGGTACTGTCTTTTGAGGGCGTCCAGTGCCCCTTCGTAGGTCGGCAGGTCCCGGATAATGGAATAAACTTTTGGGGTGACCCTCGAGAGGAGAATTCTGTACATAACGGCAGGGTCAGTCGCACGAAGCTCCGCCAAGTATGATTGGAAGCATGCAAGCCAGTGTTCAAAAGCAAGAGCTGCTTCAGGGTCTTGAGGGTCCAAATCCAACCTTTCCGGACGTAAAACGGTTTCCATGTTTTAAAACTTTCAGTCAATAAAATTGATGCACCATCAATAACTCACACTGAGACGTAAGGCGAGATATCGGCTTTTATTGACTGAAGAAGGAACCAGCAGTGAGAGACCATCATATTACATCCTGGAGAATGAGGCAGAGGATCAGACCTCGATCGCCTTTATACCTGTGGGAGGAGCCACAGGAGCAGTCAGAAGGGGGCATGTCCAGACAGGCACAGAGTTCACCACAAGTCCATCACCTGCCGTGGCCATCTATGGGCTGCGAAGAGCCATCAGAGAGGGCACACAGGAGCACGGCGATGACACCGTTAAGTTTGTAGAAAGGCACTTCTATGTCGATGACGGCTTGCTATCGCTACAGAAAGAAGACGAAGCAATCGATCTGCTCCGACGTACACAAGCCTCACTCGCTGAGTCAAATCTCCGCTTGCACAAGTTTGCATCAAACTGTCAGGCAGTAATGGAGGCCTTTCCACACGATGACTGTGCTCCGGCAATCAAAGACCTAGATTTAAATAGAGAAACCATACCCACACAAAGGAGTTTGGGCCTCCTTTGGGATTACAACTGACACATTCGCGTTCTCCGTGCCGACCGTGATCAAGCCATTCACCCGCCGTGGAGTTCTCTCCACTGTCAACAGTATTTTCGATCCCTTGGGTCTACCGGCGCCAGTTATGATCCAGGGAAGAGCCCTTCTCAGAGAATTTGCCTCTGAGCTCTCCGACTGGGATACTTCCCTACCAGAAGACAAGCTAGGCAAGTGGGAGGCTTGGAGAGATTCACTTCAAGATCTAAAACAGCTTCATATCCCACGTAGGTACACTGCGGACAAATTGGCCCAGGCAAAGGATGTCATCCTTAAAGCACTCAAAGAGCAGCTTTTGCAAGGGAGTTTTCGGCCCTCGAAGCTAATAAACCAATACCAAAGGACAGCCCTTTGAGGAAACTCAACCCGATCCTGAAGAATGATCTCATTTGCATTGGAGGCCGGTTAATACATTCTTGCCTTTCAGCTGCAGAAAAGAGTCCAGTAATCCTGCCCAAAGACAGCCATATGTCCTTACTGCTTACTCGCCATCACCATGAACAGGTAAGGCATCAGGGCCCTCACCTGACGGAAGGAGCAATAAGGGCAGCGGGACTGTGGATCTTGGGAGGTAAAACACTGATCAATTCAGTACTCCACAGATGTGTAACCTGCAGGAAACTACGAGGGAAGATGGAAGCTCAACGTATGGCGGACCTCCCACCAGAACGCCTCAATGCCTGACCTCCTTTTACATATGTGGGGCTCGATGTATTTGGTCCCTGGACTATCACTACGAGACGCACCAGAGGAGGACAAGCAGAGAGCAAACGGTGGGCCATCATATTCAGCTGCATGAATTTGAGAACGGTACACATTGAAGTCATTGAATCTTTGGATACATCCAGCAGCATTAATGCTCTCAGGTGCTTCTTTGCACCAAAAGGCCCTGCAAAACATTTAAGGTTTGATTGCGGCAGGAACTTTGTTGGAGCGTCCAAGGAGCTAGGGATGGACAAGATGATGCAAAGGTACCTCAGTGAGCAGGGATGCAACTGGGAGTTCAACACACCACACGCCTCTCACATGGGAGGCTCATGGGGGCGGATGATTGGTATCGCCAGAAGAATTCTTGATTCAATATTTCTGCAGCAACACACCCAACTGACCCACGAGGTACTGTGCACACTAATGGCAGAGGTCACAGCCATTATAAATGCATGACCACTCCTACCCGTGTCCTCTGACCTGGAAAGCCCCTTCATACTCTTGCCATCAATGCTCCTTATGCAGAAGACAGGAGCTCCCCCTCCACCAGGGGACTTCTCTGATAAGGATTTGTACACAAAGCAATGGAGACAGTTTCAGGCTCTCGCAAATCGGTTCTGGTTTCGTTGGAGACATGAATATCTACCTTTGTTGCAACATAGACAAAAGTGGACAGAAACTCTCAGGAATCTTCAAGCTGGAGATTTAGTCCTGCTCAGGGACAAGCAGATCACCCGCAACTGCTAGCCAATGGCTAGAATCACTGCCACATTACCTGGTAGGGATAGACATGTCAGGAAGGTTGAGTCGAAAACCTCTGACCAAGGTGATGTGAAAACTTACCAAAGGCCAGTTGCAGAAGCCAATCTACTTCTACCCAAGGACTGATTTAGAGACTGAAGTTTGTATTATGTTCATAGTGACCTTATAAAGGTCAGGCGGGGAGTGTGTTGCCCTTAAGGCATTCATTTAGTTTATTATATTTTTGCTTTAGTAATTCGTTTGTAATCGTTTTCTAGTTAAAGTTAAGGTTGTTGAAAGTAAATTCGTTGTCTGTGATAAATCACAGTATGAGATGATGTCACGCCCAGTTTCGCTGCGTCTTGTGGGAAAATACCGGCTTGGAGAAACAGGAAGGAGGGGCCTTGCATGTGCAGAATCAGTGCGAGAAAAGTTTTCTTTCTACGCACTAGAAACATCATAGAAGCAACGCCGTATATTCATAAGATAATCGATATGTGAAGTAAAAATGTTAACGCTGATTCTGTTAAAAGTAATGACGGTTGATAAGGTTTATGTTCTTTGTTATTTAAAGAGCTGCGGATAGTTTGTGTTGAAGTATTTAAAGCAGTTGATGGCGTAGGTAGATCCTGACTGTATGTTGTACTTTAATGTAATATAGTTTGTAGTTTTACTTTTACAAGTATTTATGATGTAAATGTGATGATAGGAAGGAAACAAATACTGTATATATTTTGTATTGTTTTATCAACAGTTTTCACCATACGTTAATGTGGAAGAGTGAACAGTAAACGGTTAATTTTACTGGAATTGCGGCTCATTGACCCCGGTTTATACTTGGTGTTTAATTCAGAGTTTTTACACCTGTGTGAGAACACTACACAGATCCTTTAACACTCTGGTGCTCAGTTTAGAGGGAACCACTACACGAGATCTGCACATCAACTTTCTTTGATATACAGCCAGCTGGTTTCGTCTCACTGAGACCTTTAGAAACATAGGATTGTCATGAGCTGGCCATCCTTGCATGGTGATGTCATTGACTTCTGACAATGTTGAGTCATTCTTCGTTTCTCTTTGTAGTTCAGAATTTGTTACCAGCAACTGGTCCACCAACGCTGTGTAAAGCACTTCTGCTTGGGTCACAATATGAAGATTTTTCTTCTTCATTTGCCAACAGTGGAACATGTGAGAAGCAGTCAGCATTGCTGTGTTGTTTGGTACCCTTGAACTCTATGTGGGCTCTTAGAAAAGCTGGTCAAAGTTGTAACTAGGTAGCAGGTATCACTCGAATTCCCTTCCTGGGATTGAAAATGGACACAAGGGTCTGGTGATCTGTCACGAGCGGAAGCTTTTGTCCGTAGAGATTGAGGTAGATTTTCTTTATTCCACATACCAGACTAAGAGCCTCCTGGTCGATCTGTGCATTGTTGCGTTCTGCACTCATCAGTGATCTTAATGGAACTGCAATTGGGTGTTCAGATCCATTGTTCGTAGCGTGTGACAAAGAGGCCCCAATTTCATAAGGGGACGCATCACACACCAGTCTGATGGACAGAGATGGGTCATAATGTGTGAGCAGTTCATCAGATGTTATTAGTCTCTTTGTTTCCCTGAATGCTTTTCCACTTTTTTCTGACCATTCCCACTGTCAGTGAGTGAGTTCGGTGGATGCAGCTCTGTAGCAATGTTTGGGAGAAATCTGTGGCCGTAATTTAAAAGGCCCAAGTGGTGACACATTTTCTAGTTTGGGTGCCTGCAGCACAGCTTCAGTCTTCTCTTGTGACTTATGTAAGCCTTGTTTGTCAATGGCATGACCACGATATGAGACTTCATTCTTGAAAAACTCATGTTTCTCTCCCTTTGGGCATAGACCACACTCACTCAGCCTGGTAAGCACTTAACCAAGGTTCCGGAGGTGCTCTTCATCATTCCTGCCAGTCACAATGATGCCATCAAGGTAACATTATGTCCTTGGGATATCTTGGATCTCTTGGTCCATTGCTCTTTGCCCTTTGGTGGGGATGACACAATGCCACAGATGAGACAATTATTTTGGAGCAGTCCTTTGTACGTGTTGATTGTGAGGAACTTCCTGCTTGACTCTCAATCTCCATTTGCAAATAGGCTTGTGACAAGTCAATCTATGAAAACCTCTGTCTGCCAAAGATGCAAAAATGTCTTCTATTCATGTCAGGGGATACTGCACAGTACACAGCACCGGGCTGATGCTCACTTTGAAATCCCCACATATGCAAACAGCTCCAGCCTTCCCTTTCTTGATCTCCAGGACAATGGGCATGGCCCACTTGCTCCACTCAGTGCTGAAGAGAATGCCAGATGCCTCCAAGCTCTGAAGTTCAGTATCCACTTTAGGATGCAGTGCGCAAGGGACTGGGCGTGCTATATGGAATCTTGGCATTGCTGTTTCATCCAGTTCAATTCTGGCCTTCATGCTTTTGAGTTTACCGATCCCCTTCTCAAACATCTTCTCATTAACATTAAGCAGCTGTGACAACCTCTGGTTAGTGCTACTGTTTGGGTAGCAGTTGCCTGTTGATGATACATTGAGGGCTTGATTGTGTGCCAGTCTAGTTGGACTTTTCTCAACCATTCACATCCAAAAAGTACTAGCCCTCCACTTTGTAATACATAGATTACACCGCTCTAAATGCTGTGTTTGGCTTCCACATGTCACATTCACTTTCATTTTGTCTTTGGCAGCCACCTTTTCACCTGTGTACGTCTTTAGCATGAACCATAGAGCATTACAGCACAGAAACAGGCCTTTTGGCCCTTCTTGGCTGTGCTGAACCACTTTCTGCCTAGTCCCACTGACTTGCACCTAGACCGTATCCCTCCATACACCTCTCATCCATGTACCTGTCCAAATTGACTGAGGTCTTTTCTAATGGTAGCTTAGAAAACAGTCTGTTGCAGTCAGCCTCTGAAATAATAGACAAAGCTAACCCTATATCCAGCTCCATTGTTAGATTTACACTAGACACATTATTGTGATCTGCTTCAGCAATGCTATGCAGTCCTAAGTATGGCAGTCTGCCTTTGTCTTTCTTATGTTGTCTGAATCTGTTTTACCTTCAGTAACTTATGTATTTATTTAATTTTGTGTTTGAAACTTCTCATTCTCTGCAGTTTTTCTCTTTGGTTGTGCTTTTTGTCTGACTTGCACAATCTATGTGACCTGGTTTGTGACTCTTTCTGCAAACTTTTTCTTTGAAACAATGGTAATTTGCATCATGGGAGGATTCATGGGAGGATCATGGGAACATTTTTGGGTTTTTGCACCATTCAGGGACATTTTGTGTGTTTCACATTCTAAACTCCTTTTCTGTAGTTCTGTTAAATCTTTTGCTGCAATCTCTAACAATACTACAATAATCAATGCCCATTCTCAGGTTAGGTTTCTTTCTGATAGTAGCCTCTTTTGAGAGCCCTTAATTATGCAAGCCACATACAAGCCTATCCCTTAATCCATCAGAAAGTCAATCTCTAAAGTCACAGAATTAGGAAAACTTGCATAGTTCTGAAATGTATTCACAAATGCTTTCATCCTTCGACTAGGTCCTTTTATGAAATCTAAACCTTTCAGCGATTACCAGCGGTTTAGGGCTCAAGCAATTTTGTAAAATTGTAACAATTTTGTTGAAAGTCACTGACTTTCAGGTTCGTACTCATTGCCAAATACAAGCAGGCCCATGAGAGATGGCTTTAACTGCTGTATTCAATGAGACAAGGAGAGAGATCAGATCGATATGCATGCTTCGATAACAGATCAATGGACATAGGCAAGTTATCATTGCTTTAAGGGGAGTCATTGCTCTAAGATAAATAGATCCATGCATTATACTTGGGAATAGAGGAAGTGGGGAAGGGAGGGAAAGTATTTTTTTACTAGAAAGAGAATTGATATTCATGCCATCAGGTTGGAGGCCACCCAGATGGAATTTAAGATGTTGTTCCTTGACCCTGTGGGGTGACCTATTTTGGTACAAGAGGAGGCCATGGACTGACATGTCGGAATAGGAATTAAAATGTTTGGCCTCCAGAAAATTCTGCTTGTGGCAGATGGAGTGGAGGTGCCTGATGAAGCAGTCCCCCAATTTACGATGGGTCTTCCCAACGTAGAGGAGGCCGCACCGGGAGCATTGGACACTATAGATGACCCTAGCAGATTCACAGGTGAAGTGACGCCTCACCTGCAAGGCCAATTTGGGGACCCTGAATGGAGGTCTCAACCCCTGCTCTTGTCTTAGCGTTGGACTCTTATCACTGGACTGTTAACTGAAAATCCTTCGCTTAGTCACATTGTGGCACCATGAAATCGTCTTATTGTTTAATCACTTGAAGTTATAATGATAAAATTAAAAGTAAATTGAAGCAATCTGACCAGGGGATTTTTCAGTTGGGCTGCATCCTCTCAGTCAGGTAGACTCAGTTTGAAGTCGTCAGCCGTGGAGCAAAACAGGGATAAGACAGCAAACCTCATTAGCTTCTCAGCAACTGAAAGGCAAAGTATTTATTTGCTTAGCCACTGTTCCATAGCATTTTTAGATTGCAGGGAAATTAAAAATTCCCACTGCAGGCGATCTTTATATACTCTCCTCGCAGACACGTTAAGGTCTGCACTAGCACGTCGTTCCTTAGCGGAACAACAGCACCAAGAGAGATCTAATCAGAATCAAGTGAGAGGGTCAAGGCAAGTTTACAAGAAGGTGGTGGGTCAAGTTCAACAATCCTGTTTCATATGACATGAACTTTGTTACTTCTTGGCAGTAGGACAGCGCAAAGACACTTAATTAGTTTAAATTACAAAATAAATAAATGGAGTAAAAACACGCACTCAGTGGCCACTTTATTAGGTACAGCTGCAGAGCCAGGTGTGAGATTGCCTGCTGCTCTAGCCCGTTCACTTCAAGGTTTGACGTGTTGTTCGTTCAGAGATGCTCTTCTGCGCACCACTGTTGTAACGTGTGGTTATTTGAGTTACTGTCACCTTCCTGTCAGTTTGAACCGGTCTGGCCATTCTCCTCTGACCTCTCTCATTAACACGGTGTTTCCACGCACGGAACTGATGCTCACTCAATGTTTTATGTTTTTATTTTGCACCATTCTCTGTGAGCTCTCGAGACTGCTGTGCGTGAGAAATCTCAGGCAACCCGTAGTTTCCGAGGTCCTCAAGCCACCACACCTGGCGCCAAAGTCACGTTTCTTCCTCACTCTGATATTCAGTCTGAACACCAGCTGAACCTCTTGACCACGTCCGCACGCTTTTATGCACTGAGTTGCTGCCACATGATTGGCTGATTAAATATCTGCATGAACATGCAGGTGTGCCTAATAAAGTGGCCACTCTGTGTGGATAGCCAGAGACTTTCCCCAGGGCAGTAATGAGGAGGTTTAACTTTAAGGAGATTGGAAGAAAGTATAGAGAGAGGATGTCAGATATTTTCACACAGAGAGAGGTTTCTATTCTTATGTTGTGACAAATTGAACTCCCGACCCCTCAATCTGCCTCATTTCACCTTATTGTTTACTTGCACTGCACCTTATCTGTGGCAGTTGCACTTTATTTTGCATTCTTATGATTTAGTCTGTTCTATCACAGTGAAATATTCAATTACCTGATCTGTATGAACAGTATGTTTTCAACTGTATTTCAGTACATGCTTCAATAATAAACCAATTCCAATTCCAATTCTCCTATCACCAAGCCAATTTTGGATCCAATTTGCCTGCTTGCTCGGATCCCTTAAACTGCCAAGCTTGTAGGGCCTTACAAGCGTCTTTTTGAAAATGGTAAGTTTTAAATATCATTTTCAAGCAGGCAGAAGGTTTCACGTTTGCCTGTTGCTGGAGTCACAGAATCTAATTTTAGCTTTCTGGCTACGTTTCTGGATGAGGCAAAGATAGGTGGAGGGGAGAATAGTGTTGAGGAAGCAGGGAGGACTTGGACAGATTGGGAGAATGGGCAAAGAAATGGCAGATAGAATGCAGTGTATGGCCGTGCACTTTGGTAGAAGGAATAAAGATGCAGTCTGTTTTCTAAACAGGGAGAAAATTCAGAGATCAGAGAAGCAAAGGGACTTGGGAGTCCTTGTGCAGGATTCCCTAAAGGTTAGTTTGCAGGTTGAGTCGGTGGTGAGGAAGGCAAATGCAATGTTAGCATTCATTTCAAGAGGACTGAAAGGAAAGGATGTAATGTTGAGGCTTTATAAGGCACTCCCCACAGATCTCCCACCTGGCACTTATCACTGCAAGTGTAAGTGCTACAGCTATCCCTACACTTCCTCTTTTACCACCACTCAGGGCCCCAAACAGTCCTTCCAGGTGAGGCAACACTTCACTTGTGAGTCTGTTGGTGTCACCTATCGCATCCGGTGCTCCCGGTGTGGCCTCCTCTACATCAGCAAGACCCGACACAGATTGGGGGGCCTCTTCATCGAGCACCTCCGCTCCGTCCGCCACAACAGACAGGATCTCCCGGTTGCCACCCACTTCAACTCTGCTTCACATTCCCATTCGGATATGTCCATACATGGCCTCCTCTACTGCCATGATGAGGCCAAACTCATGTTGGAGGAGCAACACCTCATATACCATCTGGGTAGTCTCCAGCCCCTTGGTATGAACATCGAATTCTCCAACTTCCGGTAATTCCCTCCCTCCCCCTTCCCCCATTCCACTTTCACTCTTCCTCCTCTTCCAGTTGCTTATCGCCTCTCTCATGATTCTACCTTCTTCTGCTACCCATAGTGCTTTCCCCTTACATTCCTTCTTCACCTTTCCTGCCTGTTCCCTCCCTGCTTTCCCTCCCCAACCCCTTGATCTTTCCTCTGATTGGTTTTCCACCTGGCACCTTCTCCCCTTCCTCCACCTTCTTTATAGGGCCCCTGTCCCCTCCTTTTTCAGTCCTGATGAAGGGTCTCGGCCTGAAACGTTGACTGCTTATTTCAACGGATGCTGCCTGACCTGCTGAGTTCCTCTAGCTTGTTTGTATGTGTTGACTTTATAAGGCCTCACTGGTGAGCAGTTTTAGGCCCAATATCTAAGCAGAGGGTGCAGAGGAGGTTCACAACAATGATCCTAGGAATGAAAGCTTTAATATATGAGGACTTTCTTTAGCCAGATTGTAGTGAATCTGTGGCATTCATTGCCACAGACAGCTGTGGAGACCAAATCATTGGGTATATTTAAAGTGGAGGTTGATAGGTTCTTGATTAGTCAGGGTGTCAAAGGCTATGGGAAGAAGGCAGGGAAATGGGGTTGAGAGGGATAATAAACCAGCCATAATGGAATGGTGGAGCAGACTCGATGGGCTGAATGGCCTAATTCTGTCCTTATGCCTTATGGTCTTATGGTCAATTTAAGCATGTGGTTTAACATTTTCCAGAGTCTGACAGTGATAATTACTTGAAGTAAATATCTCACATCATTTGGGTTAAAGGAATGAAATATCATTAGTCCAGTATGCAGTTTTCTTGATCCTTGCTTATGCTAATTTACTTACTCAGCTTAAAGTGCTTTCAGCATTCAAATATTTCACAAATATCAATTAGGATTATGTTTTACCATGCATTTAAAAGCATCTTAGAAATCCTAACATGATGATACTTTGCAGATTGTTTAATAAATTTATGGGTACATCACATTTGTTATGCATACATTAGGAAAGGAGAGACCATAAAAACTTTGGCAGAACTTGCAAGATACTGAAAGAATGGAGAGGATAGTTGGGCCCTACATGCTGATATATATTGTGGACACCGCGGCAATGTAGCAGTTAGTGCAACACTATTGCGGTTTGGGGCATCGGAGTTAGGAGTTCAATCCCAGCGGCTTCTGTCAGGAGTCTGTACGGTTTTCCCCAGGTGCTCTGGATTCCTCCCACAGTCCAAAGATGTACCAGGTAGTTTAACTGGCCATTGGAGATTGCTCTGTGATTAGGTTAGGGTTAAATCGGGATCTATCACGTGCCGCTGGGCAGCACAGCTGGGAGGGATGGAAGGACCTATTTCAGCACTGTATCTGGCTGGCATCTGTTAGTCTCGCGAGACCATGGATCTGCACCTGTAAAGTCTTGCTTCAGCCTCTCCAGGGCGCAGATCTGGCCAAGGTTGTATGGAAGATCGGCTGTTGCCCATGCGGCAAGTCTCCCCACTCCACGCCACCGATGTTGTCCAAGGGAAGGGCAAGGGCCGATACAGCTTGGCACCAGTGACGTCGCAGGAGTTGCCAGAGCGAGGTTGAAGGCAACGTCGGACTGCCTCAGGGACTCCAGCTCTGAATTTGTCCTCAGGGTTTACTCCCGAAGCCTTTCCCATAAGTGGGTATGGCCACAAAGCAGCGGAGGTTTCAGGGGGGAAATCAGAGTTTTCCCTCTCCAAATAAATATATCTATAAATGTATCTATAAATAAATAAATAAATATAAAATTGATTATCTTTATTAGAGTTCTCAAACCATTCTATGTTTCCTAATCTTCACAACTTGCCCCTTCTTTTCCTGGAGGAATCTGGCCCTCTCAGGTATTCAGATGGTTTTCATATACAGTCAGTGGTCACTTTATTAGGGACCTTCTGTACCCACCTAACAAAGTGACCACTGAGTGTACGTTTGTGGTCATCTGCTGTGGTAGCTGCTCTACTTCCATGTTTGACATATTGTCCATTCAGGGATACTCTCTTCTGCACTCCTGTCAGCTTGAACCAGTCTGGCCATTCTCCTCTGATCTCCCTTATTATAAAAACATTTTCAACCATGGAACTACTGCCCACTGGATGCTTTTGTTTTTTTGTACCATTCTCTGTAAATAATAGACACTTGTGTGTGAAAATCCCAGGAGATCAGCAGTTTCTAAAATACTCAAACCATACTGTCTGGCACCAATAATCATTCCATGGACAAAGTCACTCAGATCACATTTCTTCCCCATTCTAACATTTGGTTTGAACAACAACTGAACCCCTTGACCATGTTGGCATGCTTTTATGCATTGAGTTACTGCCACATGATTGGCTGATTAGATATTTACGTTAACAAGCAGATGTAAGGTGTACCTAATGAAGTGGCCACTGAGTGTATATAAACCTAGTCAACGTTTGTTATGGATCACTATGAGGGATGTCAGTGCCAAGGCGAATCTTATCACTACCTGACATCAACAATTATGCAACTATTCTCTTTCTTTTCATCCCTTTCTCCTCTTCTCTGTCTCTCTTTCCTACTCCTCCCCTCCCTCTCTCTCTCTCTCTCTCACACACACACACACACACACACACACACACACTCACACACACACACACACACACACACACACACACACTCACACACACACACACACACACACACACACTCACACACACACACACACACACACACACACACACACACACACACACACACACACACACGTGCACATGCACATGCACGCAAAAGCCAAGTGCACGAACACACGCTGAAATCTCCACACGCAAACATGCTCGACAGGCACACGAGTGAACGCCATTAGCCATGCACGCTCACACAAGGACTGATCCAGCGAATTGTGTTTGCCTGTTGAAGAATTGCTGGTTTTACCTTCCCCTCTGTGAAGGCAGAAGCAGACCCCAGGAGGGGTGAAGGGGCAAAAGTGTGATTGCATTGCTTAATTATTCAGACAGCAAATGGAAAAAAAATTCAGTTTCTTTAGATCTCTGTAACCCTGAATGTGAATTCTTGGAGAAGACAGAGTAGAAATGAAGGAAGAGAAAGAACAGGTAGATCATCTTGATAAGTCTGTCACTGTATTGAACAGGAAGGGCTTCACAGAGTTCCCACAGCCTCATTCTTGTTTCCCTGTTGTTCCTTATTTATTCAATAAAGTACTGGAATGAGTTGGTAACTTGATTATTTCCCTTTTATTTAGAGATACAGCGCAGAACAGGCCCTTTCCGGCCTAGTGAGCCTCACTGCCCAACAACCCATCTATTTAACTCCGGCACATGCAAGAGAAAATCTGCAGAAGCTGGAAATCAGAGCAGCACACACAAGATGCTGGAGGAACTCAGCAGGCCAGGCAGCATCTATGGAAAAAGAGTACAGTCGATGTTTTGGTCGGCAGGACACCAGCATTTTGTGTGTGTGATTTAACCCCAGTCTAATGACCAATTAACCTACAAACCCGTACGTCTTTGGAACATGGGAGGAAACCAGAGCACCCGGAGGGACTCCAGGCAAAGACAGGATGGAACATACAGAGGACACTGGAATTGAACTCCAATGCCCCAGTCTGTAATGGCATTGCCCCCCAATAGAATGTAGGTTGTTCCCAGGTCGCAACAGAGTTAAGTTTCTGAGATTGTTTGTAACCCGACATTTCACAAGACAGAAATACAACGATGAACTGAGTTCCCCAGCATTTGGTCCACAATAGCAGGTAACCCCATCCCATTAATCTTCCAAACTGTAAGATCATAAGACATTGAAGCAAAATAAGGCCATTCAGCCCTTTGAGTCTGTTCCATCATTCCATCATGACTGATTTATTATTCCTCTCAATCCTATTCTCCTGCCATCTCCCCATACTCTTTGATTCCCTGACTAATCAAGAACCTATCAACCTCCGCTTTAAATACACCCAATAACTTGACCTTCACAGCCATCTATAGGAAAGAGTTCCACAGATCCACCACCTTTTGGGAAAGGAATTCTCTTTTCTAAAAGGACATCCCTCTAGGGGTACTCTGAGGCTGTACCCTCTAGTGCTAGAGTCCCCCTCTGTAGGAAACATCCACTCAATGTCCATTCTGCCTAGGCCTTTCAATATTTGGTAGGTTTCAACGAGATCCCTGACCCCCTACCCTTCATCTAAATTCAGCGTGTACAGGGCCCATACAACCATTTGTATGTATGATCTGTATAAATGTTGATGCTTATAACTTGGGGATTACTTGTACTTTATTCATAGATTCATACAGCACAGAAACAGGCCTGTCAGCCCATCTAGTCCATGATGGACTATTAATTTACCAAGTCCCTGCTCATTATAGGTACGATGTGGAGGCTTTAGCGAAAGTGCAGAAGAGATTTACCAGGAAGCTGTCTGGACCAGAGGGCATATCTTATGAGGATAGGCTCAGCGTGCTAAGGCTTTTCTCTTTGGAGCAGGTGGAGGATGAGAGGTGACTTGATGGAGATGTACAATATGGTAACAGACATAGATTGAGTCAATAGCAGAGGGTTATTCCCAGGGGGGAGATGATTAATACAAGGGGGCATAATTTTCAGGTGATTGGAGGAATGTATAGCAGAGAATATCTTTACTCAGAGGCTGGTGTATGTTTTGGAAGACTCTTTCAGGGGCTGGTGAAACAGGTGTTCAGGGGCACTTAAGAAACTCTCAGATAAGTGCACAAATGATAGAAAATTGGAAGGCACACGATCGTTCATTTCCTGAACTGAGCTCCGAAGAAGACCACATTGAGGAGATGCTATGAAGTTACTTGCTCACATTATTACTCAAGGCTTCATTTGCACCTTGAGTGCCTTTAAGTTTCTAAAATGCAAACCAGATGAGATAAAGATGTAGCAGTGTTCTAGGCACTTCAGTATGAGGGTGGTTGGCCTGCTCCACTGAATTAAGGCTGGAAGAAAATTGATTTGAGATTCGAGGTTCAAATTTGTTTATTGTGCGTACATTGAAGTATAGAGTGAGAAGCGTTGTTTGCGTGAGTAACCTACACAATCTGAGGGCTGACATTCCGACGTCAGTAAAGCCCACCCACCGAGGCTCGGCAGGACAACGCAGAATGAGTCCCCTTTTCTCCTATACACACTCTTCCAATCCCAGGACAGGCTGCCTTCGGCCTCCAGCGTCCATAATGCTCAGCAGGGCATCGCATAGCGGGACGAAACAGAGCGTAGCAAGCAACAACAGCACAACAAACCCCTTTCCCATTCACCCACGCACATGCACCACCCTCCAGTCTGTGTAAGGTCCCGTGGGAATGAAAAGGTTTCAAAGAGAGTGGGAAACTTTATCAAACCACGAGTGTGACAGAATTGGACGTGGAAAGGACAGGGGAGTTCTCCAAGAGGCTGAGTCAGTGAAGTACAGGTCCTGTGGATTAATGTTGGTCTTCTGAAGCCTGCTATGGACAGTGTAGGATCGTCATCACGTGACTATCATACAGCAGTTTGGTTTCCTGGTTGTACTAGTGCATTGGCCATGGATAAGAACCATAGTCTGGTTAAAGGAAGGCATTTTTGGGTATTTCAACACTCAAAATTCAAGATCATTTAATGTCATTTCCTGTACACAAATGTAAGGAGACTGAAATAACTGTTACTCTGGATCTGAGAGCACAGAGCATTATAATAATAAAGCACAATAAATATCAATACATAAGATAGCTTATATACATAGATTGGTTGTCTGCCTATAAAGCAACAGTACACTGTACATCAGGTGACAAAGTAGTGGTGGAGTTAGTGGGTGGAGGTGTTGATCAGACTTAGTGCTTGGGGAAAGGAGCTGTTTTTGAGTCTCGTAGTCCTGGTGTGGATGCTACGTAGCCTCCTCCCTGACGGGAGTGGGACAAACAGTCCATGAGTAGGGTGGGTGGGATCCCTCGTGATGTTACTGGCCCGTTTCCAGCACCTTGCTCCATATATGTTCTTGATGGTGGCTAGGCCGGTGCCAGCTTTGACTACCCGTCGCCGAGCCCTTCTGTCCGTCACCGTGGGCGTTCCATACCGTGCGGAGATTCAGCTTGTTAGGGTGCTCGCTATTGCGTACCTGTAGAATGACGTGAGCATGGATGTGCAAAGTGTTATGTCTTGTAACTCCAAAACGTTAAACCAATTGAAGGGAAAACAAGGAGCTGGGAAATAAGCATCATTGTTTAATTTTTACTTCAAGTAATATGCATGCATATGACATGCTGCCGTGAAGACATACAACTCCTCGAAAGACGTGACACCGTGACATCTGGCCCTCAGGCATGTGTGACTCTGTGAGCTACACTATATATAGACAGTACTATACTCAGTACTGTAAGCCTAATAGTTACCCTCCATAGTCCACCAGCCTCCCCCTAGAGTGTAATAGTGATGGAGCTGGTCCCCCACTGCCTTGTTGTTACTCACTGACTCACCGATCCGCCAAGTGAGTGACTTATCAGGAATGTAAGTGCAGCAATCGTGACTAATACCAGCAAAAGTGCCACCTTTCTTTGCGAGCAGGTAATACAAGGCCATCCACCTCAGTTGCCAGGCAGTCTGGCTGTCTCATACCTGGAAAGGCAATCACCCAAAACATTTCTGCCTCTGTGATAGTCCTCTTACTACAGCACCGAGCATGGCAGGGTGCTCATCCAGCCCACTGAGATGGTATACGTAAAGCACCGCGGATACTGGCCATCAGGAGCTGCTCTACCCCGTGGAGGGCCACATGAAGGCCCAGGAGCTGCATAAACAGTAAGTGCCATTTAGTGTCCAGGGGGTTCCCAACCTCACAGCACCATTCAGAGTAGACTGGCGTCCCAAGATACTGTTCCTTCTCATACTTGCTGTATGCTACTGCCTGCTTAATCCTTTCCCTTCCCTGTCAGCCGTAGAATTACTTTCAGAGTTGAGGCCTTTGAATTGAACAAGTCATACAGAGGGAAGTAACAGTCCTTACAGCACTTACTCCACTGGGGGTCCTGCTGGAGACGTCAACTGTACTTTTACTGCCTGGCCTGCTGAGTTCCTCTAGCATTTTGTGTGTGATGTGGGGTTATTAAGGCTCCAGTTCCTTAAGTATGCTACCATACTATGGGACAATTTTGGCTGGAACAGACTGCTCCCCCCAGGCTTCCCCTAAAGCATAATGTGGATAATTTCCCCAAAAGTCCTCTTCCTCGTCATTAAAAGGGATCGATATTAAAGCATCCTACTGAGGTGTGGTTAGGTGTCCTCATACAAATCCACCAATTGGACATGTGGTCCTGTTTGAATGTTCATGCACCATTCACAGGAACATGTTATAGGGCATCCACCCCTTTGCCAGGCTGTAATGTAAGGAAACACAAACTCACTTGCTTCTGATTACTCGCTGTGTATTTTGACATAAAGCAGATGATGTTAGCAAAAACAACCTTCAGGATTGCTTTCCAAATCTTCCAAACTTCCCAAATACGAATTCCAAATTTTCTATGTAACTGTCCACCAATGTGGGCATTTTATATCCGGAATAGAGATCCACAGATTTCTGCCCTCTTCACCTGGATTCCACACGGCCAGTGTGGAATCTGTGTCTCTCCCTAAAACCAATTTCATGGAGAACAGATAAAGTAACAAACTAAAAACAAAGGAGAAAAAAAAATCTAACTTAGTACTTCTCTTCCTTCAGATTCTTCATAGGTAATTGCAAAACTTAGAATAAACAGTTAATTCTCACAGTGAAATCTAACACGTTTTCCAAGAACAAAGGGAAAGAAAAGACAACTGGGCCTAATACGTTCACACAGCTACTTAAAGGCACAGCCCTTTTAAAATATATCTCCTGCAAATTCATTTTACTAAGTAGCAAAATATTTCAATCGCTCATCTTTTCCACTGGAGCATAAGATTAATTTAAACACCTTCTGATACAGATTTAACAAACGCAAGATGAACTTTGCACTCACACACTCAAATAAACTCATGTGTGGCCACACCTCATGCAACATTTTCCCCCAAACGCAAACCATTTACACTATTATAGGGGGAAGAGGTGCAGGGTGAATTGACCTCTCTCTATGGGAGACGTACCACCCACTCCACCCCCCTCGACTACCGCTGCATCTAAGGTCCACCAGTGCCTTTTGCAGAGACTGCAGCAAGGATATAGAGAGTCCTGAATGGAATGAGGAATCCAGCAGTGAACAGAAGGAGCCTTTATCAGGATAGAGCTCGTAGATTGACCTGTTACTGTTTTCCCTTAAAGTTCAAAGTCCAAAATAAATTTATTATCAATGTAGATATATGTCTACATACAACCCCATGATTCTCTTTCATTTGAGCATACTCAACAAATCCAATAACCATCATAGAATCAAAGAAAGACCACAGCAAACAAGTGTGCAACAGACAACAAACTGTGCTAATACAAATGAAGAAAAAATAAATAATAACAATAAATAAATAAGTAATAAATGTCAAAATTATACCGTGAAGAGTCCTTGAAAGTGAGTCCACAGGTTGTGGAAACAGTTTAGTGGTGGAGTAAGTGAAGTTGAGTGAAGTTATCCTCTCTGGTTCAGGAGCCTGGTGGTTGAGATGTAGTAACTTTCTGAACCTGGAGGTGTGAGTCCTGAGGCTCCTGTACCTTCCTCCTGATGGCAGAAGTGAGCAGAGGACATGGCCAGGTCACTGATGATGGATGCTGCTGTCTTATGGTAGCACACATTGCAGACATGCTCAAAGGTGGGGAGGGCTTTACTCACTGTGAACTGGGCCATATCCACTACATTTTATAGGATTTTTTTTTGTTTAAGGGCTTTGGTGTTTCGATACCAGGCTGTGATGCAGCCAGTCAATATACTCTCCACCAAACATCTATAGAAGTTAGTTAAAGTTACAGATGTCAAGCTGAATCTTCACAAAATCCCTAGGAAGCAGAGGCACTGCCATGCTTTCTTCACAATTGCACTCATGTGCTGGGCCCAGGAGAGTTTCTCTGAAATAATTTAAATTTAAAGTTGCTGACCTCCCCACCTCTGATCCCCTGATGTGGACTGGCTCATAGACCATCGATTTCCTCCTTGTATTAGCCATTGCCAAACTGTTACAAAGATACTGGCTGTAAACTCTGTCTGTGCCTCTGATCATCTTGTACGTCTCTATCAAGTCACCTCTTATCTTTTTTCACTCCAAAGACAAAAGTCTTGGCTCACACAACCTATCTTCAGAAGATTTTCTCTGGGGCCAAGGTACAAAACACAGAAGCAACAGTCACACACAGCTCACAGCACGCGTAACAGATATAATTGTGATTGCAGAAACACGTAGTGATAAAAGAAGTAATATTACAAATTAATAATAATAGCCCAGGTCCCTGAATGTCATGGCCTGGAGATTGATGATGTGTGAATGTTGTCCTGGAGCCATGTTTCTGCAGAAAAAGTCCATAGCAGTCCCTCAATCTTTCTCAGTGCTGCTGCAGTCCAATGCAATCCCGCTTGTCTCATACCGAGCAAACACTGGAGAGCAGCACTGACAGGAGGGGCCAGCCCCCAACCCAGGGCAGAATCCAATGGCACACAGCCAGCTTCAGTGTCTCCATCCTTGGTGGCCACACAAGGTGACTCTGAGGCATGAATGGGGCCACACAGCTCTGCTGCCATCAGTCTTGCCAATGAACTAATGAATTGGACTTGTAGAATTTTACATTACCAATGTCCAACAGGGTCATGCGGTCACAACAAAGACATTCAAGACAATCACCTGCAATCCTCTGCAATCTGCAATGGGCCTTCTTCCCTGGGTGGCAGAGGCAGGTTGCAACACCGTGCGCGATGAGTCCAGCTCCACTGCTATCCAGCAACTCGCTAGAGGGGTAGACCTGCGCTATTTGATGTTCTTAATACCAAGGAGTGTCTCGCGATCATGAAACTACACCTTCAGTCGGACTCAGAGAGGCCGCTGCAGCTGAGAACATTGCCATCTTACCAGAAGAAGTGTCATCTCCAGGTGTGGTTTGACCAGAGTTTTATAGAGATGCAATACCTCAATCCCTCAACTAGTGAATGCCAAACAATGCTTTCTCAAGCACCCTATCAACTTGTGCAACAACTTCGGTACTCCGTATTGCTAAGAATCCTGCCACTATCTTCGTACTCTGCCTTCAAGTTCAACATTCCAAAGTAGTTTGTAACTTAAGTCAATTTTTTTTAATGTCTTGCTGCGACACAGAAATTTTATGACATACACTCAGTGGCTTTTATTTTAGGTAGACCCGAACACATGTTCATTAATATAAATATCTAATTAGCCAATCATATGACTGCAACTCAATGCATAAAAGCATGCAGACATGGTCAAGAGGCTCAGTTGTTGTTCAGAATGGGGAAGAAATGTGATCTAAGGGATTTTGACCGTGGAATGATAGTTGGTGCCAGATTTGAGCACCTCAGAGACTGCTAATCTCCTGAGATTTTCATGCACAACAGACTCTAGTTTACAGAGAATTTTGAAAAAAAATTCCAGTTCTGTGGATGAAAACACCTTGTTAATGAGAGAGGTCAGAGGAGAATGGCCAGACTGGTTCAAGCTGACAGGAAGGTGACAGCAACTCAAATAACCACACGTTACGTCAGTGGTGTGCAGAAGAGCATCTCTGAATGCACAACATGTTGAACCTTGACGTGGATGGGCTGCAGTAGTAGAAGACCATGAAATCAGAGTACATTTTTATTAAGTATAGGAGGTAACTGATACAGTGGCCACTGACTGCATGTCACTGGTAATAATGCTGATTCTGTTTGTGAACATTGTGCACCAGAGGGCTGTTTATACTCTAGGCTATTCAGTGGTCACAGTGGTGTCTGGGAAGAAACATGCTCAGGGGAATATTGCTAAATGCTAGGCTTAACTCTGTTTATTAATGACCTTTGTTATTTTCTGCCCTGCCTGTCTCTCTTCAAAGCAGATCCCTCACCAGTTAAAACCACGAAAGGATCAATTTATATCTCAGTTTCCTGAATAGGTCGTGCTGTGTGAACACAGAATGTCTCCACAATCAGCTTGTGAGGGAGCCTGTAATTACTGATAATTACTTGAATCAAAGCCTTCTTCTCTATGTGAACACGAAACTCCCCCACAAGCAGAACATTCAAAGGCACCAATTATTGGCCAAGATTGTTGACACATTATGAGTTGAGATGGTAAACAGGAGCAGCTCTTTGGAATTGAAACGTCAGTGACAGCTGGGATATTGAAAAGCCTATATACTGCACACTCAGTTGCCACTTCAATAGGTACACCTGTACATCTGCTCGTTAATGCAAATATATAATCAGCAACTCAATGAATAAAAGCATGCAGGCATGGTCAAGATGTTCGGTTGCTGTTCAGACCAAACATCAGAATGGGGAAGAAATGAGATCTCAGTGACCTTGACTGTGAAATGATTGCTGGTGCCAGATGGGGTGGTTAGAGTATTTCATAAACCCCTGATCTCTTGGGATTTTCCCACACAATAATTTGTAGTGTTTTCAGAGAGCGGTGCTGTAGTATATTTAATATTTCAGTAAATATTTGAGTAATATTGTAAATACATTGCTTGATTAAGCATAGTTTGTTTACATAATTCATTATGGGTTATATGCAAGAAGCACATGAATGGCATATGCCATTAGGCCACCAGATCATATGTGAGCATCTCACGAGAGTAAAACAGAGTAGACACATCTATCCCCGACTCCTAGGGTTTTCTTTCAATTAGTTTTTGGAGTTATAAAACATAACAGTGGTGATGAGGAAGTTTGAAAGTGAACCCGAGTTGAGTACCTTCCTACTGAAGCATAGCATGTGTTTCTTCAGAAGAGCAGAGAGACGTTTGACTTTAAAAAATGCAGAACGTGCATGGAAATCACAGGTTCATAACAAGTGAGTACTGGGTGACAATAATAATAAATTGAAAAAGGACACAGAAATGGTTGACAACATTGGAAACAGACATGTTCGATTGCACAGTAGATAACTTGATGATGTATACTGAATGAATTGAGCAGTAATTATAAGCAAATGAAATAGCTAATAAATAGTGAGTGTAAGTGAAATAGAAGGAAAGAGTTACCGTTTGCTTAGAAGTTTAATTGCTCCAACCAAACCATTTAAAATGAACTTTGCTGATATTGTGATATTATGCAGGAATATTTAAAACCAAAAATCATTGTTGATTGCAGAATATTTAGGAGTCATAAGCAGAATCAAAAGGAAGAAGAGTCCATTTCAATTTACAAGGCTGAATTGAAGATAATGTCCAAGCATTGTCAGTTCAGTAATTGGAGTAATAATGCACTGAGAGATCATTTAGTTTGTGGAATCTTAAAAGAACGAATTCATAAATGGCTCCCAACTGAAGCACAACTCTTATTTAAAAGAGCAGTTAAGATCGCTGTATCAATGGAAACAGTAGCCAGAGACACAATTGAGTTGCAGTCAGGAATGAAAGTGAGCATGAACAAAATTGCGACGTCAAAACAGAAACCAGCCTGGCCAAACAAATTGTGTTAGGGGCTCACATACACCAGACTAATGTAGGTTTAAAAGCGAAACATGCAGAAAATGTAACTAAGTAGGACATATACAAGATAGAGCATGTTGGGCTGACAAGAATAAATGGACTGCATGGGGAATAGAAAAAGATTTTTTTAAAAAATCAAGTTGCAGCTTCAAAAAGAGGACTAATCTGCATGTTGTTGAAAAACCTGGCAATGATGAGGATGACAAAGGACTGAGTAGCTTGAGATTAACAATGTGAAAACTAGATTAGAAAAGCTAAAAGAAGATACGAGGTTGGTTTGGCAAATAAGGTGAAAGTAAATCCGAAAGGTTTCTACAGTTATATTAAAAGCAAGAGGATAGTGAGGGATAAAATTGGCCCCTTAGAGAATCAGAGTGGTCAGCTGTGTGTGGAGCCGAGGGAGATGGGAGAGATTTGGAACGATTTCTTCTCTTCGGTATTCACTAAGGAGAAGGATATTGAATTGTGTAACGTGTGGGAAACAAGTAAGGAAGTTATGGAACCTATGACAATTAAAGAGGTGGAAGTACTGGTGCTTTTAAGAAATTTAAAAGTGGATAAATCTCCAGGTCCTGACAGGATATTCCCCAGAACATTGAGGGAAGTTTGTGTAGAAATAGCTCTGACGGAGATCTTTAAGATGTCATTAGAAACGGGAATTGTGCCGGAGGATTGGTGTATTGCTCATGTGGTTCCATTGTTTTAAAAGGGTTCCAGAAGTAATCCTAGCAATTATAGACCTGTCAGTTTGACATCAGTGGTGGGTAAATTAATGGAAAGTATTCTTAGAGATAGCATTAATAATTATCTGGATAGACAGGATCTGATTAGGAGTAGCCAGCATGGATTTGTGCGTGGAAGGTCATGTTTGACAAACCTTATTGAATTTTTTGAAGAAGTTTCGAGGAATGTTGACGAGGGTAAGGCAGTGGATGTGGTCTATAGGGACTTCAGCAAAGCCTTTGACAAAGTTCCACATGGAAGGTTAGTTAAGAAGGTTCAGTAGTTAGGTATTAATGCTGGAGTAATAAAATGGATTCAACAGTGGCTAGATGGGAGATGCCAGAGAGTAGTGGTGGATAATTGTTTATCGGGATGGAGGCCGGTGACTAGCGGGGTGCCTCAGGGATCTGTTTTGGGCCAAATGTAGTTTGTAATATATATAAATGATCTGGATGATGGGGTGGTAAATTGGATTAGTAAGTATGCCTACTAAGGTAGGAGGTGTTGCGGATAATGAGGTGGGTTTTCAAAGCTTGCAGGGAGATTTATGCCGGTTAGAAGAATGGGCTGAATGTTGGCAGATGGAGTTTAATGCTGAGAAGTGTGAGGTTCTACATTTTGGCTGGAATAATCCAAATAGAACATATAGGGTAAATGGTAGGGCATTGAGGAATGCAGAGGAACAGAGAGATCTAGGAATAACAGTGAATAGTTCCCTGAAGGTGGAGCCTCATGTAGATAGGGTGGTGAAGAAGGCTTTTGGAACGCTGGCCTTTATACATCAGAGCATTGAGTACAGAAGTTGGGATGTAATGTTAAAATTGTACAAGGCATTGGTAAGGCCAAATTTAGAATATTGTTTACAGTTCTGGTCACCGAATTATAGGAAAGATATCAATAAATTAGAGAGAGTGTAGAGACGATTTTCTAGGATGTTACCTGGGTTTCAGCACTTAAGTTACAGAGAAAGGTTGAACAAGTTAGGTCTCTATTCATTGGAGCGTAGAAGGCTGAGGGGGGATTTGATTGAGGTATTTAAAATTTTGAGAGGGACAGATAGAGTTGATGTGAATAGGCTGTTTCCATTGAGAGTAGGGGAGATTCAAACGAGAGGACATAATTTGAGAGTTAGGGAGCAGAAGTTTAAGGGAAACACGAAGGGGTATTTCTTTACTCAGAGAGTGATAGCTGTGTGGAATGAGCTTCCAGTAGTAGTAGAGGCCAGTTGAGTTATGTCATTTAAGGTAAAATTGGATAGGTATATGGACAGGAAAAGAGTGGAGGGTTATGAACTGAGTGCAGGTAGGTGGGACTAGGTGAGATTAAGAGTTCGGCATGGACTAGGAGGGCCGAGATGGCCTGTTTCCATGCTGTGATTGTTATATGGTTATATGGTTATAACATGAGACTGCAATATGACTTCCAACAGAAATGAACAGCACAAGACATTAATTAAAATGGAACTGGACACACTGACTCGGTTGTTTCAATCATTCAACAAAATGAGATTAAATATCATTTCAAACATACTGACCTGAAGCCTGCAGATATCCACCTAAGAACTGACACTGGAGAAAAGATAACTCTTGCAGGAACAGCATTTGTAACTGTGAAATATAACAACCAACAAGCTACATTGGGCTTTTCTGTGGTAAACACAGGAGGGCGAGCATGTGAGGGTGTGAGTGGTTGAGACAACTACAACTTGATTGGAGATCCATCCACCATTTGCATGCCACATCCCCTGTAATAGAGTCAACTGAGAGAGAATTAAAAACATTCCGAATGTTCAGAGTGCAAGGTTCCAGGGTGGCACTGGAGAACTCAAACATATTGCTAAATGAAAATGCCACATCCAGGTTTTACAAAGCCTATCCAGTTCCTTACACCGGTGAGCTAGATAGCATAAAAGCTGGAAGAATCCTTTCCAAGGCTGAGCGGAACCCATGGCCAGCACCAGTGTTGCAAGACGAGGCTGAGGACGAACCCAACTGGAGGACACAGGCACGGAGGCAGAGTTGTGAGGCGTTAGCACCGTCATGAATGGGAAACCAGTATCCAGGAGAGTCTTTACACAGAGACAAAGCTTACATAGAGTATCCAAGAAATGCTGTGGAGCTTAGAACTGACAGTCCTGGGGGTGGAGTTTCAAGATGGCGACGTAAACATCTGCCTTTTAGGCGCTCTTCACTTTTCTAACTATAATCACCCTTTAATCAAATCTTTTCGAATTTAATCAAATGAGTTGATATTTTCGATTGACTTTTTTTTCCTTAAAACTATATTTGATCTAACTTTGCCGAACTTAAAATGGCTACAAGTAAGAAATCGTCTAAGGAGCCTTTATCTATCGATGCAATTTCTAATCTTCTGGACACTAAACTTGCAAGTTTGGATAGCAAGCTGGAAAGTAAAATGGCAAGTTTGGAAAACAAGCTTACCACGAAAATGTCTGAACTTAAAGGAGCTGTTAAATCGCTTGATACTAAGTTTCAGTCGCAGGCAATGGATATTCAGCGGCATGAAGATAAGTTGGAGACTCTTGAAAAATTAATTGTTGAAAAAGCATGTACACTTGGGGAGTTGGTTAAGAAGGTACAATCGACTCTTAAAGTTGTAAATCAGCATAAGTTTAAAATTACTGATCTCGAAAATCGATCTCGCAGACAGAATTTGCGAATTATCGGGTTTCCCGAAAAAGTTGAGTCCGGTGATTTAACTGAATTTTTCTCTAAATTACTGTGGGAAATTTTCGGTGATGAAGGTTTGGAAACTAAACCTGTTATTGATCGTGCTCACAGAGTTGCGAGGTTTTCGTCTATGACTGATAAACCACGAGCGGTGATTGTTCGCCTTCATTATCCTCGTGAGAAAGAGCTTTTAATTCGATTAGCTCGTAAAAAAGGTATGATTTCTAACAATAACTTCAAATTTCGAATTGTTGAGGATTATTCTTATGAGGTTATGAGAGCCAGAATCGCTTTTAAACCAGTGATGGCAGAGATTTATTCAATTGGACTTAAACAAGTTTTAATGTATCCAGCGAAGCTTAGAATTACGCTGAGCGACAACAGTCAGCAAATTTTTAACACTCCGGAAGAAGCGAAGAAATTTGTTGAAGAATTTCAATCTTCTACTGCAACTTGAACTATGTGTTATGTGGAAGATTTTTCGGAGAAAGGATATCTTTCTATTTTAAGTTTTAACCTATGAAGCTGGATTATAACTTTTTATTTTGATCTATGGGTCGGTTTTTTTTTTACTATCATCATTGTTTATAGATGTTCTTTTTAATTTTTATAATATCTTTTTTTTTCTTTCTGTTTTGGTTATATACGTTTATATTTTGCAATAATGATTTACCTTTTTTTTTAAGATGTCGTTTATTTTTCCCGTAAGATTCTGTTTTTTGCAAGCATTTATTTGTTTGCCTGTACTCAGATATGGGACGAATGTTTTAGATTTTTGGTTTTTTTTTATATATATTGTACTGTTTATTATATCCCTTTTTTTAAAATCTTATTTTGTCTTTTAACAGATTGCTGAACTCACATTTGTATTTAGTAATATGGCTTTTTCAAAAAGACGTTTCTTCTTCCCATAAGTCTTTGCTTTTGAAACGTCATCTTGTATTTGAACATGGGATTTTTTTTAAAGGTATATTACACTTTTAAATTTTGACGTTTATACTTTTTTTATTAATGATTGTTTGTTTTATTATATTAGTTTTCTTTTATCCTGATTGATATATATATATATTTTTTGCAACTCTATATCTTAATTTGGGTGTTATATAGTTTTCTTTTAATCTTTTTATAGAGCTGCCATCTTGAAATGGGGGTAATATTAGTATTAGATTATGCGCCTGCTGCTTGGCTTTTTTTTGAAGGGTGGAGGGAGGGGGTAGGGATCTTTTTTCACGCTTTTGCTTTTTATTTTTTTGCTTTTAGTTTATGGGCCGACTTTAAATTATTAATATTGTTGAGGTGTCATGTTCTCCGGTTGCTCCTGAATCAATTTTCCTCCTTCCTGAATTGTGGGTTATGTGTCTTTCTAACCTTTTATGATACACACAACTAATATTAGTATGATGGATAAATCTGTTAACTTTATCTCCTGGAATACTAATGGTTTAAATCATCCGATTAAACGTAAAAAAATATTTAAAGAATTCCATAGACTGAATGCTAATATTATCTTTGCACAGGAGACCCATATCAGGAGGGAGGATAATCAACATTTTTTTAGGTTCTGGAAGGGTCAACAATTTCACTCGAATTGTACCGCTAAAATTAGGGGTGTGTCTATTTTTATAGACCCCTCAATATCGTTTACACATCATGAAATTGTCTCTGACCCACAGGGTAGATTTTTGTTGATAACTGGCTTACTTTTCCATCGGAAAGTTGTTCTAGTTAATATTTATGCTCCAAACTTTGACTGCCCTGAATTTTTTAAACGTTTACTTACTTCCCTTCCTAATCTAAATGAATATATGTTGATAATGGGTGGAGATTTTAATTGTTGTTTGAATCCTTCGATGGATAGATCTAAACCTATTCGTACTCTTCCGAACAGATCAGCCCTACTTATTAATTCATTTATGGTTGACTCGGGAATTACAGAAATATGGCGGTTTTTGAACCCTAAAGATAAAGAATTTTCATTTTTTTCACATGTATATCATAGCTATTCTAGAATTGACTATTTTCTTATTGATCATCGGTTATTAACGGATGTTATTGATTGTAAATATGATTCTATTACTATTTCGGATCATGCACCTTTGAAGTTATCTATTAAGATTTCGGACTATTCCAATAATATCAGATCTTGGAGGCTTAACGCTACTTTGCTTCAAGACCCAGAATTTATCACCTATATAAAACAGCAAATTGACTTGTTCTTCTCAACAAACTGTACTGAAGAAATCGACAGAGGAATACTTTGGGACTCTTTTAAGGCTTTTATTCGTGGACAAATTATCTCATATTCTGCTGGTAAAAGAAAACAAAGATATTTAGATATTGCTTTATTAGTGGATAAAATCAAGGAAATTGATAAGATTTATTCCGTGACTCCTACCAAAGAACTTTATAAGAAGAGAGTTGAGCTTCAAATGGAACATAGTTTACTATTATCTTCTTCAATTGAAAATCAATTAATTAGGACCAGGGCTCAATTCTATATTCACAGTGATCGTACTGGTAAACTGTTAGCTAATCAATTAAAGGCTATCTCGACTAAGCGACAAATTATTAAAATTCGCAAACAAGACGGTAATTTAACTACTGATCATAAAGAAATTAATAATACCTTTCAAGATTTTTATAAATCTTTATATCAATCAGAATTTGATGGTGACCAGTCCATGATAGATAATTTTTTTAACAATTTGAATATTCCTAAACTGATTGATGAAGACCATAGCCTGTTAGATGCTCCTATTTCCATGGTGGAAATAGGAGAGGCTATCTCATCAATGAAATCAGGGAAAGCTCCTGGTCCTGATGGTTATATAGTAGAATTTTTAAAAACTTTTTCTTCTTTAGTTTCTCCTTGGTTATGTGAAATTTTTAATGATGCGTTTGCTAAGAAGAGATTACCTCAATCTTTTTATGAAGCTAATATCTCTCTAATTCTTAAAAAAGATAAAGATCTTACTTTATGTACATCTTATCGCCCTATATCACTATTAAATGTAGATTCTAAGATTCTTACAAAAATTTTAGCTATTAGATTAGAAAAAGTACTATCACAGATTATTTCAGAAGATCAAACTGGTTTTATGAGGAATCGGTATTCCTTTTTTTAATGTTAGAAAATTGATTAATATAATTCATACTTCACCACCCACAATCCCAGAATGTGTTATTTCATTAGATGCTGAAAAAGCTTTTGATAGAGTTGAATGGATATATTTATTTAATACATTGAGAAATTTTAATTTTAGTCCTAACTTTATATCATGGATTAAATTAATATATCATAAACCTGTTGCTTCTGTTCTTACAAATAACTATAGATCCTCTTTTTTTCAATTATCTCGTGGTACGAGACAAGGCTGTCCCTTAAGTCCTTTATTATTTAATATTGCATTAGAACCTTTAGCTATTGCTATTCGTGAATCTCCTAATATTTTTGGTATTACCCGTAATGAGAAGTTATACAAATTATCACTTTATGCTGATGATTTGCTGTTATATATTTCTGACCCTGATAGGTCTATTCCCGCTATTTTATCCTTGTTGGTTCAATTTGGTACTTTTTCTGGTTATAAACTAAATTTAGATAAGAGTGAATTATTTCCTTTAAATGCACAAACTTTATTGAGTGATAGGATACCATTTAAAGTTGTTACTGATAACTTTACCTATTTAGGTATAAAAATTACCAAGAAATATAAAGATTTATTTAGTCTGAAATTTTTACCTATGCTTCATCAAACTCATCAACTTACTACAAGATGGTCTCCTTTGTTTTTATCATTAATTGGTTGGATTAATGCTATTAAAATGATGATTTTACCGAAATTTTTATACTTATTTCAAGCCCTACCAGTTTTAATTTCTAAATCTTTTTTTGATAACATGGATTCAAAAATTTCCTCATTTGTGTGGCAAAATAAAAACCCTAGGTTAAGTAAAAAGCAATTACAAAAATCTAAAAAAGATGGTGGTTTAGCTTTACCCAATTTTAGATTTTATTATTGGGCAAATAATATTCGTAATTTAATGTATTGGAAACTAGATTTGGATTCACCACTGTGCCCACAGTGGGTAAATTTGGAATGTAATGAGGTAAAGGGATATTCTCTATTCTCTGTTCTTGGTTCCTGTCTTCCTGCTGATTTAGTTAAATTTAATAAACAAATATCTAATCCTGTTATTAAACATACATTACGAATTTGGTTTCAATTTCGTAAGTTTTTTACTTTGAAAAACTTTGTTCTTGATAGCCCTATCTTACTTAATTTCTTTTTCAAACCCTCTTGGACAGATCAAGCTTTTAACATATGGAAAAGGAAAGGTATAAAATGTTTTCGTGATCTCTTTTTTGAAGATACTTTGATGTCATTTGACCAACTTTCCAACAAATTTGAATTACCTAAATCTAATTTTTTCAGATATTTACAAATTAGAAATTTCTTACATAAAGTTTTACCATCTTTTCCTAATTCAACTTTGGTGGACTTTACAGATTTGATTTTTACCTTAAATCCTTGTCAGAAGGGATTAGTAGCTTTTATTTATAATATGATTATGAAGATACAACCAGAAATATCAGTTAGAATTAAACAAGAATGGGAAAAAGAACTTCGATATAATATATCAACAGATAAATGGGAAAAAATTTTGCAAATGGTTAATTCTTCTTCTATATGTGCTAAACATGCTTTAATACAATTTAAAATTGTACATAGAGCTCATATGTCTAAAGATAAACTTGCTCGATTCTATTCTCATATTAACCCTCAATATGACAGGTGTCATTCAGAAGTGGCCTCATTGACCCATATGTTTTGGTCATGTCCCACTTTACATAATTACTGGAAGGACATATTTACTACTATTTCCTCAATTTGGAATATAGATTTACAACCTCATTTTATTACTGCAATTTTTGGCATACCAAATGAAGATGGTAATCAGTTTTCCCCTTCAATCAGATGAATGATTGCTTTTGTAACATTAATGGCCAGAAGGTCTATATTACAAAACTGGAAAGAAGTAAATCCTCCTACCACGTCTCAATGGCTTTCTCAAACTATTTCTTATCTGAGCCTGGAAAAAATTAGAAGCACTATTTTTGACTCATCAATTAAATTTGAAGAAACTTGGAGACCGTTTATTCGACATTTTCATATGAATTAATTTGGCCCTTTCCAGACCTTCTTTCTGCTTATTCATGTTCAGGTATGGAGTTCTGGAGTTTGTTGACACTATCATATACTTGTAAACTATTATTATTGCCCATGTTAGTTCAGTTTAGGGTTTTGTTTTTCTTAATATATACTTTTTTTCACATATTTTCAAATTTTTTTTTCTTTCTCTTTTTTAATGGTTATTTTTGTTTTTTTTTCATATATAATCATATGGACTTGATTGATTAAGGTATTTTCTTCTGTTGATGTTTAATAGGATATTGTTATCTTATTATCAATGTGATTTCAAGTCTATTGTATTAATAATTTACTCATTATTATGTTATGTTTTTTTTTGTGTATATATGAAAATCAATAAAAAGATTGAAAAAGAAAAAGAACTGAGTCCTGAGGAATCAGGAAATGAGATTTACTCACACTAGAGATGACCAACAAATGGGCACAGCATGCTTCCGATGCCCGAGTTATATCCTATGCTCGCTAACGGGAACCAGGTGTGCGGTAATTAACGGGACTAGCAATCATAGGGAATCAGCCGACAGGAATTAAGGCACAATCGATAAGATAGTGGCAAGATGGGGAATTGCCAGTCAGGACCATGACAGTATCCTCCCCTCAATGGGAGCCTCCAGGCTTGTCTGGATGGTCCTGATGAAGTCCTGGTTGAGGGAAGGGTCCAGGATGAAGGAGTGGGGAACCCAGGAACGCTCCTCTAGGCCATATCCTTCCCAGTCGACCAGGTATTGAAGGCCCCTGCCCCGATGAAGCACATCCAGTAGCTGCTGGACGGTATATGCCGGATGGTCGTCGATGATTTGGGCGAGTGGAGGGGTTTCGGGCGGAGGACACAAGGGGCTGACAGAAACGGGTTTTATTTGGGAAACATGAAACGTACGGTGGATCAGCCGACAGGAATTAAAACACAATCAATGAGATAATGGCAAGATGGGGAATTGCCGGTCGGGACCATGACAACCAGTGGCCCCAGTAGCCAAAAAGAATGGGTCTGTCAGGATCTGTGGTGATTTTCAGGTCACCATTAACCCAGTACTGAAAGTGGATTAACGCCCTCTGCCCAGGATGGAGGATAGTTTTGCAAAACTTTCTGGAGGGAAATACTTCAGCAAAAGGGGTATTGGTGAGCCCTATGTACAGATCGAGATGGAAGAAGAGTCCAAAGAGTTTCTCACCATAAATACTTACAAACAGGCTCATAGCACTCTGGCAGAAAGCTATGGACCAGGTACTGCAAGGCTGGCCAGGTGCTCAGTGTCACCTGGATGACATCATTGTTACCAGTGAGGATGACAAGAAACATCTCCAGAATCTCAAGATAATGTCAAAGGGATAAGAAGATTATGGGCGCAGAGCACGACGCAAAGTGTGTGAATTTTTAAGCCAAGCAACACTTACTGTGGTAACACCATTGTCAAACAAGTAGTACTCGTGCACTAAGAAAATTCAAGGTGCCCCCAAGGCCAAAGGACATGTCACAGTTGCGTCTTTTTTTGATTTGTCAACTACTATACCAGGTTCTTGCTAACCTGGCTATTGTGCGCTACTACTTGAACTCATAATTGGAGATCAGGAAGAAATGGCAATGGACAAAGCAGTGTGTGGGAAAGTTTCAAAAAGGTAAAGGAAATGGTGACATCAGACACTGTTGTTGCAAGGATCTACCCCTTAGTAATAATGATCAGAGAGAATCTGTAATTTCTGACAAGTATCTGTATTATCATGAAGTTACACAAGCGAATACCTGTGTTCACACCTACTAAGCTTTCCCTACCCTCCATGAACAGTCAAGTAATAGAAGAGGTAATACCAGGAAAAGGAGTCTATGCTGGCCATGTGTTCCTCATAGTCCCAATCTCACCTCCATGTGTTTGTAGGTTCTTCCACATCTGTGATAGTTGGACTCTGCAGAGTTGTTGCTGCTTTGCATTCAAAGCCTCTGCGTTTATACGCTTCCATTACTAGTTCAAATGCAGCATTTCAGTCTTGTTGGCTGTGGTCACCTGATTGTCATACGTCACCTTCGTATTGTCTCTGGTCCAAGCGAGCATCCATTTGTTGCCCTCTTCCATAAGTGACAGCTGTGTCATGTAGCACCGTGGTCCTGATAAAACGTTCTCTCATTTTCACTATGTACTGTACCAGCAGTTATGGTCGAAATGACAATAAAAGTGACCTGACTTGATTTGACTTGGTAATTTATGGTTTGTTGTTCTAAATCAGTTACCAAACCATTCAGGGCAGACACAGACCCCAGCAGTGACAAATCTGCATATTATATCCAACCAAAGAACACCTTACAAATACCTTCTTATTTGGAATTGAACTCTAGTCCAGCAAATTACCTGCAGCGTCATTTGCTTCTGCTTTAAAGCACTGAATCAGCAGAGCAAAGGCAATTCACAAAAAGGATGATGCAAAGCAGCTTCACAAAATGGTAGGCCCATTCCCCAACCTTATAGCAAGAACAAAAACAATTGATTTGTCTACTTCCATTGTCCTTGATTAACTTGAATTCACTGATTTGCCGACTGTAGTTCTTTCTGGCCAACACCACTCACATATTATGATGCGCATCATCCAGTTATGTCACATGTTATAGTGATGGAAGTGAACACCCTACAGCCTTTGCATCACATTCCCTTACCACTGCAGAGGAAAAATTATGCACAGATTGACAGAGAGTCTGGCTTGGGGTGTAAAGTGTTTCAACCAGTACTTGGAGAGAGTTCACCGTCTTTACTGATCATCAACCACTAATGTGCATTTTCAATCTACACAAGGGTGTTCCACTAACAGCAGCATGAAAGCAGAGATGGCCTCTGTTTCTTTGGATGACATAATCCCGAAGTTGAATTCAAAATGACCACTAATCATGGAAATGCTGATGGATTGTCCCGTTTACCCTTGGAAGTGGAAATACCTGAAACATTTACAAAAGAGGACACTCCTCTTGGCATATTCTCCCTAACACAAATTGAAAGTCTCTCTACTATGGGAAGGATTATCCAAAAAGAAACCAGAAAAGACCCCACACTGTATCACATCTACAAACGTTTGTAGATGGCCGCCTAAAATGGCTGGAATGTGCCACAGAATCTCCCATTTTCACATTTTTACTAACCACGGAATGAAGACTCTGCTCTCTGTTCAGTTTGCACACCATTTTACGAAGTTTGTACAAAGTGTCTGTTCTTACCATTTTAACCCTTGTTTTGTTGTAATTTCCACAGCTGTAGTGAAGTAGAGGTTCCTGAACCTGGTAATATATGACTTCAGGCTTCTGAACCTCCTGCCTGATTGTAACATTGAGAAGAGGGCATGGGCCACATGGTGGCTTTAATGGCAGATGCCTCTTCATTACGCCTTTGCCCCTGTTGTCTGCAGACTCAAGATTGTGGTCATTGGTTTGATCATAAAGTCTTTTTCCTGTGGGTAGAGGGTGTCTAGGATGAAATGGCATTGTTTTGAGAGTTATAAGGCCGAGAGGTCAGCGCACAAAATTTTGCACACAGACTAATTGGAATCTGCAGTGTTTTACTTGGAGTGACGATCTCAGAACATTCAGAAGCAAATGCCAGTGTTCATTGAGGGATCTGCAATGGAAAGGATGACTACTATCAAGTTTCTGGGTGTCAACATCTCTGAAGATCTATCCTGGGCCCAACATACCGATGCAAGTACGAAGAAGGCACAGCAGTGGCTATAGTTCATAAGGAGTTGGAGGAGATTTGGTGTATCACCAAAGACTACAGGAAATTTCTATGGATGTACCATGAAGAGTATTCTAACTGGCAGGGAGGGGCCACTGCACAGGATTGGAAAAAGCTGCAAAGGGTTACAAACTTACCCACTCCATCATGGGCACTAGCCTCCCAGCATCAAGGACATCTTCAAAAGACGATGCCTCAAAAAGCCAGCATCCATTGTAAGGTACCTCCATCTCCTAGGACATGCTCTCTTCTTATTATTTCATCAGCCAGGAGATACAGGAGCCTGAAAATACACACTCAATCGTTCAGGAATAGCTTCTTCCCCTCTGCCATCAGATTTCTGAATGGACAATGAATCCATGAACACTGCCTCACTACTTTTCCTCTCCTTTTGCATTTAATTTAATTTGTTACATATTTACTTCTCCTTGTAATTTATAGTTTTTTAAAATTATTATGTATTGTAGTGTACAGCTGCCACCAAACAACAAGTTTCACAACGTGTGTCAGTGATACTATACCTGATTCTGATTTGGATTCCGACTTCATCTTCGCTCCACCACCCACCCACTTTCCCCTTCACCTGGCTTCACCTATCATCTGCCAGCTTGTACTCCTTCCACCCTCTTATTCTGGCTTCTTCCCCCTTCCTCTCCAGTCCTGATGCTGGGACTTGGCCCAAAATGGCAGCACTTTATTCCTCTCTGAACTGCTGAGTTCCTCCAGCATTTTCTGTGTGTTGCTCCGGATTATCTCTGTTTTGTATCCTTCAGATGATCTGCTGGTTCCCTTTTCTTGTGTGTGAGAGGTGGAATACTCGTATTTGAATTGCAAATTTGATTGAAGGCTTTGCTGAGTACAGGAATATTGGATTGAGTCATTATTTGTAGATCAGTCAGTCATCCAGGGCACTTCAGCAACTCTGCAGTTTCGTCTGTGTAATCTAATTCCTTGCCCATTTTCTGTCAGAAGAGGTGATTCTGATTCAAGTCATTAGTATTGCTGAAACTTTGATAAAATGGTAAAACAGACCTTTAAGATGTTTTCTAAGGCAAGTTCTGACTTGTTTAAGAATGCTATCTTATTTTCCTGGATACAGTCAGAGTCAAACTGATAAGCAGTTTTGTTCATTCCTTTAATGTTACAGGATTAAATCAGAGGGCTAAATTTATTACCCTTTGGAAGGCAGGGCTTGAAAGCATGGTAGTGTAGTGGTTAGCACAACAATTTATAGTACCAGCGACCGGGGTTCAATTCCTGCCATTGCCTGTAAAGAGTATGCTTGTTCTCCCTGTGACCACATGAGTTTCCTCTGGGGGCTTCGGTGCACAGACGACAGACATAACGGTTGGTAAGTTAGTTGGTCATTGTAACTTGTCCCATGATTAGGCTAGGATTAAATCGGGGAATTGCTGGGTGGCACAGCTCAAAGGGCCAGAATGGCCTATTTCGCACTGTATTTCAATAACTAAGTAAGTAAATGCCTCTAGAACTGATTTCCCTTCTGGGAAAGGGATTACACCATAAATCATAAGAGCAGAATCAGGCTGTTTAGCCCATCGAGTCTGCTCCACCATTCCGTCATGTCTGATTTACTAGCCCTCTCAGCTCATTCTCCTGCCTTCTCCCTTTGATTAGAATTCAAGAAATGATCAACCTCCAGTAAGAGCATAAAACGGAGGAAACTAGTACCCAACATGGGACTCAAACTCAGGACCCTGGGATTAGGAGCCCCACTCTCTACCTTCTGATCTAGCAAGGATAACAGGTGAGCCAGGTTCCCACAGTGCTGTTGGGAAGGGAGCTTCAGTGATGACAACCGTATCCTGAGCAACGCACACAAAATGGTGGAGGAACACAGCAGGTCAGCCTGCATCTACGGAGGGAAAGGGATGCAAGCATCTGAGGTTGCAATCCTCCATCAAAACTTCTGCGTTGCTCAAGAGTTCCGCTATCTTCCGATTCTCCTGTGTCTCCGGGACATATCCCAAGTCAGGATGGTCATGGAGAGATAGAGAAAGGGTATCGAGAATAATGCAGCATGTATTATGATGCACAGCAAACATTAAGAAATAGAATGGAGCAAAGGCTGCAGTTCAGTCTGAATCAGTGCAAAGAAATACTGAAATGACATTAATAAAGAGACGTAGAATTCAGAATCTGAGGGCATAGCAGCAGCTCCGGGAGTAAGACAGCAGAAAATCCTCAGAAAGCCACGTGTGGAGACCAGCGTCAAATATATGTCATTGGTTTTACTTAAAGTTCAAAGGTCAAAGTAAATTTATTATCGAACTATGTATACCAACCTGGGATTAATTTTCTTCAGGCATTCACAGGAGACAAAGAAATGCAATAAAATTAATGAAAAACTGACAATGACTGACAAACAACCAATGTGCAAAGGAAGACAAGTAGTGCAAAATAAAAAATAATAATAGATAAATAAACACATAATATTGAGAACATGAATTTTAGAGTCCATGACCATACAGGACATGCTCTCGTTTTGCTGCTGCCATCAGGAAAGAGGAGCAGGAGCCTCAGGACTTGCATCAGCAGGTTCAGGAACAGTTCTTGTCCTTCAATCATCAGGCTCTTGAACAGAGGGGATAACTTCACTCACCCCAACACTGAACGGATTCCACAACCTATAGGCTCACTCCTCAGTTCTCGATATTTATTACTATTATTACGGGAGCCTTAGCTCAAGATGATGGAGCTCGAGGTTCAATCCTGGCATCCTCTGTAGGGAGTCTGTACATCCTCCATGTGGAATGTGTGGCTTTTCCCCAAATTCTGTGGTTTCCTCTCTCAGTCCAAAGAACTACCAGTTAGGTTAATTGGTCATTTTAATTATCCCATGATTAGGTTAGGGCTCAGTGCTGTCTGGAAGGAGTTTGCATGTTCACTCCTGTGTGTGTGTAGCTTTCCTCCGGGTGCTGTGCTTTTCTCACACATTACAAAGACATCCTGGTTAGTGGGTTAATGGGTCATTAGACTAGGGTTATTTAGGTGGGTTGCTGGGCGGCCCAGCTTGAAGGGCTGGAAGAGTCCGTTCCGTGTTGTATTGCTCAATAAACACAACAGCAGTGCACAGGGATGGTTTACACCTGAGCCCAAGGGGTCCAATGTCCTTGTGGGCAGTTTGGCCGGAGTTGTTTGGGAGGGTTTAAGTTAATTTGGCAGGAGGATTGGAACCAGAGTGATGGTGCTGAGAATCAGAATCAGACTTTAATCGCCAAGTCCCTGTGCACTCACAAGGAATTTACTTCCGGCAGATGTTGTCTCTCTGCTCATAACAGATGATAAATATAAATGAAAATATAGATTATACATACAGGTAGTGCAATCCAAGTAATAGTTAGCCGACAGTTAACTGTTCAGCAAAGTGACCGCAGTAGGGAAAAAACTTCTCCAGTGCCTATTAGTCTTAGTCTGGAGGGATCTGAAGCGCCTACCAGACGGAAGCAGTTCAAACAGTCCTTGCGCAGGATGGAAGGAGTCCTTAATGATGTTCCCCGCCCTCTCCTGGAAGAGTACAGGTCCACAATAGAGGGCAGGGAGGCTCCAATGATGCGCTCGGCAGTCCTCACTGTGCGCTGTAGTCTGGTTCTATCCTGCTTGGTGGTGGCTCCAAACCACACAGTGATGGAGGTGCACAGGACAGACTCAATGACTGCAGAGTAGAACTGCAGCAGCAATTCCTGAGGCAGACCATATTTCCTCAAGAGCCGCAGGAAGTACATGTAGTCGGTTTACAAAGAGACAATGTGTAGTGAGACTCCTAGCAAGGAGAGGCTGATTACAGGGCAAAGTTGCAGTCAACAGGACGCGTTGCAATGTAAAAGGCAGACAAAATCAAAAAGGGTGAACACAGGACTGAAGGTGTTATATTTGAATGCACACAGTATATGGAATAAGGTCGATGAACTTGCAGCACAGTTACAGATTGGTAGCTATGATGTTGTAAGCATCACTGAAGATTATAGCTAGGAGCTTAACATCCAAGGTTATGCATTGTATTGAAAGGACAGACAGGAAGGCAGAAGGGGTGGTGTTTCCCTGTTGGTAAAAATGAAATCAAATCATTAGAAAGAGGTGACATAGGGTTGAAAGGTGTTGAGTCATTGTGCTAAGGAAATGCAAGGGTAAAACTTCTTGTGGTGGGAGAAGCATACAAACCCCCAAACAGTAGTAAGAGTGTGTTCTGCAAATTACAATGGGATATCGAAAATGCATGTCAAAAGGACACTGTTACAGTAGTGCTAGTTCCAAAGAGGAGAAGTTTGTAGAATACCTATGAGATGGATTTTTAGAGCAGTTCATGTTTGAGCCCACTAAGGGAATCAGCAGTTCTGGATTGGGTGCGGTGCAATGAACCATAATTGATTAGAGAGTTTAATGTAAAAGAAATCTTATGGGCATGTGATGGTAATATAATCGAATTCACCCTTAAATTTGAGAAGGAGGTTATCAGAATCAGAATTCACGTTTATTATCACCGATGCATGGCATGAAATTTGTTAACTTAGCAGCAGCAGTTCAATGCAATACATAATATAGAAGAAAAAATAAAAATAATAATAATAAATAAATAAGTATATCAATTACAGTATGCATATATTGAATAGATTAACAATCATGTAAAAAAACAAATACTGTATATTAAAAAAGCAGGGTAATGTCCAAGAGATCACTGTCCATTTAGGAATCAGATGGCAGAGAGGAAGAAGCTGTTCCTGAATCGCTGAGTGTGTGCCTTCAGGCTTCTGTACCTCCTACCTGATGGTAACAGTGAGAAAAGGGCATGCCCTGGGTGCTAGAGGTCGCTGCCTTTCTGAGACACCGCTCCCTAGAGATGTTTTGGGTACTTTATAGGCTAGTACCCTAGATGGAGCTGACTAGATTTACAACCCTCTGCCGCTTCTTTCAATCCTGTGCAATAGCCTCCCCCCTCCCCATACCAGACAGTGATGCAGCCTGTCAGAATGCTCTCCACAGTACATCTATAGAAGTTTTGAGTGTATTTGTTGACATGCCAAATCTCTTCAAACTTCTAATGAAGTATAGCCGCTGTCAGGCCTTCTTTATAACTGCATCAATATTTTGGGACCTCAGAGATCTTGACACCCAGGAGCTTGAAACTGCTCACTCTCTCCACTTCTGATTCCTCTCTGATGATTGGCTTGTGTTCCTTCGTCTTACCCTTCCTGAAGTCCATAATCAGCTCTTTCGTCTTACTGATGTTGAGTGCCAGGTTGTTACTACAGCACCACTCCACTAGTTGGCATCTCTCACTCCTGTCATGACCTGAGATTCTACCAACAATGGTTGTATCATCAGCAAATTTATAGATGGTATTTGAGCTATGCCTAGCCACACAGTCATGGGTATAGAGAGAGTAGAGCAGTGGGCTAAGCACACACCCCTGAGGAGAACCAGTGTTGATGGTCAGCGAGGAGGAGATGTTATCACCAATCCACACAGATTGTGGTTTTCCAGTTAGGAAGTCAAGGATCCAATTATGGAGGGAGCTAACATCAGATATATCAGTATTACAGTGGAGTAAAGGGAATTACTGAGGCATGAAAGAGGAGTTGGCCAGAATTGATTGGAAAGAACACTGGCAGGGATGACGGCAGAGCAGCAATGGCTGGGATTTCTGGAAGCAATTTGGAAGGCACAGGATATGTATAGTCCAAAGAGGAAAAATTATTCTAAAGGCAAGATTACACAACCATGGCTACCAAGAGAAGTCAAAGACAATGTAAAAGCCAAAGAGAGGGCATATAATAGAGCAAAAATTAATGGGAAGTTAGAGGATTGGAAGGCCTTTAAAAATCAACAGAAGGGAACTAAGAAAGTCATTAAGAAGGTAAAAATGGAATATGAACATTAACTAGACAATAATATTAAAGAGGATACCAAAAGTTTCTTCATATATATGAAGTGTAAAAGAGAGTTGAGAGTGTATTGGACCACTAGAAAATAATGATGCAAAGGTAGTAAAGTGGGACAAGAAAATGGTGGATGAACTGAATAAATATTTTGTATCAGTCTTCATTGTGGAAGACACTAACAGTATGGTGGAAGTTCTAGGCATCAGGATCATGAAGAGTATGAAGTTACTGTATCTAGAGAGAAGGATCTTGGGAAACCGAAAGATCTGAAGGTAGATAAGTCATCAGATGTGTACACCCCAAAGTTCTGAAGAAGGTGGCTGAAGAGATTGTGAAGGCATTAGTAATGGCATTTCAAGAATAACTAGATTCTGGAATGGTTCTGGAAGACTAGGAATTTGCTAACGTCACTTTTCTCTTGAAGAAGGGAGAGAGGTAGAAGAAAGGAAACTATAGGTCAGTTAGTCTGGTACAGTGGTTGGGAAATTGTTGGAGTCGATTGTTAAGAATGTGATTTCGGGGAACTTCAAGGTGAATGATAAAACAGACCATTGAGGGCATGGTTTTCTCAAGGAAAAATCTTGCCTGACAAATCTGTTGTAATTTTTTGAAGAAATAACAATCAGGATAGGCAAAGGAGAATCAGTTGATGTTGTGTACCAAGATTTTCAGAAGGCCTTTGAAAAGGTGCCACACATGAGACTGCTTAACAAGTTATGAGCCCATGGCATTACAGGAAAGATTCTAGAATGGATAAAGTAGTGGAAGGTAGGCAGGAGGCAAAGAGTGGGAATAAAATGAGCCTTTTCTGTCTGGCTTCTAGTGACTAGTGGTGTTCCACAGGGGTCTGTGTTGCAACTAGTTCTTTTTAGGTTATATGTCAATGACTTGGATGACAGAATTGATGTCTTTGTTGTACAGTTTGCTGGTGATACGAAGATAGATGGAGGGCTGGTAATCTTGAGGAAGTACAGAGAGTACAGAAGGCCAAATAGATTAGAAAATGGATAAATAATTGACAGATGGAATACAATGTTGCAAAGTGTATGGTCATGCACTTCGGTGGAAGAAATGAAAGATAGACCAATTTCTAAATCAAGAAAAAAAAACAGAGGTGCAAAAGGACTTAGCAGTTATTGTGCAGGACTCCCTATAGGTTAATTTTCAGGTTGAATCTGTGGTGAGGAAGACAAATGCCATGTCAGCATTCATTTCAGGAGGACTAGAATATAAAAGCAAGGATATAATGTTGAGATTTATGAAGCATTGACGATGCCTCACTTCCCCCATAAGTATGAAGTCCTTGAGTTTTCAAAGTGTAAAATCTATTTTGCACCTTTTTAGCATCTCAGAAAATGCTGCCAGTTGGGACTTCAGACTGGAAATTCCCAATTTCCAGTAACTCTGACGATGTCAACTCTGTTTTCCTGACTAGTATTTGGAAGACTAACAGAGTACAACTCCCAATTCCTCAAGGAGCTGACTAACGACAACTGGGAGGGGTTGGCAATGGAAAAACGTAGACTGGGACATAGTTTACAGGTTGAGTTATGAGATAACCTCTGAGTCTCCTCTGCTGCCTGCCTTTGTTAGATCATTGCTGGGTCTCAAAATGCTTGAACAGCCGTTCAGAATTGTGAATGGTACATATACTATGTTACTTCTGCCATAATAATAAAGTTGTGCCTCTCTACCTCAAGGATGCGAGCTTAGCCCATTGCTTGACTGTCTGTACACTCATAGCTATGTGACTAGGCACAGTTGAAAGACGACGTACTGTATAAATTCACTGATGAACACAACTGTTGTTGGCAGAATTTCAGATGGTGTCGAGAGGCATACAGGAGCAAGATAGATCAACTGGTTGAGTGGTGTCACAGCAGCAACCTTGCACTCAGTGTCAGTCAAGCCAAGGAGCTGAGTGTGGACTTCAGGAAGGGGAAGTTGGGGGGGGATACGCAACAAACCTCTTTGAGGGGTTGAGCAGCTTGCAAAATAATCAGCTCCATCGCAGGTATCAGCCTCTGTGGTATCCAAGATGTCTTCAAGGAGTGGTGCCTTTGGAAGGCGGCGTCCATCATTAAGAATCCCCACCACCCAGGACATGCCCTCTTCACACTGGTGCCATGGGGAAGGAGGTACAGAATCTGAAGGCACATGCACTCAGCGATTCAGGAACAAGTTCTTCCCCTCTGCTATCTGATTTCTCAATGGACATTGAACCCATGAACAATGCCTCACTACTTTTTCATTTCTGTCAGTTTGCTCTACTTGGTTTTAACTTAACTCTTTAATATATACTTAATGTAACTCAGCTTTTTCGCCATATTTATTCATCATGCATTCCATCGTACTGCTGCCATCAGGGTAACAAATTTCACAACTTATGCCGATGGTATTAAATCTGATTCTAATGCTGAGCTTCAAGTTCCTGGGTGTCAACGTCTCTGAAAATCGAAATTGGGCCCAACCTATTGATGCAGTCATTGAGCAGGAACTCATTAGGAGTTTGAGGAAATTTGTGTATCGCCAAATACTCTTGCAACTTTCTACAGGTTAACCATGGATAGCATTCTAACTAGTTACATCACCGTCTGCTATGGAGGCTCCACCGCTCAGGAACAGAAGAAGCTGCAGAGCACAGCCGTCTCATCCAGCTCCATCGTGAGCTCCATCCACAAAAGTAATGCCTCAAGAAGGATCATCTGAAGCCTAACGCAAACACAAGGAAATCTGCAGATGCTGGAAATTCAAGCAACACACACAAAATGCTGGTGGAACGCAGCAGGCCAGGCAGCATCTATAGCAAGAAGAACAGTTGACGATTTGGGTCGAGACCCTTCGTCAGGACTCACGAAGGATCCTGACAAAGGGTCTTGGCCCAAAATGTCGACTGTACTTCTTCCTATAGATGCTGCCTGGCCTGCTGCGTTCCACCAACATTTTGTGTGTGTTATCTGAAGCCTAGGCAGTTCTAAGGTGGGGATATGTTCAGCACAGCTTTGTGGGTCTAAGGTCCTGTATTTTGCTGTAAGTTTTTCTGTGTTTCTATCTCTATCTTTTCATTACTGCCACCCAGGAGAAGGTACAGGAGCCTGAAGACACACAATCAACGTTTTAGGATCAACTTCATCCCCTCTGCCATCAGATTTCTGAATGATCCATGAAACCATGAACACTACCTCACTCTTCAGCTCTCTTTATGCGTAACTCACTTATTATTATATTTTATTGTAACTTATAGTAATGGTCTTTAATCTACTGCACTGTACTGTTGTCTCAAGACAACAAATTTCATGACGTACAGTAAGTCAGTGATAATCAACTTGATTGTGATTCAGATACCCTGTAGCCTTTCTTCGGCGTCAAAAGACCCTACTGTAATACCTCCTCAGGCAGAAGGCACTTCCAACAGTGTAGCACTCACTGAAATGTCAGCCTTCTCATACTGATTTGACAGTCACTTCATTACTCCATTGCACGGTTGTCCGTTCTCCCCAATAGACGTCACTCCACTGTTGGAACAGACAAGACTATAATAGTATTTTGGAAACAAGGTAGTGGAGGTCAACAGTGATGTACTGATATAAAGCAAATATTTTCTTTCTGTACTCACTGGAGCTTAGAAGAATGAGAGAGGATCTCATTGAAATGTATTGGATAGTGAAAGCTTAAATAGAGTGGATGTGGAGAGGAAATTTTCCCAAGTCTAGGACTGGAGTGCACAGCCTGAGAATGGAAGGACGTCCCTTTAGAACAGCAGTGAAGGGGGATTTCTTCAGCCAGAGGGTGTGAATTTATTGTACAGATGTTTGTGGAGGTCAAGTCACTGGTTGTATTTAAAGCAGAGGTTGATAGGCTCCTGATTAGTCAGGGCATCAATGGTTATGGGAAAAGGACAGGAAAAATGTGAGACCGTTTTGCTGAACACCTACGTTCTGTCCGCCAGAGAAAGCAGGATCTCCCAGCGGCCACACATTTTAATTCCACGTCCCATTCCCATTCTGATATGTCTATCCATGGCCTCCTCTACTGTCAAGATGAAGCCACACTCAGGTTGGAGGAACAACACCTTATATACCTGCTGGGTAGCGTCCAACCTGATGGCATGAACATTGACTTCTCTCTTTCGTTAATGCCCCTCTTCCTCTTCTTACCCCATCCCTGATATATTTAGTTTTTCTCCCCCTCCTTTTTTTTCCTCTCTCTTTCTGCCCATCACTCTGCTTGTTCTCCATCTCCCTCTGGTGTTCCCCTCCCCCTTTCTTTCTCCCGAGGCCTCCCATCCCATGATCCTTTCCCTTCTCCAGCTCTGTAACCCTTTTGCCAATCATCTTTCCGGCTCTCAATTTCACTCCACTCCCTCCGGTCTTCTCCTATCATTTCGCATTTTCCCCTCCCCCTCCTACTTTCAAATCTCTTACTATCTTTCCTTTCAGTTAGTCCTGATGAAGGGTCTCGCCCGAAACGTCGACAGTGCTTCTCCCTATAGATGCTGCCTGGCCTGCTGCGTTCCACCAGCATTTTGTGTGTGTTGCAGGAAAAATGTGGTTTAGAGGGACAATAAATTGGCTGCGATGGTATGGTGAAGCAAATTTGATGGGCTGAATGATGTAATTTTCATCCTACGTCTTATGGTCTTATGGTCTAATATCCCTAGCTGGAACTATCGATATTATCAATTCAGTTCCATGCATGTAGAAGATAACTGGTCTAAAGTTAAAAGCTTCAGTAAGTTCTAAGCATTAAAATAACAGAAAATATGATTTTCAACTGTTTGACAAAACCATATATATGAACTCTTTTCCTCTGATTTATCTTTGCATCATGAATTCTGCAGATGCTGGAAATTCAGAGCAATGCACACAAAATGCTGGAGGACTCAGCAGGTCGGGCAACATCCATGGAAAGGAATAAACAGTCAACATTTAAGGCTGAGACCCTTCATCAGGACTGGAAAGGAAGGGGGTAGGAGCTGGGTGGGGAAGGGGTGCAAGTTGGCAGATGATAGGTGAAGACAGGTGAGGGGGAAGATGGGTGGGTAGGGGAGGGGTGCTGAATTAAGAAACTGTGAGGTGAGAGGCAGAAAAGGTAAAGGGGTGAAGAAGGAATCTGGTAGGAGATAAGTGTAGACCATAGGAGAAAGGAAAGGAGAATCATTAAGGGAGTCTGTACCCCATTCTCTTCTCTCTGTAGCAGAGTTTCACAAACTGAGCACCTTTCACATGAAGCAATCGTGTTATATCTTATTGTAAGTTTGCCCGTCCATCCAATTACGGCAAGTCATGGATAAGCAACGGAAGTCATTTGGCCTATTTCAGGCATCTCTGTCTGGCAGTCAGCTCAAGGAGACAGCTTAAATCAAAGAAATGCCTCGAGTCATGTATGGTCACATCCACAAAAACCAGCAGGCATGCAGTTTGTTACAAAAGGCTGCAGATCAATACGCTTGGTACCTGTGCTCATACATAGAGCTGATGCACTAATCTCAAGATTCAAGATTCAGTATTGTTCAGTGTTATTAAAATCCAGTAAGCAGCAGGTGAAAATGCCTCGTCAATGAGAGAGGTGTGAGGAGAATGGTCAGACTAGTTCAAACTGACAGTGACTCAGATAACTATGGCATATGGTGTCCTATACAGTTTGACAATAAATTTACTTTGAACTTTGAACATCTGTAAGGAATACCTCCACCAGGGTTATTCTCAATGCTGCTGCCTACAAGGTTGAGTCCTCATCATCCTCAGGGATGGGGGGCATCCCTGCTCTACTCTCTGTACACTCACAATTGTCTGGCCAGATTGTGCTCTAACTCCATCTACAAGCTTGTGATGGGCCATATTTCAAATAACGATGAGACAGAGTACAGGAAGGAGGTAGAGAGCTTAGTGACGTGGAGCAGTGACAGCAACCTCTTCACTGGTCATTAATTCTAGGAAGTGGGGTATGTTTCAGTTTACATCAACCTTTAATGGTTGACAGCTTCAGGTTTCTAACAATGATGGCCGCCAATATCCTGTGCTGGTCCAACCATAGATACCAAGAAACCCAACGATGCACACACCTGCACCATTACTTCCTCTGCATGTCTCCTTTGACCCTCACTAGTTCCATCAATGCTCGGTAGAAAGCTTACTATCTGGATGCGTAATGGCTCGCTGTGGCAACTGCTCTGCCCGTGACAGCAAGAGTTGTGACTCATCAGAGCAAGTCACATGGACCAGCCTCCCCTCCATGGATTTGGCCTACACTGCTTGTCAGCGTAACCAAGGACCCCACCCTCCCTGGTCATTCTTACTTCTCCCCTCTCCCCCTCTCCAGTTTTGGCAGTCTGGCGCCCAGACGTGCAGGTGAGATCACTTCCCCTACTAGAAAGAATGCCTTTGCTGCACTCTGAGTTCACTGAGCATTAAGATACACGGTGAGAAGACACTTGTCGCCATTTAAAAGAAAATGGTATTACTCCGGTGTGATATCTAAGTGGGATTCACTTGACGACGGTGTGCTGTGATAGGGTGCTGGAACTGAGTTCCTCCAGCGTTTTGTGTGTGCTGCTCAAGATCTCCAGCATCTGCAGAAACTCTTGCATTTGTGACAGGCTGGTCCTCAGCTGCTGGGCCAACGTACACGAGACATACAGTATGGAACTCTGAATGGTATAGGACATAGGAGTAGAACTAGGCCATTCAGCCCATCGAGTTTGTTGAAGGATGTCAGACAGGTTGAGACAGGAAGGGAAATTTTTAAATGGAAAAATTGGTTAATTATTGTCAAATAAAACATACAACAGCAGAGCATACTATGGGCCCTTTGGCCCACAATGTTGTGGCAACCTATGTAAACCTGTTTCACCATCAATCTAACTCTTATCTCTTAAAAGGCCTATAACCCTCTATTTTTCTAACATTCATTTGCCTGCCTAAGGGCCCTTTAATGTCCTTATTTTATCAGCCGCTACTACTGCCCCTGGCAGTGTGTTCCAAGCATGCACAACTCTCGGTGTAAAAAAACATACCTCTGCAGTTTCCTCCACTTACCTGAAACTGATGCCCTCTGCTATTGGCCATTGCTGCCTTGGGCTGTCCGCCATCTTAGCTAGAGCACAGTGAGATACATTGTTTACATGCCCTCCTTACAAGTCCTTTCATTACAACAGAGCTTTGAGGTGGTACAAGGGAAAACAATAACAGAATGTTTGTAGACCAAGAACGCAAAAGATTCTGCAGATGCTGGAGATACCGCCCCCACCCCCCCCCCCCCGGCAAGTATCCCTCCAAGTGGCAGAAATGCTACATCAGCCCCATTCACCTCCTCATTCACCTCTGTTCAGGGCCTTAAACAGTCTTCCAGCTGAGGCAACACTTCACCTGTGAATCCGCTGGACTCGTCTATTGTGTGTGCTGCTCCTGATGTGGCCTCCTTTACATTGGTGAGACCCGTTATAAATTGGGTGACTGATTCGCCGAGCACCTCTGCTCAATACATGGTATGTTTTGTAACTCTGAAATATCAAACTCACGTACTTTAACATATAACCTGTAATGAATTATTTAAACAAAGAATATATTTACTGTATTATACAAATATTACTGAAGTTTTAAATACGCAACATGCCACCAAAAGCAACATTTCCGGTTGGGCAACTTTTCTAGTTCCTATCCCCATTCCTGTTTCAACTTTTTGGTTCATGGTCTCCTCTTTGCCACAATTTTTTTTTGAGGCCACTCTCAGGATGGAGGAGCAACACTTCATATTCCACCTCTGTAGCCTCTAACCTGGTGGCATGAACATCGATATCTCCTTCCCAAAATCTTTTCCTTTTTTCCTTTTCCTCTCCCCTTTCCCTCTTCCATTCCTCACCCTGGCTTCTTACCTCTTCTCCTCACCTGCCTATCACATCCCCCTGATGCCCCGCCTTCTTCCCTTCCATAGTCCACTCTCCTATCAGATTCCCTCGTCTCCAGCCCTTTACCTTTCCTACCCACCTGGCTTCACCTTGTCCTCCTTCCTTTCCCTCCAACTTTTAATTCTGATACCTGACCACTTCCTTTCTGGTCCTGAAGCAAGGTCTTAGCCCAAAACATTAACTGTTTATTAATTTCTGTAGATGCTGCCCAGCTGGCGGAGTTCCTCCAACATTTTGTGTGTACGGCAGAATAAAGTGTTACAATTACAAAGAAAGTGCAGTGCAGATAGACAATAAGGAGCAAGGCTGCACAGGTTAGATTGTGAGATCAAGGTCTGTCTTATTGTATGAGGGGAGCATTCAATTGCTTTATAACAGTGGGATAGAAGCTGTCCTTGAACCAGAACTATAAAAGTGAAGGGTGGAATTGGGATTCATGATGGACCTGGGTCAATCTGTCCGTGTCCTTTGCTAGTTCAGTCCACCAATCGCCGTCTCACCATTTTAGATTAGCCATCTCCCTTTTCCACTCTCAATCCTGATGCCTGCTTCTCATTACTACCATTGGGAAGGAGGTAGAGGAGCCTGAAGTCCCACTCTGAATGATTTAAAACACTTTCATCCCCTTAGTCATCGGAGTTCTGAATGGTCTATGAATCTATGAACACTGACTCACTACTTTCTGCTCCATTTAATCTTGTAACTTATAGCAATTTATAGTCAAGGGGTTGTCCAAACTGTTCAGTGCATCACTGGCATCAGCCTACCCGCCATCAAGGACATATGCTGCGTATGTGTATATCGAAAGGTGCCAGAAAAGGGCCAGTAACACGATGAAGGATCCCACCCATCCTGTTCATGGACTGTTTGTCCCACTCCCATCAGGGATGAAGCCATGTCAGGACTCAAAAACAGTTCCTTTACCCAAGTAGTAAGCCCGATCAGCAACTGCACCCACTAACCCACCCCGTCACACCCCAACCACCACTACTTTATCATTTCCTGTCAGTCACCTTATGTATAGACTCTCCAGTGTCTAACATCATTTTATGGACATACAATCAATTTATGTATATAAGCTAACTAAAGAATTTGTATTTATTCTGCTTTTATTATTATTTTGTGTTTTGGCACTGCATCGGAACCAGAGTAATGCTCCCTTTATACTTGCTACTGGAAATGGCATTAAGCAATCTTCAATCTTCAATCTTCAATATTCAACCTTCAAGCTTCAATTTTATACCTTTGCTGCTGACTGCTGCCACAAAATGACACATTCCATGTCATTGAAGAGGGTGACAAGAAGTCGGATTCTGCTTTTGGTGCAGGATTTCGACTGGAAAGCTGTTCGATTTCTTTCAGCCCACAGGTGCTGAGCTCCTCCGGCAGATCATTGGAGGCTCCAGGTTCCAGCATCTGCCGCTCCGTCAGACTTGACAGCTTTGAACAATTGTGTACTTCAGTGGTAACAGCAGTGAGGAATATGAACAGTTTATGAGAGGCATGGACAGGGTGGATAGTCAGTACCTGTTTCCCAGGGCACCAATAGCAAACACCAGAGGGCATATGGTACAAAATCAAGGGGAGGAAGTTTAGGGGAGACATCAGGGGTAAGTTTTTTACACAGAGGGTTGTGAGTGCCTGGAATGACTTGCCAGGACTGGTGGTGGAGGCTAAAACATTAGGGGTATTTAAGAGCCTCTTGGACAGGCACATGGATGAAAGAATAATTGAGGGTTATGGGGTAGTGTGGGTTTAGTACTTTTTTTAAAGTATTATATGGGTCGGCACAACATGGAGGGCTGAAGGGCCTGTACTGTGTTGTAATGTTCTCAGGTGGCTGCAGAGGCTGATCTTCGATCCACATTATCGGGATATCAGTGTGGATTCCCTTTATGACGAATGCCTGTATCTGACTTTGTTTAACATGGAGGGGCTGACACACGGGCAGCCACCACACAGTCTGTGACAGATTGGAGCCGGGGTCCAATCACATGGCATGCACACACACACACACACACACACTCTCACACACACACACTCACTCACACACACACACACACACACACACACACACACACACACACACACACACACACATACACTCACTCACACACACACACACACGCACACATACACTCTCACACACACACACTCACTCACACACATACACTCACTCACACACACACACACACACACATACACACACACACACACACTCACACACACACACACACATACACTCACTCACACACACACACACACACACTCACTCTCACACACACACACACTCACACACACACACACACACATACACTCACTCACACACACACACACACACACACATACACTCACTCACACACACACACACACATACACACACACACACACACACACACACTCACACACACACACACACACATACACTCACTCACACACACACACATACACTCACTCACACACACACACACACATACACTCACTCACACACACACACATACACTCACTCACACACACACACACACACACACTCACACACACACACACATACACTCACTCACACACACACACACACACACACACACACATACACTCACTCACACACACACACACACACTCACACACACACACACACACATACACTCACTCACACACACACACACACACACATACACTCACTCACACACACACACACACACACACACTCACACACACACACATACACTCACTCACACACACACACACACACACACACTCACACACACACACACACACATACACTCACTCACACACACACACATACACTCACTCACACACACACACACACACACACACACATACACTCACTCACACACACACACACACACACACACACACACACATACACTCACTCACACACACACACACACACACACACACACACACACACACACACACACATACACTCACTCACACACACACACATACACTCACTCACACACACACACACACACACACACACACACACACACACACACACACACACACACACACACACACATACACTCACTCACACACACGCACACACACACACACATACACTCACTCACACACACACACACCACACACACACGCACACACACACACACACCTGGAATTTCCAGTTGGCGGACGATTTCCTTCCCCGCCGCTCTGTCCCGACACTTGTCGTTAACGTCACTGTTTTGATCTTTTATTGAGACTGACATATTGTGAAATCATGTACTTGGCAGGTTACAGCAGCGATTTGCCTTTGCCCTCTGCTGGGTGAGTTTAAAGGGATCACCACCTCTCTTCTTGGTAGATCATCTGCTTTCAAAGCAACCGTTGTTTTCCAAGGTCGTATCTCTTCTGCCTTCCCCACCAGTCCCCTGCAGGGTCCGCCATCGCTCGTAACCCCGAGCAGGGGGCCCTTATCGCGTGCCACCAATCGGGTTAGCTGGCCCCGGGGCGCTTCGCTACACTGCGCTCCGAGCCAAGTGTTGCAGAGGCCGGCGGCTGTGGCGGGGTCACCGCGGATGGAGCAGCAGGGCCTGGGCACGGTGGCGAAGAGCTGTGAGCAGAAGGCGGGTTCCCAGGAAAAAATAACGGGAAGCACATTTTTGTCCTTAAGATCTTGCCCAACCTTCCTTCAGAAGAGGCGCGTTCTCTCGGCTCCCGCTGTGTTTCTCCCACCTCCACCTCCTCGGTCTGCTGCCGCTGCTGCTATCCCACCACCATCTTGTTAATTCGTATAATGTTACTGGCACTATTACCATAAAACAAGCAGTCATGTAAATATGCAATAAATGATGAAAAATGGCCAGTGCAGGATGAGAGTGGGGAGTGGGGGGGAGGTACGGTTATGACTACAGGGCACTCAGACAGGGTGTGTACGTGCGTTGGGTGCCAAGAGGGTGTTCGGCAATCTGTCATCATCTTCACCACTGTAGTCTTAGTTCGATCACTCTTTGTCAGTTCCATATATATAGTTAAATGACAATGAACTTGACCTGACTTGGCTTGAAGGCATTGGATACGACGTCGGGTCTAGAATATGACCACAGGATGTGACAGAGAAATGAGCAAGGCTTCATTTTCGCTCCGGGTGACCCTGTCTGGAGCTAAGCGGCAGATGGCCGAACTCCAGTCGGTAGCACTCACAGGACCTCGGGAACTCTCCAGCCTCTCCTCCAGGACAAGGTGACGATCCTTGGAGAAATACCGACGACGATACTTCCCCAGTCTGTGCGGAGACTGTCTGATTACTAAGGATTTACCAACCTCAGCAAAGGACTTAATCATTTTGATGTGATCCGTTTATTCTTGACATTCTACCTTTGAATTTCAAACTTGCTCCGAGCTAGCTGTCAATCCAGTTTCCAGAATACATAAGTCTTCCTATGACAATTCCATTGAATTCTGTTAGCGTAATACGCTTAGGGAGTGTGTTGTGAGCTAATAAACTTCTTCAGAATCACTAAATGTCATAATATATTGATGAAGGCTCACTCATTTTTCTATCACATCCTGTGGTCTTATTCTAGATCTGAAGTTGCATCTAATGCCTTCAAGTCAAGTCAGGTCAAGTTTATTGTTGTTTAACTGTATGCATGTATACCAGCAACAAGACAAGGCTTCTCTGCACCAGGGTGTAAAGCATACATAACACACATATAACACACAATAACTTAGAAAAGTAAGAATTAAATCTACAAATGAATTATGCAAACAAAGTAAAGTGGAAAAATTAAATATTGTAGGGCGCAGTATAAACTATCTGGTGACACTTTGAATGCGATGTGGCAGGGATATCAGAAGCTTAATGGGAGAAGCTGTTTTCCATCCTGACTGTTCTTGTGTTTAAGTAACGGAGCCTCCTGCCTGATGGTAGAAAGACAAAGAGGATGCTGGATGGATGGGTGGGATCCTGAATGATGCGAAGGGCCCTGCATATGCAGCGCTCCTGATGAATGTTCCTGGTGGATGGTAGGGAGACCCCTATTACCCCCTTGGCCTTTCTCACAGTCCTTTGTAGGGGCTTTTGGTTCGATGTGCGACTGCTCCCATACCGGAAGAAGATGAGCTTCTCAGAATGCTCCCAGTGGTGCTCCTGTAAAATTCAGTTAAGAAGTTGGGGGTGGGGGAGCCTTGCTTGCTTCATTTGCTCAGGAAATGCAGGCACTGCTGCGCTTTCTTATTCAGGGAGGTGATAATGAGAGCCCAGCTGAGGTCATCCGTGATATGAACGCCCAGGAACCTTCACACTCTAACTGGTCTTGGGACATCGTGGTTAGTGTGACACAGCTCGGGCTCTCCAGAGTTCAGAGTCCTCTGAAAGAAGTTTGCATGTTTTTCCAGCAACATGCATGAGTTTTCTACAGGTGCTTTGGTTTTCTCCCACAATCCAATGACGTACTGGTTAGTAGGCTAATTACTCATTGTAAAATGTCCTGTGTTTAGGCTGAGGTTAAGTCAGTGCAACTTGGTGGGCCAGAAAGGCCTGTTCCATTCTGTGTCTCAACATAAAATAAAATTTATCAGAACCAAGAAAGTTCAAATATATGATCAAAGTATGTATATACTCAGGGCCACTTTATTAGTCTAGAGACTCTGTGTGTGAAAATCCCAGGAGATCAGTCTCTGAGATACTCAAACCACCCCATCTGGCACCAACAATCATTAAATGGTCAAAGTCACTTAGATCAGATTTCTTCCCTATTCTGCTGTTTGGTCTGAACCTCTTGACCATGACTTCATGCTTTTATGCATTGAGTTGCTGCTACATGATAGGCTAATTAGATATTTTCATTAATGAGCGGACATACGGTTGTACCTGATAAAGTAGCCACCGAGTGTATGTCACCATTTACTATCCAGACATTTATTTTCTTGCAGGATTTCACAGCAGAACAAAGAAGATTTCACAATAAAATCAATTTAAAATGACACACAAAGATTGACAAATAGCAAAAGTGCAAAAGACATTATTTATTTACTTATCAATGCTTTAAGATGGTGCTACTGAAGACATGTGACAGCTTGCTGATAGTTCAAAAGCACAGGAATTTGATTAAAGCCTTTATTAATAACACTTTTAAAAAAAACTAAATTGTGGTAAACTAACACTGCAAACAACGAAGAAGTGAGTGAGGGCAAAGCAAAGTCGAGAGATGAGTCCTGCTGGTGTGCTGCACTTGGACGTGGAGGCATGCTGGTTAGAGTGGACGATTTGGTAGGGAGAAGATGGAACAGAGGGGTTTCAATGCTTGCCCAACAAACCTGGGTATGAGGATGGATACCTCTAAGGGCCGAGGCGAATTGCAGAGGTCGAGGACAGCTTCTTTGGTAGCAAAATCCAGGTCCAAAGTGAATCACTGAGTGGCAAGTTCAAGGCCTGGAGTGATTTGCCACAGCCCAGGTCCTAATATGAGGTACAATCTACAGTTTGGGCAATCAAACTGCTGGCCTGTGTATACTGGGCAGGCAAGGTGTCACATTTTGTGTGAGGTTGGATCACTCTGGGCGCTGATCTGATTTGGAGAAGTTGAGAATGGCCTTTCCGGCCTGGACCAATTCGCTAGCTATGGAGCAGGGGCCTAGTGCAAGGTACGGACAATTTAAATGCTGGCCAAGGTAGTCTGGGGGTTTCCATCTCTGCAAGGCTAAGGATGTGAAACTGTCCTTGGCTGCTGTGCTTGGTGTCTGCAAACTTTGCCGTGATTTGCCCCATTAATATGACAAACCGGGCCTACTCCGGGGATTTGGCTCTAAGGACTCAATTTGGTTCAGAACGCTGTTGTTGTTGCTCAATTCAACTGTTTAAGTGAGTTGCTTGGTGTTTTTTCTCTTCCTCTGTGGGCACTGCGGTTGGGGGGGGGGGGGTTGTTCTTATTATTTTAATTGGGTTCTTTCCGGTTCCCTTCTTTGTGACTGTCTGTAAGCAAACAAATCTCAAGGATGTATAATATTTCCATTCTTTGATAATAACTGCACTTTGAAACTTGAAACTTTGAAACATTGATATAAATAAAGTGATAAATAAACAAACAAAATATTATAATAATAATAATAGATAAATAGCGGGGACATCAGTTGTAGAGTAAAATACCTTGAACTTTGCAATGCAATTGAGCATCAAGGGAAAGTGACTAGACTTCCTCCTATGGGAGAAATTCATTGGCTGGCACTGGTGCTGCACAAATGTTAGTTGCCAGTAGCGACACAATCAGTAGGTGTTAAATTGACTGTGGTAAACATGGTGGATGAACTAGGATGGTATCCTTGGCTACAAGAGTAGCTAACAGGCCAGAACTAGAGAATCAAAATCAAGGAACTATCGATTTCACTGCTCCAAGCAAACTGATGCTAACTGCAGTGCATGTATAATTAGATAAAGCGGATGATAAGTGTGCATTATCAGCTCTTGGCAGATATCATGAAAATTACATCTAGGGCAGTGCAAAACTCCAAGAAATTCCACCACTTTTCCTGTGCTTCCATCAAAGCTTATTAGAGGGCATAACTTGTCAGTGGATCTGCACTGCAAAATTACATCTGACACGCCGAGTCACTGATCAGCCTCTTAATTAATCCGTTCCTTCAAAGCAGAGACTCTGAGGTGTAATCAGACACTGAGATGATCAGTGCTTACGCACGTGGCAACATGAAGTCATGCATCAGCCACATTAAAAATGAACAGTTGCAAATACCTCATTATATCTGGTGGTGCTTAAACTGCGGAATGAAACAGTCCCACAGCACGGGAAAAGCAGAAAACACAGCTTCCTCCTCACTCCAGTGTTCTCAACTTACACTCAGTGACCACCTCATTGGGTACACCTGCTCGTTAATGCAAATATCTAATCAGCCAATCATCCGGCAGCAACTCAATGCAGCAAAGCATGCGGGCATGGTCGGGAGGTTCAGTTGTTGTTCAGACCAAACATCAGAATGGTGAAGAAATGTGATCTAAGTGACTTTGACCCTGGAATTATTGTTGGTGCCAGATGGGGTGGCTTGAGTATCTCAGAAGATGCTGATCTCGTGGGATTTTCACCCCATAACAGCCTCAAGAGTTTACAGAGGATGGTGCAAAAAAACAAAAATACATCCAGTGAGCAGCAGTTCTGTGGGTGAAGACGTCTGGTTAATGAGAGAGGTCAGAGGAGAATGGCCAGACTGGTTCAAGCTGACAGTGACACGAACAACCACACATTGCGACAGAGGTGTGCAGAAGAGCATCTCTGAATGAATAACATGTTGGACCTCGAGGTGGATGGGCTACAGGAGCAGAAGAACTGGCCAGTTTCTATTCCCATATCTAATGAAGAGGCCACTGCATGTAGATGCCACTCATGTAGTTTTGCCATTTTGGAAGTCGCTGCGATAAACCAGTAGAAAACAACTGTGAAACTTCTCTACCAATGATAAGCAAGGTGGATGAAGTAAGGAACAAGACTGACATTTAACTCTTATTAAAGTAACAAGTTTGCCACCACTAGCAACAATTGCCACTCATGGTTATAGCTTGAAGCAATTACACTTCTCCCTGTTGTAAGACACATTTCTTGGTGTTCGCTAAAGCAGAGAGTAGTCTCTCAGCAACTGTGTTCTGTCTGACACTGCCACGATATTCTATATTCTAGAGAGGAGAGGGCTGCAGAAAGGCAGGCAAGATCCTGGTTTCATGATGCACTCTTCTGCTGCAGTTGTCTGTGGCCTGAGGGATTTACTGTATAATCACCCTGTTGTTTCCTAGGCTAATAGGCTGCCACTTCTGGCTTTGTGAAGCGTACCCAATGACATGGAGCCGGGGAATGAACTGATCTGTCGAGACGGCTGCAATTTTACAGGGAACAAAATAACAAAGTTTTTCCTCAGAAGCTAAGTACTAAACATAAGCAGACAAGCCAAATGAATTATTTATGTCAGAGGCAGTCGAGCCAGTGGTAAGAACAGGCGACACTGGAACAGGAGCAGATATAGTGGCCTTTGTCCGTCCTTCACCATTTACTGTGAACGTGGTTGATTTTCATCTTCTGACAACCTGATTCCACATTCTTCAACTCCCTCGGTATTCAAAAATTCAATAATACAGAAATCTTGGATATGTGTGAGGTGAGGACAAGGAGGGCTTCAGCAATATCAATGAAGGGTTTTATTGACTACCAGCAAACACATCTGCCCCTCCCTCCCTCTCTCCATTTTCCACAGAGATTGCTGTCTACGTGATTCCTTTGTCCATTTGTCCCCCTGCGCTGATCTCTCCCTCCGCAAGAGCAAGTGCAACACCTGCCCATTCATTTCCTCCATCACCGTCATTCAGGGCCCCAGGCAGTCTTTCCAAGTGAGGTGGCACTTCACCTGACTCCTCCACATCGATGAGACGCGGCCTAGATTGGGCAACTGCTTTGTTGGTTACCTTTGGTCCATCCACAACAATCAGGCCACATCTCCATTCCTATTCCCACATGTCCTTCTGTGGCCCCCTCTACTGCCATGATGAGGTACCTCTCTCATGTTCCATTTGGGTAGCCGATAGCCTGATGGCATGAACATCCATTTCCATATCTTCCAACAGGTTCTCGCTCTCCCCCTTCTGTCTTTTTTACATTCCACATCCTTGCTCTCCTCTTGCCCCTTCTCTTCACCTCACCTACCCATCACCTCCCTCTGGTGCCCCTCCTCCTTCCCTCTTTCCTATGGTCTAATCTCCCATCCTATCAGATATTTCTTCTTCCAGCTTTTACCTTTTCCACCTATCACCTCCCAGCTTCTTACTTCATCCTTCCTCCCCCACCCACCATTTGTTTTTCTGGCTTCTTCCCCCTCCACTTCCAGTCCTGATAAAGAGTCTCGTCCCAAAACACCGATTCATTATTATTTTCCATAGGTGCTGCCTGACCTGCTGAGTTCCTCCACCATTTTGTGTGTGTTCTCTGGATTTCTAGCGGCTGCAGGATCCCTTAGAACATAGAAATCAGGAACAGGCCCAAATAAATAAATTAGCAATCGAATGGCCGGATGTTAATTCCCGGATTGCATTAATCCCGGATGTATAGAGTTAAAAATAGTCTACCTCCGGTTTGCGGGCACTTCAGGGTGAGGGCAACTGGTTTAGATGTCACACATAAAAGAAACCCCAGCTTCTCCAAACTTAATGTCAGCCAACCACAGGCCTGTGACTGCAATTTGGTAAGCCTGGACCTCTGGGTCAGTAGCTTGTTGAGCTACCATGTTGGCATAGTCAACCCCTATGTGTACGACCTCAATGGACGGCCATGAAAGGCAATCAGACATGACATTATTTTCCTCTTGATATGTTGTATAACAGTTGTGAGATCTGGTATGTAGTGCAGTCCGAGGGTCTGATATTTTGGTCATCGTGTGCACGAGGGGTTTGTGGACAATAGAAGAAAATGAAAATGGTGGATAGCTAGACAAAGATGAGGAAGCTCACGGTCAAACGTGCTGTACTCCCTTTTGGGGGAATGGAGCTGCTGGCTGAAGAAGGCGAGTGGCTGCCACTTGGCTCCAACCGACTGTTCATGCACAGCACCTCATAGTCTGAGGCGTCAGGAGTAATGGCTGGGGAGCGGTGCTCCAGTGGGATTGCTCTGGACAGAGCTCCTATGGTTTGTCACCTGGTTTGTGTCCGCTGATCAGTCAAGCACGTGATTAGGGATAGTGCCTTTAAGCCCGCTATACAAGGGGAGCATAAGTTCAGCCGCTCGGAGAACAAACTGCTGATAGAAATCCAACATGCCTAAAAAATCCTGTAGATTTTCAGTAGTGTAGGGTGGTGGGAAATCCATAATGGTGACTACTTTTGAGGGAGAGGTTTCGCAACTTCTGCAGAGCTGCGATGGCCGAGGAAGTCAATGGTCGGCAGAGATGCGATGGCCGAGGAAGTCAACGGTCGGCAGAGATGCGATGGCCGAGGAAGTCAACGGTCGGCAGAGCTGCGATGGCCGAGGAAGTCAACGGTCGGCAGAGCTGCGATGGCCGAGGAAGTCAACGGTCGGCAGAGCTGCGATGGCCGAGGAAGTCAACGGTCGGCAGAGCTGCGATGGCCGAGGAAGTCAACGGTCGGCAGAGCTGCGATGGCCGAGGAAGTCAACGGTCGGCAGAGCTGCGATGGCCGAGGAAGTCAACGGTCGGCAGAGCTGCGATGGCCGAGGAAGTCAACGGTCGGCAGAGCTGCGATGGCCGAGGAAGTCAACGGTCGGCAGAGCTGCGATGGCCGAGGAAGTCAACGGTCGGCAGAGATGCGATGGCCGAGGAAGTCAACGGTCGGCAGAGATGCGATGGCCGAGGAAGTCAACGGTCGGCAGAGATGCGATGGCCGAGGAAGTCAACGGTCGGCAGAGCTGCGATGGCCGAGGAAGTCAACGGTCGGCAGAGATGCGATGGCCGAGGAAGTCAACGGTCGGCAGAGCTGCGATGGCCGAGGAAGTCAACGGTCGGCAGAGCTGCGATGGCCGAGGAAGTCAACGGTCGGCAGAGATGCGATGGCCGAGGAAGTCAACGGTCGGCAGAGCTGCGATGGCCGAGGAAGTCAACGGTCGGCAGAGCTGCGATGGCCGAGGAAGTCAACGGTCGGCAGAGCTGCGATGGCCGAGGAAGTCAACGGTCGGCAGAGCTGCGATGGCCGAGGAAGTCAACGGTCGGCAGAGCTGCGATGGCCGAGGAAGTCAACGGTCGGCAGAGCTGCGATGGCCGAGGAAGTCAACGGTCGGCAGAGCTGCGATGGCCGAGGAAGTCAACGGTCGGCAGAGCTGCGATGGCCGAGGAAGTCAATGGTCGGCAGAGCTGCGATGGCCGAGGAAGTCTATGGTCGGCAGAGCTGCGATGGCCGAGGAAGTCTATGGTCGGCAGAGCTGCGATGGCCGAGGAAGTCAATGGTCGGCAGAGCTGCGATGGCCGAGGAAGTCAATGGTCGGCAGAGCTGCGATGGCCGAGGAAGTCAATGGTCGGCAGAGATGCGATGGCCGAGGAAGTCAATGGTCAGCAACCCAAGCTGGCCTTTAGCAGGGTTAATAATCAAACCCTGTTGGCTTAAGCGCTCAAAAAGTTTGCGGACATGAGATGTGTTCAGATTTGGATGCACTGGTGACGAGTATGTCATCCAGGTAAACAAAAAGAAAATCTAAGTCTTTTAATATAGAGTTCATTGTGTTGGAAGGAACATTCTGCATTTTTCAGTCCAAACGGCATGCACAGAAACTCTTACAAAACAAATGGAGTTATCACAGCAATTTTGGGAATCTCCTCCGAGCACACAGGCACCTGATGGTAGCCCCTAATTAGACTGACTTTGGAAAAAAATTAACTTTCCAGCTAAACACGCCGAAAAGTCTCAGATGTGTGGGATCAGGTAATGTTCGGGGGTGGTGACCTCTTTAAGGTGTCGGTAATTGCCACATGGCAGTAACCACCATCAGACTTAGGGACCACATGGAGGGGCAAAGCCTAGGGGTTATTCAACTGGTGTACAATGCCAAGTCCTTCCATGTTGGCCAACTTAGCCCTCGCGGTTGCCATCTTTTCTGGGTCCAGTCTATGTGCACGGGCATGGACTGGCAGGCCAGTTGTGGGAATGTGGTGCTCTACCCCACACTGTGTGACTGTAGTGGAGAACGTAGACTTGGCGAGGTTTGGGAATCCATCCAGCAGGCGAGTAAACCCACATTCGGTGGTACATGTGCTTGACAGATTCGTTGTGGGGAACTTACTGGGGGAGCAGGGTAACGACCCAAAGTCCTTGACACCCACAACCTGGCAGTTCTTAAAATCAACTAATCATCATTGGGCGCACAGGAAATCTGCACCGAGCAGAGGGCTAGCTGCTTTAGTCAGGATGAAGTCCCATGTAAAACACCTGTGGTGAACTACATATACCTGTCTGGACATGCCCCCCCCCACTGACTGCTCCTGTGGCTCCTCCCACAGACCCCAGTATAAAGGCGGTTGGAGCCACAGACCTTTCTTCAGTCTCCAGGATGTTGTGTGATGGTCACTTGCTGCTTGTGCTTTCTTCCAGCCAATAAAAACCTACCTTAACCCACATCTCAGAGTTATTGATGGTGCATCAACACCACCCACTGAAACAGAGTGTCACCCATAGTGTCTTGTAAGTCCAGATCCTGCTGCCGTTGGCGGCCTCCCACGAGGTTCCATCACTCTTTGCCTTCTCATTAATAGGCGATGCTGGCAGCGCACCCACCTGAGCACCCATGTCACACAGGAAGCATCATTCTGAAAGGGCGTCAATACTGAATTGGACAATCCTGGCAGCCGGAACCCACAGTGCTCACAGAGCTCTGATGTCCCGATGTGCTGGCATTTTATGTTTAAAATAACAAATAATTTATTGTAATCAGAACACTGAACACAAGGCATCACACCAGCCCAGCCTCTTAAAATGAACCCTGCCACATAGTAGAATTTGATGTGGTCCACAGCAATTTCTCACAGCACGATTGTGCCTCGATTTGTACAAGCCAAGTGGTGGCATTTTGCTCCCAAAACTCTGGTAGTTTCAAAGCGACTGTGTTGGCTGACATGTTCAATAGCTCTGAGATCGTCCGAGAGCATCGGGTCACCAATGTAGGTTTTCACATATAAAATGGTGTGAGGCATTTTGGGTTTAAAATAAACTGTAACAAATAATTTATTGTAATCAAAAGACTGAACACAAATCATCACATCAGACCAGCATCTTAAAATGAATCCTAACTCAATGTCGGTGGTTGAGAATATTGTACGTTTTCACTAGTTTACCCGACAGACCTACCAAAGAGCAATGCTTCAAATTTGGCCGGATTAAACTGCATTTTCCATCTCTCTGCCCATATCTGCAACTGATCTATATCCCACTGCCAGTCTTCTGTGCAACACCACTAATCTTCATATCATCTGCAAACTTACAAACCCGCCTATTTACATTTTTATCCATCACTAACAGGAGAGTTCCCAGCATAGATTCCTGTGGATCACAGATCACCAGCTAGAATAAGTCACTTCAACCACTACCCTCTGTTCTGTGTTTAAGAAATTGCTTATCAATCTCAGTATTTGGTCCTTAATATTCTAATGTAGAAAATGTGAAATTCAAATCATATCAGCGAGGCCTGTGCAAGAGTTGCCACACTTTCAGTGGGAAAATAGCATGGCTATAACTCACTAACCCTCACCAAATGCACAATGGAGAGGATGACCACAATTCACTAACCCTCACCCTCTAATGTACATTGGAGAGAATGCTGACTGGTGTATCACAGCTTGATATTGGAAACACCAGTGTTCAACGATGGAAAAGCAAACAAAAGGTAATGGATACGGCCCAGTCCATCACAGAAAAAGCCTTCCCCACCACTGAGCACATCTACAAGCAGCACTGCTAGAAGAAAGCAGGATTCATCACCAAGGATTCCCACTGCCCAGGCCATGCTCCCTTTCTCTACTACCAACGGGCAGGAGATACAGGAGCTTTAGGGTCCACACCATTAGGTTCAGGAACCATTATTACCCCAAAACCATCAGGCTCCTGAAGCAGTGTGGATAACTTCACTCTCATTCATGCTAATGTGACTCCATAACCAATGGACTCAATTCCAAGAACTCTACAACTCGTGTTCTCAGTATTATTTATTTACTATTTTCTATTTATTATTTGCATGATTTATCCTCGTTTGATAAGTGTAGTTTTTCATAAATTCTACTGTGCTTCTTTATTTCCCTGTAAATGCTCACAAAAAAGTGAATTTCCCTGTAGTATACGGTGACATATATGTACCTTGTTAATCAATTTACTTTGAACTTTGATCTGCTTTTAAATAACTCACTAATTCCATCAGTACATCTTTGGAACGTGGGAGGAAACTGGAGTATTGGGAGGAAACCTATGCGGTCAGGGAGAAAGTTAAAAACTTACAGATAGCTGTGGGATGTGAACCTTGATCAATGCATGTGGGACTATAGAGTGATGTGCTTACTGTTATGTTACTGTGCCAACCCTTGATAATGAGAAAGGCTGAGCGATGCAAATGAAGGGTCTTGATCTGAAATACTGAGTCTCCCCTTCCCTTCATAGATGCTGACTGACCAAATGATTATTTTTTGCTCTCAATGCCAGCTTCTGCACTCTTGTGTCTTCTACCCTGATCCAATCCTTTGTGCTGGTGATTGCTAGATGGGTATGCTGCTCTGCGCCAATGTGATACCATGGCCAGCTTGAAAATATGTTCAAGTTTATTGCCATTCATCCATACACAAGTATATCATAGAGTCATTGATTCATAGAAAAGTACAGCACATAAACAGGCCCTTCGGTCCATCTAGTCCATGCTGAACCATTTAAACTGCCTACTTCCATAACGCTCCATACCCCTACCATCCATGTACCTATCCAAACTTCTCTTAAATGTTGATATCAAGCTTATATTCACCACCTTTACTAGCAACTCATTCCACACTATCACTACCCTCTGAGTGAAGAGGTTTCCCCTCACTCTTAAATTTTTTACCTTTCACCCTTAACCCATGACCTCTAGTTGTACTCCCACCCAACCTTGGTGGAAAAAGCCTGCTTGCATATACCCTATCGATACCTCCCAAATGTTTGTGTACAATCTCCTCTTAATCTTCTGCTCCAAGGAAGGTTAACTATTCAATCTTCCCGAGTAACTCAAGTCCTCAAGACCCAGAGAAATCCTTGTAACTTTCTCAGTACTCGTTTAACCTTTTCTACATCTTTCCTGTAGGTAGATTGCCAAAACTGCACACAGTACTCCAAAGTAGACCTCAGCAATGTCTTATGCAACTTCAACATAACTTCCCATCTCCTGTGGTCAATACTTTGGATTATGAAGGCCAATGTGCCAAAAGCTTTCTTTATGACCCTGACAACCTGTGCTGTACATTGGATGAATTATGTACCAGTATTCGTAGACCCCTTTGTTCTACCACAGTCCTCGGTGCCCTACCATTCACTGGGTGAAAGATCTACTTGGCTGGTCCTACCACAGTGCAACACCTCACACTTGTCTGTATTAAATTCCATCTGCCATTTTTCAGCCTATTTTTCCAGCTCATCCACATCCCACTGATAGTTTTTGTTTCTGTCCACTAAATCCCCAATTCCTCTGCAAGCTTGTTGATCCAGTCAACCACATTATTGTCCAGATCGTTGTCATAGATGACAAACAACAGTGGACCCAGCACCAAACCCTGTGGCACACCACTAGTCACAAGCCTTCAGTTAGAGAGTAAACCATCTACTACCGCTCTCTGGCTTCTCCCACAAAGCCAATGTCTAATCCAGTTTGCTACCTCATCTTGAATGCCGAGCGACTGAACATTTCTGACCAACCTCCCAGGTGGGACCTTGTCAAGTGTTTTGGAAAAGTCCATATAGACAACGTCCACTGCCTTGCCTTCATCAGTTTTCCTGGAAACTTTCTTGAAAACTCTATAAGATTGGTTAGACAATGACTTACCATGCATAAAGCCACGCTGATATCCCTAATCAGTCTCTGTCTACCCAAATACTCATATATCCGGTCCCTTAGAATACCTTCCAATAACTTTCCCACTACTGATGTCAGGCTAACCGGCCTATAATATCCTGGTTTATATTTAGAGTTTCTCTTAAATAGCGGAACAACATTAGCTATACTCTAATCTTCTGGTACCTCACCCATCGCTAAGGATGATTTAATGTAAAAATCTGGGTAATTTCTGCACTTGCCTCACGCAGGGTCTAAGGGAACATCTTGTCAGGCCCTAGGGATTTATCCACCCTAATCTGCCTCCTCAGCAAACACCTCCTCCTCTGTAATCTGTGTAGAATCCTTGCAATTGATGCTGCTTTGCCTTACTTTTATAGACTCTGTGACCATCTCTTGAGTAAATACAGATGCAAAAAATGTACTTAAGGAATCCCCCATAGAGGACCCATTTTGTCTCTTGCAATCCTTTTGCACTTAATGCATCTGTAACACCGTTAGGATTCTCCTTCACCTTGTCTGCTAAGGCAAAATCCTGGCTCCTTTTAGCCCCCCTGGTTTCTTTCCCAAGTGTTCTCTTGCATTTCTCTTTCTCTTAATTAGGGCCTCAATGTCACTTGAAAATTATTTTCCCCACACCTGTTATCTTTGCCTTTTATTCTGACAGGTACGTACAAGCTTGTACTCTCAAAATTTCTCTTCTGAAGGCCTCCAACTTACCAAATACACCTTTGCCAGAAAACAGTCTGTCCCAATTCACCCTCACTAGATCCTTTCTGATGCCATCAAAATCGGCATTTCTCCAACTTAGAATCTCAACCCATGGACCAGTTCTAACTTTTTGCATATTTACTTTGAAACTCATGGGCAGATGAGACATTGTTCCTCCAAATCAAGGTGTATATGTTATACGTATACAGTAACTTACGCATATAACACATAGATTACATAATATTACCACAAATAAATTAACAAATATGTTTAGAAGTAAACAGTATAACATGACTGATGCAAATGAGGCCTGGGTGGAGCCAAGGGGTTCAGTAGTCTTACGGCCTGGGAGAAGAAGCTGTTTTCCACTCTAACAGGTTTTGTCCTAATGCAGAGGAGCCTCCTGCCTGACGGTAGGGGGTCAAAGAGATTGTTGGACAGATAGGATGGGCACTGACAATGCTAAGGGTGCTGTGAATGCAGCAATCCTGATAAATATCTCTAATGGGATAAAAAAGTGATAAATAAATGGTCTGGGTGTGCTGTAACCAGATTTGAGGATGATACATTAGCAGAGAGTTGAGAGAACCCAATAAATGCAAGGGGATGAGCTGTGGCATACTGGTACTGTCTGTAAGGAGTTTGTATGTTCACCTGGTGACCGTGTGGGGTTCCTCTAGGTGCTCCCCTTTCCCGCCTCATTCCAACAACATTCCGTTTAGTTGTTGAAGTGGTGACATGGGTGGAACTGGGTGGCGCGGGCTCATTGGGTCGGAAGGGCCTGTTACGGTGCTGTATCTCTAAATTTAAAAATTACAAGGTGTACATTGAGCAAGTAAGTGGCAAAAAGCTGGTAAATGGATGACGATTGGGGGGGGGGGGGTGCAGAATGTAAACTCATCCACTTGGAAAGAAGCACGATGAAGTGATTTTTATTTTATATAAATATTTTGATACTGAGGGCAGAACCATTGAAGACATTTCTAAGAGGCAGAACCTCCAGAAGGCAGAATCTATCATGAAGGAGCCTCACCATGTCCTCTTCTCATTCCTACCACCGGGGAGGAGGTACAGGAGCCTGAAGTCCCACACCTAATATTTTAGGGTCAGCTTCCTCCCCTCTGCCATCAGATTTCTGAACGGTACATGAAAATTCTTATTCCTCTTTTGCACTTTATAATTCATTTATTGCTAATTATAGTAATTTTTAAGTCATTCAATGTACTGCTGCCACAAAACGACGTATTTCAATGCAAGTGTGAATGGCGTTGAACCTGATTCCGATTCTCGTTCTGGTTCATCATCCTTTTGCTCACTAACCATCCTCAGCTCCTGGTTTGACAGCTTGTTCACCGGAGCTCTTTTTAGCAAAGGGCTTCTGTTGCGGTCCATATTCAATGTTCGCAATAAGGTCGTGTGCTGGGGCTGGTAGCCCACATCCCCCTGGAAGGCCACAGGAATCCACTAAGCAGTACTGAAAAGGCTGCATTGTCCAGAACACATCACAGGAAAAGCCCTCCCCACCTTTGAGCACATTTATAAGGAGCGCTGCCACAAGAATGCAGCATCCATCATCAGGGACCCCCACCATCCAGACTGTGCTCTCTTCCCACTGCTGCCATCAGGAGGGAAGTACAGGAGCTTCAGGACCTGCGCCACCAGTTCAGGAACTGCTATTACCCCTCAACCATTAGGCTCTTGAATGGGTGTGGATAACTTCACTCAGCCCAACACTGAGCTAATTCCACTTTCAATTATTCTACAACGCATAAGATCGTAAGATATAGGAGCAGAAGTAGGCTATTCGGCCCATTGAGTCTGCTCTGTCATTCAATCATGGGCTGATCCAATTCTTCCAGTCATTCCCACTCCCCTGCTTTCACCCCACACCCTTTGATGCCCTGGCTAATCAAGAACCTATTTATCTCTGCCTTAAATACACCCAACGCCAGTGTTGTTGTTGTGTTCATGTTCTCAGTATTATTTATTAATTATTTGCACAATTTATTTTGTTTTGCATATTGGCTGCTTGTCAGTCATTTTTATGTGTTGTTTTTCATTACTTATATTGTGCCTCTTTATTTCCCTGTGAATGCCGACAAGAACAGGAATCTTAGGGTGGTGTATGGAGATATATTTGTACCTTGTTAAACGTCACTCACCTTGACATGAACTGATCCACACCCTACTTTCAAGGACTCTACAACTTATGTTCTTAATATTATTAATTGATTAATTTCTCTATTTTTTTTGTATTTTATTTATTGTTATTAGATTGTTTTTGTACTTGCAATTGGTCTTTTTTGCACATTTGTTGTATGCCTGACTTTGTGTATAGCTTTTCATTGATTCTATTGCATTTCTTTGTTGTCCTGCGAATACCTGCAAGAAAATGAATCTCAGTGTGGTATTTAGTGACATATATGCACTTTGATAATATATTTATTTTGTACCTTCATGGGGACAGCTCATACCACCTTTCCAAGGGCAGCTAAGAACGGACCTCGACAAAGAGGGCCTGATAACATAAGAGAAACTCAGAGCTAAAAAATAAGTTCCATCAGGAAGACACTTCACCTGCATCACAAGATAATTATCTCAGTTTCACATCTTTCAGGATGTCTGTATAATATTGTTCCAAGTCTCTATTCTTGATGCAACAAAAGAAAAAAAAATGGGAAGCAATCTCTTTAATTAGGCTAAGAGAATGAACGTGCTGCTCACACAGAGCAGAAAGATTGTTAGTCTAGAAGCTCATTAGGGGAATTTACTGTCTCTCGATGAACATAAACACAAGGAAAGAGGTGACAGTTGCTGACGTTTTCTCCTCTTACTCTTCGCTGAAGACTCTGTGCTCCAAGTTTGTCCTATTAATCGATTTAAATGTATTTATTCTCCAGACACTTTCTCTTCCTTGTCTTCCTTAATCTTTCTCAATTTGCCTCCTTATCTTTCTTGACCTGCTTGTCACTGTCCTTGAATCTCTTATTCTTTGCCTGGCCCTGTTTCTTGCAGCAGGAGGGGGGGGGGGGAGCTGATTAATCTGTGGCCCCTCTCCGTCAGAACCAGAGTAATAAGAGACAATTTTGTTTCTCCCATCCAAATATTGGTCTTGCCAAGTACAGCTTCATTTAATCCGTTTGCTAACTAATTAGTTTGTATGTGTTGTCACTGCGATGCACATCTGGGCCAATTAATATTTCTGCAAGTGTACCAGGCATGCATGTGTGTTAGGGTGGCAGAATTTGGAAGGAAGTCGAATTCATGCATGCTGCAAGTTTGTTTTAGTAAACTGGGAACATCTGTCATCATCTGTACCTAACCGCCCCCACGATGATCTGTCACCAATCAGCGCACAGCCTGGGCTGGTTTCTGCAGCCGAACGTTGGGGTGAGGTTCCAGCAATCAGCGCAGACACTCAGAGTGGAATTCTCTCAATATTTTCCAACTGACGGGAGACCAAGTCAAGCTCTGACTGACTTTCTCTGTATGTTCTGGGCAGCTCTACACTCAGTGACCACTTTATTAGGGCTACCTATACAGTTACCTATTAATGCAAATAAGCTTGTCCCTCCCCACTAATTTCCCTCCTGGTCCTTATCCTTGCAAGTGGAACAAGTGCCACATCGGCTCCTACACCTCCTCCCTCACTACCACTCAGGGCTCAAGTGAGACGACACTTCACCTGTGAGTCTGTTGAAGACATCTATTGTACCTGGTGCTCCCGGTGTGGCTTCCTGTTTATCGCTGAGATTTATACTGGGAGACCGCTTCACTGAGCACCTTCACTCCGGGATCTCCCGGAGCCCACCCATTTTAATTCCCATTCCCATTCCCATTCCGACACGTCAGTCCACAGCCTCCTCTACTGCCAAGTGGTTCATTGGATGTTCAGATCAAACATCAGAATGGGGAAGAAATGTGATGTATGGGACCTTGACATCTTTGGTGCCAAACAGCCTGGTCTGAGTCTCTCAGAAACTCCTGATCTCCTGGGGTTTTCACACACAACAGACTCAAGAGTTTACCGAGAATGGTGTGAGAAACCAAAAGCATCCAGTGAGCGGCAGTTCTGTGGGTGAAAACACCTCGTACATGAGAGAGATCAGAGGAGAATGGCCAGACTGGTTTACGCTGACAGGAACCGTGGCTCCTCCCACAGACCCTGGTATAAAGGTGATTGAGGCCTGTGCCCTGCCCTCCAGGATGTAGCATGGTGGTCAATTGCTGCTTGTTCTTTCTTCCAGTCAATAAAAGCCGATATCTCGCCTCACGTCTCAGAGAGTTATTGATGGTGCATCAAGGTGGGTGCAATATAAAGCCCCTATCGTGAGGGTACCTTCTGATATCTGTATCACATAGGAATTAAAATCTGCTTTTCGGGTTTATGGTTTTAAGGACAGGGAACCCATTACCGACACAAAATGATGCATTTCTCTGCATGATTCAAAGTTTCAGTGTACATATGACAAATAAACCTAATCTTTAAGCTAATCATTTAAATACTGCTGTCCCGATCCTAAAGTGCACCTAGTCCCTTTCACTCCACACCTGAGTGCTTGCTCACCTACCTTGGCTTTCGATCTTGTAACAAGTCACCACATAAAGAGTGGTGATTCAAGTGATTCAAGAGTGGTCAAATAATTAAAAAACTATGTTTGTTAACTATAATTTGAAAATTAACCTTAATTTGCCTCCCTTTTTCTGTAATCTCCAACCTCTATAATCCTCTCCCCTGCATAAACCACATTTTATAATAATTTCTAGTCCTAACTTATTCCATCCCATGACCCCACGCTGCCACCACGCCCTGACTCTGGAAGGACATGTTGATTCCACGCCCTTTCTTCTCTTTGGAACATTCTCCGACTCAGCCCTGTCCTTCCCTCAGAGGCTGAGAATCTTACTTCCAGAACGTTCTAGATAAAGTCTCTGCCCACCCTCCCCCTGCTTAGAATCCTCCTCCCTCTCAACCCTGCTACCATTCAGAAACCCCGCTCATGGCCTTATATCTACTCGGGTGGTGGAGCATGCCATAAGCATCTATGTAGAGGAATAAGTAGTCGATGCTTTGGGCTGAATGGAGAGGATGGGGTCTCCCTACCATGCCTCCTCAGCTGCCACATTTCTTTTCCCTCCTCTGCCAGTTGCGCATCCAGCTTCCCTCAAATCTTCCTTTGTCTGCAAACCCACACTTGAATCGCTCTGGGCATCCAAGTTTCTCCAAAGTTCTTTCCCGAGTTGATAGGAAGCGATAAGCACAAGGGGTTCTGCAGATGCTGCAAGCCCAGAGTAACACCCATTCACAACGCAGGATGATACAGCCGATCGGGCAGCATCCACGGAAATGAATAAACAGCCAATGTTTCGGGCCGAGACACTTCATCAGGACTTGATGTGTGGTAAGAGATTACATGTTCTAATGTAACCTCTTACCACACATTTCCTAATGTATTTGCTAAAAATATTAACATCCCTCACATTTTATTTTTCACATATTACTTTTGTTCAAATCCCTTTGTTCCATTTTACCACTCCCTTCTATGTTCAAGGACATTTTCCATCAGCTTATCTCCCTCTCTCTCACCTATGTCCCCCTTCACTTTTCCCTTCCTCCTCCTTCCCCTCTGCTTCAACTTCTCCCTCCCTCTTGCCCCCATCCTCCCCTCCTCCTTTTTCCCACTCCACCTCGCCTTACCCCCTTTTCTTTCCCCTTTTCCCCTCTATCGTTTCCCTCTCCCTCACTCTCTCCTTTGAACTCCACCGTTCTCTCTCTCCAGCTCCACCCCTCCCTCTCCTTCTCTCACCTCTCCCTCACTTACTCGAATCCATTGACCCAGTTTTCCTACCCACCCCAGTGAAACATTGTGCTCTGAATTGGACCGCGGGTGCACTGGTAGGCTCTTTGGAAATGCCTACGTGTGGTGAATTGATTCATTAGCAGACCATGTCCCTTGCCAGCAAAACACAGAAATGCTGGAGAACGCAGGGTCTGAATAAAAGTCTTCGGCCTGAATTTTGATGAACTGATTTCTCTGTCCTCTGACACGATTTCACTGGATAACTTCTTCCAGCATTTTAAGTGTTTGATTCAGATTCCATCAGCAGGACACAGTGAAAAGTTTCCCTCCGCCCCCAACCTTTTAAATCCACTCCTCAGCTTTTTTTCTCCGGTCCTGCCGTAGGGTTTCCACCTGAACCGTCGTACTCTTTTCCACAGATGCTGCCTGGCCTGCTGAGTTCCTCCAGCATCTTGTGTGGGATTTCCAGCACCTCTTGTTTGCGAAAAGCTTTTGCTTATTGATTTATTTGGAGGTACAGCATGATAACCAGCCCTTCTGGCCCACTGATACTGCACTGCCCGACTCTGATCAATTAATTTACTAACCCGCACATTTTGCAAATGTGGATGGAGACTGGAGCACCCAGAGGAAACCCGTGTGGTCAAAGGAAGAATGTACAAACCCCTTACAGACAGTAGTGGGAATTGAACACAGATCCCGGTTCTTTAATAGTGTTATGCTAACTGCTACACTACCACGCTGTCCCCAGACAAATCATGTTTGATGCCCTGCAGTCAAATCAATTTATACAGACACACACTGAGGTAGTAAAACGCAGAATATAGTGTAAATGTAGATTCTGCTGATGCTGGAAATCCAAAGCAACATACACACAAAATGCTGGAGGAACTCAGCAGGTCAGGCTGCATCTAGGGAGAGGGATAAACAGCCAATGTTTATCGCACACGGGAGATGCTGTCTGACCTGTTGAGTTCCTCTTGGCATTCAGTGTGGTTTGCAGAATATAGTGTTACAGTGGCAGAGAAAGTGCTGTGAAGGTAGACGATGGTCACGACGAGGTAAGATTGGGAGATCAAAAATTCATCTTTTAGTGTGTAAGAAGTCCATTCAGGACTCTAATCATACCAGGATAGAAGCTATCCTTAAGTCTGGTGGTACAGACTCTTCCACAGTATAGGAGGGATGAGAAGAACTGGGGTTGATGGGACCTTTAATTATATTGGCTACTTTCCCAAGGCAGTGCAAAGTGTAGACAGAGACAATAGATTTGTGTGTGGATTGGGCTATGTTCACAACTCTCTGCAATTTTCTTGCGGTCTTGGGCAGAGCAGATGCCATAGCAAACTGTGATAGATCCAGACCAGATGCTCTTAATGGGGCATCAGTAACTCTTTCCCTTTAGAACAGAGAAGAGGAAGATGGTGGTGAATTTTTTGGAATTCATTGGCACAATCGACTGTGGAGGCTAGGTCATTGGGTACATTAAAGTGCAGATTGATAGGTCCGTGATTAATAAAGGCACCAAAGGTTATGGGGAAAAGGCAAGAGGTTGGGGTTGAGAGGGATGGTAAATCAGCCATGATGGAATGGTGGAGCCTCGATGGGCTGAATGGCCTGATTCTGCTCCTATGTCTTGTAGTCTATTGTTTTCCCCAGTGCAAAGTGGATTTTAACCATTCCTTTAAACCTCTTTGCATTATTAACTGTTAGAGCAGACCTGATGACCCAATAGCCTGATTTGCTGCTATGTGTTATGGCTTTATATGTACAGTGAAAAGTAAGGTAAAATGTGTTACCTGCATCAAACCAAATCCACAAAGGTGCCCACAGGTGCAGCCACGCTTCCTCTCGAGTTTACATGATAAATGTCTGAGAGGAACGCCAAGGCAAAGTCCAACAACAAGGATTTGCAATGGCCACTCCGCGTTGATTTCAAAACACTGCAATGGTAAATAATCTGATGAGGGTGTCCAACACCTTATGTTGAGGTTAGTCAGCTACTGATTAATAACTGAGCCAAAGGTTATGGGAGAATGGTGTTGCGTGGGATAATAAATCAGCCATGAATGAATGGTGAAGCAGACTCGATGGGCTGAATGGCCTAATTCTGCTCCCATGTCTTATGGTCTTATGATGAGAATCATCAGGCAGATGTAGTTTTGCTTGCTTGTTACTTTTAACAACAATAGGTTTGTTTATCCAACACAAGCAGATGTGGGGTTTCACATCATTGCCCCAGAATACAAATACATTATGCAGAATCTCTTTAAGCTCCCGAGTGGGACTCAACCCTTCTCTGTCGGTTTAAAAGCTATTTAATACCGAGAGAAGAACAGAAGTGTACTTTGCATGTTTATTGTTACTGCACTCAGAATTTACCCCGTGGATAGGCTATTGAGTGATGTAGACCTCATTGTCAAGCCCTGCACCTTCTTAAACAATCCTTTGAGTCAAACACCTTCCATTCGCAAAATCAGCCCTTTCTCGATGCAGACACCGGAGGTTGCAAGTGGTGGAATCTGGATCGAAGCACAAAAACTGCTGGAGGAACTTAGCTGGTCAGGCAGCCTCTGTGGAGGGAGATGACAGTCAATGTTTCAGAGTGAGCCCCTTCAGCTGCACTGCAAGAGTAGAATGACATAAGATGAGAAAGAGTGCAGAGAAAATTTACAAGGATATTGCCAGGTGGTGAAGACCTGAGTTATAAGGAAAATTTGAATAGGTTAGGACTTTATTTCCTGAAGCGTAGGAGAATGAGGGGAAATTTGATAGAGGTACACAAAATTATGAGGGGTATAAATAGGGTAAATGCAAGCAGGTTTTTCCAGTGAGGGTGGATGAGACGAGAACTAGAGGTCATGGGTTAAGGGTGAAAGGTGAAAGGTTTAAAGGGGAACATGTGGGGGAACTTCTTCACTCAGAGAGTGATGGGAGTTTGGAATGAGTTGCCAGCAGAAGTGGTGGATATGGAGTTGATTTGGTTAGGAGGGATAGGGAGGGCTATGGTCTGGGAGAGGTTGATGGGACTAGGCAGAGTAATAGTTCGGCACGGACGAGAGGGTTTTGTACTGTGGCTTAATGACATCCTGCAACGTGACCCCTTGATTTCTTCTGGAAGTTTGCTTTTGAGTCTTTCTTAAACCTTCACATAAAATTTAAAACCATGATCTTCAGAACAAAGTTTTGATATAAACTCAAAGTGGGGTGGGGCTGAGGGAGCACAAAGGAATGACTGGATCCACTGAGATAGGGAAATTGGACTAATTTGCCTTTGTAAATGAACCTCAATTAAAGCAATCGTTTCATGTTATCCCTAACAGAATAATAAATACAGCAATTTGAGCTTCTTATCGACATAAAATTGTATTTGGGTTATAGATGAAAGTCCATTTTAATGAACATTATTTGCATATCTAAATTAGATCTAGTTATCATTTTTACTAATGTTTTAACTTCATAATGCAAAGAAAATTCTCCAAAAGTTATATTGTGTACTGTATTTCAACTGAATGAAAAATATTTTTCCTAAGTAGTTTAGTACATAAATTGTCTTTTATATTCACGTACTCTCTGTTATCACAGTGGCATTAAAATTGCAAATTTGGGGTTTGAAACAATGATCACTGTAAAGCTGCCATAATTAGGTTTTTTATTGCTTAGAATTAGTATGCTCCTGTTTTTAATTATTCATTCCGTAAGATTTGAAAAAGGTAACATTTATAACAAGTTCATAACTGCCCTTGAACTGGGGACCTTGTCGAGCTTTCAGGAAGTGGTCTCTTGCATAAAGCATGAGCTTCCATTCAGTGCCATTTTTATTAGCTACCGCTTGTACCCAATGAAGTGGCACTGAGTGTATGTTCATGGTCTTCTGCAGCTGTAGCCCATCCACTTCAAAGTTTGGCGTGCTGTGCATTGAGAGGTGCTCTTCTGCACACCACAGTTGTATCATGCTGTAGCGGTGTGCTACACGCAGCGCTGAAATAACGACACGTAGTCGGTGAGCTGCAGTTGCCAAAGAGATTTACTCAAACTTCGCGGCCTCGCTTTAAGCCTTCCTGAGGGCGGGAATGCTGTAGGGGGCGTCCCACAGTCCCGTCCCGCGCGCGGGCTTTTCCCCTTGCTGGTGAAGCAGGCTTGGCGCCCTCTTTGGGACTGGCCTCAATGCCGGCGCGCGCCGCTTTGTGAGTCGGTTCGAGTGCGCTGGGAAGTGGGTTGCCACATAACCCCCCCCCCCCCCAGAACCAGCCATACACCCCCCAATGTCCACAGTCTGTGTCGGACTCTGTTTGGGAGGTCTGCCTCTGCACCGCGGTGCCTGAATCTCGACCGGCTGCACCAAGTCCACATGGGCCGGTTTGAGTCGGTCCACCGTGAAAACCTCCTCTTTCCCCCCAATGTCCAGCACAGATGTGGACCCCTTGTTTCTGATCACCGTAAACGGCCCCTTGTAGGGTCGTTGTAGCGGTTCCCGATGTCCGTCCTGTCGTAAAAAACGAACTTACAGTTTTGCAGGTCTTTGGGTACGCAGTTCGGGTTCTGTCCATGCTGTGAAGTCGGTACGGGGGCCAGGTTACTGAGCCTCTCATGTAGTCTGCCCAGGACTGCTGCGGGTTCTTCCTTTTGCCCCCTTGGGGCTGGTATGAACTCTCCTGGGACGACCAGGGGTGCGCCGTACACCAACTCGGCCGACGAGGTGTGCAGATCTTCTTTGGACGCCGTGCGGATTCCGAGCAGGACCCAAGGAAACTCGTCCACCCAGCTAGGCCCTTTGAGGCGGGCCATGAGGGCCGACTTCAGGTGACGGTGGAAACGCTCCACTAGCCCGTTCAACTGTGGGTGGTAGGCAGTGGTGTGGTGCAGCTGAGTCCCCAAAAGGATGGCCAAAGCTGACCACAGGCTGGAGGTGAACTGGGCGCCTCTGTCGGAGGTAATGTGCGCCGGTACACCAAAGCGAGATACCCAGGTTGCAATCTGTGTTCGGGCGCAGGATTCGGAAGTGGTGTCGGTGAGTGGGACCGCCTCTGGCCATCTTGTGAACCGGTCCACGATAGTCAGGAGCTGCTGCACTCCTCGTGACACTGACAGGGGGCCCACGATATCCACATGAATGTGGTCGAAACGCTGGCGGGTGGGGTGGAACTGCTGCGGCAGAGCTTTGGTGTGCCGCTGCACCTTGGCCGTCTGGCAGTGCATGCACGTTTTGGCCCATTCACTGACCTGCTTGCGGAGTCCGTGCCAAACGAACCTGTTGGTTACCATCCGGACGGTTGTCCTGATGGAAGGGAGCGCTAAGTTGTGAATAGAGTTGAAAATGCGCCGCCGCCAGTCTGCCGGGACGACGTTGGCTGGTGGTGACGTCACAGAGTAGGGTCCTCTCACCTGGGCCTACGGGGAGGTCCTGGAGCTGCAAACCGGAGACTGCGGTTCTGTTACTCGGGATCTCCTCATCTGCCTGCTGCGCCTCCGCCAGCGCTTCATAGTCTACCCCCTGGGACGGGGCTTGGATGTTAGGGCGGGAGAGGGCATCCGCCGCGACATTGTCCTTTCCCGAGACATGCCGGACATCTGTCGTTTATTCGGAGATGTAGGACAGATGTCGCTGCTGGCGGGATGACCAGAGGTCAGATGCTTTCGTGGACGCAAAGGTAAGAGGTTTGTGGTCCGTGAACGTGGTGAAGGGCCGACCTTCTAGGAAGTACCTGAAATGCCGGATTGCCAGGTAGAGCGCCAACAGTTCCCGGTCGAAAGCACTGTATTTGAGCTCGGGTGGCCACAGCTGTTTGCTGAAAAACGCCAGGGGTTGCCAGCGACCTGCAATGAGCTGCTCCAGTACCCCACCGACTGCCGTGTTAGATGCGCCCACTGTGAGGGCAGTAGGGACGTCCGTTCTGGGGTGCACTAGCATCACGGCATTTGCCAAGGTTTCTTTGGTTTTAATGAAAGCGGTGGCGGACTCCTCGTCCCAGGTAATGCTCTTGCCCTTACTTGACATCAGGGCGAACAAGGGGCGCATGATTCGGGCAGCTGAAGGGAGGAAGAGGTGGTAGAAATTTACCATACCCACGAATTCCTGAAGGCCTTTGATTGAGTTGGGTCGGGGGAAATGGCGGACCGCGTCTACCTTGGCGGGCAGAGGAGTTGCCCCATCTTTAGTAATCCTGTGGCCCAAGAAGTCGATTGTGTTGAGCCCGAACTGGCATTTGGCCGGGTTGATTGTCAGGCCGTACTCACTCAGTCAGGCGTAGAGTTTACGGAGGTGGGACAGATGCTCCTGACAACTACTGCGGGCTATAAGGATGTCGTCTAAATAGATGAAAGCCAAGTCCAGGTCGCGTCCCACCGCGTCCATTAACCGCTGGAACGTCTGTGCGGCATTCTTTAGGCCGAGCGGCATGCTGAGGAACTCGAAAAGGCCGAACGGGGTGATGACTGCCGTTTTGGGGACATCGTCCGGATGCATCGGGATTTGATGGTATCCCCGGACGAGGTCTACCTTGGAGAAGATTCGTGCGCCGTGCAGGTTTGCTGCAAAGTCCTGAATGTGTGGCACAGGGTAGCGGTCCGCTGTTGTAGCCTCGTTCAGCCTGAGGTAATCACCGCATGGTCTCCTGCCCCCTGTAGCTTTGGGCACCATGTGCAGGGGGGAGGCCCATGGGCTGTCAGACCGCCGCATGATCCCCAATTCCTCCATCCTCTTGAACTCCTCCTTCGCCAGTCGGAGCTTGTCTGGGGGAAGGCTTCGAGCACAGGCGTGGAGGGGTGGTCCCTGGGTCGAGATGTGGTGCTGTACGCCGTGTCTGGGCAGGGCTGCTGTGAACTGCGGTGCCAGAACTGATGGGAAATCCGCCAGGACGCTGGTGAAGTTGTTGTCGGACAGCGTGATGGAATCCAAGTGGAGGGCTGGCAACTGGGCTTCACCCAGGGAGAATGTTTGAAAGGTCTCGGTGTGGACCAGTCTCTTCCTGGGCAGGTCGACCAGCAGGCTGTGAGCTCGCAAAAAATCCGCACCCAGAAGCGGTTGGGCTACGGCGGCCAGTGTGAAGTCCCACGTGAACCGGCTGGAGCCGAACTGTAGCCGCACAGTACGGGTGCTGTAGGTCCTTACTGTGTTGCCATTCACGGCCCTCAGGGTGGGACCCGGTTCTCTGTTGTGGGTGTCGTAACTCGTCGGAGGTAAGACGCTGATCTCGGCTCCGGTGTCGACCAAAAAGTGACGTCCCGACCGCTTGGCCCAGACATACAGGAAGCTATCTTGGTGGCCAGCCGCCGTAGCCATCAGCGGCGGCTGGCCCTGGTGTTTCCAGGGAACTTGCAGGGCGGGCTACAGCGGCGGGCTTCTGCGCCCCACCGCTGGTGGTAGAAGCACCATTGTTCGTTGGTCTCCTCACCCCTGCCTCTGGGGTTAGTGGGCTCTGCAGCCAGGCCTGGTCTGGTTTGCTGCTGGGAGCATGGCCTGGTGATCTGTGCGACGGACGCCCCACTCACCTTCTTGGTGTTCCACAGCACGTCTGCCCGGGCCGCCACCTTCCGGGGGTCGCTGAAATCCGCGTCGGACAGCAGCAGGCGTATGTCCTCGGGCAGCTGCTCTAGGAACACCTGCTCAAACATGAGGCAGGGCTTGTGTCCTCCAGCCAGGGACAACATCTCGTTCATCAAAGCCGATGGCGGCTTGTCCCCCAAACCATCCAGGTGCAGTAAGCGGGCAGCTCGCTTGCCCCGTGAGAGTCCGAAAGTCCTCATGAGCAAGGCTTTGAATTCCGTGTATTTGCCGTCCTCCGGGGGTGACTGTATGAACTCCTCAACCTGTCTCCTGGTCGAGGGAGCTCACCACGTAGTAGTAACGTGTGGCATCCAAGGTTATCTGCCGAATGTGGAATTGGGCTTCTGCTTGCTGGAACCATAGGTGAGGTCGCAGCGTCCAGAAGCTTGGCAGTTTTAACGAAACTGCATGAACAGATACGGCGTCATTCATCTCTGGTCCAAATATCGTTTGGGCCATCGGGATCACCAATTGTAGTGGTGTGCTACACGCAGCGCTGAAATAATGACATGTAGTTGGTGAGCTGCAGTTGCAAAAGAGATTTATTCAAACTTCGCGGCCTCGCTTTAAAGCCTTCCTGTTCCCGCACTCCCTGTGCGGGAATGCATATTCACAGTCCCGTCCCGCACGCGGGCTTTTCCCCTTGCTGGTGAAGCAGGCCTGGCGCCCTCTTTGGGACCGGCCTCAATGCCGGCGTGCGCCGCTTTGTGAGCCGGTTCGAGTGCGCTGGAAACCGGTTCGCCACACTGTTGTTATTTTGAGTTACTACCTCCTTCCTGTCAGCTTAAACCAGTCTGGCCATTCTCCACAGAACTTTCTCATTAACAAGGTGTTATCACACACAGAATGGCCGCTCACTGGAATTTAAAACAAATTTTTTTGCACCATTCCCTGTAATCCCTAGATACCGCTGTGTGTGAAAATCCCAGGAGATCAGCAGTTGCTGAGAGACTCAAACCAGCCTGTCAGCACCAACAAGTTACTGAGAAACATAGAAAACCTACAGCACAACACAGGCCCTTCGGCCCACAGTGCTGAGCCGAACACGTCCCTACCTTAGAAATTACTAGGGTTACCCATAGCCCTCTATTTTTCTAAGCTCCGTGTACCTATCCAAAAGTCTCTTAAAAGACCCTATCGTATCCGCCTCCACCACTGTCGCTGGCAACCCATTCCACACACTCACTACTCTCTGCGTAAAAATCTTATCCCTGACATCTCCTCTACCTATTTCCAAGCACCTTAAAACTGTGACCGTCTTGTGCTAGCCATTTCAGCCCTGGGAAAAAGCCTTTGTCTTTCTGCATGGGCAATGCTCTTATCATCATCATACACTTCTATCAGATCACCTCTCATCCTCCGTCACTCCAAGGAGAAAAGGCTGAGTTCACTCAACCTATTCTCATAAGGCATGCTCCCCAATCCAGGCAACATCCTCGTCAATCTCCTCTGCACCCTTTCTATGGCTTCCACATCCTTCAAGTAGTGGGGTGACCAGAACTGAGCACAGTACTCCACAGTGCTTGTTGGTCAAAGTTACTTAGATCACATTTCTTCCCCATTCTGATGTTTGGTCTGAATAACAATTGAATCTCATGTCCATGCCTGCATGCCTCTATGCATTGAGTCACTGCCACCTGATTGGCTGATTAGATATTTGCACTAACCAGCAGGTTTACAGGAGTACCTAATAAAGTGGCCACTGAGTGCATACAGTTGAGTCCAGCAGGTCAGCTGGTTTCATGAACAGTCTGCTGGAAGAGCTCAGGGGGTTGAGCAGCATCTGCTGGAGGAAAGGAACCCCACATTGGGGCTGAACGTAAGAGCTGGAGTCACCTGCTGAATTCCTCCAGCAGATTAACGGTTGTTCTACATTCTAGTCTCTTCTGTCCCCAATGGACAGGAGCTTTTATTTCTTTCATGAGAAGGTAAATAAATTTACCATCCTCCCTGTTTATTGATGCTCCGCAGGAAGCATCCTATCCGATCCATCGCGGCTCGGTACGGCAATGGCTCCGCCCGCAGCCACAGGAAACCGCAGAGAGTTGCGGGCACAGCTCAGCGCATCACCGAAACCAGCCCCCACCCCCCTCCATGGACTCTAGCTTCCTCAGTAAAGCATCCAACATACTCAACTACCCCTCGCTCCCTGGACATTCTCTCTTCTATTCGGCAAAAGATGCAAAGAGCCTGAAACAGATCTCACCAGGTTCAGGGACAGCTTCAGCCCCACTCTTTTCAGACTATTAAACAGTTCCGTAGTACAAGAAGTTGGATTATTGACCTCAGAATCTACTTCATTATGACCTTCAACCTCACTGTCTACCTACACTGCACTCCCTTTGTAGGTGTTACACCTTATTCTGCATTGTTACTGCTTTATCTTGTTCTACCTCAATGCTCTGTTCTGTATGAGCAGATGCAAGACAAAATTTTCAGTGTCTTTGTACATGTGACAATAATAAACTAATTCCAATACCAGTTCCTCTTAGAACATAAGACCATACGACATAGGAGCAGATTTAGGCCACTCAGCCCATCAATTCTGCTCCACCAAGTCTGCCAATCATGGCAAATTTATTATCCCTCTCATCCCCCTTCTCCTGCCTTCTCTCCATAATATTTGATCCCTTAACTAATTAATAACCTATCAATCTCTGCTTTTTGGTCTTGGAAATCTTCATCAGATTACTTAATATTGCTATGTTTTGAACATAATTTTGGGTGGCCATTGCAAATATTTTTGGTAGGATGGTTAGGGTAGTTGCCTTCGCTCTCCTCTCAATCATATACAATCAATTGAAACTGAAGTTGGGGTGCTTAAGACTTGGCTGACAACATATTTAAACCTTGTAATGCCAAGAAAATCTATTAATAACTTAATATCCAGAATTATTTCTCTCTTGCGCCAATGATAAGGTTAAAGAAGCCCACTAATGTCTGTCCTTGATGGCTTCTTCAAGTAAACCAGGTGGATTGGAATGTCATGGAACTTTTAGTTACCATTACTACTTCTGTGTTTTCTCAATTCCAAATCCACAATATTTAAGTTCAAACAGCTTATTGGTCATACTAGAATCTAAAGCCATCTCTAGATTACAGTTAACTCCATAAGGGCATAGAGTTCTGTTGCCTTCACACCAACGCTATCAGCCATGAGCAGACTCGATGGGCTGAATAGCCTAATTCTGCCCCTGTGCTTTATGGTCTTAAGGTACTTCAGGAAGAGCTCATCATGGACAACTATGACAAATCAGGTCTTGATGAGATCAGTTAGTAAAGCTAATCCTTGATCATTAATTGTTGACAAACCACATTCCTAATGCAGCCTCTATTGTTCACCACAGAGGAGTTTTTCATTAAAAGTAAGACACCTTGTTTTCCACACCTATCCCCCTTCAGTACAAACAAAAACTTGTTGTTTTTGACTTTTCCTGAGAGAAGCCTGACTTCTCTCTTCATAGATGCTGCCTGACCTGCTGGGTATTTGGTTTTGGTTGGTTTTGTCATTGGTTTAGTAATGAGATGGAGTGAAGAGCACTTGTTTTTTATACAGATCATACCATAGATAAAGAAAGTAAGAAAGATTATCTGTATTTGTCAAGTGAACATCGAAACGTACAGAGAATTGTGTCCTTCATGCCATCGTTTTCTTTTCATGATGTGCTGCGGCAACCGGCAAGTGGAGCCACACTTCTGGGGCCAACATAACATGGCCACACTCACTGTATGTCTTTGGAATGTGAGAGGAAACTGGAGCAGATGGAGGAAACGCGTGTGGGTCATGAGGAGAACGTACAGCACGAATCAAACCTTGTGGTGCTGTAGAGTGGCTGCGTTAACCATTACACTACAAAGTCTCCCCAGGTACGTCGAGTTTGAAGTGGAAAAGAGCATGCAGTATGAAGTGTTGCAGTTACAAAGAAAGGGCAGTTCAGCTAGATGAATGAAGCGCAAGAGCCACGATGAGGTAGATGGGGAGATCAAGACTTCACCTTTCTTTCCTCTCGGTTATTGGTAAGAAGACAAACACAGGAAATTCTGCAGATGCCAGAAATCTTGAGCAACACACATAGCATGCTGGAGGAAGTCTTCATCTATGGAGGGGATGTTTCCGGCTGAGACCCTTCATCAGAACTGGAAAGCAAGGAGGCAGAAGCCAGAATGAGAAGGTGGGGAGGGGTAGGAGTACAAGCTGGCAGGCGATAGGTGAGACCAGGTGGAGGGGAAGGTGGGATGAAGTAAGAAGCTGGGAGGTGATAGGTGGAAGAGGTAAAGGACTGAAGAAGAATGAATCTGATAGGAGAGAAGAGTGGACCGTGGGAGAAAGGGAAGGAGGAGGGGAACCAAAAGGAGATGATGGGCAGGTGGGAAAAAGAGAAGGCTTCACTTCACTGCCATGAGCATTTATAGGGTTAAGCAGTGCCCACATCAAATCTCCTGCATTACTCTGAGTTAAGATCTGTTAAGAAGTCCTGAGAGTGGAGAAATCGCATTAGACAGGGCTGCCCCTGATAGTCCTCTCTGAATTTTACATTCCCTGTGTACTCTGCACTCCAGGTTGCCATTTGAACCCAAGACTCAGTGAAAGCAAAACAAAAATGAGCTGTGGGTGACAGAATATTGCCACAGAAATATAAAGTGAATTCCCACATGAGGAAGCTGATCATCACGATCACGGAGCGAATTGCCATGTGAGAATCGAATTGCATTGTTCTGATTCAATGTCTTCATCATTTCAATTCCCAGATTGAATTATGATCTAAAATTCACCTTGATCTGCTTTTATCTTTGACATTAAAAATAAGGTGCTGTACTCCCCTCCCCACCCCCCCGCTCCGAGGCCTTCCTTCCCACTTATTCAGTTATTTTAAGCTGTTTGCGCTTGGGAATCTGAATGAACAGTGACTGAGGAAGAATCTGGTTTTGGTGATAATTGGTTTATTATTGTTACATTTGCTGAGTTTCCAGGAAAAGCTTTTGTTTGTGTGTCATTCACACAAATCATTCCATGCACTGAAAGGCAAAATTACAGAAAGCGGAGAGTTTAAAACTTTGACAAACTTCTATAGATGCACAATGGAGAGTATCCTGATTGGTTATGTTATGGAAGCACCAACACCCTTGAATGGAAAGTCCTATAAAAAGTAGTGGATATGGCCCAGCCCATCACAGTCCTCCACACCATTGAGTATGTGGAACACTGCCACAAGAAAGCAGCATCCATTATCAAGGACCCCCATCATCCAGGCCATGCCCCCTTCTCATTGCCATCGGGAAGGAGCTACAAGAGCTTCAGGTCCCACACCACCAGTTTCAGGAACTGATGCTTTCCAAAACCATCAGGCTCCTGAACCAACATGGATAACTTCACTCACCTCAACTCTGAGGTGATTCCACATCGTATAGATTTACTTCCAAGGACCCTACAACTCATGTTCTCAGTATTATTTATTTATGCATATATTTATGGTTACTATTATTTTTTGTTTTTGCAGTATCTGTCTTCTTTTGCATGTTGGTTGTTTGTCAGTCATTGTTTTCATGTAGTTTTTCATTGAGTCTATCGTATTTCTCTGTCCTACAGTGAATGCCTGCAAGGCAATGAATCTCGGGTTGTATATAGTGACTTGTACATATTCTGGTAATAAGTTTACTTTGAACTTTGTCATTGGCTGCATGCTGAATTTCCTTCTCCTTCTGAGGCAGCAGAGGAGTTATTGAGTTTTCTTGGAAGTAGTGTCCATGTGGCTGGACCAGGACAAATTGTTGTGATGTTTGCACCTCAGAACTTCAAGATCTCAACCATTGCCACTTTAGCACCACTGGGCCTGGATTCTGTCTCACCTTCTCAATTAATGACCAGCTCTTTGTTTTGCTGACATTGTGGGAAGGGTTTAGATTCAGATTCAGGTCTGTTTAACGCATGTACAGTGAAATACACCATTTGGGTTATCAACCAACATGTGCTGGGGACACATTCTAGCACTAACATAACATGCCCACAATGTTCAACAGGATAACACAAACAAAACAAGCAACAAAACAATAACAGCAAAGCAAGAGCCTTTTCCACTCACCCACCAACTCCAGGTCACGCCTCAGGCCTCCAGACTCTAGGACAGTCCTCCAACTCAAGGACAGGCCTTAGGCCTCCAGCATTCAGGTTTTGGCTGTCAGGTTTCAACTTCCAATTGACCTTGGGGCTTTGATCTTCAGTATCAACACCTACTAGCTGTTGAACTCCAGGTGCAGTGATTCACGGGGCCTTGTACCTCCTGCTCATATGGACGTCCAGTCCCAAAAACCACTAACCTGGGACAGCATGACATCCACAGATACCCTTCATCACCATCCATGTTGATGTCCTCCAAGCACAGAGCAGAGGCCTAAAATCAGGATCTCCTTCATCACCCATTCACATCGCTGGACTCTGAGAGCAGAGTGGAGGCCTGACCTCTAACTCCCCCACATCAGTCCCTAAACTACTTAGAATAAAAACACAAATAATTTTTTTAAAAGCACCTGAAATATTCTAGCTTTGGTTTTCTGTGCAACTTTGTCATTCCCCCTACAAATGCAGTGTCTTTAATTTCCTGCTTTCATTGTCGAGCGAGTCCACCTCTGTTAATTGCCTTGTCATCAGTTCCCACTCAGTAACTACTCATCCAGAGCTGGTAAAGGCATTTTTTTGTGCTTCTGTGTGCAATTTGTCTCAATTTGTCTCTTTCCCTTTGCAAGGTCAGAGTGGTCAGCAACATCAAATTGTCAGAATGTTTAAGAGTTGCTGAAATTTCCTCTAGATGTTGAACCAAGGATTGACGTGTCTGCACTACACTGAATTACATCAAGGCAACAGTTCAGTGACAGACGTAAAGTTCACCGCTGGAGTTTATGCTTCCCACAGACTTCACAACAAAGGGTCAAGGGTTTGTTTGTAATTGAACGTATTTCGTTGGAATCAAAATAAGAAAGAAAGCTCAGATTTCAGATTTATTTACCACGTGTACATTGAAACATACGGTGAAATGCATTGTTTGTGTCAACAACCAACACACCCGAGGATGTGGCTGGGTGGGGGGGCAGTCCGCAAGTGTTGCCATATGTGTCATGCCCACCGTGTTTGCAAAACTCACAATCAGCAACAGAACAGCAACAAAACAAACTCCTTATCTCCCTCTCACCCATCCACTCAGCCCTGCTCACACACGCAGACTGTCCTCTAACTCCAGGACAGGCTGTCTCCGGGCCTCCAGCCTTCAGTGGACTCGCTGAGCCACAGATATCTGAGTCTTCGACTTCCTCAGCAGACTCATAGAGACCCATGCTTCGGCTGTTAGGACTCAATATCCAATCAAACTTTGGGCTTTGATCTTTTGTATTTGCTCCTGTCCTCACCAATAACTATGAGTAAGCATCCTGCATGAGGACCCCGAACTCCAGGCCTTGAAATCTGGTCTCACCAATGATGGGACCACGAAAGTTAGGCCTTCAACTCCGGTCTCAACAATGACGAGACCCAGAACACTAAGCCTCGAGCTCTGGGCTACCTGATGATGGGACCATGAACCCTGGACCTAGCGATGATGTAACCCCGACCACTAGGCCTTGAACTCCAGTCCTGCCATTAATGGAAACCCCAACACTAGGCCTCGGACTCCAGACTCACTGATAATGGGATCCTGAACTCTAGGCCTTGAACTCCAGTCTCAACACTGATGGGACCAAGAACACTAGGACTTGAACTCTGGACTCAGCGATGATGGGACGCCAACCACTAGGCCCTGAACTCCAGTCCTGCCATTGATGGAACCCCAAGCACTAGGCCTTGAACTTTGGACTTGCCTCTGAAGGGTCGCTGAACCTTAGGCCTCAAGGTTGTGTCACTTGTGTCACTGTCTCGCATACCTATGGTCATTGGCCCTCGAGCCTCCTGCCCTCACAGAGTTCAGTGTTATATGAGACATACACATTGAAAGCATGTGTAGGCCAGTTGATAGGTTTGACCATTTGTATAAAATCGTAGCAGAGCTGATTAGAACTGCAGTTTCCATGATCCCACGTAGTCCTGTAAGCTTTTCATAGCTCCGTTTATGAAGAATCTATTAATCCATGCATTAAACACTTCCATTGATCCCTGCAAGTTCAAAAGTTCAAAGTACATATAATTCACCATACACAACCATGAGATTCCTTTTCTTGCAGGCATACACAGTAAATCCATGAAACTCAATAGCCAATGAATAGTCAATACTCAGCAGAATGGACAGCCAGTGTGCAACCCTTCAGGAAGAGAGTTTGGAAGACTTGTCAGATTCTGAGAGAAAATTTTTATGTCTGTCTTAAAAAAGTCTCTTCTTAAACTGCAAGCTCCATTTCTAGATTCTCCTACAAGAGAAAATGTCCTCTTCACATCCATTCTGTTGAGACTCTTCAGCAACTGAAGTATTTCGATCCAATGTAATGGTCAGCACGACGGTGTTGTCTGTAAGGAGTTGTACTTCTCCCTGTGAATCTGTGGGCTTCCTCTCACATTTAAAAGATGCCCGGGTTAGGGTTAGTGAGTTACGAGCATGCTATGTTGGCGCTGGAAGTGCGGGGACACTTGTGGGCTGCCACCAGCAAATCCTCGTGGATTTGATTTGATGCTACTGAAACAATTCACTGTGTTTTAATGCTTTGATGTACATGTGACAAACGGGGCTCATCTTTAATCAATCTCCAGTATGTACAAGTTGAGCCTGTTCAAGCACTCTACAGATGACCTGACAGGTTCAACTTGTACATACACACACGGATGGCTACAACAGCATCTGTGTGCGTGTCAGTGTATGTCCGTGTGTGTCCATGTGTGAGCGTGTGTGCGTGTACGCGCATGCGCCTGCATCTGTGTGTGGGTGTGTGGCTGTATATGTGCGTGTGTGTGTCTGTGTGCGTGCGTCTGTCTGTCTGTGTATGTATGTCTATATGTGTGTGTGTGTGTGTCTGCTTGTGTGTGTGCTTGTTATGTGTGTGTGAGTGTGTCTCTGTGTGTGTGTCAGTGTGTGCCTGTCTGTATGTGCATATCTACGTTTGTGTGTAGGTGTGTGTGTGTTTGTGTGTGTCTGTGTCTGTGTGTGCGTGTGTGTCTGTGCATGTGTGTGTGTGTCTGTGTGTCTGTGTGTGTGTGAATGTATGTCTGTGTGTCTGTGTCTGTGTGTGTGTATGTCTGTGTGTGCGTGTGAGTGTGTGTGTATTTGTGTGCGTGCCTGTGTGTCTGTGTGTGTATGTATGTGTGTGTGTCTGTATGTGTGCGTCTGTGTGTGTGTGTGTGTGTGTGTGTGTGTGTGTGTCTATGGAGATATAAAGTAGAGCTTGTCTGTGTGGACCATTCAGTTAGAAATAATGCAGAACCATCTTCTAATACCTGATTTTCATTGGAACAAGACTGAATAGTTCTTTATCTCCATTATTGTGTTATATCTGTTCCAAATGTTGATGATTCTTTGTGCAGAGATCTTCTCCTGATGCCTGTGTCAGAGTTTCTTTCTCTATGCGTCTTTGTCCTCAGCTGCAACTTACCTTGAAGTGCTCATTATTATCTTCCTATACAATTTAATATCATCTCTTCTTTGGCAAAGTCTCCTCTCAACCTTCCTGCCTTCTTCCCGGGCTGTGAACAAAATGCCTTATTGTACCAAGCTTATCAGGCGCGGTGCGAGGCGTCTATTCAACAGGCAGAGTGTCATTAATACTCCAGTACTCTGTCACTTCGAAGACAGAGCTGGACAGATTCAAGGAACAGCTTTCATTGACAAATACCAGTTTAAAGAAACATTCTTCAAACCCCTGTGAAATGGAGTTAAGAATTGCAGCATTGCATTTTAGCATTGTTCCATCCTGACACTGGATGGAAAGTCAGAAGTTTGGAAATCAAACATCCCTTATTAAGTTTTTCCCATTACAATAATTCCCATATCTGACTCTCCTGCTGGTGAATGTACAATCTCTGGAAAATAAAAATGAAAACCTCAGAACACAGTTGCTGGACCAGAGGGATATCAAAGACTGGTCTGTACTTGGCTTCACAGAAACGTGGATCACACCCGCCATTTTGGGCACAGCGTTGCAGCTCAATGGCTTTGTCCTTCTCTACAGAGACAGAACAGCTCAGTCTCCACAAGGCAGGAGAGCTGAAGTGTGTGCTTTGTGATTAACTCATCATGGTGCACGAATGTGACAGTCCTGTCTCACTCCTACTCACCTGACCGAGAGCAACCGGCGGTGAAATGTCATCCACTTTATCTGCTGAGGGAGTCTCCTGCCATCATCCTGGTAGTGGTGTACATTCCACCTCAGGCCAACATCAGTCAGACACTGGAGAAGCTGAGCAACGTAATCAGCGGGCACGATAGCTTCCCTATCATTGTGGGAGATTTCTACCAGGCCACATGGAGAAGTCTCTAAACCACTACCACCAAGTTTAAATTCAAGATTACTTGTCATTCAGCCACACATGAATACAGCCAAAGAAAACAGCATTACTCCGGGACAAGATGCCAAGCACAATACCAACAGTCACACACTGCACAAGGCACAAATAATGCACATAATATAGCAAACACATATAAGACATCAGTAAAATACAGTTACACATAACAATGTATAGTCTTAGTCCCGAGTCTATTAATGTTGCAGCAGTTTGCAATCAACCTGTCTTCTGCCAAGTGAACGCTGGGGGCAGCACCGATTCCAGCCTGGAGGCTGCGACACATCACCTCCGATGGAACACACCGACTGATGATTCTCTCCTGGGCGGCTGTAAGCAGGAAATACTGTGGCTCGAGGCCCAGTCACCACTATGACTGAGGCCAGACATCATCCGCCCCGCTGTCTGCCAGTATATTAGCAAATCAGATTTGCAGCATTCTCCATTAACAATAAGATACATGAGCAGAATTAGGCCACTCGGCCTACCTAGACTTCTCTCCAATTTCACCATGGCTAACCCATTTTCCCACTCAGCCCCAGTCTCCTGTCTTTACCCCATATCCCTTCATGCCCTGACCAATCACGAATCCATAAACTTCTGCCTTAAATACGCTTAAAGAAATAGCCGCTACAGTTGTCTGTGGCAATAAATTCCACATATTCACACTCTCTGGCTAAATAAATTCCTCCCCATTTCTGTTCTAAAAGGACATTCCTCTATGCTGGTTTTAGACACTTCCACCATAGAAAACATCCTCTCCACATCCACTCTATCGAGGCCTTTCACTGCTTGATAGGTTTCAATGTCACTGCTGTGTCTGTGTACAACCACTTATCGATTAAATCAAAGCACACACATGGGGGATGGCTCTATTCACATCGCAATGAGAGTGAGAGGGAACAAACTGCATGTGTAGACCACAGCGTACCTGTGGACAACAAGCCAATGCCTAATGCAGAGGGGGTGCGGTCATTGGCCGAAAAGAAATAGATCCATACTTTACACTTCCTCCCACTTTAGATTAATGCAACATAAAACCATATATGTAACAAAGTATTTAATTTCCCTTTCATAAACCCGTATTCCAATTAAACATGCTTTCACAATAACAGTCCATAACTAACTTCACATTTCTAATCTTTTGGGTGGCGCTCTGTTTCTTTCAGGATAGTGCCTCCAGACCTGTGGAGTGGCATCAGGTTTGGTAGGTGTCTTGTCTAAGACAACGTTTTCACCTTCTAGTGTCACGTTGCTGTCAGTGATATCATCACTAAGATGTACGTTCAGTGACTGTAATGTATCCATCTTCAGTCGACTCAGCTGTGTTCTTTGGTTGAACATCCAGTATCTGGTCCACATGACATCTCCATGTTTGACCTCCAACATCCACTGTGTACATCAGTGGTCCCATTTCTTGTAGCTATCCCACCGGGTCTCCACTTGTCTTCTCAGTAATGACATGCTAGGACTTCCTGTCCAATCCCAAAGCTGTTTGCTGCTTCATTTAGCAACTGGATGAATGTTTATTCTGCTTTTCTCTCCATAGATCTGGTTTCAGGAGGTCAATGTGAGATCTCAGATTCCTGTTCAAGAACAACGTTGCAAGTGATTTCTTTTGATACTCAAAAAGGAAGTTGTCCACCTTCTGCTGTAGAGAAATGTCCTCCTTGTCCATCATTTTAATGGACTTCTTGAAGGTTTGGATAAATCTTTCAACTAACCCATTCATTGCTGGGTGGTGAGGAGTTGACTTGAAATATCTGATGCGATTTTTCTTCATGAGCAGTCCATTGTCACTTGAAATTTGTTGGGTTAAGCCATGTCTGGTGATGACAGTCCTCCCAGCAGAGACAGTCTTTGTTGATGTGGCTGACTTCATTGATATAACCTTCAGCCACTTCAAATGAGTGTGCACAGCAATCAGAAACATGGAGTCCATGAATGGCCCGACAAAGTCAATATATTACTCTTTGCCATGGTGAAGACGGCCACACCCATGGATGTAATGGTGCCTGTGGGGTGCATTTTGAACCTTTTGGCTTCCTGAACAGCTTTTGGCCAAGTGTTCAATCTGTTTATCTATTCCTGGCCACCTCACATAGCCCAAGTGAGACTGAAGATACACTCAGTGTTCTTTGATACACTGACAGTTGGCTTCATCTCATTGGGAACTCTGGAAACATAGTGTTACCATGACTTGGCTATCCTTGCATGGTGATTTCATAGGCTTCTGACAGTGTCAGTTCATTCCTTGTTTCTTTTTGTGTTTTGGAATTTGTTACTGGCGGCTGGTCCACCAATGCTGGTGTGGAACACTTATGCTGGGTCTCAGTATGAAGACTTCTCTTCTTTTGTTGAGAACAGTGGAAGATGTGACAAGTGGTCAGTGTTGCTGTGTTGTTGGTGCCCTTGATCTCTGTGTCATAAGAATGGGCTCCTAGGAACCAATGTTGTACATGTTACCAATGTTACACATTACATCCAATGTTGTAACCGGGTAACAGTCGTCACTGGAATTCCCTTCCTGGCACTGAAAATGGGCACAAGGGGCTGGTGATCTGTCACTGGCATAAACTTTTGTCTGCAGACGTGGTGGTTGGACTTCTTCATTCACCATACTAGACTAAGTTCCTCTCAGTCGATCTGTGCATAGTTGCACTCTGCACTCACTAGTGATCTTGAAGCAAATGCAATTGGATGTTCAGATCCATCTATTATAGTGCGTGACAAAACAGCTCCAATTTCATAAGGGGATGCGTTGCATAGCAGTCTGATGAGCAACGATGGGTCATAATGGGCGAGCAGTTCATCAAATGTTATTAGTCTCTTTGTTTGCTTGAATGTTTTTTCACATCTTACTAACCATTCCCACTTTGCTCCAGTCTGCAACAGTGTGTTCAATGCGTGCAGCACTGTAGCAATGTTTGGGAGAAACCAGTGGTAGTAGTTTTCAAAGCCCAAGTATGACCCGAGTTGTGATGCATTTTCCAGGCTGGGTGCCTGTAGCACAGCTTCAATCTTCTCTTGTGACTTATGTAGCCTTGCTTGTCAATGGCATGTCCACGATATGAGATTAATTCTTGAAAAACTCACATTTCTCTCCCTTTGCATGCAGACCTGTTCTGGAGGTACACTCCATCATTTTTGCCAATCACAATGATGTAATTAAGATAACATTTTATTCCTGGGATATCTTGGAGCACTTAGTCCATTGCCCTTTGCCAAATTTCTGGAGCTGATGTGATGCCAAAGACGAGATACTTATACTGGAACAGTCCATTGTGAGTGTTGATTGTGAAGAACTTCCTGCTTAACTCCTCAATCTTCATTTGCAGATAGTCTTATGCCAAGTCAGTTTTTGAAAACCTCTCCCCACCTACCAAAGATGTGAAGATGTCTTCTGTCAATGGTGGGGGATTCTGCACAGAAAGCAGCACACCTTGAAATCGCCACATATGCGAACAGCTCTGGTCCTCCCTTTCTTGATCACTGGGACAATGGGCATGGCCCAATCACTCCACTCATCCATGAAGAGAATACTGGATGCCTCCAAGCTTTGCAGTTCATCATCCACTTTAGGATGTAATGTGTAAGGCATGGAACATGCTTTATGGAATCTTTGTTGCTGTTTCATCCAGTTCAATTCTGGTCTTCATGCCTTTGAGTTTACCAATCACCTTCTCAAACACTTTCTCATTGGCATTAGCTGCTGTGCCAGTCTCTGGTTAGTGCTACCATTTGGGCCGCCATTGCCTGTTGATGCCACATTGAGAACTTTGATTGAGTGCCAGTCTAGTTGGATTTTTCTCAACCATTTACGTCTGAAAAGTACTGGCCCTCCATGTTTCACTTTTAAAGCTCTAACTGTTGTGTTTGTCTTCCTTAAGTAACGTTTGCTTTCAGGTTGAGTTTGGGAGACAGTTTTTCACCTGTGTAAGTCTTGAACATCACTGCGGTCTTCTCTAATGGTATCTTAGAAAACAGTCTGTTGTGGTCAGCCTCTGGAATTATGGACAATGCTGACACTGTATCCAGCTCCATTTTCAGTTTTACACCAGAAACATCTATTGTGATCTGCTTCAGTTATACTAAGCAGGTCAATGCATCACCTTTGTCAGACTTAATGTTGTCTAATTCTGTTTTAAATTTGGTAGCTACTGTCATTTGCATCATGGGAGGATTTGCCACTTCGATAACACCTTTGGCTTTTTGCTCCATTCAGGGACATTTTGTGCATTTCACGTTCTAACCTCCTTTTCTGCAGTTCTGCTGCATCCTTTGCTGCAGTCTCTAAACATATTGCAATGGTCAATGCCCATTCTAAAGTTAGGCCTCTTTCAGATAATCTCTCGTTTGAGAGCTTTGACTATGCATGCCACATACAAACCTGTCCCTTAAAGCATCAGAAAGTCCATCTCTAAAGTCACAGTACTGGGAAAGTTTGCCCTGTTCTCCAATGTATTCAGAAAAGCTTTCATCTTTTGACTGGTTCCTTTTGTAAAATCTAAGTCACTCAGCTATTACCAGTGCTCTAGAGTTCAAGTGATTCTGTGAAATTGTAACAATTTCATCGAATGTCTTGCTTACCGGTTTTTCAGAGGTTACTAGGTTGTGTAGGAGACCGTAGGTGCTCGGGTTCATTAAGCTCAGAAGGGTATGAGCTTTATTTTGCTCCTCCACATTGTTCACATTACAATACAGTTCAACCCTCTCGACATATGACCCCCAGACTTCAGTAGTGCTACAAATTCATCAACTTTTCTGACTGAAGCCAGCGCCGCATTAGTTTTACTTTAAATTCACCACATTGTTTACTGTTACTCACGCATTCCTTTGTTAACATCTGTGGCAGCTTTCCTGTGCTGCTTAACTCTCTTTGTTTCGTCCTGTAACTGTTGGTGCTGTTCCTGATATTTTCTGACATTCAGGTTTGTACTCGTTGCCAGCTTGTTGTGTCCGTGCACAACTATGTATAAAAGCACGCACGCAGGATAGGCGTTTAACACTGGTTTCACATTGCAGTGAGAGCACAAGAGAACAATATGCATTTGTAGACAACAGCCCATGCGCACGCAACACATCAATACATAATGCTAAGGAGGGTGGGGAGGCATTGCTCTAAAAGAAACACAATGTTTGTAGATCTGCACATTGCAGTCACCCCCATTCTTCCGAATTGTAGAGAATACAGGCCTAGAGCCATGAAATGCTCTTCACATGTCAAGCCATTCAGTCCTGGGATCATTTTCCTGAACCTCCTTTGAACCCTCTCCAGTTTCAGTACATCCTTTCTATAACAAGGGGCCCAAAACTGCTCACGATACTCCAAGTGAGGCCTCACCAGTGCTTCATAACATCTCAATATTACATCCTTGCTTTTATATTCTAGTGCTCTTGGAATGAATGCTAATATCACATTTACCTTCCTCACCACAGACTCAACCTGCAAATTAACCTTTAGGGAATCCTACATGAGGGCTCTCAAGTTCCCTTGTACATCAGACTTTTGTATTTTCTCTCAATTTAGAAAATAGTTTCCTCTTTCACTTCTTCTACCAAAGAGTATGACCATACACTTCCTGACATGGTTTTCCACCTGCCATTTCTTTGCCCATTCTCTTAATCTGTCTGTCCTTCCATATCTTTTCCATTCCCTCAGCACTATCTGCCCCTCCAGCTATATTCATGGATTTAGTTGCTTCAGGTGTGATAGAGTAGGAGGGGCCAGAGGAGGAGGTGTTGCATTGCTTGTCCGAGAAAATCTTACGGCGGTGCTTTGGAAGGATAGATTAGAGAGCTCCTCTAGGGAGGCTATTTGGGTGGAATTGAGGAATGGGAAGGGTGTAGTAACACTGATAGGAGTGTATTATAGGCCACCTAATGGGGAGCGTGAGTTGGAAGAGCAAATGTGTAAGGAGATAGCAGATATTTGTAGTAAACACAAGGTGGTGATTGTGGGAGATTTTAATTTTCCACATGTAGACTGGGAAGCTCATTCTGTAAAAGGGCTGGATGGTTTAGAGTTTGTGAAATGTGTGCAGGATAGTTTTTTGCAACAATACATAGAAGTACTGACTAGAGATGGGGCAGTGTTGGATCTCCTGTTAGGGAATGTGATAGGTCAGCTGACAGATGTATCTGTTGGGGAGCACTTCGGGTCCAGTGATCACAATAGCATTAGCTTCAATATAATTATGGAGAAGGACAGGACTGGACCTAGAGTTGAGATTTTTGATTGGAGAAAGGCTAACTTTGAGGAGATGCGAAGGGATTTAGAGAGAGTGGATTGGGTCAAGTTGTTTTATGGGAAGGATGTAATAGAGAAATGGAGGTCATTTAAGGGTGAAATTATGAGGGTAAAGAATCTTTATGTTCCTGTTAGGTTGAAAGGAAAGTTTAAAGGTTTGAAAGCACCATGGTTTTCAAGGGATATTAGAAATTTGGTTCAGAAAAAGAGGGATGTCTACAATAGATATAGGCAGCATGGAGTAAAGGAATTGCTCGAGGAATATAAAGAATGTAAAAGGAATCTTAAGAAAGAGATTAGAAAAGCTAAAAGAAGATACGAGGTTGGTTTGGCAAATAAGGTGAAAGTAAATCCAAAAGGTTTCTACAGTTATATTAAAAGCAAGAGGATAGTGAGGGATAAAATTGGCCCCTTAAAGAATCAGAGTAGTCAGCTATGTGTAGAGCTGAGGGAGATGGGAGAGATTTTGAACGATTTCTTCTCTTCGGTATTCACTAAGGAGAAGGATATTGAATTGTGTAAGGTGTAGGAAACAAGTAAGGAAGTTATGGAACCTATGGCAATTAAAGAGGTGGAAGTACTGGCGCTTTTAAGAAATTTAAAAGTGGATAAATCTCTGGGTCCTGACAGGATATTCCCCAGGACCTTGAGGGAAGTTTGTGTAGATCTAGCAGGAGCTCTGACGGAGATCTTTAAGATGTCATTAGAAACGGGGATTGTGCCGGAGGATTGGCGTATTGCTCATGTGGTTCCATTGTTTAAAAAGGGTTCTAGAAGTAAGCCTAGCAATTATAGACCTGTCAGTTTGACATCAGTGGTGGGTAAATTAATGGAAAGTATTCTTAGAGATAGTATTAATAATTATCTGGATAGACAGGATCTGATTAGGAGTAGCCAGCATGGATTTGTGCGTGGAAGGTCATGTTTGACAAACCTTATTGAATTTTTTGAAGAAGTTACGAGGAATGTTGACGAGGGTAAGGCAGTGGATGTAGTCTATATGGACTTCAGCAAGGCCTTTGACAAAGTTCTACATGGAAGGTTAGTTAAGAAGGTTCAGTCGATAGGTATTAATGCTGGAGTAATAAAATGGATTCAACAGTGGCTAGATGGGAGATGCCAGAGAGTAGTGGTGGATAATTGTTTATCGGGATGGAGGCCGGTGACTAGCGGGGTGCCTCAGGGATCTGTTTTGGGCCCAATGTTGTTTGTAATATACATAAATGATCTGGATGATGGGGTGGTAAATTGGATTAGTAAGTATGCCGATGATACTAAGGTAGGAGGTGTTGTGGATAATGAGGTGGGTTTTCAAAGCTTGCAGGGAGATTTATGCCGGTTAGAAGAATGGGCTGAATGTTGGCAGATGGAGTTTAATGCTGAGAAGTGTGAGGTTCTACATTTTGGCTGGAATAATCCAAATAGAATATACAGGGTAAATGGTAGGGCATTGAGGAATGCAGTGGAACAGAGAGATCTAGGAATAACAGTGCATTGTTCCCTGAAGGTGGAGTCTCATGTAGATAGGGTGTTGAAGAAGGCTTTTGGAATGCTGGCCTTTATAAATCAGAGCATTGAGTACAGAAGTTGGGATGTAATGTTAATATTGTACAAGACATTGGTAAGGCCGAATTTAGAATATTGTGTGCAGTTCTGGTCACCGAATTATAGGAAAGATATCAATAAATTCGAGAGAGTGCAGAGACGATTTACTAGGATGTTACCTGGGTTTCAGCACTTAATTTACAGAGAAAGGTTGAACAAGTTAGGTCTCTATTCATTGGAGCGTAGAAGGTTGAGGGGGGATTTGATTGAGGTATTTAAAATTTTGAGAGGGATAGATAGAGTTGACGTGAATAGGCTGTTTCCATTGAGAGTAGGGGAGATTCAAACGAGAGGACATGATTTGAGAGTTAGGGGGCAGAAGTTTAAGGGAAACATGAGGGGGTATTTCTTTACTCAGAGAGTGATAGCTGTGTGGAATGAGCTTCCTGTAGAAGTAGTAGAGGCCAGTTCAGTTGTGTCATTTAAGGTAAAATTGGATAGGTATATGGACAGGAAAGGAGTGGAGGGTTATGGGCTGAGTGCAGGTAGGTGGGACTAGCTGAGATTAAGAGTTTGGCACGGACTAGGAGGGCCAAGATGGCCTGTCTCTGTGCTGTGATTGTTATATGGTTATTTGTAGCATCCATTAACTATCCTCAATGCCGTCAATTCTATTACTCAAATCATTGAAATATAACATAAAAAGAAGTGGTCCCAGCGCACACCCCTGTGGGACATCATAAGTTATTGTCAGCCAACCAGAAAAGTCTCCCTTTATTCCCACTCATTGCATTTTGCCAATCAGACAATGCTCTCTCCTTGCTGGTACAGTGGTATGCAAAAATTTAGGCTACCCTGGTCAAAATTTCTGTTACTGTGAATAGTTAAGTGTGTAGAAGATGAACTGATCTCCAAAAGTCATAATGTTAAAGATGAACCATTCTTTTCAACATTTTATGCAAGATTAGTGTATTATTTTTGTTTTGTACAATTATAGAGTGAAAAAAAGGAAAGAAGCACCATGCAAAAGTTTGGGAACCCCAAGATAACTCTAAGATGAGCTCTCAGATAACTTTTACCAAGGTCTCAGACCTCAATTAGCTTGTTAAGGCTATGGCTTGTTCACAGTCATCATTAGGAAAGGTCAGGTGATGCAAATTTCAAAGCTTTATAAATACCCTGACTCCTCAAACCTTGTCCCAACAATCAGCAGCCATGGGCTCCTCTAACCAGATGCCTAGCGCTCTGAAAATGAAAATAAATGATGCCCACAAAGCAGGATAAGGCTATAAGAAGATAGCAAAGTGTTTTCAGGTAGCCGTTTCCTCAGTTCATAATGTAATTAAGAAATGGCAGTTAACAGGAATGGTGGAGGTCAAGTTGAGGTCTAGAAGACCAAGAAAACTAATATGACCTTCATGGAAGAGTCATTAGAAGAAAACCTTTCCTACATCCTCACCACAAAATTCAGCAGCAGAAGTTTGCAAAGGAACATCTAAACAAGCCTGTTGTATTTTGGGCTGATGAAGTTAAAATATAACTATTTGACTGCAATGAGCAAAGGTATGTTTGTAGAATAAAGGATGCAGAATTTCATGAAAAGAATACCTCTCCAACTGTTAAGCTCGGGGATGGATCGATAATACTTTGGTACGGGGAACATTCCACTGGTAGAGAACATTCCACATGCTCACAGTTTGATCATGTGACAGTGGGATGATGTAACGGTCTTGTGAGTGGGATGATGCAATTGTCTCATGACCGTGGGGTGATGTTATGTCATGTGATGGAATGTTCCAAACTGTATTTAGAACAAAGCCCGCGACTGTGACCCAGTTCTCATTTTTAATTTTTTGCAACGTTGTTGTTGCCTGTTGGAAGTGTGGAGATGCCACCAGTTTTGTTTGTTGCACATTTATTTGTTCCTTACAGTTCAGTATCAGAGAGTGAAGGTATTACTGGAGTTATTTGAGTTCAAAAGAATTGGATAAAGTTAATGTTGTTCGGTGTCTTAGGAATGATAGACCTTTGTGACTTCATTCAGGAATAGTGGCATGCACCTTTGAGTTAAACCTCTGCAGAGTCAGGAAGGTTTCTGCAGTGACTACCCTCCAGTCAAAAGGTCAGTTCCTTTTATTTCCTCGTGATTTCTTCAAACAAGGCATCTATAGGCTGTGGGATGAGCAGATCGTTGAAGGAATCATTGTTTCAGGGAAGTCTCTCCTTAATGACTGTATAAATCACATGGACTTTTGAATTTATCACTTTAAGTCTGTGCTTGGATGAGAACTTGTTAAGGACAGTTTCTGTATTTGACTGTATGTTAGGTACGACAACGCTGGCAGGATTTGAAAGACATTACTTCTGACATAGCGAAACCCAATAGCATGAATGGCAGCGATGCTTCACTACCAGATGAACTCAACGCCTTCTATACCAGCTTTAAAAGGGAGAATTTAAGTGCAGCTGTGAAGATCCCTGCTGCATCTGGTGACCCTGTGATCTGTCTCAGAGGCCGATGTTAACTGTTAACTTCCAGTTAAGTTAGTCATTTGTTTACTTTTCTAAGTTTTGAGCAGAGGTTAATAAATCTTAGGATTTGCTTTAAATCCTGTCTCAGTTTCATATTCATTGTTGTTGCATTTGTAACAAATGTGGGGGCTCATCCGGGATTAGAACCTATTTGACTTAATTGTTTTGAGCTTTAATTATCGATCTGATTTGGAAAAGGGAGATACTCGATTCCTTTTGTTTGATTGGTGTGCGGGTTGGCAGCAATGGATATTAATAATTTTCTGGAAACACCAACCCCTGCAGCATTAGTGTATGTAGTAATGGGTGAGGTGCGTGAAATGGCTAAAGATCTGAAGCTTACAGGAATATTGACGGTTACAACTAAGCCAGTAATTCAGAGAACAATCGTGGGACACTATACAAATTTGGGAGATTTTGATGAAGCAGAGTTGGATAGGTTTCCTGTAAGTAAGGAGGTGATCCAGTTACACCTGGAGAAGGTAGCAATCCAGAAACAGTTAGAAGCTGACTTGGAATGAAGTCAATTAGAAGCTGCAGAATAACAAAGGGATTTTGAATTAGCAATAGCGAAGTTAAGGTCCGAGAATCAGTCCTCTGGTTCTAGAGAACCATTTGTTGCTAGACAGGGAGTTAAATTGGTTCTTCCATTTAATGTGGCAAAATACAGGCAATTCCTGAAGTTCTCATTCCAACTGATTAAAATGGAAATGGTTAATTAAACTCCAATTTATCATTAGAACAAAACTCAATTTTACAGTGATATGATATTTTAATAACGCATATTAAAGACAAAGATGATGTGATTGGTGATTGACTGTTCAGATGTTGAACTTACAACGTAAATTTTTTTATGGAGTGAAATTTTAATTTTGTAAGACTCCTACTGTATATTAGTTTGAAGGTGCTGTATAATAATTATATGTATATTTTGTGGGTTTTATACATTTATATTTTTTTTTGTAAATGGTTGTTAAAATTTTGTTCATAATAGACCAAAATTTCCCTTTGGGGGGAGGTGTTACATGCTCACAGTTTGATCATGGGACAGTGGGATAATGTAATGGTCTTGGGAGTGGGATGGATGATGTAATTGTCTCATGACCGTGGGTGATGTGATGTCATGTGATGGCATGTTCCGAGTTCAAAAGGATTTGATAAAGTTAAAATAAACAGGAGGAAATCTGCAGATGCTGCAGAAACAACGCACACAAAATGCTGGTGGAATGCAGCAGGCCAGGCAGCATCTATAGGGAGAAGCACTGTTGACGTTTCGGGCGAGACCCTTCGTTAGGACTAACTGAAAGGAAAGATACTAAGAGATTTGAAAGTAGGAGGGGGAGGGGGAAATGCAAAATGATAGGAGAAGACTGGAGGGGATGGGATGAAGCTAAGAGCTGGAAAGGTGATTGGCAAAAGTGATACAGAGCTGGAGAAGGGAAAGGATCATGGGACGGGAGGCCGAGGGAGCAAGAAAGTTAATGTCGTTCAGCGTCTTGGGAATGATTGACCTTTTTGAATTCATTCGGGAATTGTGGCAGGCACATTTGAGTTAAACCCCTGCAAGGTGGGGAAGATTTGTGCAGCGACCACCCTCCGATCAAAAGGTCAGTTCCTTTTATTTCCTTGTGATTTCTTCGAACAAGGCATCTCTCAGCTGTGGGATCGGCAGATTGTCGTTACTTCGAAGGAATCGTTGTTTCGGGGAAGTCTCTCCTTAATGACTGTATAAATCACATGGACTTTTGAATTTATCACTTTAAGTCTGTGCTTGGATGAGAACTCCTTAAGAACAATTTCTGCGTTTGACTGTTCATTTGATATTGCTGCCTAACTGTTAACTTCCAGAGAAGTTGTTTGTTTGTTTACTTTTATAAGTTTTGAGCAGAGGCTATTAAATTTCAGGATTTGCTTTAAACCCTGTCTCAGTTTTATATTCATTGCTGTTGCATTCGTAACAGAGGGAAGAATGAATTCAATTAAATACCAGAAAATTCTGGAAGTAAACATCACATCATCTGTAAAAAAGCTGAAGATAAAAGGAGGATGTCATCTACTACAGGATAATGATCCTAAATACGCCTCAAAATCCACAATGGACTACCTCAAGAGGCATAAGCTGAAGGTTTTGCCTTGGCCCTCATAGTCCCCCAACCGAAACATCATCAAAAATCTGTGGATAGACCTCAAAAGAGCAGTGCATGCAAGACGGCCCAAGAATCTGACAGAAAACCTTTTGCAAGGAAGAATGGGTGAAAATCCCCCAAACAAGAATTGAAAGATTCTTAGCTGGCTACAGATAGCATTTACAAGCTGTGATACTTGCCAAAGAGGGTGTTACTAAGTACTGACCATGCAAGGTGCCCAAACCTTTGCTTTGGGCCCTTTTCCTTTTTTGTTATTTTGAAACTGTAAAAGCTGGAAATAAAAAAAGTAATCTTGCTTAAAATGTTAAAGAAATGTGTCATCTTTAACTTTATACCTTTTGGAAATCAGATCATCTTTTACTCGCTTAGCTATTCACAGTAACAGAAATTTTGACCAGGGTGCCCAAACTTTTGCATGCCACTGTATCTTTCTTGTGGTACCATGGACTCTTAACTTGTTAAGCAACTTCACATGTGGCAGCTTGTCAAAGGCCTTCTGAAAATCCAAGTAAACAACATCCAACTATTCTCTTTTGTCTATCCTGCTTGTTATTTCCTCGAAGAATTCAAACAGATTTGTCAGACAAGATTTCCCTTAAGGAAACCATGCCTCCTTAACAACCCTTTGTAATTGCTTTCTGCTGGTTTTCAAATCTTTCCAATCCTCTGACTTTGCACTAATTTTTTGCTCTATTATATTTCCTATCTTTCAATTTTATGCTGGCTTTGACTTCTCTTGTTATCCACTGTTGTGTCATCATTCCTTTAGAATACTTCTTCCTTTTTGGGATATATATACCCTGAATCTTCTGAGTTGCTTCCAGAAATTGCTGCTCTGCCAGTGTTTGCTTCCAATCAATTCCGGCAAACTCCCCTCTCATGCCTCTGTAGTTCACTTTACTCAACTGTAATACTGATGCATCTGACTTTAGCTTCTCCTTCTCAAATTTCAGGGTGAATTTGATCATACTTTGATCATTTTTCTCTAAGGGGTCTTTTACCTTAAGCTCTCTAATCAATTCTGGTTCATCGCACAACACCACATCCAGAACAGCTGATCCTCTAGCGAGCTCAACCATGAACTGTTGTAAAAAGCCATCTCATAGCCACTCTAGAAATTCCCCCTCTTGGGATCCAGCATCAAATGGCTTTCTCAAATCTACCTGTATATTGAAGTCTCCTGTGACTATTGTAGCTTTGTCTTTTTGGTATGTATTTTCTGTCTCCCATTGTAATTTACTACTGTTTGGGAGTCTGTGTACAACTCCTATCTGGGTCTTTTTTCCCTTGCAGTTCCTCAGCTCTATCCACAACGATTCAAAGTTTTCCGACCTTATGTCACCTCTTCCTAATAATTTGATTTCACTTTTTTCCGATAGAGCAATGCCACACCCCTCTGCCTACCTGCCTGTCCTTTCAATACTCGGATGTTCAAGTCAAGTCACCTTTACTGTCATTTTGACCATAACTGCTGGTACAGTACATAGTAAAAATGAGATAACGTTTTCCAGGACCATGGTGTTTACATGACACAGTATAAAAACTAGACTGAACTACGTAGAAAAACAACACAGAGAAAGCTACACTAGACTACAGACCTACATAGGACTGCGTAAAGTGCACAAAAACAGTGCAGGCATTACAATAAATCATAAACAGGACAATAGGGCAAGGTGTCAGTCCAGGCTCTGGGTATTGAGGAGTCTGATAGCTTGGGGGAAGAAACTGTTACATGGTCTGGTTGTGAGAGCCCAAATGCTTCAGAGCCTTTTCCCAGACGGCAGGAGGGAGAAGAGATTGTATGAGGGATGCATGGGGTCCTTCATAATGCTGTTTGCTTTGCGGATGCAGTGTGTAGTGTAAATGTCCGTGATGGCGTGAAGAGAGACCATGATGATCTTCTCAGCTGACCTCACTATCCGCTGCAGGGTCTTGCGATCCGAGATGGTGCAATTTCTGAACCAGACAGTGATGCAGCTGCTCAGGATGCTCTCAATACAACCCCTGTAGAATGTGATGAGGATGGGGGAGTGGGAGATGGACTTTCCTCAGCCTTCGCAGAAAGTAGAGACGCTGCTGGGCTTTCTTTGCTTTGGAGCTGGTGTTGAGGGACCAGGTGAGATTCTCTGCCAGGTGAACCCCAAGAAATATGGTGCTCTTAATGATCTCTATTGAGGAGCCGTCGATGATCAGCAGGGAGTGGTCGCCCCGTGCCCTCCTGAAGTCTGCCAGCTGTAATTTCCTTTCAGCCACGATTCAGAGACGCCTACAACATCATAGCTACCAATCTGTAACTGTGCTGCAAGTTCATCTACCTTATTCCATTACTGTGTGCATTCAATTATAACACCTTTAGTCCTGTAGTCACTCTTCGCATGCCTTTTGCATTAGAACTCATCCTGGTGACTGCAATTTTGCCCTATCAACTACCAGAAGTCTGACTACACACTGCCTGTTTGTAAACAAACTACCTCATCCTCAGCACTATCATTCCAGCCACATTCATTTAAACCCACCCTAACTGTTCTATTAGCCGTTGAGTTCAGGTGTAACCCATCCCTTTGGTGCAGGTTGACCCTTCCTCAAAAGGAATGCCAGTGATTCACAAATCTAAATCCTTGTCCCCTGCACTAGTTCCTCAGACACACGTTCACCTGCCAAATCATTCTATTCATAATCCAGAGATTACTACCCTGGAGGTCATGTTCTTCAGCTTTCTACCTAGCTCCCTAAAATTTCTTTTTAGGACATTCTGTCATCTATCTATGTCATTGGTACCAAGACTTCTGGCTGCTCCCCCTCCTCCTTGAGAACGCCATGGACCTACTCCATTACATCACCGACCCTGGCACCTGGGAGGCAACATATCAGCTGGGTGTGTCTATCGAACCCCCGGAATCTCATCTACGTTCCCCTGACTATGGAATCTCCTATCACCACTGCAGTCTACCTCTCTGCCCTTCTGAGCCACAGTATCAGACTCAGTGCCAGAGAGCCAGTCACCGCAGCTCTACCCCGATGAATCATCCCCCTCAATAGTGTCTAAAATTGTATTCTTATTATTGAGGGGAATGGCCGCAGGGGCACTCTGCACTTCCTTCTCCTGACGTTCACCCATTTTACCTGTCTCCTGCAACCTAGGGGTGACTCCCTCCCTGTAACTCTGCCTATCACCTCCTCATTCTCCCGTATGAGTCGAAGGTCATCGAGCTGCAGTTCCAGTTCCTTAGTGCGTCGTCGCAGGAGCTGCAGCCCGGTGCATCTGGTGCACTGGAGGTCCCCCAGACTTCCACATCCCACACACTGCCTCTGGATCCATTCTCACTGGCCTAACAGGTAAGGATTACCAAATAGGACAGAAGGAGAGGAACTTACCAAATATTTTACCTCGCCCTAGGCTGATGAACCAAAGCCACTCTAAACACTGGCACAGTCAAAAGAGTAGCCACTTAAAGAATGGCCGCTCCACTTGCACTTGAATTATTTTTATTGGCCCTTTCTAATGAACCCTTCTTATTGATTGGTCTCTCCTCAACTCAGAGAAACTGCCTCAAAGCTCTATCTTTTAAATCTCACTGTCCTGATTGAAATGCAACTCTTTTCACACACGCCTGATGTCGATTGTCTAACTCAGAGAAAACTGCCGTCCAGGACGTGCCCTCTCCTCATTGCTACCATCAAGGAGGAAGTACAGGAGCCTGAAGATGCACACTCGGTGATTCAGGAACAGCTTCTTTCCCTCCATTATCAGATTTTTGAATGGGCACGGTTTTCCTATGGTGTTCTGGTTTCCTCTCACAGTCCAATGATGTTTTGTAAAATTGGGTCAAATTGGGTCAAATCACGGTTTGCTATGTATGGATGTGCATATATAGTGCAAAATATTATATATATATATATAAAATTCTCACTGCTGCCATCAGGAAGAAGCCTCAGGACTCACATCACCAGGTTTAGGAACAGTTATTACCCCTCAGCCATCAAACTCTTAAAAGTTCAAAGTTCTAAGTAAATTTTATTATCTAAGGGCATATATGTCACCACACACAACCCCGTTTCTTTTTCCTGTGGGCATACCCAGCAAATCTATAGAATAGTAACTGTAAACAGGATTAATGAAAGAGCAAGAGCATAGAAGTTAACAAGCTGTGCAAATGCAAATATAAATATATAGCAAGAGCACAAAATATTAAAATAAAGTCCTTAAAGTGTGATTATTGGTTGTGGGAACATCTCCATGGATGACTGTAGTTATCCTCTTTTGTTAAAGATCCTGATGGCTTCGGGGTAATAACCGCTCTTGAACCTGTTGGTGTGAGGCCTGAGGCACCTGTACCTTTTACCTGATGGCAGCAACGAGAAGAGCATGGCCTGGTTGGTGAGGATCTTTAATGATGAATGCTGTGTTCCTTTAATGATGGACAGTGCATTATGTAGATGTGCTCAATGGCTCTTGAACCATAAGGGATAACTTCACTCAGCTTCACTTGCCCATTAACTGAACTGTCCCACCACCTACGGACTCATTTTCAAGGACTCTTCATCTCAAGTTCTCAAGATTTATTGCTTATTTGTTTATTTTTCTCTCTTTCGGACTTGCACAGTTTGTGGCCTTTTTCACGTTGGTTATTTGCCAGTCCGTTGGTTGCAGTCGTTCTTTGATTCTATTATGCTGCTTGGATTTACTGTGAATGCCCGAAAGAAAATGAATCTCAGGGTTGTATGTGGTGATTTGATGATAAGTTTACTTTGATCTTTGAACTTTGTATTTCTTGTTGTAATTTATATTTTTATTATTACGTGTTGCAAAATATTGTTGCTGCAAAACAACAAATTTCATGACATTTGTCGGTGATAATAAGCAAAATTTTGATTCTGAAGACGCTAGCTTAAAATTGAAGTCAGAATCAACGATACATCACGATAAGAAGAATTCTTATTCTTACTTTGTTCTATGTTCTGTGTTCGGGATCCTGGCACTTCATCGTGCCAACTCAGAGAAAGTTCTGGCCTGGATTTAATCCGCTAATTCCCTGCACGACTCAGGCAACAATGATTCTACATTCCTTCATATATTATAGCCTGACAAGAAGAAGTACAAACAGTCATCTTCATTACTAAACTCATAAATCTCTTTTCATTTCCAGCCTTATTCTCAAGGAGGTAATGACGCAGCCTTGCCAATGGGTCCCACTTGATGCGAAGACACTTGTTCCTACTTGCTTGAGGAAAGTTGACTGATAGGATAAGCTCAAACAAGGGACAATCTGCAGATGCTGGAAACCCAAGCAACACACACAAAATGCTGGAGGAACTCAGCGGGCCAGGCAGCGTCCATGGAAAAGGGTAAACAGTCAACATTTCACGCTGACACCTTTCATTAGGACTGGAGAGAATCAGAGTAAGAAGGTGGGGGGAGGAGAGGAAGAAGTGGAAGGTAGAAGATGGTAGGTGAAACAAAGGGAGAGGGAGTGATGAAGTAAAGAGTTGATTGATGAAAGAGATAAAGGGCTGAAGAAAGGGGAATCTGATAGGTGAGTACAGAAGGCCATAGAAGAATGGGAAGGGGAAAGAACAACACCCTATCTTCTGTCTGGGTGGTCTCCAACCTGATGGCATGAACATTGATTTCTCGAACTTCTTATACTTACCCTCCTTCCCATTCCCAATTCCCTATCTCACCTCTGGTGCTCCTCCCCTCCCCTCCCCTTCTTACTCTGACCTCTCATTTTTTTTCTCCAGTCCTGATGAAGGGCCTCAGCCCAAAATGTCAGCGGTTTACTGTTTCCCATAGTTGCTGCCTTTTGAGTTTCTCAAGCATTTTGTGACATGAGAAGTTACCGACCAATGAAAGTACCAGCCAGCATTTGGGCTAACCCAACAAATCCAGTTATTCACTAACCGGCTGTTTGAGGAGGTAACTTGTCAGCATTGGACTGAAGGTATGATTTGGAAGGATTGCATTGCTTCTGATGTCAATGAATGGAGGTGCAGGCTGTAAACGCTGCAAAGACATTGAAAATTTCACTTCCACATTGCTGCTTTCACAACCTCAAGGGATTCCCAGGGCATTTTACGACTTCAGAGGAAATCTGCAGGTTGTATACAACAATCTCCCAATGACGGAGAGGTAAGAGTTAGTCAGGGCAACAGGCAAGGCTTCCCTCGTCATCTTTGAAATAACCCCACTCAACCTTTGTCCATCTACCTGAGAAAGCCTCAGTGCCATGTTAGTACATTCTCAGACTCGTAATTCTACCTCCCTTGGTTGTTCAGTCCTCACTACTGTGGCCCAGATTTTTGTTGTTAATATTCTTTAAAGAAGATATTCAGAATTATTATTTTGATATCTGGGAATTGGATTATCTTGTATCTCGGAATATAAGTAATCAAATTCCCAGAGATCTAAAGGTAGATATGATCATGAAGAAGGTTTTTGGCCCATTGTCCTTCATAAATCAAAGTATTGAGTACAGGAGTTGGGGTGTTGAAGTTGTACAAGACATTGGTGGGGCCTAATTTAGAGTCTTGTGTGCAGTTTTAATCACTGACCTACTGGAAAGAGATCAATAAGCTTGAAAAAGTATAGAGAAAATTTACAAGGATATTGCTGGACACCAGGACCTGAATTATAAGGAAAGACTGAATGGGTTAGGACTTCTGGAGCATAGGAGAATGAGAGGAGATTTGATGGAGTAATGTAAAACTAAGAGGGGTATACATAGGATAAATGCAAACAGGCTTTTCCACTGAGGTTGGGTGAGTTAAAGGGAACCTGAGGAGGAACCCCTTCGATCAGAGGGTGGTGAGAGTGTGGAACGAGCTGCCAGTGGAAGTGGCTGATGTGGGTTCAATTGAGACCTACAAGAGAAGTTTAGATAAGTACATGGATGGGGTGGGTATGGAGGGCTCTGGTCCGAGTGTGGATTGATGGGACTAGGCAGAATAAGAGCTTGGCATGGACTAGATGGGCTGAAGGGCCAATTCTGTGCTGTAGCATTCTATGACTCTGACTGTGAGGATGGGAAGCATGAAAATAGGGGTTATATTAGAAAATTCAGTTCTTTGAGCAGCAAACACAAAATACTGGAGGGAATATGTGGCCTAATGAAGGTTCTTGTCCTGAAATGGTGACTGTTTATTCATTTCCATAGGTTTTCCCTGACCTGCTGAGTTTATCCAGCATTTTGTGTGTGTTGCTCAAGGTTTCCAGCATCTGAAATCTCTCTTGTGTCAATTCAGTTCTGAACCTGTACCACAATTTCTCTTGACACTGTGCAGAAAGTGCTGCTGTTTAGTGGTATGGTAGGCTTACTGGAGCCAGCAGTTAGATCTCCGGACAATTAAACTGGTGAATGCACTTCAAACCGCAGCTGGAAATTTATCTGATTAAGCAGTTGCATAAATCTGGTATGCCACTGAAAACAAATAACTATAATTGTGAAGCATGATAAAAGAACTGCGGAAGAGCTCAATGTGTCGGGCAGCATCTGTGGGGAGAAAAGGATTGTCAATGAGTTGAAACCCTGCATCAGGACTAGGTGGAAAGGGAAGAAGGCGAGTCATCTGCCTATCACTACTTACCTAACTCATTCCTGCCCGCATGCAACTCCAGACCCACCAATGGGACTGGGTTGCAGCAGCTTCTCAGCTGAGGGGTCAATAAATGCTGGTATTGCCAGTGAATGAATAAACTACTCTCAGAATCACAATCAGGTTTAATATCACTGGGATATGTAATGAAATTTGTTACTTGTGGCAGTAGTACATTGCAATACATAAAAATATTATTATCGTTACAATACGAAATATATAACGAGTAAAGTCTTAGTGCAAGAAGAGAGTAAAATATTGAGAGGCTGTTCATGGGTTCATGGACCATCCAGAAATCTGATGGTGGAAGAGGGGAAACTGTTCCTGAAACATTGAGTGTGTGTCTTCAGGCTCCTGTACCTCCTCCCTGATGGTGGCAATGAGAAGTGACTCTTAGATAGGCAAATAGATGAAAGAAAGATGGAGGGAAGGATTAGATTGATCTTAGAGTAGGTTAAAAGTTTGGCACAACATTGCAGGACGAAGGGCCTTCATTGTTCAATGTTCTAGGAGGGCATTTTCTGGATGGTGAGCATCTTTAATGATGGATAACACTCGATTACTGCATTGTTTATCTTTCCTCCCCACCCTCTGCCCTGTGACGGGGACTTGACTCAAAACATTGACAGTTCCTTTCCCATCCACAGATGGTGCTCGGACTGCTGGCTGTTTGTGGCTCCAGATCCCAGAGTCTGCAGTCCCCCGTGTCTGAACTAAAAATGTGAAATGGCTAGACTGCCACAAATGCTCCTCTGCTTCTCCAATCTCCACGAGGAAGGAAAGGTGCCATCCCTCTCCCGTCAGGACTAAATAAAGATGAAACATTTTTTAAAGATTCAAAGATTTGCTTTATTTGTCACCTGTACAGCAAAGTGTGCAGTGAAATATGCCGTTTGCATCAAATGATGAGAATGTGCTGGGGGCAGCCCACAAATGCCACCACACTTCCAGCGCTAACATAGCATGCCCACAATTTATTAACCCTAATCTGTACTACCAGAGCATGCAGGGGAAACCCACGTGGTCACAGGGAGATTGTAAAAACTCCTTATAGACGACGGCAGGAATTGTACCCCAATCTCAGAGTTGGTGCTATAAAGCATCATGCTAACTGCTTCGCTGCCTTGTCACCTAAAAGTAACTTCAGACCCAGCAGTGAAAGCCTAGGGTTGGGCCTTGACCGCTGCCTCAGGTGAGGGGGATCAACAAGTGCTGGTGTTGCCAGGGGCATCTACAAATAAACAAATAAAGATTTTGTCGACTCTCGAGTTCCAGTGGGTACAATAACCTCCAAACAAGACCATACAGGAAATTTAAAGTGGTCAGCTTTATTTGTCGAATGTACGTTGAAGCATGCGGTGAAATGCATCATTTGCACCAAATGAAACCAATGGGGATTGTGTTGGGGGCAGCCCACAAGTGTTGCTGCACTTCCAGTGCCAACATAGCACGCCCACAACTCACTGACCCTAACTCTAATCATACGTCTTTGGACTGTGGGAGGAAACCGCAGCACCGGGGGAAACCCACGCCATCCTGGGCAGAACAAGCAAGCTCCTTACAGACAGTGGTGGGAATTGAACCTTGATCTTACAGCTAGGGCTGACGCTAACCACTACTCTACTGTATGGCAGTCAGTCTTTTAATGGCTTGCAAATCACTATCTTCACTGGCATTTCCAAGCTGAATGAAGATAAGAAGCAAAACTTCTAGTATTCCACTTGACAAGTCTTGATAGTGTGCTCATTTGCTGTGACCATTCCAATCTCCAGGCTCATTTTGAGGACTTTTAATTATTTACTGAATATACTGTAGTTTAGAATACTAATCATACAACATAAACTTCCAGCTGTCAATATTTCATGAGGAAACCTCCAGGAAAAATTAATTCATTCCACTGCTTTCAGAAGCCACGAAATGGGAGGAAGTTTCGGTTGAAGAGACTGGAGATGATTACCATACTTAACGCTTTCTTGAAGTACAACAGCTTGAAGGATGATATACTCCAGCTTCAGTTTGCTATTCAGCCTTGAAGTAAGCTCTAGTAATGTGGTCATTCAGTTACTTACTATGCTTTAGGTTAGTTTACAAAACAAAAGCTGGGCAAGGCACATATTAAAATAATTTCTGTCTTCATCCATAAGAATATAGAACATTTCAGCACAGAGCCTTTTAACTGACTCCAAGAGCAATCTAACTCTGCCCTCCCACAAAGCTCTCCATTTTCTATCATCCATGTTGTTTTGCTAAAACAATAGATTCGTGGACCCGGTTAGGTCAATCAGAAAAATATGGACTCTAATGACCTATATCAAACTACGTTCATTAGGACAGAACAATATTAAAATACTTAACTCGGTGTGACTTGCCCCTCTCACTCAGTGCACTTCTCATGCGATCTGCAGTGTTGTTCCTGACCAGCAGTCAATGAAGCCTCAAAGAACTACCCCCTGACCACTCTACTTTTATATTATACCCTTTCCACTGATATTAAATGCCGCGGTCACAGTAAGCAGATCAGTATATTAGCACCATCTCAAACCACCAAATCAAAACCAACCACCAATTGGCAACTCTCTTCAAAAATCCCATCTCTGTGTTCAATTAACCTTTATGTTCCCACAGTATCACATTGACATGGTTGTACTCCCATAGTAATAATCAAAGCTCTGACACATTCAAGATCACAGGGGCGGTGAGACATTCGACAAACACGAAGATTAACCCTTTACAAAACGTATGCGCCTATCTAAGAGTTTCCGATTTATCACCTACAGCCTATTTAAACCCAACTCTCATCCATAGTCCTTTCTTTATTCATACAAACCAGCCAGCCTCAACCAGTTGCTCCCAGCCTTCAGTTCCCTTGTTGCCTTGTTGTGTTAAGCATCTGTTCTCTCTTGTTTCGTGGTCCCCGTGACTTGCTCTTTTGCAGTTTATTAGTAAAATATCATTTACTGCTGAATCATCTCCACTGCTCTGCGTTTGGGTCAGGCTCCTCTGCGTTTCCTCACAGTTCCCTGTTTGTGAACGAGGTACACACAGCCAGTAATGGAAACATTCATGCAGAAAGAGAAATAGAGTTAATATTTTAGATCAGAAACTTCTCTTTGTGATTTGGAAAGAGAGGGGTAGTTTATCGCTCCTGTCTATGCCTCAGTAAAGCAGTCAGCATCAGCAATTAGCACAGCCACACCAGACATTCTCTCTGCTCTCCTCCCCCATTGGCCAGAAGATATGAAAGTCTGAAAGCATGTGCCACCAGGCTCAAGGACAATTCCTATTCTGATGTGTTCAGACTATTAAATAGTTTCCTAGTATGTTAAATTAGACTCTTGACCTCACAATCTACCTCTTTATGATCATACACCTTATTGTTCACCAGTACTACACTTTTCTCCGTAGCTCTTACACTTTATTCTGCATTCTGTCATTGCTTTACCTTGTTCTGCCTCAGTGCTCTGTGTGATGATCTGATCTGTATGAACAGTGTGCAAGGCAAGCTTTTCTCTGTATCTTGGTACATGCGAAAATAAAAAAAACAAAGGAAATATCTGTGATAGGCTGAGTGCTGGGTTTGCTATGGCGCAGGACTGGAAAAAGCTGCAGGAAGTTGCAAACTCAAGACACTTTCAAGGTATCCATGAGACCTTAAAAAGGCGATGCCTCAGGAAGGCAGCATTAAGGACTCCATCAGCCAGGACATGCCCTCTTCTCATTGCTACCATCAGGAAGGAGATACAGGAGCCTGCAGACCACAGGAACAGTTTCCTCACTGCCATCAGATCTCTGTATGGACAATGAACCCATAAACACTAACTCAACATTTTTTCCATTTTTTGCACTATTTATTTAATTTAATTATATATACACTTAGTTTAATTCATAGCTTTTTAAATTATTATGTATTGCAATGTACTGCTGCCACAAAACAAGCAATTTCATGACAAATGCCAGTGATATTAAACCTGATTCTGATTCTGAGATGAGTTACCATGTTGTGGGGAGAGCATTATGACTCTTAGGATTAATTAAAGAATGATAGTTATTAAGTGGGAGCAAGGAGAAAGAGATTGGTGAGTTCTTGGGAGTGCGGAACTACATGGGTAGTAACTGCATCCCAGTAATTAAGTGGCAGACAGTGACTGTTCGGAAGTTGTTAACAGAGAAAGGTGAATAAGAATGAGTAATTTAATGGAGAAGAGTAGAACACTGAGAATAATTAAAGAGAATAATGGATATTTGAAAGTAATTAAATCATGTTTTGGAGTAATTAAATTGAGAGTAATGACTAGTGGGGGTGATAGGTTGCTTGCAAGGAAATTATTTCATTTTCACACCATCATAAATCTGCCCATGGTGAAGCCAGGGAGTAGGGAGGCCTTTGAGCCTATTTATTACCAGGAGACAATTTGCTAGGTTGGCAAATCAAAGAGTGATATGAGCTAATTGACATCAAAATAAAGACGAGCACAGTGCTTCCAGAACAGAACGATCTTTGCTGGTCAGTCAACCCAATAAATATTGGCAAGTTATCAAAGATCAGCTGGGTTCTCTGTGTATGCTAGACCCAACGTTTACCCTCTATCAACATCACCAAATCAGATATCAGACCATTTTCATTTTAACTTATATTTATTGAGAGGCACAGCTACATAACAGGACCTTCCAACTCAACAAGCTTGTACCATCCAATTACACTCATGTGACTAATTAACCTACTAACCCATATGTATTTGAAAGTGGGAGGAAACCAGAGAGCCCAGAGGAAACCCACCTGGTCTGGAGAAAATGAACAAAGTCCTTATGGGCAGTAGTGGGAATGACTGCAATTTCTGGGGACATCCAAATCAGGTTTGTTATCACTGGCACACAGCATGCATTAAAGGATTCACTCCCCTTGGAAGTTTTCATGTTTTATTGTTTTACAACATTGGATCACAGTGGATTTAATTTGGCTTTTTTGACACTGATCAACAGAAAAAGACTCTTTTGTGTCAAAGTGAAAACAGATCTCTACAAAGTGATCTAAATTAATTACAGATATAAAACACAAAACAATTGATTGTATAAGTATTCACCCCCTTTAATATGGCACACCAAATCATCACTGGTGCAGCAATTTGGTTTTGGAGGTCACATAATTAGTTAAGTGGAGATCTGTTTTTGGAGACCTGTGTGCAGTCAAGGTGGTTCAATTGATTGTAGTAAAAATACACTTGTATCTGGAAGGTCCAGTGCGGGTGAGTCAGTATCCTGGCAAAGACTAGATCATGAAGACAAAGGAATATGCCAAGCAACTCCGTGAAAAGGTTATTGGAAAGCATGAGTCAAGAGACGGATACAAGAAAATTTCCAAGTCCAAGGATCAGACAAGATGTACCCCAGGCTACTGTGAGAGGCAAGGGAGGAGATTGCTGAGCCTCTGGCAATGATCTTTGTATAATCAACGAGGACAGGAGAGTTTCCAGACGATTGGAGGGTTGCAGATGTTGTTCCCTTATTCAAAAAAGATAGTAAAGATAGCCCAGGAAATTATAGACCAGTGAGCCTTACTTCAGTGGTTGGTAAGTTGATGCAGAAGATCCTGAGAGGCAGGATTTATGAACGTTTGGAGAGGCATAGTATGAATAGGAATAATCAGCATGACTTTGTCAAAGGCAGGTTGTGCCTTACGAGGCTGATTGAATTTTTTGAGGATGTAACTAAACACATTGATGAAGGTAGAGCCGTAGATGTAGTGTATATGGATTTCAGCAAGGCATTTGATAAAGTAACCCATGCAAGGCTTATTGAGAAAGTAAGGAGGGATGGGGTCCAAGGGGACATTGCTTTGTGGATCCAGAACTGGTTTGCCCACAGAAGGCAAAGAGTGGTTGTAGATGGGTCATATTCTGCATGGACGTCGGTCACCAGTGGGGTGCCTCAGGGATCTGTTCTGGGACCCCTACTCTTTGTGATTTTTATAAATGACCTGGATGGGGAAATGGAGGGATGGTTTAGTAAATTTGCTGATGACACAAAGGTTGGGGGTGTTGTAGGTAGTGTGGAGGGCTGTCAGAGGTTACAGCGGGACATCGATAGGACACGAAACTGGGCAGAGAAGTGGCAGATGGAGTTCAACACAGGTATGTGTGAAGTAGTTCACTTTGGTAGGTCAAATATGATGGCAGAATATAATGGTAAGACTCTTGGCAGAGTGGAGGATCAGATGGATCTTGGGGTCTGAATTTGGCCTTTTTCTCTTGGAGTGACAAAGGATGAGGGGTGACCTGATAGAGCTGTATAGGATGATGAGAAGCATTGATCGTGTGGATAGTCAGAGGCTTTTTTCCAAGGCTGAAATGGCTAACATGAAAGGGCATAGTTTTATGTGCTTGGAAGCAGGCACAGAGGAGATGTCAGGGGTAAGTTTTTTATGCAGAGAGTAGTGAGAGCATGGAATGGGCTGCCAGTGACAGTGGTAGAGATGGATACGATAAGATCTTTTAAAAGACTCCTGGATAGGTACATACAGCTTAGAAAACTAGAGGGCTATGGATAACCCTAGGTAATTTCTAAAGTCAGTACATGTTCAGCACAGTGTTGAGGGCTGAAAGGTCTGTATTGAGTTGTATGCTTTCTATGTTTCACTGAATATCCCTTGGAGTACAGTCAAGTTATTCACCAAGCTGTAAATTTGCCTACAGTAGTTTGTCCTCAAAAACTGACTGATCATGTAAGAAAGGGACTAGTGAGGGAGGCCACCAAGAGACCTGTGACAACTCTGGAGGAATTACAAGCTTCAGTGGTTGAGATGGGAGCGACTGCGCATACAACAACTGCTGCCCGGGTGCCTCACCAGTTGCAGCTTTATGGGAGAGTGGCAAAGAAAAGCCTCTGTTGAAAAAACTGACATGAAATCTCAGCTAGAGTTTGCCAGAAGGCACGTGGGAGACTCTGAAATCAGCCGGAAGAAGGGCCTATGGTCTGATGAAACTAAAATTGAGCTTTTTGGCCATCAGACAAAATGTTATGTTTGCCAGAAGCCAAACACCACACATTATCAAAAACACACCATCCCTAACGTGAAGCACGGTGGTGGCTGCATCAGGCTGTGGGGATGCTTCACTGCAACAGGCCCCGGAATGATTGTGAAGGTAGAGGGTAAAATGAATGTAGCAAAATACAGGGAAATCCTGATGCAACTGTGACTTGGGAGAAGATTTGTTTTCCAGCAAGACAATGACCCCACAGGAATGGCCTAAAAAGAAAAAAAATTAATGTCCTGGGGTGGCCAAATCAGAGTCCAGACCTCAATCCATTTGGGAATTTGTGGCTGGACTTGAAGAGGGCTGTTCACTCATGATCCCCATGCAATCTGACAGAGCTTGAGGAGTTTTGTACAGAAGAGTGGGAAAAAATTGCAGCGTCCAGATGTGCAAAGGTGACAGAGATCTATCTACGTAGACTCAACGCTGTAATTGCTGCTGAACGTGCATCTGCTAAATAAATTCTGACTTCAATAGGTACATTTAATGTCAGAGAAATGTATGCAATATACATCCTGAAACAGAGGACTGCCCCGAAGAATGAATGACAGTTAATCGTTAGAACCCCAAAGACCCCCCACCCCAGCTCCCTCCTCCCACGCACAAGCAGCTGCAAGTCAACACCATCCCACCACCCCAGCAGCAAAAAAGCACTGGCACCCTCTACCCAGCACTCTGACATCAATAAAGACAGGCTTGCAGTGCCTGTGATGAGGTGGGGACAAGGGTGCTGGGAGAAGACCCACACGCAGGACACAAACACGTCTTTCTTAGGTACAATAAAATAGTGTTTATTACTCGCTACACAGAAGATCGGGAAATCGAGGACATAGAGAAACACGAACCTCAGACTAGGGGACCAGGGACTTGGATCACCACGGACCTGGGATTGGATAGGGGAAGCAGGGACAGCCACGGACCTGGGACTCGGACAGGGGGAGCAGGGACAGCCACGGACCTGGGACTTGGACAGGGGGAGCAGGGACAGACGCGGACCTGGGACTTGAACAGAGTGGAACATGGACAGCCGTGGACCTTGGACTCGGACGGGGGGAACATGGACAGCCGCGGACCTTGGACTCGGACAGGGGGAGCAGGGACAGCCGCGGACCTTGGACTCGGACGGGGGAGCAGGGACAGACGCGGACCTGGGACTTGAACAGAGTGGAACATGGACAGCCGCGGACCTTGGACTCGGACAGGGGGAGCAGGGACAGCCGCGGACCTTGGACTCGGACGGGGGAGCAGGGACAGACGTGGACCTTGGACTCGGACAGGGGGAGCAGGGACAGACGCGGACCTTGGACGGGGAGCAGGGACACCCACGGACCTTGGACTCGGACGGGGGAGCAGGGACAGACGCGGACCTTGGACTCGGACGGGGGAGCAGGGACAGACGCGGACCTTGGACTCGGACGGGGGAGCAGGGACAGCCGCGGACCTTGGACTCGGACAGGGGGAGCAGGGACAGCCGCGGACCTTGGACTCGGACAGGGGGAGCAGGGACAGCCGCGGACCTTGGACTCGGATGGGGGAGCAGGGACAGCCGCGGACCTTGGACGGGGAGCAGGGACAGACGCGGACCTTGGACTCGGACAGGGGGAGCAGGGACAGACGCGGACCTTGGACTCGGACAGGGGGAGCAGGGACAGCCGTGGACCTTGGACGGGGAGCAGGGACAGACGCGGACCTTGGACTCGGATGGGGGAGCAGGGACAGCCGCGGACCTTGGACGGGGGAGCAGGGACAGACGCGGACCTTGGACGGGGAGCAGGGACAGCCGCGGACCTTGGACGGGGAGCAGGGACAGACGCGGACCTTGGACTCGGATGGGGGAGCAGGGACAGCCGCGGACCTTGGACTTGGAGACTGGGACCTTGATTCACTGCCGCCAGACACTTGGATATCATGGATCGCTGCAGCCAGGAACGTGGACACCAAAACACAGGACAAGGAATCTTGAACCAGGACTCCTCCTTCAGATCAGGCAGCGAGCCGGGACTCTTTGAAAGGTAGATATGGTCAACGGGCAGGAACATCGAGTCAGGACTCCGTCTTCTACTCAGGCACTGAGCCGGGGCTCTTCGAGGGGTAGATATGGTCAACGGGCAGGAACATCGAGTCAGGACTCCGTCTTCTACTCAGGCACTGAGCCGGGGCTCTTCGAGGGGTAGATATGGTCAACGGGCAGGAACATCGAGTCAGGACTCCGTCTTCTACTCAGGCACTGAGCCGGGGCTCTTTGAAAGGTAGATATGGTCAACGGGCAGGAACATCGAGTCAGGACTCCGTCTTCTACTCAGGCACTGAGCCGGGGCTCTTCGAGGGGTAGATATGGTCAACGGGCAGGAACATCGAGTCAGGACTCCGTCTTCTACTCAGGCACTGAGCCGGGGCTCTTCGAGGGGTAGATATGGTCAACGGGCAGGAACATCGAGTCAGGACTCCGTCTTCTACTCAGGCACTGAGCCGGGGCTCTTCGAGGGGTAGATATGGTCAACGGGCAGGAACATCGAGTCAGGACTCCGTCTTCTACTCAGGCACTGAGCCGGGGCTCTTCGAGGGGTAGATATGGTCAACGGGCAGGAACATCGAGTCAGGACTCTGTCTTCTACTCAGGCACTGAGCCGGAGCTCTTCGAAAGGTAGATATGGTCAACGGGCAGGAACATCGAGTCAGGACTCCGTCTTCTACTCAGGCACTGAGCCGGGGCTCTTCGAGGGGTAGATATGGTCAACGGGCAGGAACATCGAGTCAGGACTCCGTCTTCTACTCAGGCACTGAGCCGGGACTCTTCGAAAGGTAGATATGGTCAACGGGCAGGAACATCGAGTCAGGACTCCGTCTTCTACTCAGGCACTGAGCCGGGGCTCTTCGAGGGGTAGATATGGTCAACGGGCAGGAACATCGAGTCAGGACTCCGTCTTCTACTCAGGCACTGAGCCGGGGCTCTTCGAGGGGTAGATATGGTCAACGGGCAGGAACATCGAGTGAGGACTCCGTCTTCTACTCAGGCACTGAGCCGGGACTCTTCGAAAGGTAGATATGGTCAACGGGCAGGAACATCGAGTCAGGACTCCGTCTTCTACTCAGGCACTGAGCCGGGGCTCTTCGAGGGGTAGATATGGTCAACGGGCAGGAACATCGAGTCAGGACTCCGTCTTCTACTCAGGCACTGAGCCGGGGCTCTTCGAGGGGTAGATATGGTCAACGGGCAGGAACATCGAGTCAGGACTCCGTCTTCTACTCAGGCACTGAGCCGGGGCTCTTCGAGGGGTAGATATGGTCAACGGGCAGGAACATCGAGTCAGGACTCCGTCTTCTACTCAGGCACTGAGCCGGGGCTCTTCGAGGGGTAGATATGGTCAACGGGCAGGAACATCGAGTCAGGACTCTGTCTTCTACTCAGGCACTGAGCCGGGGCTCTTCGAGGGGTAGATATGGTCAACGGGCAGGAACATCGAGTCAGGACTCCGTCTTCTACTCAGGCACTGAGCCGGGGCTCTTCGAGGGGTAGATATGGTCAACGGGCAGGAACATCGAGTCAGGACTCCGTCTTCTACTCAGGCACTGAGCCGGGGCTCTTCGAGGGGTAGATATGGTCAACGGGCAGGAACATCGAGTCAGGACTCCGTCTTCTACTCAGGCACTGAGCCGGGGCTCTTCGAGGGGTAGATATGGTCAACGGGCAGGAACATCGAGTCAGGACTCTGTCTTCTACTCAGGCACTGAGCCGGGGCTCTTCGAGGGGTAGATATGGTCAACGGGCAGGAACATCGAGTCAGGACTCCGTCTTCTACTCAGGCACTGAGCCGGGGCTCTTCGAGGGGTAGATATGGTCAACGGGCAGGAACATCGAGTCAGGACTCCGTCTTCTACTCAGGCACTGAGCCGGGGCTCTTCGAGGGGTAGATATGGTCAACGGGCAGGAACATCGAGTCAGGACTCCGTCTTCTACTCAGGCACTGAGCCGGGGCTCTTCGAGGGGTAGATATGGTCAACGGGCAGGAACATCGAGTCAGGACTCCGTCTTCTACTCAGGCACTGAGCCGGGGCTCTTCGAGGGGTAGATATGGTCAACGGGCAGGAACATCGAGTCAGGACTCCGTCTTCTACTCAGGCACTGAGCCGGGGCTCTTCGAGGGGTAGATATGGTCAACGGGCAGGAACATCGAGTCAGGACTCCGTCTTCTACTCAGGCACTGAGCCGGGGCTCTTCGAGGGGTAGATATGGTCAACGGGCAGGAACATCGAGTCAGGACTCCGTCTTCTACTCAGGCACTGAGCCGGGGCTCTTCGAGGGGTAGATATGGTCAACGGGCAGGAACATCGAGTCAGGACTCCGTCTTCTACTCAGGCACTGAGCCGGGGCTCTTCGAGGGGTAGATATGGTCAACGGGCAGGAACATCGAGTCAGGACTCCGTCTTCTACTCAGGCACTGAGCCGGGGCTCTTCGAGGGGTAGATATGGACAAGGGGCATGAACGTCGAGTCAGGACTCCGCCTTTCGCTCAGGCACTGAGCCGGGGCTCTTCGAGGGGTAGACACGGACAAGGGGCATGAACGTCAAGTCAGGACTCTGCCTTCCACTCACCCCTGGTAGATTGACCTTGCCTGGACCCACTCTAGTGACGGAAGGCGAATTGCTGGTACTCCGATGCGTGCTGGATCACTCTGGCTTGTCGTAGCAGCAGCCGTGACTTGCGAAGGTTGCTTAACACTCTCGCCCCGAACGGCTAAAGCCACAGGGCTTATAAGCTGCCGGTTCAAGTCAAGGGTAGATTACCTTGATTGCCGAGCTCAAGGGACGCGTTAAACTAAATTAAAAGGGAACAAGGCGTCAATGGTCCGGAGCGCAACCTAACTAAATTTAAAGGGGAACTGATCTGGACCATGACAGTGCCCCAAAGACTACTCATTCACCCGGTATTCGACATAGCAGAGGCTCTCTCTCTCCCTAATAAGGGAGAAAGAGGTGTCCCCGTTTCACAGCGAGAGGGGAGACATAGCAAACAACTCATTGGTTTATGATGTTAAAAGTCTGTTGTGTCGCTTTTTCCAAGCTCTGTGCCCAGAGAGTCGGCCTCCGAAAGGCTCTGGTCTCCGGAATCACAACCCACAGCAGCTAACCCGCTGCTCCTGATGTTCTGTCTTCTCCCGTGATGCCCCAGTCAGGGGCTGATCGCCAGTCTAGAATCAGCCCATCTGCAGAGCCACGAGAATCTGGCATCCTGAAGGCGTGCTAGTCTTCTGGGCCGCGTCCCTGGGATATGAAAACACGGCCGGTCGTGAGGCCCTGAGAGCGGGTCCCAATCCCGCAAAGAAATGAAGTCAGCGAGGAACTCCAGGTCAGGGTCTTCAAAAGAACCTTGAAAAGGGAAAAAAAAGATACCCAAGATAGAAATAGAGCTGTTTCCGAAGATGCGAGCTAAGGAGTTGCCCTTTAGCACCATCTTAACTTCGCTCCACCCCTCTGAAGGGGTTGAATACTTATGCAATAAATTATTTTGTTTTTTATGTTTGTAATTAACTTAGATCATGAAAGACATGAAAGAATCTTTTTCTGTTGATCAGTGTCAAAAAAGCCAAATTAACCCCACTGTGATTCAATGGTGTAGAACAATAAAACATGAAAACATTGGAGGACGGAGGGTGAGTACTGTATGTGGTGAAACTTGTAAAACAACAACATGGCAATAGTACATTCCAAGAATTAAAAGTCACAATAATAGATAGTGTAAAAGTGGGATAGTGAGGTAGTGTTCATTGGTTCATGGACCATTCAGAATTCTGATGGCAGAGAGGAAGAAACTGTTCCTATATCACTGAGTGTATGTCTTCAGGTCGTTAACCCAAAGCATTAACCTTGTTCCCTTCTTCATAGGTGTTGCCTAACCTGTTAGATGTTTCCAATATTTTCTTCAGTTAAGGAATTTATTATGAATGGACCTTGTTGCTTAATAGTTGCAAGCTATTTGGATAGGAATAGATTTAAATGATCAGGGCTTTCCACTTAATTAGACGATAAATGAGAAAGGGCTCTTAATGTCATTACTGATTGTTGCCATATGAAGAGCTTGGAAATGTTCCTATGAATCAAGGATCATAATGGTCCTTTTAACATCAGCAAAGTACACCCTAAAGAGTTTCTGTGTTTCTTTTAAAAGTCGTTAACTGGCAACTCATGGCAACAACTTACCTTTTCTTGTTGGCACAAGTAAAAGCAAACGCCGAGATCTGGATCACACACAAAGCGCTAGAGGAACTCAACGTGTCAAGCAAAATGAAATGGACAATCCGTAGGTTGGGTTGAGACATTAGACCATAGACCATAAGAATTAGGCCATTTGGCCCATTGAGTCTGCTCCACCATTCCAATCTAGCTCATTTATTTTCCTGCTCAACTCTATTCTCCTGTCTTCTCCCATAACCTTTGACACCCTGATTAATCCAGAACTTATCAACCACCACCTTAAATATACCCAATGCCTTGGCTTCCACAGCCATCTGTGGCAATTAATTCCAGTGATTCACACCCTCTAGCTGAATAAATTTCTCCTCATCTAAATGGATATCCCTTTGTTCTGAGGCTGTGCCTCTGGTTCTATACTCCCCACTATAGGTAATACCCTCTACATATCTAGGCCTTCCAATATTCATTTCAATGAGATCCCCCCTCATTCTCCTAAACCTCAGTGAGGACAAAATAATAGGTGCTGCCTCAGTTGCTGAGTTCCAGCAGCACGTTGTGTTTGTTGGTTGCATGGCCAGGCTACAGTGCAACATTTAATAAGGTTTTAGTTGGTTGATGAGCCAGAGATGGTGCCTAATGGTGACATAAAGCTTCCAGAGACAAACTGAGGGAAAGGAAAACAGAGGAAGCCTCATATTTCTTGCAAAGGAGGAGCTACTCGAAAGAGGGAAAGGCAAAACATTTTTACTTTACTATATTTGCCTGGGACTTGGAAATAACTTAATCCAAATGAAAAGTTCAGTCACTTTATTAGATAGCTTCTGTACCTAATAAAGTGGCCACTGAGAGTAGGTTTGAGGCCTTCAGCCGCTGTATCCCATGTATGTGCATTCAGAGATGCTCTTTTGAACACCACTGTTGTAACATATGGTTACTTGAGTTACTGTCAAATTCTTCTCTGACCTCTCTCATTGCCAAGGCATTTTCGCCCACAGAACTGCTGCTCACTGGAATATATTTTGTTTTGGTTTTCTTTGCACCATACTTCGTCAACTCTAGAGAATCCTGTGTGTGAGAATCCCAGGAGATCAGCAGTTTCTGAGACAGCCAAACCACCCCATCTGGCACCAACAATCATTCCACAGAAGCTACTCAATGCATAAAGGCAGGGTTGCATAATTGTTCAGATTAGTCTTGCAGTGACAACACCCACAATGTTCCATAGCAAACCCTGACTAGGCCCTATTAACTGAGTGTTCATTAATGCAAATATTTAATCAGCCAATCTTGTGGCAGCAACTCATTGCATAAAAGTATGCAGACGTGGTCAAAAGGTTCAGTTGTTGTTCAGACCAAATATCAGAATGGGGAAGTATTGTGATCTAAGTGATGTTGACCCTGGAATGATTGTTGGTGCTAGATGGGGTGGTTTGAGTATCTCATAATCTGTTGATCTCCTGGGATTTTCACACACAACAATCTCTAGGGTTTACAGAAAATGGTGTGAAAAACAAAAAAGATCCAATGAGCCGCAAGTCTATGGGTGAAAATGCCTTGTTAATGAGAGAGGTCAGAGGAGAATGGCCAAGCTGGTTCAGGTTAACTGGAAATTGACAGTAACGCAAACAACCACACATTACAACAGTGGTGTTCGGAAGAGCGCATCGGAACACACAACCTTAAAGTGGGTGGGCTACAGCAGCAGAAGACCACGAGCGTACACTCAGTGGCCATTTTAGTAGATATAGGAGGTTCCTAATAAAGTGACTCCTCAGTGTAGGCCTTTGTTGCCATAGTAACCAAAGTACAAACACCCTCAAAGAGCTTTGCAAGTTTAAACAGGCATGTGAAAGATGCTTTGTGTTCAAGTCTTTTACTTTAATTACTATGTCAGCCAGGATTGGAACCATATTTGCTTCATTTGTTTTATTTTATTTTATTTAGAGATACAGCATAGAACAGGCCCTTACAGCCCAACCAGCCATGTCGCCCAGCAACCCACCCATTTAACACTAGCCTAATCACAGGACAGTTTACCATGATCAATTAACCCAATAACCAGCATGTCTTTGGACGGTGGGAGGAAACTGGAGCATCCGGAGGAAATCCACGCATTCCACAGTACAGATGGTGCTGGAATTGATCTCCAAATTCCGGAATACCCGAGCTGTCTTAGGGTCACGCTAGCCACTAGGCTATTGTGCCATCATGTTGCTAATAACCTGCCAAATCTCCTCTGCAGTTCTCTCTTCCGCACTCTAAAGATTCTCCATAGATTGGGAGGTGATTGAGAAGCTCCTTCAAAGTTCAAAGTAAAACTGATGATCAGAGTACATACATGTCAGCACATACAACCCTGAAACTCTTTTTCAGTGGGCATACCTAGCAAATCTATAGAACAGTAACCGTACACATCTTGAACTGTTAGCTGTAAACAAACTGAAAATGCAGATATAAATAAATAGCAATAAGTAATGAACATAAAATAGCAATATATCAGAGTCCTTAAATGAGTGTAGTTATCCCCTTTTGTTCAAGAGCCTGATGGTTGAGGGGTAGTAACTGTTTTTAAACCTGGTGGTGCGAGTCCTGAGGCTCCTGTAGCTTCTACCTGATGGCAGCAGTGAGGAAAGAGCATGGCCTGGGTGGTGAGGATCTTTGATGGTGGACGCTGCTTTTCTACAACAACGTTTCATGTTGACGTGCTCAATGGGGAGGGGGGGGGAGAGTTTTACCCCGTGATCTTCCAATACCTTTTGGAGGATTTTCTGTTCAAAGGCAGTTGGTGTTCCCGTACCAGGTTGTAATGCAGCCAGTCTGCACACTTTCCACCACACATCTATAAAAGTTTGCCAAGGTTTTCGATGGCAGGCTGAATCTCTGCAGGTGCCTGAGGAAGTATAGGCGCACTCGTGCTTTCTTCACAATAATATTTATATGATGGGTCTTCTCATGAAGGGGGGAAATAGAACCTCAGGGTAGCCATTTAAAGTGGAATTGAAAGGTTAAAGAAGGAAATAGGAAGAATTTTTGCACACGAATGGCAGTTGGAAACTGGAAACACTGCTGGAGGGGTTGATAGAGTACTTGGAATTGAAATTGGTTTATTATTGTCACATGTACCAGTCAAAATCTTCCCTTGCACACTGTTCCATAGATCAAATCATTACACTGTGAATAGAGGCAGAATAAGCTAAAACAATAGCAATGCAAAGTGGAAAAACTACCGAAAAAATGCAGGTAAATGATAAAGTGCAAGATCATAATGAGTTGGATTGTGAGACTGAGATTCCATTTTATCATGCAAGAAATCCGTTCATGAGTGTGCTCAGGGTTTTGTTAGGAGATTCCTTTTCAATCAGATCCTGTGTGAACAACATTTCCCCTTCTGCTCCCCAATACTCCTGGCAAATTCCACTGATTAATTGAAGTGATGGCTTCCTGTGCTCCATCATTTGATCATAGCTGACTTATTACACCTCTCAAACCCATTCCCCAGACTTCTCCCTGTAACTTTTGACACCTTGACTAATCAAGAACCTGTGAACTTCTGCCTTAAGAATACCTAAAAACTTGTCCTCCACACCCGTCTGAGGCAATAAATTCCTCTGGCTAACAAAATTCCTCTTTATCCATGTTCTAAATGGATGTCCTTCTATGAACTGAGGCTGTGCCCTCAATTTATTGAAGAGAAACAGAAGAGGTTTTGATCGCATCCTTAGGTGCCCCAGGCAGGTTAAAAGAATTGTGTGGAAGTTCAGTTGCTGTTGTTTTATCTGCCAGGGAGGTTTCATCAGAGTCCCATCAGAACCAAGTTCTCTGGACAAGATGGAGTTAAACGGTTAATCATTGTTAGCATCAAAGAAGAGAAACAGGAGCCTGAAGACGCATGCTCAATGTTTTAGGAACAGCTTCTGTCCCTCTGGCATGAGAATTCTGAATGGACAAGAACCAACTCATGAAGCCAATCTCAATATTTTACTCTCTTTTTTGAACAGCTTATGTAACTATACATATAGTAATTATATAAAATATTGTATATGTGTGTAAAATATTGTAATTTATTGCTTTTTCTTATTTACTGCTGCTGAAAAACAACAAATTTCACAATGTACGTCAGCAATATTAAACCTAAATCTGATTCTGAGTCTGGTTGTTCGGTCAATGAGCTGACAGTTCCATAATGGCAATGACTATGATATTATAACAAAAACCTGCAGGACAGAGAATGGGCCACCAATATGAATAATTCATGCAGCTTCCTCTCTGTATTTTGCTGATACGTAGTTTCCAGTAGAAGAGGATTTTTTTTTATAAAAAAGTAACCCTTTCTTCTGAAAATAGATCCCAATAAACTCAGAATCAGCACTTGCTCCAGGGGAAGTCACCGACATTACTCGGATCCATTACGGAACTAAATATTCATAACAGTGAATCTGCAAACCTATTTACTGCTAACACCAGCAGTTTGAGCTGAGCATTTCAAACACAGGTAGTGCCCAGCAGGATAGCACTTCACAATGCTCATAAAAGAACACCTTTGTAGATAAAAGGGAACACATTCTGTTTAAGTAGCGATCTTCGGTGTCTTTCGTTTCCTCAGGCGTCTCATGGTGCTTAGTGTTTAATTGAGCTCTTAGAGCTGTAGTCGCTATTAAACTGGAAGGAAAGTGACACACAAAGTGTGTAACATGCACAAAATAGTGGAGGAACTCAGCAAGTCAGACAGCATCTATGCAGTGCAATAAACAGATGTGCTTAAGTTCTAGTTCAAGTTCAAGATGAATTGTCATAAACACATAAATACACCTGAACAAAACTCCAGAACCAGGATACAAAACAGAGTAGCAACAGTCATACACAGCACAAAGCTCATATAATTACAACAGTAGTAAAAATATGGACCCAAAAACATAATATAGCCCAAGTCTGTGAGAATCACGTCCAGTAGATTGAGAGTGCATGGGACGTTGCAGTGAGGACAAGCCCGCAGCAGTCTGAATGTCAGTACTAATGTAGCCACAGATGAACACAGACCAGCTTGTCTTCTCCGAGAGAACACTCAGAGGGCGGCATCAACGAGCGTCTCCTCCTCTGGATGGCAGCAGCAGGGTCCGGTCCGCACTGCAACTGAGGCCGTGCCGCTCCCCCACTGTCGGTCTCGCCAGTGAACCAATGAGCTGGACTTGCGGTATTCTGCAGAACAGTGTCCGACAGGAAAGGATGTCCAAGACAATCGCTCTTGCTGTTTGTTGGGCTGCACGCCACCTCCATGCACTGACTCTGACACCTTCCTGTAGCAGGCGGTGACATGGTCCGCAACGAGTCGTGCTCCTCCGCTATCAAACAACTTGCTAATGGGTAGACCTGCAGTACTTGATCCCCTTAATATCCAACAATATGTTGCGAAGATGTAAATGATGAATAATTGCACCTTGGGTTGGACCCGAAGACACCGCTGTGGCTGAGCGGGCTGCCATCTTAGAAACAGATCATAAGATCATAAGACATCGCAGTGGAATTAGGCCACTTGGCCCATTGAATTTTCTCTGCCATTCCATCATGGCTGACTTATTACCTCTCTCAATCCCTTCTCCTTCCTTCTCCCAGCAACCTTTGACGCACTTACTAATCAAGTACCTATCAACGTCTGCTTTAAAACAGACGTTTTAAAGTTTTATTCAAACAAGAGGACATGATTTGAGAGTTAGGGGGCAGAAGTTTAAGGGAAACACGAGGGGGTATTTCTTTACTCAGAGAGTGATAGCTGTGTGGAATGAGCTTCCTGTAGAAGTAGTAGGGGCCAGTTCAATTGTGTCATTTAAGGTAAAATTGGATAGGTATATGGACAGGAAAGGAGTGGAGGGTTATGGGCTGAGTGTGGGTAGGTGGGACTAGGTGAGATTAAGAGATTAAGAGTTCGGCACGGACTAGGAGGGCCGAGATGGCCTGTTTCCGTGCTGTGATTGTTATATGGTTATATGTTATATGGTTAAGTATACCCAATGCTTGTGACAAAGATAAGTCTGTACCATCTTGATAAGTAATTGAATAGACCCAAGGATTCATCACCAACTCACTCACAATTCAGCACTTCCTCTGCATGCTTCTGAGATGCCTTACCGCAGGGAAGATCACTTGCGCTAATCAAAAGCATCAGAATGGATAGTAGAACACGAACCCAAAAACAGAGCCTGTCAAAGGAGCCTGTAAACTAGGACACAAAGCTTGTCAATGGAGCCTATAAACTGGAAACTAAATTCAAATCACTTTGAGTCAATACCTCATTTCGATTTCTTGCTGATGCTGCCAACAGACCCAAACCCTTCAACAGAACCGGAAAGGAAAGGGGCAGAAGCTAGAATAAGAAGGTGAAGGGAGGAAAGGAGTACATGCCGGTGGGCGGTAGGTGAGGCCAGGTGAGGGTTAGGTGAAAGGACAGGTGTTGTTTCCAAGGGAAATCTGTATGATGAGGACTGGATGGTGGAGATGGAAGTTCGTTTATTGTCATAGGCATTCAAATCTAGGATGTAAATACCATGAAAATTAGCTTTTTTATGCAGAAAAGTACATGACCAACATGAGAAACAGAAGTTACATAAGCTTAATTTCTGTAATTAAAACAAAATGACATAAATTATGCTGTACATAACTTGACAAAGGTAAACATAACCACATTAATGCAAGTTCAGGAGCATATAGTTCAAGGTCAAATTACAGTGTTTCATGTTGGTTCAGAAAGATGATGGCAGACGGGAAGAAACTGCTGTTGAAACTCAAGGTGAGGGTCCCTCCTGTCTAATGGCAGGAATGAGAAGAGGGCATGGTCTGGGTGGTGGAGGCTCTCAAAGGCATCTACAACATCAACTGTGCTTTAATCCACAGATCTGCCTGACCTGTTGAGTTCCTTTAGCATTTTGGGTGTGTGCTCAGATTTCCAGCATCTGCAGATTTTCTCTTGTTTGCTGGACTCCATCTTTAGAGAATAGAGCTATGGGAACTAGATGGGATATGGGAAAAAGAAACCTTAACATACAAAGAAAAATTGTGAATGAATTCCCAACTTCAAGATTGCAGACCGAGAGCTGGGATGACAGTATGGGAATGATGGACAAAATGGCTTCATCCTCCTGAACTAATGCCCGTGATGCCAAAGAGGATATTGCCCTGTTACGAATGTGCCACAACTCTGAGGGGCCGAAGGGTACAAAGTAGCCCCCTCCTTCTTGAGAATCACAAGATCGCTATTAATTCGGGTTTGGGACCCAGGAAATGAGAGAGAGACATCCAGAATACACAGGGTTTGGAATGTGCCCTGGCCTCAGCGAAACGGAACCACTGATAACGGCTATTGTCTCTTGGAGATGGAATTGTGTATTGAGTACTGTACTATTCATTGAAGCCCTCAGGGGATGACCAGAGTGGGCTGGTTGAGGGATTGCATCATCCCTACCTGACTGATATCTGAGACCCCGTGAGTCAGGATAAAAGAGGGTCTGGGAAACAACCCCTTTAGACGCACCAGGAGAAACGCTAGAAATCCCATGACAGAGTTTAATAGCGACAGCCAGTGGAGGGCTTACGTGCGTCCTTTCCCTTTGCCTGGGATTGGGGCCTTACCACGGAAGAACAGCTTAGCTAAAGGACCAGCTACACCAACGGAACTCTCGAAGGATCGACATCATAAAAAGGAAAAGCTGGCAAGTTTCTAAAATCTCTCTCTTGACTCCAACCAAAGGCTGCAGCCTGAATGAACTGAGTAACTTTTATATTTCCATCGGACAATACATTATCCCCTAGACAATGATAGAGCTTATTTCTTATTGATTATTATTATACCAGCACTTTTAGATTTAGTATTGACGACGTATATTATCTGTATGTTTGCATTGATATTATTTTTGTGTATTTTTACGAATAAATACTGTTAAAAATAGTACCATCAGACTTCAACGGACCTCTCTATCTTTGCTGGTAAGTGACCCAGTTACGGGGTTTGTAACAACTTGGGGGCTCGTCCGGGATTTGATACCAAATTGGAGGGCCAGTGAATCGGGCTTGTAAGTCCAAACTTGGATCTGGTTGCGTGAGTAGCCAGACGGGAAACCAGCAAAGATGGATGTGGATGAATTTATAGAAAACCCGACTCTGGAGGCGCTAGAGGCAGCCACAAAGTCGGACTTGATAAATATTGTGAAAGGACTAAACCTCGCAGAGGTGAGGTTGTCAATGAAAAAGCGGGAGGTGCGGAGGGCCATAACTCAGTATTATATTGTGAAGAATGTGTTTTTTGCTGAGGTATTGGAAAATACCCCTGAAAAGTCACCAGCTAGTGGGACGGCTCAGTTAGAATTGGAGAAATTAAGGTTGGAACATGAAATTAAGTTAAAGCAGCTGGAAGCAGCTGAGAAGGAAAAAGAAAGGGCCGACAAGCAAAGGGAGCATGCGCTCCAACTAAAGGAATTAGAGGTGAAAAGGGAGCATGAAATTCAGTTAAAACAGCTGGAAGCAGCTGAAAAAGAGAGGGAGAGAGCTGAGAAAGAAAAAGGAAAGAGCTGAGAAAGAGAGAGTGTATGAGGAGAAAGAGAAACAGAGGCAACATGACTTGGATATGGAGAAGTTAAGGCAAGAGCGAAGAGCTCAAGGGTCAGACCGAGAGGAGCGGTTTAATGTTAGTCGGGAGTTGAGGTTAGTACCTCCATTTGAGGAAACGGATGTTGATAGTTATTTCTTGCTTTTTGAAAGGTGGCAGTGAATCAGAAGTGGCCCAAAGAGCAGTGGGTGGCGTTGTTACAAAGTGTGTTAAAAGGGAAGGCACAATAGGCATATGTGGCGTTATCCATGGAGGAGGAAGAGTCGGAGAATTATGAGAAAATAAAGGAGGCCATTCTTCGGACCTATGAATTGGTACCTGAAGCCTATAGACAAAAGTTCAGAAATTTAAAGAAAGGGTGGAATCAGATGTATACCAACTTTGCCTATGAGAAGGGTGTGCTCTTGGATCGTTGGTGTGCAGCAGAAATAGTGGAAGAAGATTTTTGGTGTCTCAGGGAGTTAATTCTGATTGAGGAATTTAAAGGTTGTGTTTCGGATGATATCCGGATGTATTCGAATGAGAAGCCGAATAAGTCCATCTCCAAATTTGCTAGGTTCGCAGATGAATATGCCCTAACCCACAAGACAAAGTTTCTCTCGAATAAAAGTTACCAGAAAGACCGTGGGAACGGTAGAGAAATCCCGCCAGCTGAGGCAGAGGTCCCACCGGGAGTTAGTGGTAAGATTGAGGAGGAGAGGCAAGACGGCAGGAGGGGTCCTGGCTTGACCTGTTGTAATTGTGGAAAGGTGGGTCATATGGCATCTAAGTGCCTTGCTCCGAGGAAGGAGACAGGAAAATGGAAAGCAGCAGTCCCTATAGGATTTGCTGTGGTAATCAGTAAATTGACGAGAGAGCCCCAGATAAACAGAGTACGAGAAGGGTCTGAGAAGTGTATCTCCACGGAAGAACGGCTTAGCTAAAGAACCAGCTACACCAACGGAACTCTCGAAGGATCAACATCATAAAAGGGAAAAGCTGGCAAGTTTCTAGAATCTCTCTCTTGACTCCAACCAAAGGCTGCAGCCTGAATGAACTGAGTGACTTTTATATTTCCATCGGACATTACGTTATCCCCTAGACAGCTTATTTCTTATTGATTATTATTATACCCGCACTTTTAGATTTAGTATTGACGACGTATATTATCTGTATGTTTGCATTGGTATTATTTTTGTGTATTTTTATGAATAAATACTGTTAAAAATAGTACCATCAGACTTCAACGGACCTCTCTATTTTTGCTGGTAAGTGACCCAGTTACGGGGTTCGTAACAGCCCTTGTACAATATCCTTCTTCCTGGTGTTTCTGCATTTACATACTCGGGGCACTGACTGATCATGAGAAGACCCTATCCAATGAAGACTCATCTGATTGGATGAGGACTAACTAATCAAGAGGGACAAGATATAGTGGTATAAATGCCACCAGACTAGACTTGCCCGAGCATCACCCTTGTAGAAAATGGCAGAGTTTGTTGTTGAAAGGTGGGTTATAATTGATATCTGTACCTGGCTTGAAACCTGAGAAGAGTTTATTCCGGTTCTATGGTGTTTCTTTCTTTTGCGGCTACCTGTAAAAAGATAAATCTCAATATTGCATATAGTATACATACTTGGATAATTAATGTACTTTGAATTTTGAACAGTTGCTTTGTTACCAGCAGTTTCTAAGCACTATGTAGATAAGATGGTAAAAAAGATGTATGGGGTGCCTGTCTCATTGGTGGGGTTGTTCAGTATAAGAACAGGGAAGTCATGCTGCAACTCTACACTTGGAGTATTGTGTGTGCCCTCTGGTTGCCTCGTGACAGGAAGAATGTGGAGACCATAGAAAAGATGCCAAAGTCATTTACACCAGATTGCTGTCTGGATTAAAATGTATAAGCTATCAGGAAAGTTCGGACATACTTGGGTTGTTCTCCCTAGAATGCCAGAGGTTGAGGAGGGATCTGACAGGGGTTTTTAAAATTGTGAGAAGTACAGATAGGGTAGACAGTCAGAACATTTTCCTGAAGGTAAAAATTTCAAACAGCAGAGAATATGCTGTTGAGGGTAGAAGATAGAAAATGTTATCTATTTATTTAAAGACATGGCCCGTCTAGCACTTTGAGACACACTGCCAGCAACCTCTGACAAACCTGATTTAACCCTAAATTAATCAAGTGGCAATTTATAACAACAAATTAACCTACCCAGTGTGTTTTTGGGCCATGGGAGGAAACCAGAGGATCTGGAGAAAACCCACTCATCCCATTGGGAGGACATATCAACAGAGGCCACCAGGAATGAGCTTTGAATTCTGACACCCCAAACTGTAAATGTGTCTCGCTAACATCTACACTACCATGAGTTGGAGGTGACATGCAAGTTACTTTATGCATTGAGGGAACATTGAACACGACCAGAACTGTTTGTAATATTTTAAGCATGGCCAAAACAGAGTTTTATAAGGTTGCAACATAATCTCTTGACTATGAACTCAATGCCTCGACTAATAAAAGCAAGCATTCTGTAACCCTTCCTAACCACCTTTTCGACCTGTGTAGCTATGAACTTGGATCCCAAGATCTCTCTGCTGAGTAACACTGTTAAGGATCTTGCCCTTAACTGTGTACTGTATCCTTGCATTTGCTCTACCAGGAAGCTACACCTCATATTTATCCAGGTTAAACTCCACCTGTCATTTCTCTGTCCAAATCTGCAACTGATCTATGTCATGCTGTATTCCACGCTATCCACAACTGCACCTGGAATGGGTTACCAGGGGTGGTAGTGGAATCAGGCAGTTTTGTGGAGTTTGAGCCTTTTAGACAGATGCATGAATATGAAGGGAATGGACGGATCTGAGTGATACACAGGAAGAGGGCATTTAGTATAAATTGGATTGCTGCAGCTTTCTCAGCCAAGTCGCCTGCCCAATGTTGTACAGTTCTATTTCCTTGCTCTACTCCTGACACAATCTGAGGCTTTATAAGGCATTGGTCAGTCCACATTTGGAGTATTGTGTGCAGTTTTGTGCGTCATAGCTAAGAAAGGATGTGCTGGTATTGGAGAGAGTCCAGAGGAGGCTCACGGGTATGATCCCAGGAATGAAAGGGTTAATGGTTGAGGAGTGTTTGATGGCTCAGTGCCTGTACTCACTGGAATTTAGAAGAATGAGAATGAGGAGGGGGAATTTTCTTGAAACCTATCAGATATTGATTGGGCTAGATAGAGAGCACATGGCGAGGATGTCTCCAGTTATGGGAGAGCCTAGGATTAGCTGGCACAGACGCAGAATACATGGGTGTCCCTCTAGAACAGAGTGAAGAAAGAATTTATTTAACTGGACGATGGTGAATCTGAAATTCATTGCCACATGTTGCTGTGGAGGCCAAGCCATCGGGCATATTTAAAGCTAATTTTGATAGGTTCTTGATTAGTCAGGGCATCGAAGGTGAAGGGGAAAAGGCAGGAGAATGGGGTTCAGAAGGATTATAAATCAGTCATGATTGAAAACTGGAGCAGACTCGATGGGCTGAATGGCCTAATTCTGCTCCTATGTCTTATGGTCTTATAGTATTATGGTCACAAAGAGAGAAACAGTTTGTATTTCATGCAAAAGTGACTTGAAATATTGCTCTCTTCGCAGACACTGCCTGGATCAGCTTCCCCTGTTCTCATTGCAGATTTCCAAAATCAACAGAATTTTGCATTTGTTCCAATGTGGTGACACTGTTTCACAGAAGCTGCTAATACAATTATGGGTAGGGTCATTCATACAAGGCTCAGAAAGGATTAGTTCTAAGATGCATGGGCATTATTAAGTCTTGTGTTTCACAATAACTAATTTGGATGATTTAGGCGCACGTATATATTGTGACAGAACATATTTTTAGACTGGGTGAATGCAACAACAGAAACACAAATTAGCCCTTTGTGAATAATAATAGGCATGAATTAAATATTACCAAAGTATATGATAGTCTGAGGAGGAATATTTTAGAAAATAATAGAAGTATTTCCTAGTGAAAACTGCAATCAGTTTCAAAGTCCCAGGAATGCAAGGTCCCAGAATACAATCAAGAAAGCTCAACAATGCCTCTACTTTCTTTCAAAATAGTAAATTTGTCTTTGTTTACATTAGGTATCATTGTCCTAACACCCAGGAGACAAAGCCGTGGGCACAAGGGCAATGCAGGACCCAACCAATTCCCCAACAAATCAAGAACTTTACACCAAAATGGAAGAACCATGGAACTCTCCCAAATCATGTGAAAATACCTCATTTTTCCATTTCCAGCATAAATGATTATCAACAATCCCCATTTTGTAGAGTCTAGTTGGTGTCTAATAATACCTGTGTACTATCTTATACTGAATAAATTTCCCTCTCGCTTCCCTAATAAGTCTACACACATTTGATAAAATATTTGACCACTCATTATCTTCAATATCACTTCCAAGATCCTTCTGCCATACTGCTTTGAGATTGTTACACGGTTCACCCCCAGAGTGCTTGAACACTGATGCTTTACGAAGGAGTCTGAAGAGAGTGGGGTTATGTATGTCTATACTGATGTCATTCTACAGTTGCGCAGTTGAGCGCATCCTAACCTGCTACATCCTTATATGCCACAGGAACTGCATTGCAGTGGACAGGAAGGATCCACAGTGGGAAGTTAAAACTGCTCAACATGTCACCCGCCAGCAAGGATATATATACAGAAAGGTCAGTAAGGTCATGAAGAATTACACCAAACAGGCTCACAGTCTGTTTGTCTCACTCCCATCCGGGGCGCAGCTACGTAGCATCCACATAAAGGCCACCAGACTCAAAAACAGTTACTTTCCCCAAGCAGTAAGGCTGCTGAACACCTCAACCTACTAACCCACCCCTCCACACTCAACACCATCACTACTTTATCATTTCCTGTCTGTCACTTTCTATACAATCATCTAGCGTCACTTTAAGGACGTACAAGCAGTCTATGTATATCTATTAATCTTACATCTATTGAGTTTCCTTATTGCACTTATTGCGTTTTGTGTGCCGCATTGGGTCTGGGGTAACAATCATTTTTTTCTCCTTTACACTTGTACTGAAGAATGACAATAAACAATCTTGAATCTTGAATAAACAGCCTTGAAGACGGTTTGCTCTGCCTGGCCCAGTGTGCATGCCTTCACGAACACGGCAACATTAGTTTATTTTTCAGAAGCTTAGCCAAGTGGGCCAGGAAAGTCACAGCTTCAACTCACAAACCCGGGCCAAGCCAGGTGTGGAGTTGTTAGGGTGATCGTCTCCAAGGTATGAATTAAGAGGTTGAAGAAATAACCTCCACTCATCTGGGTAGTTGTAGCTTTAAAGGCTCTCAAGGAAGTCAACACTGTCCTAGATGAAGGAACCTGCTTGATTTGTACCTCGTCCATCACAATATGCTTTTGTCCCCTCTGGTGAAAAGTCAACCACCAACAGAACTACAAATCTGACATGCCATCTAAAACTATAGATGCACAGTGGAGAGTATCCTGACTAGTTCTATCATGGCCTGGCATGGAGACACCAATGCCCAAGAACTGAAAAGTCTACAAGAAGAAGAGAATGTGGCCCAGGAAAAGCCCTCCCCACCACTGGGCACATTGCCATATGATTCATCATTGAGGATTCCCATCATCCAGGCCATGCTCTCTACTCACTACAGCACTAAGGAGGTACAGGAGTCTTAAGTTCTATATGACCAGGTTCCGGGACAATCATTATCGTTATCATTAATGCGGCTCCTGAACCAATGTGGATAACTTAATTCATCTCAACACTGATCTGATCTACAGTCTCACTGTCAGGGACTCTACAACTCATGCTCTCAATATTATTTACTTACTTAATTGTATAACAATTAATGTTATTATTATTAGTGTTTTTGTATTTGCAAAATCCGTCTTCTTTTTGCACATTGGTTGTTAGCCTGACTTTGTGCGTAGATTTTCATTGATTCAATTGTGTTTCTTTGTTCTGCTGCGAATGCCCACAAGTAAATGATTCTCGGGGTTATATATGCAAGCATTTGCGTACATCGGTAATAAACTTTCATTGAAGTTTGAACTTTAATCATAACCTTGCAAACTTCTATCAGGCCACCTCTCAGTCACCTGAACTCAAGGGAGAACAATTCCAGTCAGTCCAATCTCTTCCCATAATATTGCATGGGCAAAGTCACAGTAAGTTTCATAGCAAAGTACGTTTATGTCACCGTAATCTACCTAGAGGTTCATTTACTTGTAGGCATTCTCAGTAAAATAAAGATTTGCAACAGAATTTATAAAAAGCTATACACAAATAGAGACTGACAAATAACCAATGTGCAAAAGAAGACAAATTTTGCAAATAGAGTAATAAATAATATTGAGAACTTGATTGGAAAGTCCTTGAAAGTGAGTCCATAGGTGGTGGAATCAGCTCAGAATTGATGTAAGTGAAGTTATCCATGCTGGAACGGGAGCCTGATGGTTGTGGGGTGGTAACTGTTCCCAAATCAGGTGGTGTGGGACCTAAAGCTCCTGTATCACCTTTCCCGGTGGTAGTAATGATGAGGGAACATGGCCTGGAGGGTGCTGGTCCTAGATGATGGATGGTGGGAGTTCCCCTTAATGAGGGATGCTGCTTTCTTGTGGAAGTGCTCCATGTAAGTGCAAATAACGAGGAGGGCTTTGCCTGGGATGCACTGGGCTGTGTCCGCCACTTTCTGTAGATTCTTCCATTCTGAACATTAGTGTTTCCACACCAGGCTGTGATACAACCAGTAAGGATACTCGACACGTGTTCCTATACACATTCGTTGAAATTTTAAGGTGACATGCTGAATCTACACAACTCCTAATGAAATAGAGCTCTGTGAAAGAATCGGAGTCATCAAGTTTATTGGCGTTTAACTATATGCATGTATAATGCCAAACGAGACGACGTTTCTCTGGACTGGTGTGTAAAGCTCAGTAGTACGCATAACACACATAGAACACACAATAACTTAGGAAAGTAAGAATTAAATCTACAAATGAATTATGCATAGATAAACAAAGTGAAGTGCATAAATTAAAATTTTAATTAAATATATGCATGGAGTTATAAAGCACGGAAATAAGCCCTTCGACCCCACTTGTCCATGCTGACCAAAGTGCCTTTCTCAGCTAGTCCCACCTGCTTGCATTTAGCTCACATTACTCTAGACCTTTTCTATGCTTTGGTCTGCCTTCATGTCTCCTCACCATTGAAAGTATACCTATGTACTTCTACCACTTCCTCCATCAACTCATTTCACATACCCACAACTGTCTCTGTGAAAGGATTTCTCCTCAAGTCCCCTTTAAGTCATTCCCCTCTCACCTTTAACCTATGCCCTCTGGTTTCATGTTCCCCTCCTCGGGGAAGGTGGGAATGGTGGTAGGCTGGAGATCCGTCTCTCCCAAAGGAGGTATAAGGCGATCCTTCCCTCTGCTGGCCTGCAGGTCACCCTTGTGCAAGGTGTAGAACCTGCTTAGCACTCCCCCCCCCCCCCCAACAAATCAGGGCTACATGAAGCCATGGGAGCAGGTGGTGGATGGTCGTATGAGCAGCCGGTGCACATCACAAGTCCTGGTTGTGCAACCACTGACGCCAGGCAGGCAATCTCTGAAGAACATTGATAATGGCCAGGGTCACCCATCTTGTAACTTGTTACAATTTACATAAGTCGCATGGATGAAGACACCAGAGGCCTGGCTGTTAGATTTCCAAACAACACAAGAAGGCAAGCAGCCATGAAGAATCTTTAGAAAAGATGCAATAAGTTGGGTCATAACTAGCCAACTACCTGGTAAATGTAGGAACATATGATTCAGACAGAAGGAAGAAATGTTTTACCAGAATTTTGAGCCCTTGCTGAGTTCTGGGACACAGAATGCTTAGGATGATTCATAAAGTGCTTGAAATCAGGCAAAGCATGTAAACAGGAAAGCTAACAGATTGTCATCCTTAACACAAGAGATTCTGCAGATGTTGGAAATTCAGAGTAACCCATACAAAGTGCTGGAGCAATTCAGCACCTCTGGAGGGGATAAACAGTCAACGTTTTAAGCTAGGACCATTCATCAGAAGTGGAAAGGTAGAAGGAAGAAGCCAGAATAAGAAGGTGGGGTGAAGGGAAGGTGATAGGTGAAGCCTATAGAATGGTTATCCTCCCAGTCGAACCCAGGTGAAGACCTTGATCTCAACTGCTGACTACCCATTCTCTCTCCACAGATGCTGCCTCACCTGTTGAGTCCCTCCAGCATATTTCTTGTTGTTTCAGGTTCCAACATCTGAAGTCTCTTGGGATTATTTATTGCTGGAAGAACTGAATAAAAGGTTGGGTGGATGCTTCAGTTATGTATGGCATTAGTGAGACCACATCTGGTGTACTATGAGCAGAGTTGGTGTACATGCACATAAATACACTAGAAGTACTTTACTAGACTAATGCTTGAAATGGATCAAAAAGATTGGACAAGTTATACCTCAATTTGCCAGAATTTTTGAAAAAAGTGAACTGTGAAGGCATAATACACTGTGGCCATTTTATTAGATGTATTTGTACACCTGTGCAACTGCTCGATAATGCAAATAACTAATCAGCCAATCATGTGGCAGCAACTCAATGCATAAAAGCATGCAGGCATGGTCAAAAAGTTCAGTTGTTGTACAGACCAAACATCAGAATGGGGAAAAAAGGTGATAAGTGACTTTGACCATGGAATGATTGTTGGTGCCAGTTGGGGTGGTTTGAGGATCTCATAAAGCACCAACCTCCTGGGACTTTCACACACAACAGTCTCTAAAGTTTACAGAGAATGGTGTGAAAAGCAAGAAAAAATCATCCAGTGCACAGCAGTTCTGTGGGTGAATATGCTTTTCTGATGAGAGAGGTCAGAGGAGAATAACCAGACTGGATCAAACTGACAGGAAGGTGACAGTAACCCAAATAATATGCATTACAACAGTAGTGTGCAGAAGAGCATCTCTGAACACTCAACATGTTGAACTTTGAAGTGGATAAATTACACGCAGCAGAAGACAACAAGCGTATATCCAGAGGCCGCTTTATTAGGTACAGGAGGTATAAGATTGCATGAAATTCTGAGGGTCTTGATGTGCTGAAGATGCTTCCTCCTGTGGGAGGATCTAGAACTTGGGTTCACTGTTCAGAAATAACAGAAGTTGACACTCTTCCTCAAGGAATGGTGGAGGGAGAGGCTTTAGATAAGTGTAGGGGTGTTCAGTTTTGCTTCATGAGCAAGGGAACTGAAGGCTGACAACTGTAGCAGGGTGAAAGCATGGAGATGATGTTATAATTAGATCAGCCATAATCTTATTGAATGGTGGTGCAGACACACAGAATTGCTGCCAGTTCATATGTCTGCATCTTAGAAACAGAGAAACATAGAAAATCTGTGCCACAAAGCTGTGCCAAACATCCTTACCTTAGAACTACCTAGGCTTACCCATAACCCTCTATTTTTCAAAGCTCCATGTAACTATCCAGGAGTCTCTTAAAAGACCCTATCATTTCTGCCTCCACCACCGCCACTGGCAGCCCATTCCACACACTCACCATACTCTGTGTAAAAAACTTACCCCTGACCTCTCCTCTGTGCCTGCTTCCAAGCACCTTAAAACTATGCCCTCTCGTGCTAGCCATTTCAGCCCTGGGGAAAAAGCCTCTGACTATCCACATCATCAATGCCTCTCATTTTCTTATCTTTTACATCCCACTGTCCTAATGATCTGGCCAGTGTGCTCCTGAGTTAGTTCCTTAGCATTTGCCCCATGCTAACCATAGATTCACAGCCTGGAAAGAGGCCCTTTTAACCCACTGAGCTGTGTTGACCACCTATCATTCTTTCTCATTAATTCTGCACTAGTTCCAAGGCATATTCTCCCACATCCCCATCAACTACCACGGCTTCTACCGCTCACCTACAAATTATAATCAGAGCAATTTACAATGGGCAGATAACCTGCCAACCAGCACGCCTTTGGCAAGTGAGAAGAAACTCCAGTGGCCACAGGGAGAGCATGGACATCCCACAAAGACAGAGCTGGAGGCTAGGATCAATACTCTCTGAAATAGCTGCCAATTTTCCCAAGGTTACTTTTTTTTGGTTAGTAATTACAGGTTTTTGGTTATTAATTGAGGGGGGAGGAAATCCTTACGAGTTTTGAGAAACGGTTATTTTTCAGCCTGAGATGGACTGGAGCTTGTGCCAAACCACAAATAATTTTATCAGGTTCTGGGTGTGATTGCATCACTTGTTATGCAAGATGTCTGCACACAACTGCACCAGATTATCAATTGTCCTGCAGATGAGAAGCACTGTCATTGTTCTGGTCGGTTGGAGTGAGCCTCAATAATTATTTTTTCTGTCTGAGATTAGCTCATTTGCTGCCTCTTCTAATAAGCAATTTGTTTAAAAATTATCTCTTTCCTCACAGCTGCTCAAATGTGGCAAACTGTGCTTTGTCCAATTTAAAATTGTCTATTCATATTTTGTCTCGGTGCCTCATAATTGCTTGTGTAACTGTGATGGAAACCAGGAATCCTGTTTACAATGTGACACTTCAGTGTCCACAGAGGGATCGGGGAAGAACCGTAGCACAGTCAAGAGATTTTTATTTCCTTTTTCTTCATCATTTTCACTCCCCTCCTGAAATTGTTGGCAACTAAATTGGACGGATGATATAAACAAGCTCAGGAATCAAAATGACGGATTAATCTCTGGCCATTCTCTCTGAAGTCAACTGTGTGTATCCTGCTGATTAGAACAAGATCATGAACCGAGTGTTTTTATTTATTTATTGATCTCGAGATACAGCACGGTAACCAGCCTGTCTGGCCCAATGAGCCTGTGCTTCTCAATCACACCCATGTGACCAATTAACCTACTAACCCTTACGTCTTTGGAAGGTGGGAGGAAATTGGAGCATGGTACCGAAAATTACTTCAAGTTTTATTCTACGTTCAGTGATGCAGTCAATATTTTAGTAATACTTGAGTAATATTGTAAGTTTATTGTTTGATTAAGCGTTATTTGATTATATAATTCATTACGGGTTATGTGTAAGAAGCACATGAACACAGGTCATTACATCAACATGTCATATGTGAGCACCTCATGAAAGTAAAATGAGGTAGACACGCTATCCTAGGATCCCATGTTTTTCTTTCAATTCGTTTCATGCTTTAGAAGTACAAAACATAACAGTGGTGATGAAGAAGTTTTAAAACTAACCCAAGACAGCTATGTACTGTACCTGTTGAAGCACAGCACTTTTTTGTAGGGGGGTGGGGAGAGACAGTTGGGTTAAGTAGAAAGCACAACCTGTGTTTCTTCAGAAGGGGGGAGAGATAGATGGATGAGTTAAAAGGGCAGAAAATGGATGAAATTCATGGGTTCATAAGAAAAGGCAGAAATGGCTGGCTACATCGGAAATATAGACACACTCCATTGCACTATAGATAACAGGATGGTGTATACTGAATGAATTGAGCAATATTTTGAAGCAAATAAGTAGCCACTGCAAAAGGAGTGCCAGATTTGATGGTATTTCCTTTATGTGGGAATTGAGAGTTGTTGTACCATACAAGCTGAGAGAGGAAGTGTTGGAGGAGCTACATGCCTTCATCTAGACATGGCCAGAATGAAACCATTGGGTAGACAATGTCTGGTGGCCTGGGATATAATGTGAATCTTGCTGGACCATTCTTGTGTACAAATTTCTTAGTGGCAGTGGATGCAGCTACAAAGTGGTCAGGAGTGTTTCCAGCAGCCTTGCACACTGTCAAAGAGTTGAGAAACCACTTGTCAAGGACCTATGTTCCAGAACCCTTAGTCAGTGACCATGGTTTGTTGTGGAACAGTTTCAGTCACTCCTGAAATTGAATGAAATAGGAATTATCACATCGGCACCGTACCAGCCAGCTGCAAATAGCTTGGCGGAAAGATTTGTTCAGAGTCTAAAGAACGCACTGTGAGCAATGTCAGCAGAACGCATTAGAGGGGAGCTCGCCAATTTCATCCTTGCACTTTGCAATGCTGTAAACTCCACAACCAACAACTCACCAGCTATGCTGTTCCTGGGTTGTGCCTTGAATCTACGCTTGGATCTCCTCGAGCCAAATCTCAGAATGAGTGTGCAGGACAAGAAGCTAAGTCAAACACGGAATTTTGATATTTCACTCCTGAACCAGTAGTCCCGACAACGGACTGCAGGGGTGATCAAAAGTGGGTATTTGAAAAGATTAAGGAAGGAGTCAATTGTTAGGGAAGAAAGGTGTCCAGAGCTGTCAGAACCACTCCCTACAGTCCCAGAGTCAACTCCTACAACCACCACAGAGGAGACCCCAAAACCTGAGATTGTTTTATGTATTTATATGACTAGAGAGCAATACAATATGTATCTAAGTTGTGATGCATTCTTTATTGACTTGGAGTTGATAGCTAAGCAGGGAGGAGCGTAATGTATTTAATATTTAAATAATATTGCAAATATATACTGTATGTTACTTCATTAAGCATTCTTTGTCTACATAATTAATTCTGGGTTATATGTAAAAGTATGTGAATGGCACACGGCATCATACCACCACATCATATGTGAGCACCTCACTAAAGTAAAACGAAGGACTCACATTTTTCCCTGGTTCCTGTGTTTTTTCTTTCGATTTGCAAACAAAGGAGGCACTGTACATGTGAAGAATGCCTCAAGGAATCACTTTATTAGAGTTCTATAAAGTATACAATTCAGAAGGAAAGGCAAATTTTCCTTAAGGGACAATCTTGCCTGACAAATCTGTTGCAGTTATTTGAAGAGAAAAACAAGCCGGATAGACAAAGGAGAATCAATGGATGTCATGTACTTGAATTTTCAGAAGCTTTTTGACAAGGTGCCATACAGAGGCTGCTTAGCAAGTTAAAAGCCTATGGTATTGAAGGAAAGAAACTGTCATGGTTAAGACAGTGCCTGATTGTCAGGAGGCAAAGAGTAGGAATAGTGGGAGCTTTTTCTGGTTGGCTGCCAGCGACTTGTGGTGTTTCACATGGTTGTGGTCTACTTCTTTTTACGTTATATGTCAATGACTTAGTCATAGAATTTATTGCTTTGTGGTTAAGATTGTAGATGATATGAAGATAGGTGGAATGGTATGCAGATTTAAAGAAGTAGAGAGGCTACAGAGGGATAGACAGATTAGAAGAATGGGTAAAGAGGTGGCAGATGAAATACAGTGTCACAAAGTGAATGGTCATGTACCTTGGTCGAAGAAATAAAAGGGAAGACTAATTTCTAAACAGAGAGAAAATCCAAAAATGCAAGCTGCAAAGGGACTTCGCAGCCCTTGTGCAGGATTCCCTGAGGGTTAATTTGTAGGTTGAGTGTGTGGTGAGGAAGGGAAATGCGATGTTAGCATTAATTTCGAGAGGACTAGAACATAAAAACAAGGATGAGGCTTTATAAGGCTTTGGTGAGGCCTCACTTGAAGTATTGTGAGTAGTTTTGGGCCCCTTTTCGAAGAAAGGTTCAAAGAAGGTTCATGAAAATTAATCTGAGACTGAAAGACAAAATATGATGAGTGCTTGATTGTTCTGGGCATTAATTCACTGAAATTCAGAAGAATGAGGGGTGACATCATCAAGTGTTGAAAGGCCTCAACAGAGTGGATGTGGAGAGGATGTTTCCTACCGTGTGGGTGCCTAAGACCAGAGTACACAGGCTCAGAATAGAAGGACATCCTTTTAGAATGAAGATTTCTTTAGCCAAATGAAACTGAGCCTGTGGAATTCATTACCACAAGTGGCTGAGGAGGTTAAGTCACTGGGTATGTTTAAAGCAAAAATTGATAGATTCTTGATTGGTCAGGGTATGAAGTGATATGGGGAGAAGTCAGGAAATCGGGGCTGAGAGGGAAAATGGATCGGCCGAGATGAAATGGTGGAGCAGACTCAATGGGCCGAATGGCCTAATTCTGCTCCTATTTCTTACGGTTTTGCGATTACTGAAGTAATGGTACAGAAAACAAATAAATACTTGTTATCCAGTGAATGAGCTGACTTTCAGGGTGGCAAACAGAATCATTTATCCGAGACCTTTCACACAGCTTCCCCTCTCTCGACAAATCTTCACCCCCTCCGTGCACTTGTCCCTACCTTCTCCCATTCCCGGGACTAGCACTGGTCATGCCCTAAACTAAAGGACAATTCCCCTTACACAAAGATAGTGTCTCTTTCATATCCTTCAAAACTACAACATAATTCTTTCCTCAGTATTTTTCCATTCCTGAATGTCAACAACTGCACCTTTTTATGTCTTACAACCTTCAGCCTAGACAGGTAACAGAGACAACAGTTCAGTAGGGAGGAAAACTTTCTCCAGCAGCATCTCATCTCAAGGATATTTGTTTATGCTCATCTCCAGACTATCACCACATTCCAAACTGACACCTTTTGGTCTTTTGAATTTCCGTTTTATTCTAGCATTTACCAAGGAGGTGTCACATTTAACTCTTTCCTTACCGGCACCCAGGGGAAAGCAACACTGCCATGTTGAGAATGTACAAGCCCCTTAACGGACAGCTGTGGAATTGAACTCAGATCACTGGCACTGTAAGAAGTTATGCTAGCTGCTGTGCTACTGTGCCAGACCCCAGCTTAGTGAAATAAAAACTGGTTTCTTTGTGTGGATTGTGATCGGTTCAGTGTCGAGGAGAGGATCAGAGTCCCACCACCCCAAAAATATGGGCAACGTGCTCCTGAATCAGTCCCTTGGCTTCTGCCCCATGGTAATCATAGATCCATAGTGCATGGAAGAGGCCCTTCAGCCCATTGAGCTATGCTGACCACTTCCCATTCCTTTACAGTAATTCTACATTAATTCCATGTCATAGCCCCCCCCCCCATTTCCATCAACTCCCCACGATTCCACCACTCATCTACACACCAGGGGCAATTTACAGTGGGCACATAACCTGCCAGCCAGCTTGTCTTTGGGAAGCTGGAGGAATTTGTAACCCCTGTCGTCGTGGAGCTGGAGCTCTCTGGCATCATGGGGTAGCAGCTTTGCTGGCCGCACTGCTGTGTCGCCCTTTGATCACACCTTGGAGACATGAAGATACAAGAAAATACAAGGAGTAAGACTGCCCCAGCACTCAGCATGATGCTGGTCTTAAGTTAAAGGTCTTCTATTTCTCTGTTAGCTCAATTCCTTGATCACTCAAATATTAACAATCACCGCATTAAACATATCCAGTGATTTGATCTCTTCGACCCTCACAGGCAAAGAATTCCACAGTGAGTAGATCATAGAGCATAGCCCATTACAGCATAGTACAAGTACCACCCTCTGTGTAAAAAGCCTAATTTTATAATTCCCCCCTATACTTCCTTCTAATTACCCCAAAAGTGTATTCTCTTGTATTAGCCTTTGCCGCCCTAGGAAAAAGGCACTGGCTGTCCGCACTACCTTTGCCTCCTATAATCTTATACACCTCCATGAAGTTGCCTCTAATCCTCCTCTGCTCCAAAGAGAGAATTTCTAGCTCACTCAAACTATCCCCATAAAACATGCTTTCTAATCCAGTGAATCCAGTGAATTCAAAGGCAACATAAGTGAATCTGCAGATGGTGGAAATAAATAAAAACACAAAATGTGTTTTTATCTCTCTAATCCAGGTAGGATCCTGGAAAATCTCCTCTGCACCCTTTCTAAAACTTCCATATCCTTCCTGTAATGAAGCAACCTGAACTAAACACAATCTTAAGGAATTTATGGAGAACTTCATCCGTATTTCCACAATTCCTGGATAAGACCAATGGGACGGGATACACTTAGTCAACTGCAAAACACGAGCCTTATTCAATCCTGAACCACATAACAGAGTGAGTATTGGAAGCAACAAACTCAAAACAGTGGAAGATCTCAGCAGGTCAGGCAGCATCCTTGGAGAGGAGTAGAGAGTTATTGCCCTTCGTCAGAACTGGAAGGGAGAATAAGCAAGTTGGGGGGAGTGGAAAGGGTACAAGCTGGTATCGATTGGTGAGAGCAGGTGAGTGGGTGGATGATGTGAGAAGCTGAGGGGTGACAACTGGAAGAGGTAGAGGGCTGAAGAAAAAGTAATCTAATAGGAGAGTAGAGACTACATTGGGAGCCAGAGGGAAGTGATAGACAAATTAAGAAATAAAGGGGTGAGAGGGGAGTCAGATGGAGGTGAGAAGTGGTGGAGAAATTACCTGATGTTCATGCCATCTGGTTGCTTGCTATCAGTCTGAATATCAGGTGTTGCTCCTCCAACCTGAATGTGGCCTCATTGCGACCATAGGGGAGGACATGAACTGACGTGTCAGAATAGGACTGGGAGATAGAACATAGGTGGGTAAGCATCGGGAAATACCACCTTTTGTGGTAGTACTCAATGAAGCAGACCCCCTCAAGCTATCTCACATCTCACCAATGTAGACAAGGCCACACCGGAGCGCCAGATACAGAAAGTGACCCTGAAAGACTTACAGGTGAAGTGTTGCCCCATCTAGAAGGACAACAAAAACACAAATAATAACCAAACGAACAATGAATTAAATTGAGATCATGAGATATAGAGCCCTTGAAAGCGAGACCATAGAATATAGAATCAGTTCATTGTTGAGATGAGTGAAGTTATCCATGCTGGTTCAAAAGTCAGATGGTTGAATGGTCAAGACTGTTCCTCAACCTGTTGGTGTGGGTCCTGAGGTTCCTGCAGCAGTGAGGAGAGAGCAAGGCCTAAACGGTGCAGGTCACTGATGACGGATGCTGCTTTTCTACGACAATGCTTCATGTAGGTGTAGGGAGGGTTTTTCCTGAGATGGACTGGGCTGTATCACACAACTTTTTGCAGACTTTTCTTGGACATTGGTGTTTCCATACACCCAGTCAAGACACTCTCCACTGTGCATCCGTAGAAGTTTGTCAAAGTTTCAGATGACATGCCAACCCTGTGGCTTGTGGGCAAGAGAGGGCGGCAGGATATATTCAGGGATCACTCAGCGTGGTATTTAATGCAATGTAATGTTGGCTGTGATTTAGTGGCCAGCTCTCTTGCCTCACCAGTAGAAGACTTTGGGATCAGGTCCAGCTCTGTGGTGACAGAACTGAGAGGATGCTTGATGTCACACCTCAAAGGAAAAAATATCAGGTTTTACTTCTCAAAACACCCACTGTATACCTCGTTATGATCAATGGGGTGCACAACAACAACGCTACCTTCAGAGAGAATGGCAAGAGATTAATCCGTCATTGTGATGTCTGAGCTTGCTGATATCACCCATCCAGTTTAGTTGCCGACAGTTTCAAAAGGGTAGTGTATCTGACGTAGAAAAAGGAACTAATCACCTGACTGTGGTACCGTTCTTTCCAGACCTCTCTGTGGCATCTGCTTGTCACACATCTGGACAATTGGAGTGTCACGTTGTTCATCTAATCTGTTGTCCTTCCAGTCAAAATGGGGCTGGGCTGCGGACTCCATCGAGACTGTGACTTAGAATTAGATTTATTCATTCTCAGGGTCGGTGTTAGAGACAGATCAAGTTGTCAGGGTTCAGGTTGGTGTTTAGGGACAGAGATGTGCTGACTTAGAGATCAGGCCTCTGTTTTGTGTTGGGAGGCCAATGACAAAAAGGTGTGACATCTATGGTTGGAGGTAGGGCTGGTAGACCAGCAAAGACGAGGGCTGGTGGCTGCCCAGGTCAATGAGTTGTCAGCATGTTCCAGGATTGAAGCTCCATATGGACAGGAGAGAAGATGATGATGACCCCTAGCTATGTGAAACGGTGAGGCCAGGGTTCAAGGCCTAGTGTTTGGAGTCCCTGTCATGGGACAGTGCGGCGTTCAAGGCCTAGTGTTTGGAGTCCTTGTCATGGGACAGTGCGGCGTTCAAGGCCTAGTGTTTGGAGTCCCTGTCATGGGACAGTGCGACGTTCAAGGCCTAGTGTTTGGAGTCCCTGTCATGGGACAGTGCGGCGTTCAAGGCCTAGTGTTTGGAGTCCCTGTCATGGGACAGTGCGGCGTTCAAGGCCTAGTGTTTGGAGTCCCTGTCATGGGACAGTGCGGCGTTCAAGGCCTAGTGTTTGGAGTCCCTGTCATGGGACAGTGTGGCGTTCAAGGCCTAGTGTTTGGAGTCCCTGTCATGGGACAGTGTGGCGTTCAAGGCCTAGTGTTTGGAGTCCCTGTCATGGGACAGTGCGGCGTTCAAGGCCTAGTGTTTGGAGTCCCTGTCATGGGACAGTGTGGCGTTCAAGGCCTAGTGTTTGGAGTCCCTGTCATGGGACAGTGTGGCGTTCAAGGCCTAGTGTTTGGAGTCCCTGTCATGGGACAGTGCGGCGTTCAAGGCCTAGTGTTTGGAGTCCCTGTCATGGGACAGTGCGGCGTTCAAGGCCTAGTGTTTGGAGTCCCTGTCATGGGACAGTGTGGCGTTCAAGGCCTAGTGTTTGGAGTCCCTGTCATGGGACAGTGCGGCGTTCAAGGCCTAGTGTTTGGAGTCCCTGTCATGGGACAGTGTGGCGTTCAAGGCCTAGTGTTTGGAGTCCCTGTCATGGGACAGTGCGGCGTTCAAGGCCTAGTGTTTGGAGTCCCTGTCATGGGACAGTGCGGCGTTCAAGGCCTAGTGTTTGGAGTCCCTGTCATGGGACAGTGTGGCGTTCAAGGCCTAGTGTTTGGAGTCCCTGTCATGGGACAGTGTGGCGTTCAAGGCCTAGTGTTTGGAGTCCCTGTCATGGGACAGTGCGACGTTCAAGGCCTAGTGTTTGGAGTCCCTGTCATGGGACAGTGCGGCGTTCAAGGCCTAGTGTTTGGAGTCCCTGTCATGGGACAGTGCGGCGTTCAAGGCCTAGTGTTTGGAGTCCCTGTCATGGGACAGTGCGGCGTTCAAGGCCTAGTGTTTGGAGTCCCTGTCATGGGACAGTGTGGCGTTCAAGGCCTAGTGTTTGGAGTCCCTGTCATGGGACAGTGCGGCGTTCAAGGCCTAGTGTTTGGAGTCCCTGTCATGGGACAGTGTGGCGTTCAAGGCCTAGTGTTTGGAGTCCCTGTCATGGGACAGTGCGGCGTTCAAGGCCTAGTGTTTGGAGTCCCTGTCATGGGACAGTGCGGCGTTCAAGGCCTAGTGTTTGGAGTCCCTGTCATGGGACAGTGTGGCGTTCAAGGCCTAGTGTTTGGAGTCCCTGTCATGGGACAGTGTGGCGTTCAAGGCCTAGTGTTTGGAGTCCCTGTCATGGGACAGTGTGGCGTTCAAGGCCTAGTGTTTGGAGTCCCTGTCATGGGACAGTGCGGCGTTCAAGGCCTAGTGTTTGGAGTCCCTGTCATAGGACAGTGCGGCGTTCAAGGCCTAGTGTTTGGGGCCCAGTTATCAAAGAGGCTGGCATTTTTGGGCTAGTGTCTGGGGTCATCATTTGTCATCGATGGTGAATCCAGGGGTTCACCGAAGATCAAAGCCCAAAGTGGGAATTCCAAAAGACAATGCCCGATGCTGTTCTGGGCTTGGAGGATTGTGTTTGAGTGTGTGTGTGTGTGAGAGTGCCTTTGTGTGTGTGTTTGTGTGAGTGAGTGAGTGGGTGTGTGTGTGAGTCTGTGTTTGTGTGAATCAATTTTTGTGTGAGTGTGTTTGTGAGTCTGTGTGTGAGGGTGAGTGTGTGTGTGTGTGTGTGTGTGTGTGTTTGTAAGTGCATGTGTGTGTCAGTCAATGTGCGTGTACGTGTATGTGAATGTATTTGTGTGTGTGAATGTGTGTGTGAGTGTGTGTGCTTGTGTGTGTTAATGAGTGTGTGTTTGTGAGTGTGTGTGAGTGTGTGTGTGGTGTGTGTGAATCTGTGTTTGTGTAAGTGGGTGTATGAGTCAGTGTGAGTGTGTTTGTGTGTGTGTATGAGTCTGTGTTTGTGTGTGTGTTTAGGAGTGTGTGATTGTGTATATATCTGTGTGTGTGAGAGTGTGAATGTGTGTGCGTCTACGTGTAAGTATGAATGTGTCTGAGTGTGTGTTTGTGTGTGTGAATGTGCATGTGTTTTTGTGTGTGTGTGTGTGAGCGTGAGTGGGTGTGAGTGTGTACATTTGTATGTGTTTGTGCGTGTATGTGTGTGTAAATGTGTGTGGCTTTGTGTGTGTGTGTGTGTGCGTGCAGGAGAGAGTAAATGTGTCTGTGCCTATGTGTGAGTGTGTGTGTGTGTGTGTGTGAATGTGCATGTGTTTTTGTGTGTGTGTGTGTGTGTGTGTGTGTGCGCGAGAGAGTAAATGTGTCTGTGCCTATGTGTGAGTGTGTGTGTGTTTGTGTGTCTGTGTGTAAATGTGCATGCATTTGTGTATGTATGAGTGTGTGTGTGAGGATCCTATGCTCACACCGGAATATGTGGCCACACTTGTGGGCTTCCCCAGCACATCCCTAGTTGTGTTGGTTGTTAACGCAAACAGCAGAATTCACTGTAAGTTTCGATGTACATATGATAAGTAGAATGACTCTGACCTCTACAATCCCTAGAGGCAATGAATTCCGTAGTTAATAGAACGTAGTGTATAGCACAGGACAGCACTATACAGTCTGTGCTCGGATTGAAACGCCAACTAAGCTCTTTCGAGAGCTTTCCAAGAATTCTTTCCAGAGATTCTGCCCCTCATTTATTTGAGGAGAATGTGGTGATCGCTTCATTCCAACCTGGGACAGAATTTTGCAGTGAGAAGGTGCCGGTCAGTAGACAAAGAAATCTACCAACTACTCTCAACCTCGGGGCATGTTTTTAGCCACTACTCCAGATTCCCACATTAGTTATTCATACAAAGCATTTAAATAATCAAGAAGGTGATAATTAATGAGGAATTTCTAATCATTGAGAGAGTCAGTCAGCCAGTGAGTGGTGAATCTGTGTTTGCCACTGGCGGCTGTGGAGGCCAAGTCATTGAGTGTTTTTGAGGTGGCGGTCGATAGGTTCTTGATAAATCAGGTAACAGAGAGAAGGCAGGAGAATGGGATTGAGAAAAAAATGAATCAGCTATGATGAAATGCTGGAAGTGACTCGATGGGCTGAATGGCCTAATTCTGCTCTTATGTCATGGTAATAACAGACTTTTTCTCACACTTAGTGCTAAAGCTGCCCTGAGTCTTTCATGTTTGTGACTTCTCTGGATTCCACTCTCATTCAAACTCCCAGCTCTCAAGCATAGGAGACCAATGTTATTTTCTAACTTACTTCAAGGTGCATTTTACAATTTATTTAACAGGAGGTGATCTGGGGTGCGTGAAAACACACACATGTCGTTTTTCTAGAGCTACAAAAGATCAAAGATGTTGAAGTCTGAAGCAACAAACAATCTGCTGGAGGAACTCAGTGCGACGAGCTGTTAGTTACTCTGGTGGGGAGAGGAATTATCTGCAACCTGGGTCGCGATGCAAGGTTTCGACCCCAAAATCCGACTGTGCTTTTCCTCTTACACCTGCTGCTCAATCTACCCGCTCGAATCCGTCCCACAATATCTTTGACCTCCTACCTCAGAAACTGCTGGTCTCCTGTGATTTTCACACATAACAGTCTCCAGAGTTTACAGAGAATGGTGCAAAACACAGTAAACATCCAGTGAAACATCCAGTCCTGTGGTGGAACACACCTTGTTAGTGAGAGAGGTCAGAGGAGAATGGCCAGATTGGCTCAAGCTGACAGGAAAGTGACAGTGACTCAGATAACCGTATGTTTTGTAACATGGTGTGCAGAAGAACATCTCTGAACGCACAACACGTCAAACTTTGAAGTGAATCTTGCAGGGGCCCTGGCAGAAATATTTAAAATGTCGATATCCACGGGTCATGTGTCGGAGGATTCGAGGATAGCTCATGTTGTTCCGTTGTTTAAAAAAGGCTCAAAAAGTAAGCTGGGAAATTATAGGCCTGTAAGTTTGACATCGGTAGTAGGTAAATTATTGGAAGGAATACTAAAAGATAGGATCTACAAGTATTTGGATAGACAGGAACTTATTAGAAAAAGTCAGCATGGCTTTGTGCATGGTAGGTCATGTTTAACAAATCTATTAGAGTTTTTTGAGGAAGTTACCAGGAAAGCGGATGAAGGGAAGGCAGTGGATGTTGTATACATGGACTTCAGTAAGGCCTTTGACAAGGTCTCACATGGGAGGTTAGTTAGAAAGATTCAGTCACTAGGTATCCATGGAGAGGTAGTAAATTGGAGTAGACATTGGCTCAATGGAAGAAGGCAGAGAGTGGTAGTGGAGGATTGCTTCTCTGAGTGGAGGCCTGTGACTAGTGGTGTGCCACAGGAATCAGAGCTGGGTCCATTGTTATTTGTCATCTATATCAATGATCTGGATGATAATGTGGCAAATTGGATCAGCAAATTTGCTGATGGTACCAAGATTGGAGGTGTAGTGGACAGTGAGGAAGCTTTTCAAAGCTTGCAGAGGGATTTGGACCAGTTGGAGGAATGGGCTGAAAAGTGGCAGATAGAGTTTAATGCAGACAAGTGTGCACTTAGGAAGGACAAACCAAGGTAGAACATACAAGGTAAATGGTAGGGCACTGAGGAGTGCAGTAGGACAAAGGGATCTGGGAGTACAGATACATAATTCTCTAAAAGTGGTGTCACAAGTAGATAGGGTCGTAAAGAGAGCTTTTGGTACATTGGTCTTTATAAATCAAAGTATGGAGTATAAGAGTTGGAAAGTAATGGTGAGGTTGTATAAGACATTGGTGAGACCTAATTTGGAGTATTGTGTGCAGTTTTGGTCACCTAATTATAAGAAGGATATTAATAAGGTTGAAAGAGTGCAGAGAAGGTTTACAAGGATGTTGCCAGGACATGAGAAACTGAGTTACAGAGAAAGGTTGAATAGGTTAGGACTTTATTCCCTGAAGCGTAGGAGAATGAGGGGAGATTTGATAGAGGTGTATAAAATTATGATGGGTATAGACAGAGTGAATGCAAGCAGGCCTTTTCTACTGAGGCTAGGGGAGAAAAAAACCAAAGGTCATGGGTTAAGGGTGAAGGAGGAAAAGTTTAAAGGGAACATTGGTTGGGGGGGCTTCTTCACGCAGAGGGTGGTGGGAGTGTGGAATGAGCTGCCAGATGAAGTGGTGAATGCGGGCTCACTTTTGACATTTAAGAAAAACTTGGACAGGTACATGGATGAGAGGGGTTTGGGGGGATATGAGCCAGGTGCAGGTCAGTGGGACTAGGCAGAAAAAGGGCCGAAAGGCCTGTTTCTGTGCTGTAATGTTCTATGGTTCTATGGATGGGTTACAGCAGCAGAAGACCTCCACAGGTTCCACTCCTGTACCTAATATAGTTGCTATGAGTCTATATTCTTATAACCATTAAGGCTGAAAAAGAAAGATCCCATCATTTATCTGACAACTGTGTCCTTTATAGATCTCTCCTGATTAAGTGCCATATTTACAAGCTGTTTACATACACGACAAAACATCTCCAGCACTAGATTTCTCTGCTCAAATTATTAAGTGCTTGCCGATGCCTAATGACAGAATAAATGTTTTAGAATTGCAAATTTGCTGCTGCTGTATTAGGCGAAGTTTTTTTGACCCTCACCGATTAAACGATTTGCAAATTTCGAAGGACTGCTGTAAGGAAATGAGTCTTTGATTAAGGGCAATGTTGGAATCGAACCATTTTCAATTTAGTCAAGGACAGAATGGGAAATATTAGGAGCTGAGAAATATCCCCTCACTATTTCAGAAATCATACAAGGATGTGATTCAGTGGAATGAAACTCAGTCCTTTCATGTCTCAGAATGAAGCTTCGAGTGTGTCAGTCAGTTCAAAGCAAATGAATCTCCCCCCCCCCCCACCTCACTGTTGGCTGTCACAGCTCTCCGATGAGCTGAATTTGAAGTGTCTCATCTCACATCCCTGTGGGTCCACAGAATGCAGAATGGAAACGGCAAAGATCTGCGACTAATAAGGCTATCTCTCTCCCAGACAGTCTATTAAGACAGGCAACGTCACTGTCGGGTGGAGATAACCAGATCTCAAGCCAAAGGTTTGGTTCAATGAAGACTTAGACCAGAAGATGCAATGATTTGAAAATGAGGTAGTTCTATTCCTTTCTGGATTTTCTTAAGGCTAAATCTAACTGGTAATTTATTATTGTCACACGTACTAAAATATAATGAAAAAACTTCCTTTTACATGCCATCCATACAGATTACCCCAAACAGAAGTATATTGAGGTAGCACAGTGTTGAAAACGATAGTGCAGGCAAACAGCAAGGTGAAAGGTCATAGCAAGGTAGATGATGAGGTCAAGATTTCATTGTTATCATACAAGAACTCTGATGCTCTCTCAGTGGCCATTTTATCAAGCACCTCCTGTTCAAGGGTCAACATGTGTGTTTCTGCACATCACTGTTGTAATGTGTGGTTGTTTGAGTTACTGTCAACTTCCTGTCAACTTGAATTTGTCTGGCCATTTTCCTCTGACCTCTCATTAACAAGTCTCTGTTGCCCACCGAACTGCTGCTTTTTGCACCCATTCTCTGTGAAGTCTAGAGAGTACTGTGTGTGAAAATCCCAGGAGATTCTCTTTCAGACTTCTTGCTTTGTGGCTACCTGTCAGCAAGCAAATCTCAAGGTTGTATAATTTATACATTCTTTGATGATAGCAGAATCTTTAATTTTGAGATCAGCATTTTCTGAGATACTCCCACCACCCCGGTTCCACAGTCAAGGTCACTGAGGTCACATTTCCTGCCCATCCTGATGTTCGGTCTGAACAGCAATTGAACCTCTTGACCGTGCCTGCTTGCTTTTATGCATTGAGTTGCTGCCGCATGATTGGCTGATTAGCTACCTGCATTAACGAGCAGGGGTACAGGTGCATCAAAAACATGGCTACTGAGTGTGGAACTTTATGGCAACAGGTTGAAGATTCCTGGTGGGGCGTGTATTCAAAATTTGAGATAGTTTATTGTCATTTGCCAGCAAAGGAGAATGAGATGATTGTTACTCTAGAACTGACATGGCAAAAGAAACACAATGAGCACAAATTAAAAAAACACAATATGTAAATATAAATATATAAGATTAGCTTATATACATACAGTAGACTGGTTGTATGTACATAAATTAATGCTAGGTGCAGGAGTTGACTCGAACAGGAAATGATAAAGTAGTGGTGGTAGGGGGTGTCGAGGGGTGGGCTAGTGGGTGGAGATATTGATCTGCCTGTGTTTAAGTCTGCTGGACTTGCTCTGAAGTCTGTGTAACCTCTTTCCTGACTGGAGTGGGACAAAGAGTCCGTGAGCAGGGTGGGTGGGATTCCCAGTGATGTTACTGGCTCTTTTCCGGCACCTTTCTGTATTTATGTACTTGATGGTTGGTGGGGTATATGAGGGGTAGCACCTCTGGTGGGGGAACATGTCACGTCCTTTTCAGGAGGTTTGTCCACCTTTGGTCCCCACCTGGCACTCAGCTCTCACCTGTGGCTCCCCATAACTGTTTGCATGCGACAGCGGCCACACCCCGGGCAACGGCTTCGACAAGCCGGCTAAACCAGGTGAGGGTAGCCGACAGGTCTCAAACCCTCAGTCAGATAGGGAGCTGTCTAGCCCAGCACGTGAAGACAGACTCCGGCGTATTGAGTGGATGATACCAGTGGAAGGTCTAACAGTCAAGAAAGCGGTCTCTGCAAGCGTCGTGGAATGTGCAGAGCATGACAAGACACAGAAGACATCCTGGTCATCCATTGCGCCTAGTCCCATCTCCAGCCATCTCGACTCTTGTCTCGCCACTGGATCCAGATGGGAATTGGGAAGAGAGAGTGAGGCTGAATCCAAATCAAGTGCTAGTCTCAACACCTTACTTGATGGTTGGTAATGGCTTGTGGGCTGGTGCTGGTGAAGCTTCGGGCATTTTAAATACCCATTGTAGAGCCTTCCTGTCTGTGCCGTGCCATTTGTGTACTATACACTATACACAATATCTATGCCTTGTGTTAGGATGCAATCTACTGTGAATCTGTAGAAGATTGTGATTATAGATATGCATAATCCAGCTCTCTTCTGGTCAGTTTTCTTGACTGTGAAGGATGAGCTGTAGGACCACGAGTGCTTGTTTGAGATGTGCACTCCCAGGAGATAAAGCTTTTGTACCTTCTCGCCCATTGAAGGAGGGAGAAGAGGGAATGTCCAGGGTGGGGAGACATTGGCTGCTTTCCCATTTCAGTATGAAGTCAAACGAAGGGAGGCTGGTTTGTCTGATGGACTGAGTACTGTCTGATGCACAACTCTGCATTTTTTTGTGGTCTTGGTTTTGGGCAGAGCAGAATTCCAATCCTAGTCGGATCAGAGTTACGATTCTAGTTAGGATCAGAGGTGGAGATAAAAAGGTGAAACAGGTAGCGTATCCAGCCAAGTACATCATGGGTCTTTATTCATACATCATGGGTCTTTATTCATACATCATGGGTATATCATGGGTCTTTATTCATACATCATGGGTATATCATGGGTCTTTATTCATACATCATAGGTCTTTATTCATACATCATGGGTACATCATGGGTCTTTATTCATACATCATGGGTCTTTATTCATACATCATGGGTATATCATGGGTCTTTATTCATACATCATGGGTCTTTATTCATACATCATGGGTATATCATGGGTCTTTATTCATACATCATGGGTCTTTATTCATACATCATGGGTATATCATGGGTCTTTATTCATACATCATAGGTCTTTATTCATACATCATGGGTCTTTATTCATACATCATGGGTATATCATGGGTCTTTATTCATACATCATGGGTCTTTATTCATACATCATGGGTATATCATGGGTCTTTATTCATACATCATGGGTACATCATGGGTCTTTATTCATACATCATGGGTACATCATGGGTCTTTATTCATACATCATGGGTATATCATAGGTCTTTATTCATACATCATGGGTACATCATGGGTCTTTATTCATACATCATGGGTATATCATGGGTCTTTATTCATACATCATGGTTATATCATGGGTCTTTATTCTTTGGAGTGTAGTAGGTTGAGGGGGGACTTGATAGAGGTATTTAAAATAATGAGGGGGATAGATCGAGTTGACGTAGATAGGCTTTTTCCATTGAGAGTAGGGGAGATTCAAACAAGAGGACATGATTTGAGAGTTAGGGGGCAAAAGTTTTAGGGGTAACACGAGGGGGAATTTCTTTACTCAGAGAGTGGTAGCAGTGTGGATCGAGCTTCCAGTAGAATTGGTAGAGGCAGGTTCCGTATTGTCATTTAAAGTAAAATTGGATAGGTATATGGACAGGAAAGGAATGGAGGGTTAGAGGCTGAGTGTGGTCCAGTGGGACTAGGTAAGTGTAAGTGTCGGCATGGACCAGATGACCTGTTTCCATGCTGTAATTCTTATATAAGTCCTCTCAACCATTGAGCACACCCACATAAAACACTGATAGGAAAGCAGCATCGATCATCAGAAATCCTTACCCTCCAGGCCATGCTCTTTTCTCGCTGCTGCCATCAGGTAGAGGATACAGGAGTCTCAGGATTCACACTACCAGATTCAAGAATGGTTTCTACCCCAGAAACATCAGGCTCTTGAACAAAAGGGGATAACTACACTTACCTATTGAGATGTTCCCACAACCAATGATCTCACTTCAAGAATTCTTTAACTCGTTATTTCAAGTTTGAGTTATTTATTTCTATTTATTTATATTTGCATTTGCATAGTTTGCTGTCTTCTTCACTCTGGTTGATCTTTCATTGGTCCTGTTATAGTTACTGTTCTATAGACTTGCTGGGTATGCCCACAGGAAAGTGAATCTCAGGGTTGTACATGGTGACATATATATACTTTGATAATAGCATTTGCTTTGAACTTTGAACTTTAAACTTTGAAATAATTTCAATTTGTGGCTGTCTATTTTTTACAGTGTGTTTTTTTAGGGCCCTGAAACAGTAAAGGAGAAGGTGTTACCATTTATTAAGTATTCGGTTTAATAGGAGTGTAGGCCTCTGTTAGTCCCATGAGTTTCCAGGGTGCAAACCTGGGCAAGGTTTTTTTTTATGGAAGACCCAGCAGTTGCCCAAGCTACAAGTCTCCCCTCTCCACGCCACCTATGTTGTCCAAGGGAAGGGCATCAGGACCCATACAGCTTTGCCATATAACATACAGCATTGTCGCAGAGTAATGTGTGGTTAAGTGCCTTGCTCAAGGACACACACACACAGCCTCAGCCAAGGCTCGAACTAGTGACCTTCAGATCACTAGACAAATGCCTTAACCACTTGGCCACGCGCCAACACAAATAGGAGTGCCCTCATACTGGCTGTGGTAATGGTCCACAGAATGCCCAGGCTGCGATTGAATTGTCTAGTTGGGTTCCGCAAGAGACAGGAACGTTACCTTATGGCAGACTACCACCACTACTTGCCCAAATGATAGCATCATGAGAATTAGAGGACAATTAGGCTATTTGGCCCACTGGTTCTACTCTGCTATTTAGGAGTAAACAAATGAAAGAGGAACTGGAAATGAAGCGAGGGGCAAAAATTGCTTTATCTGGTTCTTTGGACTGTGCTATTCACTGTTCTTTGAAGCTTAGCCCCAGCTGGTTGTGGTGACATGCTGCAGCTAGACTGCCAGTTGCATTGCCTCAGAGCTACCACTGAAAGATCACAGAGAGAGTTTTAAGGGATGAGAAAGTAGCTATATAAATGCAAGCCTATCATATATAACTGCAAGTCTATACTATATAAATGCAAATCTATCAAATATAAATGTAGGTATGATATATAAATGCAAACCTACCTCAGAGCTACAATTATAACCATATAACAATTACAGCACGGAAAGAGGCCAGCTCGACCCTTCTAGTCCATGCGGTACGCTTACTCTCATCTAGTCCCACCGGCTTGCTCTCAGCCCATAACCCTCCATTCCTTTCCTGTCCATATACCTATCCTATTTTACTTTAAAATGACAATACCGAACCTGCCTCTACCACTTCTACTGGAAATCAAATTGGGATTTGATAGAGAGTTTTAAAGGGTGAGAAGATTGCTATATAAGTGCAAGCATAACCACAGCCAGTTGCCTGTGCTGGACATCTGCCCCACTATCATTTTGTCCAATCAGGCTCCATTTCTCTGCCCCTTTCCTCCACCTCTTTATACCAGCATCTTCTCCTTTCTTTCCAGTCTAGATGGAGGGTCTTGTCCTAAAATATCGATTGTCTATTTCCCTCCATAGATGGTGGGCTCCTCCAGCACCTGGTGTGTTGCTCCAGGTTCCCGCATCTGAAATCTCTGTGGGCAAGCTTGCAGAAGATACAAAGAGAGGTGGAGGGGAACGTCATGTTGAGGAAGCAAGGAGTCCACAGAAGGACAGATGGAATGCGGTACTGGGACATGTACGGTCTTCAACTATGGGAAAAGAAATAAAAGTGCAGACTATTTTCTAAACACGAAGAAAGTTAAAAAATTTGAGGTACAATGGGACTTGGGAGTCCTCGTGCATGACTCCCTGGAGGTTAACTTGCAGGCTGAGTCAGTGGTGAGGAAGGCAAATGCAATGTTAGCATTCATTTAGAGACTTAGAGAGGACTAGAAAATAAAAGCAAGAATGTAATGTGGAGGCTTTCTAAGGCCCTGATGAGGCCTCACTTGGAGTGTTATGAGTCATTTTGGGCCCCTTATCTACAAAAGAAAGTGCTGACATTGGAGAGGATGTTCATGAGAATGATTCTGGGAATAAAAGGCTTATGGTGTGAGTACTGTTTAATGGCTCTGGGCTTGTACTTGCTGGAATTTAGAAGAATGAGGAGGGATCTCATTGAAACCTATCAAGTGTTGAACGGCCTCAGAAAAGTAGATATGGATAGGATATTTCCTATGGTGAGGGAGCCTAGGACCAAAGGGCACAGCTGAGAATTGAGGAATGTCCATTTAGAAAGGAGACGATGAGGAATTTCTTGAAGCAGATGGTGATGAACTTGTGGAATTTGCATCTGTGTAAGTCAGGTCACTGGGCATGTTTAAAGTGGAGGTTGATAGTTTTTTTATTAATCAGGGCATGAAGTGATATGGGGAGAAGTCAAGAGAATGGGGTTGAGAGGGAAATGGATCAGCAAAGATGAAAAAGCAGAGCAGACGATGAGCCAAATGTCATAAATCTGCTCTTATGTCTTATGGTCTTATGATCTATAATTCCTTGTGTATCTTCCAAAAATATGGTGTGAGGAGGGAAGAAGAGGGGTTAACAGGAAGAGCCTCCCTGCCATTGAGCACATGTACAAGTAGCACAGATAAAGAAAGCAGCATCCATCATCAAGTACCCCCAGTATCCAGGCCATGCTCTCTTCTCGCTGCTACCATAGGGAAGGAGGTACAAGAGTCTCAGCTTCAGGGACAGTTATAACCCCTCAGCCATCAGGATCCTGAACGAAGGTGGAAAACTTCACTCATACCTACACCGAACCGTCCACAACCTATGGACTCACTTTCAAGGATTCTGCAGCTCATGTTCTCAATATTACTTATTTATTTATTGTTGTTTTTCTTTATGTAATTGCACAGTTTGTTGCCTTTTGTACATGGTTGTCCGTTTTTTGTGTGTAGTTTTTCATTCATTCTGTTGTATTTCTTTGCATTTACTGTGAATTCCCACAAGAATGGTGACACATACAGATTTTGATGATAAGTTTACTTTGAATTTTGAACAAACTTTAAGAGAAGAAGCAGAGACAAAAGACATAGTTAATTGTAGAGCAAAGCCAATCTAAGCGTATTCCCTTAAAAGCCACATCATATTGCAGAGGGATGATGCATATCATTTCTTGCAAACTCCTGTGAAAGTTTCCGAGTAGCAGGCAGAGTAGGGAATACAGGCATGCCCGGCTATTGAATTTTTCATCATTTTATTAGAACGCATAGATCACAAAGGAACATGTGTTATGTTACTTTGAATAATTCAGTGTTCATGTTCCCTGTGTGTTAGCACTTGAAGTGACGACAGCGTGGAGGGTCTGAGCACAAAATGAACTTGGTCCAGGCCTGAGTCAGTCCTCTGCTGGGAACCATGGAGATCTGGGGGGGGTGGGGGGTGGGTGGGTGGACTTGCCAGGGGAAATGGCTCATCCACTTCACAGGCTGAGTTTAACATTGACCTCAGCTGCAGAGTAAATGCTAAGCAAGCACACATCAATAACTTTAATACTTCAAAAATAATAATGACTTGATTCACAGAATTTGCAAGTATATGCAATACCGTACAAGAGTCTTAGAGACATAGTCTTAGAGCTAGGGTGACTAAGACTTTTGCACAGAACTGTACTTGTCAATGGGAAGCAGAGAATGAGTTTGTAAATCTGGCAGGAGCAAAGGATGTTGGGAATGGCAAGGGTAGAGCACTGTGAAAATGGAGTGGGGACAGATGGCAGAGACGGAATGCCAAGGGCTGGGGGTTGGGATGAGGGCAGACATCAGGTAAGGTCATTTGATTCCAGACAATTGGTTTATTAATCATTCCAGAACGCCTCTCTGGTGCTACCTGCTCCCTCCTCTCTCCCTTCCCCTTTTCCCAACCATGATTCCCCTCTCCCTGCCCCCTTCCAATGCTCAGTCCACATTAGAGACCCAGATCAAAAATCAGGTTTATTATCACTCTTATATGTCAGGAAATTTGTTTTTTTTTGGTGGAATACATAAAATTATTACAGTTCTGTGTGAAAATCTTAGGCACCTTAGCTATATATATGTGTGTGTGTGTGTGTGTGTGCATGCATGCGTGTGAGTGTGTGTGTGCATGTGTGCCTGAGTGCGTGTGTGTGCGCGCGTGTGTGTGTGTGTGTGCGTGCGTGTGTGTGTGAGTGTGTGTGTGCGTGTGTGCGTGAGTGAGTGTGTGTGTGCATGCGTGTGAGTGTGTGTGTGTGTGTGCGTGCGTGTGTGTGTGAGTGTGTGTGAGTGTGTGTGTGTGTGTGCGTGCGTGTGTGTGTGTGTGTGTGAGTGTGCGTGCGTGAGTGCGTGTGTGTGTGTGCATGCATGCGTGCGTGTGTGCGTGTGTGTGTGTGCGTGCATGCATGCGTGCGTGTGTTTGTGTGTGTGTGAGTGTGCGTGCGTGCGTGTGTGCGCACCAAAGACATTTGACATGGAAGCAGACCTTCCAGCATGCTATGCCTAGAGCACAGGTAAATTAAAATGGAAAACATGAGAGATCCTGCAAGTGCTGGAGGTCTTCAGCACCATGCACACACAAAATTGGTGAGGAGAAAGGGGATAAACCAAATATCTGGGCATGTAGAGGCAATGAAGACTTTCTTGGCCATGGTTATCAGGAAATGTGGAGGAGGCTTGACCTAAAAGCAGACCAATGGAGATGATTTAGCAGTGAACAAATTTTTCCTAATAAGCTACAAAATAACAAGCCATGAGAGGCCACAGAATAAGTGAGAACATATACCTAACAGGACAAGGCAACAATGTAACTGAAGGTTCGTGTGAGGGAATAGGATTAGATCTGGGTTTAAATAGGCTGCCGGAGATGATTTGGAAATGTGGCAGGTGACTCCTGTTAGCTGGGTAGAGACTGGGAGGTGCCTGCCTGTTCAGGCCTGGCAATGGCGTCAACATGTTTGGACCAGGACAGGTAATGTTAATATCAGGAGCGTGAAAGTCTTAAACTCTTTTGACCTCAACAGCATTGATGTCACCAGGAGTGTGTTTGCCCACCCTCCACCGGAGTCAATTGACCAACTCTTTTGTTTTGCTGACATTGAGGACTAGGCTGTACTCTGATTCATCACTGTTTGAGAAACGTCCCACTACATCTGCAAACCTGGCCGCGAAGTTGTCAGTTTACGTGGGGTAGAGTCGGGGTCTGAGGTCACAGCCCTGTGGACTGCTGTGTTGAGAATAATCATGGCGGAGATGTTACTGCTGGTCAGTAAGTCAAGGATCTGGTTGCAAAGAACAAAGAATATAGAACAAAGGATATAGAACTGTACAGCACAGGAACAGGCCCTTCAGCCCACAATCTTGTGCCAAATTAACTACATTAATAACATCTAATACTTTTTGCCTGCATAATGTCCCTCTCCCTCCATCCTTGACACATTCAAGTGCTCAGCTAAGAACTTCTTAAAGTCTCCTTCATATCTGTCCCTCTGTCAGCCCTGGCAACCATTACTCCTTGTCTAACAGACATCTCCTTTAAGTCTTCCCCGCAGCCCCCTAGTATAAACACAAGCCCTCTAGTGTTAGACATTTCAACTCTGGGAGAAAGATGTCAAGTGTCCCATAATTTTATAAACTTCTATCAAGTCTCCAATCAACCTCTGACACTCCAGAGAAAATACCATAAGTCTGTCCAATCTCTCCTTCGAGGTTACATCCTCTATTCCAGGCACCATTGTAGTAAACTACTTGCCTCAAAAGGATGATTTCTGATACTAACCATTACCACTCTGGGAAAAAGACGCTGGCTATCCATTCTATCTACTCCTCTTATGATGCATCAATTTGTCTCTCATCCTCCTTCGCTCCAGAGAGAAAAGCCCCATCTTGCTCAGCCTTTCCTCAGAAGAAATTATCTCTAATCGAGGCAGCATCCTGGTGAATCTCCTCTCACCCTCTCCAAAGCTTCCACATTCTTCCCATAATGGGGCAACCAGAACCGAATACAATACTCAGGATGAGGACTGACTGGAGTTTTATAAAGCTGCAACATTATGGCCACTGTAAATTACCCTGACTATGTATGTGGAAGGAGAATGGCCGGGAACGTGCTAGGATTTGAGGTCTTAAGTTATAGGGAAAGGTTGAGTAGTTTAGGATTGTATTCCCTGGAGAATAGGAAAATGAGGAGCAATCTTGTAGAGGTATGCAAAATTATGAGTGGTCGAGATAAGTTTCCGAAAGGTAATAACTAAGGTTGGGTGTGTCTAGAACTAGAGGTCATAGGTTAAGGGTGAAAGGGGAAAGCTGAGGGGAAGCACCTTCATTTAGAGGGTGGTGCGTGTGTGGAATAAGCAATCAGTAGAAGTGCTAGATATTGGTTCAATTGGAACATTTAAGAGAAGTTTATTTGGGTTCATGGATGAGAGGTATTTGGAGGGTGTATTCCAAATGTAGTTAGGTGGGACCAGATGGAAGATCAGATTGGCATGGACTAGATGGGCCAAAGGTCCTGTTTCTGTGTTGTCAAAGTTCAAAGTAAATTTTCTTATCAAACTACATATCTGTCACCATAAACAACGCTGAGACTCAATTTCTCACAGAGTAATTAAGCACTTCAAGGTCCTGGGCATCAACATCTTGGAAGATCTATCATGGGTCTAACCCATTGATGTGGTCATGCCGAAGGGACTCCAGTGGCTCTTCCTGTTAAATACTGCCATCGGAGTTTGTGGGAATTTGGTATTTCATCAAAGTCTCTTGCAAGTTTCTACAGCTATCTGGTGGAGAGGATTATGACTGGTTGCATCTCCCGCTGGTATGGAGTCGCCAGTGCACAGGATCAATAGAAGCTGCAGAGTGTTGTAGACACCGCCAGCTCCATCATAGGCACAATCCACCCCACCATTGAGGACATTTTAAGAGTTGGAGCATCAAGAAAGCAGGAAGCATCACTAAGGACAATCACCAACAGGGATATGCCCTCAAACAGCTACTTCCCCTCTGCATCAGGTTTCTGAATGTCCCAAGAACCAAAGACTACTTTCTCAATGGTCCTTGGCTGCACTGTATATTTATTTCTGCAATTTATAGCAAAGTTATGCCTTTGCAGTGTACTGCTGCTGCAAAACAACAAATTTCACCTCATACAAGTCAGTGATAATAAAACGACTAAAGTCCAGTGTTCTGTGATTCAAGTTCTAGGCCGTAAAGGCTGGAAGTAGTTAATAGGATGAAATATGATTTGGGTAATTTATGGGCAAGCTTCTCATTGCAAAACACAAACTGCTGGAGGAATTCGGTGGGCCAGGGATTCAGAATCAGGTCTAGTGTCACCAGCAAATGTGAAATTCACTGACTTCAAATTGTTGACATTTCAGATTGAGGACTTTTGTCAGAGCTGAGAAGCTAGCTGGTATAAAGAGTAGACTGGGAGAGATAAGACACAATATCTCATTCTGGAATATAATCTATTTCAGCCACAATGTACATGCAATACCTCCTGTACCTAATAAAGTGGCCACTGAGTGTATGTTCATGGTTTTCTGCTGCTGTAGCCCATCCACTTCAAGGTTCAACGTGTTGTGCATTCAGAGATGCTCTTCTGCAAGCCACTGTTGTAACGTGTGGTTATTTGAGTTACTGTTAACTTTCCTGTCAGCTTGAACCGGTTTGACCATTTTCCTCTGCCCTCTCTCATTAACAAGCTGTTTTCCACCACAGGACTGTTGTTCACTGGTTTTATTTTTGGTATTTTGCACCATTCTCTGTAAACTCTTAGAGACTGTGATGTGTGAAAATCCCAGGAGATTAGCAGTTTCTGAGGTAGGGGGTCAAAGAGATGTGGGACGGATGGTTACTTGAGTTACTGTTGCCTTCCTCTCAGTTCGAGCCAGTCCCATTCTCTTCTCATCTCTCTCATTAGCAAGGTGTTATCTCTCTCCGGAATGGATATTTTTTGTTTTTCACACAATCCTCTGTAAACTCTAGAGACAGTTGTGCATGAAAATCCCAGGAGATCAGCAGTTTCTGAGATACTGAAATCTTCTCATCTGGTACCAACAATCATTCCACAGTCAAAGTCACTCAGATCACATTTCTTCCCCATTCTGATGTTTGGTCTGAACAACAACTGAACCTCCTGACCATGTCGGCATACTTTTCTGCATTGTGTTGTGGCCACATGATTGGCTAATTAGATATTTGCATTAGTGAGCAGGTGTACAGGTGTACCTAATAAAGTGGCCATTGAGTATATATCGATGTTAAATTTTCCTGGCAAGTAAAATTTATATAATTTATGTTTATTTTTGCAAAAAAAAATTAACGGTGAAGATGAGAGAATCGTGGGTGAGGAATAGAGATCAACAATTTTCTCCCAACCACCACCAGGTTGATCTCGGGCACTGTACTCCATTTTTTAAACAAAATAAACTTCAGTCATAAGAACAATCATTTACAAGAGTAAATTGTGCGATGCTGTCTCCTTCTTACATTCGTCGTCAATGCTTTGTGTTCCGTTCTGTTGAAACGGGGCGCCACGGCAGCACAGTTCAGAGCTCAGTACTGGTGTCCTCGGAAAGCAGTTTGCAGGTTCTCTCTGTGTAAAGTGTACATTTTGTCCAGGTGCCCCGGTATCCTCTCGCAGTCCAAGCACAATTGCCCCGTGATTCAGCCCATGGTTAAATCGAAGGTTGGTAGGCGATGCAGCCTGAAGGAGCAGAAGTCCCTATTCTGTGCTGTGTCTCAATAAATATTGGCAGCCATTGAACTAGGAAATCTTTGAGTGGCACTATAAAGTATTCAAGACTGGACATCTGACTAACTACTGATAACCACTATGGGTGTTATTCTAAAATATTAATCACAATATAGCTGAATATTACGTAAAACAGCCTGCAAAGTCTTCTCACTATGGCCAGCTCAGTGTTCTCTTTCTGTAAGATCAACTAAGATCAAAACATTCAACAATTTTAAGAATTAAAGATTTAGATGAAGTTCAAAGTTAAAATACAGATATGGGAAAATGCTGCATAAATACACAAGTACCAGCATATACCACAATGTAAACGGCATTGTAAAAAGTGGTTTAAAGTGTTTACTGAGTAGTGACGAGGTGAATAGATAGAAGGGGGAGAGGTGCTAACTAGAATGGTTGATCAGATTAACTACCTGGAGGAAGAAACTTTAAAAATGGTGTGAAGTTTTTATTTTAATAGCCCTATGGTGCTTTCCAGAAGGGAGCTTTTGGAAAAGTCAGTTAATGGAGGGTGGAAGGGTGAGGTAGTGTCTGCTATGGGGGTGGAGGGGGGAGCTAGTGTCTGCTATGAGGGTGTGGAGAAGGGAGGTGGTATTTGCTATGGGGGCGGAGGGGGAGAGATAGTGTCTGCTATGGGGGTGGAGGGGGGAGCTAGTGTCTGCTATGAGGGTGTGGAGAGGGGAGGCGGTATTTGCTATGGGGGTGGAGGGGGAGGTAGTGTCTGCTATGGAGGTGGAGGGGAGGTAGTGTCTGCTATGAGGGAGGGGGGGAGGTAGTGTCTGCTATGGAGGTTGGGGGGGATGTAATGTCTGCTATGGAGGTTGGGGGGATGTAGTGTCTGCTATGGGGAGTGGAGGGGAGGTAGTGTCTGCTATGGAGGTGGGGGAGGTAGTGTCTGCTATGGAGGTTGGGGGAGGTAGTGTCTGCTATGGGGAGTGAAGGGGAGGTAGTGTCTGCTATGGAGGTTGGGGGGTAGGTAGTGACTGCTATGGAGGTTGGGGGGGAGGTAGTGTCTGCTATGGGGAGTGGAGGGGAGGTAGTGTCTGCTATGGGGGTGGAGGGGAGAGTTTGTGTCTGCTGTGGGGGGTGGGGTGGAGGTAGTGTCTGCTATGGGGAGTGAAGGGGAGGTAGTGTCTGCTATGGAGGTGGGGGAGGTAGTGTCTGCTATGGAGGTTGGGGGAGGTAGTGTCTGCTATGGGGAGTGAAGGGGAGGTAGTGTCTGCTATGGAGGTTGGGGGGTAGGTAGTGACTGCTATGGAGGTTGGGGGGGAGGTAGTGTCTGCTATGGGGAGTGGAGGGGAGGTAGTGTCTGCTATGGGGGTGGAGGGGAGAGTTTGTGTCTGCTATGGAGGTTGGGGGGAGGTAGTGTCTGCTATGGGGAGTGAAGGGGAGGTAGTGTCTGCTATGGAGGTTGGGGGGTAGGTAGTGACTGCTATGGAGGTTGGGGGGGAGGTAGAGTCTGCTATGGGGAGTGGGGGTGGAGGGGAGAGTTAGTGTCTGCTATGGGGGGTGGGGGGGAGGTAGTGTCTGCTATGATTTTTCCTGCTCGCTCATTGTTGCAGGACACATATTGGTCTTTCAGTAATGGTGGACTGCAGCCGACGAGCTTTCCTTTGACTTGACCGTTCACTGTAATTTTTGTAAGTTGTGAGGGGACATTGCACCAAATCGGACAGTATTGGCCGACGTGAGGATGCTCTCTATGATGGCGGAGTAGAAATATTTATTCATTTAGAAATACAACACAGTGCAGGCCTTTCTGGCACTTCAAGCTGTGCCGCCTCAGCAATCTCCAATTTAACTGTAACTTAATGATGGGACAATTTACAAGGACCAATTAACCTTCCAGCCAGTACGCCTTTCATCTGTGGGTGGAAACTGGAGAAGTCATTCTCACTCCGATCAGGAGTGAGGCATCCTCTGGGCGCTGGGACCCTCAGAGGTCCTGATCTTCCAGTGAGGATGGCCACTGAATCAGACATCACATCAACTCTTCTCTGCATTAGTCACCCCTTCCTGAAGGCTGAGGGAGCCTGAAGTGAACGCTGGGGAATGAGGTTTAATATGGTGTTGACAAACTGTGGACAGTTGCTTCCAAGCTAATCATCACATTCCCTTTGTGGCAGACGTTAGTCATTAACGATATGGCATTATGTTAGCGGCAGATGTCTGAAAATCCATAAATAGTCAATAATCACACTGACTAATAACCAGAGAGATTGCACAGACTTCATTGATAACTGCAGATGTGGGCACACACACACACACACACACACACACTCCTCAATACCCAGAGCCTGGACTGACACCTTACTGCCCTATTGTCCTGTTTATTATTTATTGTAATGCCTGCACTGTTTCGTGCACTTTATGCAGTCCTGGGTAGGTCTGTAGTCTAGTGTGGTTTTTTTCTGTGTTGTTTTTTACATAGTTCAGTCTAGTTTTTTTGTACTGTTTCATGTAACACCATGGCCCTGAAAAACATTGTCTCATTTTTACTATGTACTGTACCAGCAGTTAAGGTCGAAATGACAATAAAAAGTGACTTGATTTGACACACTGAATGTTTTAGGAACAGTTACTTCTCCACCATCAAATTTGTGAACACAACAGTCCATGAGCCCATGAATACTACCTCACTCTTTTTTTTTGCAGTATTTAATTATTTTTGTAATTTACAATAATGTTTTATGCTTTTAACCGTAATACTGTAATAAAGCAACAAATTTCACAGCACACAGCTCTGGTTTTGACGAACACACACACACACACACACACACACATTCATGCACGCAGACACTCACACACATGCACGTGGAAAAGGGTATATAAAAGGGCAGGAGCATAAGTGGGCCATTCGGCCCTTCAATGCTGTTCTATCATTCAATACCATAGCTCATATCTTCTACGTCACTCCAGTGTTCCAGCCTTTCTCAGTGACTCTGGATACTCCGAGCTCCCTGGGTGTATTTGTATGGAAAAGCTATTCGTAAGTGGGTGAAACTAATCTTTTATTAAGCACGAGGTGGAGGCAGCATTGGGAAACAGACTTCACAAACTGAGTCCAGTGAGTCATCTGGTACACAATGACAGCAGTATCTCTACGGAAGTGATCAAAATGTATGAGTGATTTACAGCGGTTGGAAACAGTGGTCAATTTGCAATGTGTTGTGTGTGTGGGAGAGGTGAAATCACTTCTTTTATTTCCTTTATTGGGATCTGAGCATCACTGTAAAGCTGTGATTTATTACCTGTCATTAATTGCTTCACAATAAATTCATACAGATGCCCATGCATAAATACACACACACACACACACACACACACACACACACACACACACACACACACACACACACACACACACACACACACACACACACAATTACCTCTGCGATATTGCCACTGCCCTGGGAACAGGAGGCCTGGCAAGGTTCTGCATTCAGACCACAGGAAGTCTAACACACTGTGTTTATAGGCCAAGCCCAGGTGCTTTGCCTGGGGCTGCTGCTGATGACAGCACTGAGTTTGGGGCAGATTGCCAAGCGACCACAGAGGGAAAAGAATGTGTATTCTAGAAATTTAAAAAAAATGACTTCTGGTCTAATGTAGGGGAATTAGGATTGGCACCAGAATGGAACACAAGGAAGTCAATACTGCCCCACAGAACACAAGGTTGAATGGAGAATAGAAGAGACAGAGCTGGTAACATCTCCCATGAGATGTTCAGAAACAAGAGCAGCTCTCAGAGTCAGAATCAGGTTTATTATCACTGGCATATGTTATCAGGCGGCAGCTGTAGGTTGCAATGCATAATATTAAAACTGTATATTACAATAATAAGTATATATATTTAAAATGTTAAATTAACTAAGTATTGCAAAAAGAGAAGAAAAATGTAGTGAGGTAGTTCGTGGATTGAATGCCCATTCAGAAATCAGATGGCAGAGGGGAAGAAGCTGTTCCTGAATCATTGAGCGTGTGTCTTCATGCTCCAGGACAACACAACTACAGCTGGGAAGATCCCTGCTGCACCCGGTGACCCTGTGATCTCTGTCTCAGAGGCCAATGTTAGGCTGTCTTTAAAGAGAGTGAACCCTCGCAAGGCGGAAGGTCCCGATGGAGTATCTGGTAAGGCTCTGAAAACCTGTGCCAACCAACTAGTGGGAGTATTCAAGGACATTTTCAACCTCTCTCTGCTACGGGCAGAAGTTGACACTTGTTTCAAAAAGACAACAGTTAAAGAAGAGTAATGTGGGCTGCCTTAATGACGATCATCTTAGCACTCACATCCACAGTGATGAAATGCTTTGAGAGGTTGCTTATGACTAGACTGAACTCCCGCCTCAGCAAGGACCTGGACCCATTGCAATTTGCCTATCGCCACAATAGGTCAACAGCAGACTCAATCTCTATGGCTCTTCACATGGCTTTAGACCACCTGGACAACACAAACACCTATGTCAGGATGCTGTTCATCGACGATACCTCAGCATTTAATACCATCATTCCCAAAATCCTGATTGAGAAAATGCAGAACCTGGGCCTCTGTACCTCCCTCTGCAATTGGATCTTCAACTTCCTAACCGGAAGACTGCAGACCGTGCAGATTGGTGATAACATCTCCTCCTCTCTGACTATCAACACTGGTGCACCTCAGGGGTGTGTGCTTAGCCCGCTGCTCTATTCTCTCTATACCCATGACTGTGTGGCTAGGCATAGCTCAAATATCATCTACAAATTTGCTGATGATACAACTATTGTTGGTAGAATCTCAGTGTGGTAAACTATGTGTATACCTGTCTGGACACGCCCCTCTGCTGACTGCTCCTGTGGCTCCTCCCACAGACCCCTGTATAAAGGCGATTGGAGGCACTGCTCCTCCCTCAGTCTCCAAGATGTTGTGGTCACTTTTGCTGCTAATAAAAGCCTATCATTCGCCTCCCGTCTCCGAGAGTTATTGATGGTGCATCACTCAGGTGATGACGAGAGGGCGTACAGGAGTCAGATATGGTGCCACAGCAGCAACTAGCGGAATGGTGCCACAGCAGCAACCTGGCACTCAATGTCAATAAAACAAAAGAGCTGATTGTGGACTTCAGAAAGGGTAAGACGAAGGAACACATACCAATCCTCATAGAGGGATCAGAAGTGGAGAGAGTGAGCAGTTTCAAGTTCCTTGGTGTCAAGATCTCTGAGGATCTAACCTGGTCCCAACACATTGATATAGTCATAAAGAAGGCAAGACAGCAGCTATACTTTGTTAGGAGTTTGAAGAGATTTTTCATGTCAATAAATACACTCAAAACCTTCTGTAGATGTACCGTGGAGAGCATTCTGACAGGCTGCATCACTGGCTGGTATGGAGGGGCTTCTACACAGGACTGAAAGAAGCTGAAGAAGGTTGTAAATCTAGTCAGCTCCATCTTGGGCACCAGCCTACAAAGTACCCAGGATATTTTAGGGAGTGATGTCTCAGAAAGGCAGCGTCCATTATTAAGGACCTCCAACACCTAGGGCATGCCCTTTTCTCACTGTTACCATCAGGTAGGAGATACACACACTGAAGGCACACACTCAGCGATTCAGGAACAGCTTCTTCCCCTCTGCCATCCGATTCCCAATTGGACATTGAAGCTTTGGACACTACCTCACTTTTTTTTAGTATATGGTATTTCTATTTTTGCACATTTAAAAAAAATATTTGATATATGTAATTGATTTACTTGTTTATTTATTATGTTTTATTTTATTTATTATTTTTTTCTCTCTCTGCTAGATTGTGCATTGCATTGAACTGCTGCTACTAAGTTAACAAATTTCACGTCACATGCCGGTGATAATAAACCTGATTCTGGTTCTGTACCTCCTCCCTGATGGTAGCAATGAGAGGAGGGCACATCATGGGTGATGGAGTTCCTTACTGAGGCATCACTTCTTAAAGATGCCCTGGGTGCTGGGGAGACTAGTGCCCATGATGGAGCTGACTGAGTACACAACATTTTTCAGCTTTTTCCAATTGTGTGCAGTGGCCCCTCCATTTCCAGACAGTGACGTAACCAGTTAGTATGCTCTCTGCTGCACACTTGTAGAAATTTACGAGTGTCTTTGGTGGTATACAAAATTCCCTCAAACTCCTAATGAAATGAAAATACTGGTATGACTTCTTTGTAGCTGCATCAATATGTTGGGCCCAGAAAATATCCTCAGGAATTTGAAAGTGGTCACCTTTTCTACTTCTGGGCCCTCAATGAGGAATGATGTGTGTTCTCTCATCTTACCCTTTCTGAAGTTCACAATCTTACTGACATTGGGAGCAAGGTTTTTGCTGCAAAACTCTGCTCTACCAGCAGATCTATCTTGCTCCTGTATGCCTCCCCATCACCACCTGAAATTCTACCAACAATAGAGCAGTGGGCTGAGCACGCATTCTTGAGGTGTGCCAATGTTGGTTGTCAGAGGTGGAGGTATTATTCCCGAATTGCACAGACAGTGGACTTCCGGTGAGGAAGTCAAGGATCCAGTTGCAGAGGGAGGTACAGAAGCCCAGGATTTGGAGCTTTTTTATCAGAACTGTAGGAATGATTCTGCTAAACACTGAGCTACAGCCAACAAAGAGCAGACTGATGTAAATATTGGTATTGACTGAAGCTCTGGAATTGGACATGATTGAATTATCACTCATGGGTGATATTCTACACTCCCTGTGATCTGTGAAACCTCCCCGGCAGATGGGAGGGTGGTACTCTAATCCCTCGCAGTAGAGAGAGCAAAGGCCAGGGATCATACACTTAGAGATTTCCTTTATCTGTCACATGTATATCAAAACAGTGAATTGCACCACTTGCATCAAATCAGACCAGTGAGGGCATCAAATCAGACCAGTGAGGGCAGCCTATAAACGTCACTATGCTTTCAGCACCCACGTGGCATGCCCACATATAGAGGGAATGGCAGAGATAAGCTTTTTACACAGACAGGTAGGTGTATGGCAGGTGGTAGAGGCAGAAGTATTTGTGGAATTTAAGAAACTCTTAGATAGGTACATGATTAAAAGAAAGATAGAGGGCTATGTAGGAGGAAAGGGTTAGGTTGATCTTTGAGTAACTAAAATAAAGTAGAAATAGCTGGCTATACGGGAAAGATAGGCACACTCGAGTGTGCAACAGATAACTGGATGATGCATGCTGAACAAACAGAGAAGTATTTTAAAGCAAACGAGATAGCTGATGAAAAATTTCTGCCAGTGTTGCTGAATGCAAAAGGTGGAAAAGCATACAGTTTGCTTAGAAGTTTAACTGCTCCAACTAAATCAGCTGAAATCAGTTAATGCTGCTATCATGACACCATTGTTGATCTCAGAATTCCTGGGTTTCATAATCAGAATCAGAGGGAATGGGCGTCTATTTCAGCAACATGTGGCTGAAACGAAGAGATTATTTGAGAACTGTCAGTTCAATGATGGACTTAATGATGCAATGAGAAAATGTTTAGTGGAATCTTACAAACACACCTCCTAGCGGAAGCACAACTCACATTTAGAAGAGCAGTTGAAATTGCTGTATCAATGGAAACAGCAGCCAGAAATGCAATTGAGTTGCAGTCAGGAATGAAGGTGAGGGTGAACAAAATTGCAACGTCTAAACAGTGACCTGCCTGGCTGAACAAAATGTGTTGCTGCTGTGGCAGGTTTAAAGGTGAAACTTGCAGACAAGCAATACGGCTTACATCGTGCAGACGTTTCGGTAAGAAATTTAGAAGTGATTGCTAAATTAATTAAAACAGATTTGGACACTGGCTTGGCTGTTTCAGTCATTCCACAAAATAAATTTGAATGGCATTTCAAGGACATTGAATTGAAGCCTATAGATAGCTGACTAAGAACTTCTATGGAGAAAAGATAACTCCTATGGGAATGATATTCGTAACAGCAAAATAACAACCAACAAGGCACATTGTGCTTGTATTTATTTATTGAGATATAATATGGTTCAGGCTCTTCTGAAACTTTGAGTTGCACTGCCCAACAACCCCTAATTTAACGACAATGTCGGATGGTCAATTAACTTAACAACCGGTAAGTCTTTGGACTGTAGGAGGTAACTGGAGCACCCGGAGGAAACCCACGCAGACACAGGGAGAATGTATAAACTCCTTACAGGCGGTGGCGGGAATTGAACCCTGGTCACCGGAACTGTAGAGCGTTTTGCTAACCACTATGCTACCATGCTGCCCCGTGTGGTGAAAACAGGGGGGCTAATGTTGTGGGGCCGTGATTGGCTAAGACAACTACAACTTGATTGGAGATCCATCCACTATTTGCATGCCACATCCCCTGTAACAGGGTCAACTAAAAGCAAATTAAGAAAGGCACTGGATGATGGCACAACTGTGTTAAAGACAGCATGAGAAAGCTCAAACATATTAAGGGTAAAATAGTGTTAAATGAAAATAATACACCTATATTTTACAAAGCCCATCTGGTTCCTTATAGCATCCTTGATAAAGTACCCAGTGAGCTGGATTACAGGAAACCTACGGGAATTCTTTCCAACGTAGAGTGAACTGCATTGGCAAAATCAACAGGCCCAGTAGCCAAGAAGGATGGTTCTGTTATGATCTGAGGTTATTTTAGGGTCACTATCAACCTAGTACTGAAAGTAAATTAATACCCTCTACCCAGGATAGACAATATCTTTACAAACCTTTCTGGAAGAAAACACTTCAGCAATGTGGACCTAGCTGAGGCCCACCTACAGATGGAGATGGAAGAAGATCCCAAAGTTTTTCTCACCATAAACACTCAAAAAGGGCTTTATCACTATGAAACGTTTATTTTTTGGAGAAGCATCTGCACCTGCACTCTGGCAGAAAGCTATGGACCAGGTACTGCAAGGCTGGCCAGGCGCTCAGTGTCACCTGGATGACATCATTGTTATCAGTGAGGATGACGAGGAACACTTCCAGAATTTCAAGACAGCATTAAAAAGATCAGAAGATTATGGGTTCAAAGCACAGGGCAACTAGTCTGAATTCTTTAAACCAAGCATCATTTACTGTTGTGGTTTCACCATTGATGCACAAGAATTTGTACAAGTGAGTTGAGAAAATTCAAGCTGTGGTGGATACCCCAAGGCAAAAGGATGTGTCACAGTTGTGATCTTATTTAGGATTTGTCAGTTAATATAACAGGTTCCTGCCAAACCTGGTCACTGTGCTCCACTCCTTGAACTCATTACTAATAATCAGGAAGAAATAGCGATGGGCAAAGTCGTGTGAGGTGACTTTCAAGAAGACAAAGGAAATGGTGACTGTATACACTGTACTCATGCACTATGACCCACACCTTCCAGTGAAGCTTGCCTGCAATGTCTCGCCTTAAGATACAGGTGCAGGCATGTCACGTTATGAGTGATGAAAGCAAATACCCCACAGCCTTTGCATTCCCTTACCACTGCAGAGAAAATCTACGCACAAGTTGACAGAGAGGCCTTGAGTCTGGCTTAGGGTGCAAAAATGTTTCAATCACAGTACTTGTGTGAGAGAGAGTTTACCTTCATCACCTTGATCATAAATCACTAGTGTCAATTTTCGCTCCAGAGAAGGATGTTCCACTAACAGCAGCATCATGAATGTAAAGATGACCTCTACTTCATGTAGGTGCAATTGCAAGATCAAATTCAGGAGGATAAGTGATCATGGGAATGCTGATGGATTATCCCATTGACCCCTGGAAAGGGAAATACCTGAAAAGTTTACAAAAGAGGTCACTCTTCTTGATGCATTCTCCCTAATTCAAATCAAAATTCTCCCTTTTACAATCCAAAGGGAAACTAGAAAAAAAAAACTCACTGTCTCATATCTATATGTTAACCCAAAATGGCTGGGTTGTGCAGCAGAAATTCCAGTCCCCCCAGTTTCACCAGTGCCAAGATCAACTTGGGCTTGATGAGAGTTGCCTTGTGTGGGGACTGACAGTTGTTTCACCACCCAAGCAGAGAGCTAAAGTGTTAGGGGAGCTATATGCTGGACACCTAGATGAAAGCATTGCCTCAAAGGTTTTTGTGGAGGCCTGGGATTGATCAGCAGATTGAGCAGCTTGCTGTTCGCTGTTCAGGACGCCCACACATCCAGAAGATGCCAAACGCAGTACCTCTCAATCCCCGGGAATAGCCCGCATTGCCCTGGCAGAGGGTACCTGTGGAAGTTTCCGGATTATTCGTGAACACAGATTTCTTGGTAGTAGTGGAAGCAGTTACAAAGTGGCCAGAAGTGTTCCCAATGGCTTCCATTAGAGCCTTGCACGCTGTTGATGTGTTGAGAAGCTTCTTCTTAAGAACGCGTGTTCCAGAACACTTAGTTAGCGGCAATGGATCACAGATTGCTGCAGAACAGTTTCAGGCATTCCTGAAAGTGAATGGAATAAGACATATTACGTCTGCACAGTACCACCCAGCTACAAATGGCTCGGCAGAAAGGTTTGTCAAGTGCCTAAAGAATGCACTGCGCGCAATATCAGTAGAGCCACTACACTGACACTGAATCAGAAGCTCACCTACTTCCTCCTTGCATATCATGATACAGCACATCCACACCTAAAACCTCACCGGCCACGCTGTTCCTGGGTCATCCCTTCCATTCATGCTTGGACCTCCTCCAACCCAACCTCAGGGGTATGCAGGACAAACAAATTGAAGGCTCCTCATACAAAGAGGCTGCATGTTTCCCTCCTGGACAAGCAGACATGGTGACGGACTACTGAGGTGACCAAAAGTGTGCATTTGGGAAGCGCGATGACTGATCTGGACCACTCTCCTCCACTGGAGAGTGAGTCTGATGTCACCTGGAGATTGATCAGTTGAAGGGAGTAGAGTCAATTGCTGGAGAGGTGTCCATTGCTATCCGAACCACTTCCTGCGGACTCAGAGTCGACTCCTACAACCAGCATGGAGGAGGCGCCAGAACCTGAGGTAGTTTTCACAGCCACGTCTCACCTGACAGGCAGAGTGACCACCCCTCACCTTGTCAGAAAAGACTTTCTCCCATAATAGAAGAAATCCTCCACGACGATTAAATCTTTAAGCCAGTATGTCTTTAAGGAACAATTTAAAATTTACTTTGCTGTGCATGTCTATTCAGTCATTGTATTAGATAGTATACTGTGTATGTATTTGAGATGCATTCTCCATTGAGTTGGAATTTATAGCAAAGCAGGGAGGAGTGTTGAGATTTAATATTTGAATTCTATTTAAGTATGCCTACATTTTCACTTCTTGCTCCTGCCATCGGGAAGGAGGTACAAGAGCCTGAAGTCCCACATTACTAGGTTCAGGAACAATTATTATTCCTTTTGTATGGTTATGGATGGTTACATATTTTGATAATCAATTTACTTTGAACTTTAAACTTTAAATTGGTTTACTGTCACATATACTGAGATACAGTGAAAATGCAGTTCTTAGCCTGCCATCCATTTTGATTTTGCCCGACATAAATAATATCGAGATAGTTAAAAGGAAAATGAATGCAGACGATAGGGTTCAGTTACAGAGGAAGTTCAGAGCGGGCAGCCAAATAAGATGCTCACACGAGAGAGTCTGCAGATGCTGGAAATCTAAAGCAACACACAAAATGGTGGAGGAACTCAGCAGGTCAGGCAGCATCTCTGGGAAAGTTAACGGTTCGGGCCTCAGGACTGAGAGGGAAGGGGGGAGGTGTTGGAATTAAAAGATGAGGGGAGGGTAAAGATGCTAGCTGGAAGGTGATAGGTGAAGCCAGGTGGGTGGGAAAGGTCAAGAGCTGGAAGAGAAAGAACTTGATTAGGAGTGGAGAGTGGACCATAGGAGGGGGGCCAGGGGAAGTAATAGGCAGTTGAGAAAAAGTACAAGGTCAGAGTGGGGAATAGAGGAAGCGGGGAGGATTTCCTACAGGTTGAAGAGTACCCAGATGGAATACAGCATAAGAGGAGGCCACGGATCAACATGTCTGAATGGGAATGAGAATGGGAATTGAAAATGAAGTGCTGACTTGGGTTGTAGGACATGCCCTGTGTGAGCAGGATGGAAAAGATGAGGCAGAGCCACAGACGGACCATCCGGAGCAGAAGTAGTCCTCTGTGGAGCAACGACAGCGAATTACCCCGTTGATATTGAATCTAGAAACAATCTGGTCTTTATCAACTGGACTTAACGATTTCAAAGGAAATTTATGATCAAAGTACATATCTGCCACCATATACTACCCTGAGATTAATTTTCTTTCCATTATTTACAGAAAAATAAAGAAATACAATTGAATTTATTTACTTGTTTAGAGATACAGTGTTGAACACGCCTTTTTGGCCCAACTCGATGTACCGCCAGCAACTTCCAATTTTAACCACAGGCCAAAATGCAATGACTAATTAACCTGCAAAATGACGCATCTTTGGGTCGTGGGAGGAAACCGCAGTACCCAGAGGAAACCCATGCAAACACAGCAAGAACTTAGAAAGCCCTTAGAGCCCTTAGAGAATTGAACTTCAAACACTGATACCCCAACACGTAACAGTGTCACAATAACGGCTATGATACCGTGACACCCTTTGAGAAATAAAGACTGACAAACAACTACTGTGCAAAAGACAAATTGCGCAAACAATATATACATAAAGATATATTATTAAATAATTTAGATTTTTTATTTATATTAAATAATATAAATACGTTATTTGCACATTTTGACTTTCATTTGCACACTGGTTGTTTGTCTGAATATAAATAAAATATTTACACAAATACTGCACAATATAATATAATAAATCTCAATCTAAATCTAAATCAAAGTATGGAACAATCTGCTAGTGGAAGTAATGGATGCAGGTTTGATTTCAACACTTAGAAATTTAGATTGTTGTGGTAGTTAATGGTTAATCTTATGTTACTCAGTTAGGCCCTCCCACATCCGAGGTGTTCACCTATTGTACAAGCAGAGTTATCAACACAGATCACTTGGACATCCCACAAGCTGGTATCCTGGTGTGTCTCTCTGGTCAATCCCTCAGTAACGAACACAACGGGGTGTGAGGAGTGGTTGACCATCAATGAATTCATGTTACAGACCAAGTGAAACTCCAACAAGGAAGAATTTTCAGTAAGTTTGTTCTCGTTTGCATATATTTGTGGGGTGGTATCCAGGGGCTTGTCAGCCTGGACTGCCTATGCGAGTTGCTCATTGTATGCACCCTGAGGCAGAGCTGAAACCCGGCCGGGGTTGTTGGGCAACAGGATCAAGCTGCAACCAAAAGTGGATGCATTGTAATAATCTGTGGGCCACTAGCCTGGGGAAGTGCACAGAGACACAGAAGTAGCAGAGAAGTCAGTCAAACTCTCGGAGAGAAAAGACTTTTGTAGTCCAAATAAATGAAAGAAAAAGCAAACAGGAAAATGGAGCAAATACGCCCAGTACCAACATCTACATACCTAATAAAGTCCCCCCCCCCCCCCCCGAGACATTTGAGTTCTCTAAAACGGGGGACTTTGAGGGATGTCTCAGACATATTGAGAGATTTAGAGTTACAAGCAACCTCACTCAGGCTCCAGAAGAGCATCAAGTAATCACACTGATATACTGCATGGGTGGCAAAGCAGATGACATCATGGGTGGATTAGGACTGACAGATGCTCAGAAAAAGGAGTACAAAACAGTGCAGGACAAATTCAAAGAAGATTTCACAGGCAAGCGAAATGTGATAGAGGACAGGGCAAAGTTCAGCTCCAGAAAACAGGAGCCAGATGAAAATGTAAATGACTTCATCATTGTATACCCTGTCAGGCAACTGTGCAATGGAAATCTGAGAGAAGAGCTCATTAGAGATAACATCGTTGTTGTACTATGAGACACCAAATTGTCAGAGACACTTCAGTTGCAGGCAAATCTCACACTGAAGAAAGTTATTATTATGGTCAGGCAGAGTGAGGACGCTTGTCAGCAACAGGTGGAACTCAGGCACGAAGACGATGCTGAGGTAAAACTAGAAGCTGTACAGAAAGAAGGGTCAAGCAAGGTGCAGTCAGAAAGAGGTGACAGTAGAGCTCAGCTCAAACAAAACAGAAAAACGAAACAAAGAGCAGATAAAATGTCCACCTGCAGGAGATGCAGTGTCTCCATTCCACGTCAAAGAGCTCTGTCCAGCAAAAGAAGTGAAATGCCACCAATGCCATAGAGTTGGCCATTAAAAAAAAGCCAGTGTCATTCAAAAACGGTTCTTCAGGATGTCAAAGAAGACTATGATTCAGATGGACAGAAAGCTTCCCTTGGGGTTCTCGATTCAACTAGACAAGGCCAGTGTACGATAGTTCAGTTGCAAAATGAGGTAGTAACATTCAAAATGGAGCAGATATCACAGCCATTCCTGAATGTCTGTTGGCGAAGAAAACAGGCATTATGCTGAATCTAACAAAGGAAGTGCTCACGGGGCCAGGGAAACATAAGCTCACTGTGTGAGGAATGTTTACTACTTCCACTGGTAAGAGTGAGAAACAGTTCAAAGAGGATGTCCATATTGCTCAGAATCTCTTCTCGCTACTACTGGGATGACATACCATCAAGAAGCTGAACCTTATTGCAAGGCTGAATTCACTAAACAATGTCCAGTGGCAGGAGAAGTACCTGGAGTTGTTCACAGGCCTGGGGATACTGAAAGAAGTGTACCTTATCCAACTGAGCCAGGAGTGACCTCTACTCTCTGACCGTAGCAAGTCCCGTTAATGAACAATGTCAGAGCTGAACTTGAGAGAATGGAGGCACTTGAAATCATAATTAGAGTGAACAGATCTATTGACAGGTGTCTGGGCATTGTTCCTGTTTCCAAGTAAGATGGGACAGTGAGGATCTGTATTTTTCTACCAAATTGAATAATACAGTGAGGCAGAAAAGGTTAATTCTGCCCTCTGTTGAGTACATATTGGGTATTCCGGGTGGAGCAAAGTTTTATACCAAACTGGATGCATGCTCAGGGTTCTGGCAGATCCGTTTAGCTCCTGAGTCACGGAAGCCCACAACCTTTATCACGGCATGTGAATGCTATGCCTTCAAAAGACTCCCTTTTGGTATCTCATCAACCCCTGAACTCTTTCAGATGAGGATGAACCAGATTTTGGAGAAGTATTACTCATCTTCGGAGGCTCAAGTGAGGAATATGACAACGGACTGGAAGCTGCCTTGGAGAAACTGAAACAGCCTGGAATCATCCTGAACAAAAAGAAATGTGAATCTGCAAAGTTGGATGTGAAGTCCTTAAACCACTAACTGCCCTCAGAGAGAGCGCAACCAGATTCAGACAAACTGGCAGGAGTTCAGAACATGGAACAACCTACAAATATATCAGAGATCTGCAGTTTCCTTGGCATGGTAAACCAGCTGGGAAAGTTTTTCCAGATTTGGCAGAAAAAACAAAGCCACTATGAGACCTCCTTTCTCAGAGAAACATTTGGACCTGGGACGCACCACAGGAGAAGTCATCCTCATCACTTAAAGCAGAGCTCATCTCTCTGCCAACATCAGCAGTCTTTGATCTGAACAATGGTCAGCAGATGCCTCTTCCTTTGGCCTAGGAGAGTGCTCATGCAACACTGCAGTGGTGTATGAAAACCAATGGCATATGCATCAAAAGCACTGACCTACTAATCAACGTTATGCCCAAATCAAAGGTGAGACACTGGCTGTCGTGCGAGCTTGCGAATGCCTCAGCTGTCACTTGATAGGCACTAAATTCCTACATAAAACACACCAAAGCCTCTCGTCAGCCTCCTCAGCTTGAACCACTTGGATGTCTTACCTCCACGTCTGCAAAGATTCAGAATGAGACTTGTGCGATACTATTATGACATTGATCATGTCCCTGGCAAATCTTTCACAAGACCACACACTGTCGAGGATGCCATGCAAATGTGATTGGACGAGAGCTGACTCTGCCCTCATGGAAGATACCAACATCTACTGATCTCAGCTATGTGAAAGCTTGTCTGCATCACAGAGTAAATTGGATGAAATCAGTGCTGAGTTGTAAAAGGACCAAATCTACAGCAAGATTATGAGCACGAATGGCCAGCTGTTCTGGAACGAGCTCACAAACTCAGGCCTCACTGGATTGAAAGAGACACACTCACTATTCTTGATGGTTTGCTGCTAAAGGGCTCCAGACTCTCAATTCCTGCTTCTATGCATGTTAAAATCATCAGTCAAATCCACCACAGATATCAAGGCATTCAAAAATGTCATCTAAGAGCAAAGCGATCCATATGGTGGCCTGGTCTGAGCACACACCTGGGACATTATGCGATGCCAAGTGAAGCAAGCAGGAAACTGCACAAAAATCATGTTGAATATCTCCGTCACACAGAATTCCATCTTTACTTTGGCAAATTGCAGGCACAGACATTTTCGAGCTGGAGGGAGGCTGCTATCTCCTCACTGTGTGTTGCTACTCATGGAATGTTGAGGTGTCCAGGCTGTCCTCTACATCCTCAGCAACAATTATACAGCATCTGAAAGCTGTATTCACCTGCCACGGAGTACCAGAGACACTTGTGTCGAACAATGGTCCACTATTCAGCTGCTCAGAATTCCAAACCTTTGCTACAGACGGAGATCAAACACCAGACAAGCAACCCACAGGCAAACAGAGCAGTGGAAAGTCTCCTTCTGAAGGCAAGAGACCCCAACAAGGCACTGCTAGCTTATCTCTACACACCTCTTCTGAATGGCTATGGTCCATCAGGGATGTCAATGGGCCAGAGGCTGAGAACAAACCTGCCATTCTTTACTCCCTTCCGCAAACTCACTTACCGGTCTGCGAAAAAGTGAGAAATTTTGGGACAACCCAGCATGAGAAAATGAAGAGTGTGCATGATCTCAGACACAGAGCAAAATCTTTGTCGCCATTCAGGAGTGGCGAAGCTGTTTGGGTTTCAGACCGATTCAGCAAAGGAACAATAATTGGGCAGAGTGCACCATGATCATTTGTGAGCAGAACGCACACAGTGAAATCAGGCGGAACAGGCGTGTGCTTGTGTGCCTTCAAAATCCACAAAAGGTTGAGGAAGAAATAGAGAGGCATGATCTTTATGACAAGGATCACCTACCTGAGGTGGACGCGCCTGTTCAAGTACTTACATCTGCTCCAACACTTCCAGGAACCTACACAAGATTGGGTTGTTTATCTGTCCCACTACAGAGATATCATCAATAACCTAATAGTTTAGGACAAGAGACTAAAGAGGCAGAATAATCCTTTCGCTTTGCTGGCGTGTTCAGGTAATCTACTGTGACCTCCAAATGATTTTTAGAAAACATTTCGCAAATTGAGACGTTCTTAAAAAAAAAGGAATTGGTGAAAAAAAAGGAGTAAAACAAAGACCGTGATGTAGACCGTTAAAAACAAAGAGAAAGATAGTTAAAATGTTGGCAATTCTTTAGTATGTTTATGTAAGGAGCATAAGTTATGTGCTATGGTTAATGTGAAGTGAATCACTCAACTTCAGTGACAATAATTTCAATGCAGTTCTATAGACTCATTGTGCATATTGTACCTGGTGTTTTTTTCAAGAAGGGGAGATGTTGTGGTAGTTAATGGGTTAATCCTATGTCTCTCAGTTAGCTGCTCCCACATGGAAGGGGTTTACATATTGTAGAAGCAGTGTTATCAATCACGTTTAGTTGGAAATCCTGCATGCTGGCCTCCTGGTGTGTCTCTCTAGACTATCCCACAGTAATGAATGTGGATGGGAAGGGTGTAGAGGACTATGGTTTGGGTGCAGGTTGATGGTTCCAAACAGAGTAAATGTGCAGCGTAGACTAGGTGGGATGTAGGGCCTGCGTCTGAGTTCTGTGACTCCAAAGGTCTATTTCCTGATGCCCAGTGGAGTCCAGAGCTTGCCTGTAGCTTGTGGGGTAAACAAGCACAGCAACGCTGGGCCTGTCACAACCAAGGCAGATGCTCGTCTCCAGTGGATTGGTCCCCTGTAACCGTGCTGCCGTTCTGCGCACCTGCTGTTCTTAAACAACCTGAACGATGGGGCTGAAAATCCCATTGCTCTGTTAGCTGATGGCACAAAGATAAGGCGGCATTGCGAGCTCTGTCGAAAGGAACCCTGAGAAGATAATGGTGGATTAAGTGAATGGGGAAATGAGGCGAACAGATCTCCACGTAGAAAATGTCAGGTTTGAGATCAGACCAAAAAAGTGAGTACTGTGCACTTTCTAAATAAAGAAAATGAAGCCAGTGGAGTTCCAAGGAAGCTAAGAGAATAGAAGGATATGTTATAAAACCATAAGACATAGGAACAGAATTAGGCCTTTCAGCCCATCTAGTCTGTTTTGCTATCCCATTGTGGTTGATTTATCATCCCTCCCATCCCTCTTCTCCTGTCTTCTCCCTGTAACCTTTGACACTCTGACTAATCAAGAACCTATCAACCTCCACTTTAAATATACCCAGTGACTTGGCCTCCACAGCTGTCTGTAGCAATGAATTCCACAGATTCACCACCCTCTGGCTAAAGAAATTCCTTCTCATCTCTGCACTAAAGGGACAGCTTTGATTTCCGGTCCGAGACTCTCCCACTATAGGAAACACCCTCTCCACATGCACTCTATCAAGACCTTTCAATATTTTATAGATTTCAGTGAGATCCCCCTTCATTCTTCTGAACTCCAGCCAGTACAGGCCCAGAGCCACCAAAAGCCCCTCATACATTAATCCTTTAATTCCCGGGATCATTATCATGAACCTCCTGTGGTCTATCTCCCGTCCTGGCACATACTTTCTCAGGGGCCCAAAACTGCTTTACTTTTCCTAGATAAATGGCCCAATGCTGCCCACAATACTCCAAGGAAAGTCTGATCAATGCCTTAAAAAGCCTTGGCTTTTATAGTCCAGTCCTCTTGAAATAAACAGTAATATTGCAATTACCTTCCTCACCACAGGCTCAAACTGCAAATTAACCTTTAGGAAATCCTGTACAAGGACTTCCAAGACCCTTTGCATCTCTGTTTTCTGAAATCACTCCCCATTTAGACAATAGTCTACACGTTTGCATTATAATGGAGATTGAAAATAACAAAGTATGCACATTACAGGCCCATTACATGCCCACAAGTCACCGACCCTAACTGTACATCTGTCAAATGCGGGAGGAAACTGGAGAACCCAGAGGATCACCCCTGCAGTCACGCAGAGAACACACAAACTCTTTCTAAACAGTCGCAGGAATCAACCCCTCATCTTACAGCTGCTGCTGTAAAGCATTATGCCAACCGCTACATGACCATGACTGATAGATAACCACTTAGTAGCTACTTTATTAGGTGCAGGAATGGAACCTGGTGTGGTCTTCTGCTGCTGTAACTCATCCACTTCAGGGTTCGATGTGTACGTTCAGAGATGCTCTTTTGCGCACCATTGTTGTAACGCGTGGTTATTGGAGTTACTGTCGTCCTTCCGTCAGCTTAAGCCAACATGGCCATTCTCTTTTAAACTCTCTCATTAACAAGGTGTTTTTGCCCACAGAACTGCTGCTCGCTGGGTGTTTTTATTTGTTTTTCGCACTATTCTCTGTAAACTCTAGAGACTGTAGTTCTTGAAAATCCCTGGGGGATTCCTCAGTTTCTGAGATACTCAAACCACCCCATCTGGCACCAACATTAATTGCATAGTCCAAATCACTTTGATCACATTTCTTTCCCCATTCTGATGTTTGGTCTGAACAACAACTGAACCTCTTGACCACGTCTGCATGCTTTTATGCATTGAGTTCCTGCCACATGATTGGCTGATTAGATATCTACGTTAACGAGCGGGTATACAGGTTTACCTAATAAAGTGGCCACTGAGTGTAGGATTAGTTAGATCAGCATTATGGTCAGTACAAAATTGGTGGGCTGAATGGCCTGTTCCTGTGCTGTACTTTTCTATGTTCCATGTTTTGCAGAGCTGATACAAGTGAAGCTTCACAACACCCTGTTGAGACATTGGTTTTCGTGCCTAGCTATTCGGAAATGCTGCAGTCTCATTCAGTGTGCTACCGAGAACACGGACCAGGCCAACAAATCAGCTAGGTGAATGGCACCTGAATAAGCTTATGGCTGATCTAATTTTAACCCTAACACTGTACTTTCATCCATCTTGTTGACCTGTCAACATCCTTATCAAGAATTTAACCATCTCTCCTTAAATATATCACAGGGAAGATAATTCAGAAATCAGTGCACAAAGGGACTTGGGAGGCCTCGTGCCAGATTCCCTAAAGGTTGCCTTGCAGGCTGAGGCAGTGTAGGGAAGGCCTCGCAAACTTAGCATTCAGCTTGGAGAGGACGAGGATATAAAAGCTGAGGCTTTGGCCAAATTGCTCTTGCAGTACTCTGAGCAGTTTCGAGCTCCGCATCTGAGAAAATATGTGTTGGCATTGGAGAGAATCCAGAGGATGTTCATGAAAATTATCCGGGGAATGAAAGGGTATATGAGGAACATATGATGATTCTGGGCCTGTGCTTGCCGGAGTTTAGAAGAATGAGGATGGATCTCATTGAAACCTATCAAATATTGAAAGGCCTAGATAGAGTGGATGTGGAGAGGACGTTTCCTATAGTGAGGAAGTCTAGGACTAGTGGGCACAGCCTCAGAATCGAAGAATATCCCTTTATATGAGAGATAAGGAGGAATTTCTTTCACCAGAGGCTGGTGAACCTGTAGAATTCGTTACAGATGGCTGCTGAGGCCAAGTCATTGGTTATATTTGAAGCAGCGGTTGATAGGTTTGTGATTAGTAAGGACTTCAAAGGGCATGGGGAGAAGAGAGGAGGCAGACAATAAATCAGTTATGATTGAATGACAGAGTAGTCTGTATGGCCTAATTCCAGTCCTATGCCTTATGGTCTTATGGACTTCCTTCCACTGTCCTTTATATGGACCCATCTTATAAATATAATTGTGAAGAAAGTACAACAGTGCCTTCACTTCGTCAGGAGTCTGTGGAGATTTAGCATCTCACCAAAAACCTTGGCAAACTTCTATAGATGTGCTGACTGGCTGCATTACGGCCTGGTATGGGAACACCAATGAGTTTGAGTGGAAATTCCTACAAACTGTAGTGGATTTGGCCCTGTACCTCATGGGGAAAACCCTCCCAACCATTGAGCACATCCACATGAAATGTTACTGTAGAAAAGCAGCGTCCATCATCAAAGATCCTGAAGACCCAGGCCATGCTCTTTTCTCACTGCTGCCATCTGGTGGACAGTACAGGAGCCTCAGGACTCGCACCACCGCGTTCAGGAGCAGTTAATACCCCTCCCTCCACCATCAACAACCATTATCAGCCTCGACCATCAGACTCTTCATCAGACCATCAGTGATAAGGACTATTTTAAGGACTCTTTTGTTATTTCATGCTCATTATTTATTGCTATTTATTTATTATCTGCATTTGTTCACAGTTTACAGTTCCTGATTGCACTTACCGTTGTGGAGATTTGCTACGTACGCCTGCAGAAAAAAAAAAGAATCTCAGGGTTGTATTTGGTGACTTGTATGTACTCTGATTATAAATTTTACTTTGAACTTTGAAGCTCAATGTTGCCGCACAAGAGGGAACACCTACTTCACGTCCATTTGCCAGGCTGTTTCATTGATTCACAGTGTGACTTACACAGTGAGAGGTAGGGAACTGAGGAGTGCAGCAGGACAGAAGCACTTGGGAAAACAGGTCCATAATTCCTTGAAAATAGCTTCTCGCACATTGGCCTTCATAAATCAGAGTATTGAGTTGGGATGTTATGTTGAAGTTGTATAAGATGTTGGGACGACCTGCTCTGAAGTATTATGTGCAGTTTTGGTCACCTACCTACAGTACCTAAATGATTGAAAGAGTACAGAAAAAAAATTGCCAGAACTTGAGTATCTGATACAGCATATAGGCAAAGTTTGAATAGGATAGGAATTTATTCTCAGGAGAAGGAGAGGAGGTTTGAAAAAGGTATACAAAATTATGAGGGATATAGATAGGATAAATGCAAGAAGCATTTTTCCACTGAGGGTGGGTGAGACCAGAACAAGAGGTCATAGGTCAAGGGTGAAAGGTGAAGTGTTTAAGGAGAACCTGAGGGGAGCTTCTTCAGGCAGGATGTGGTTCAAGAGTGGAATGAGCTGCCAGCAGAAGTGGTGGATTTGTGTTCGACTTCAACATTTAAGAGAAATTTGGATAGGTACATGGATGGGAGAGGTATGGAAGGCTATGATCTAAGTGCAGGTCATTGACACTTGGCAGAATAATAGTTCAGCATGGATTAGATAGGCCAAAGGGCCTGTCTCTGTGACTCTGCCTTGAGTGCTTCATTCAGGTCTGTTCTCACCCTTTAAAACTCTTCCATATATGAACCTTGATGGCCCAATTCCTGATGACCTGATAATAAGCTGTGGAGGTCCAGCTCACGTACCCGGATTGGTTGAAAATTCATTCCCAAACAGGATCAAATCACAAACGTCCGAGAAATGGGAATTCCCCCAATGGCCAGTAAATTCTCGGCAGGAGAGAGGATTCCTGTTGTACTCTTCTCCCTGTGTTCACTTCTGTTGAAGTCACTCTTTTGGCGCCTGCTGTTAATGTCGCTGGGCATGTGATTTAATGTAGAACTGTGCTCCACTGTGACACATACAAAATACTGGAAGAACTCGGAAGGTCAGGAGAGGAGAGGAATCAGCTTTGGGCCCCATATCTCAGAAAGGATGTGTTTGCATTGGAGAGGGTCCAGAGGACATTCACAAGGATGATTCCAGGGATGAAGGTTAACATAATGGGGAGCATTTGGCAACTTTGGGCTTGTATTTGCTGAAGAATGTTGGTGGGGGAGAAGGTTCATTAAAACCTACTGAATGTTAAAAGGACTAGACAGGGTGGATGTGGAGAGGATGTTTGCTATGGTGGGGCCATCCATTTTTTTAGTCAGAATAGTGAATCTGTGGAATGCTCTGTCAGAGACTGCGGTGGAGGCCACGTCCGTGCGTATATTTAAGGCAGAAACTGACAGTTTCCTGATCAGTCAGAGCATCAAAGGATAGAGCGAGGGGGCAGGTGTATGGGGTTGAGTGGGATTGAGGATCAGCCATGATGGAATGGCGGAGAAGACTCGATGGACTGAATGGTCATATGGAATAAACAATCAATGTTTTGGGCAAAGACCCTTCATCAGGACCAGAAAGGAAGGGGGCGGAAGCCAAAAATAAGGTTTGTGGGTGGAGGTGGGGCGGGGATGAGGGGAGTGAGGTCCATTGCCTGTTTAGATTGCAGGACCGCACAACAGTCTGAGGTAAATCTGACCCATTAATGATTTCCACCAAGTTATACGGGAGGTTAGGAATCATCCAGGGAGACGGGAAGGTGCAATAACTTGTGAAAGTTGCTGGTAGCATCCTGTGGCTTCACCACCTGCAGATTCAGAACCGAACCCAGCCCCGAATCGTAGTTAGTGATCGAGGCAGAGTTATACTGCAATAGTCACACAGCGCCCAAATTGCAGGAGGTTTGGACAAGTGATCCCTGCAATATTCCATCCTGGAACACGGGAATTTGCAGGAACTGTCAAACATCCATGGAGAGATACAACATAGAAATAGGCCCTTTGGCCCATTGAGTCTAGACTGGTCATTAAGCACTCACTCATATCAATCTCAGTTTATTTTTCCCATATTCCCATTGGACCAGAAAGCAAAGGAGCAGAAGTAGGCCATTCGGCCCATTGAGTTGGCTCAAATTAACGGCTCTTCCAAATTCTTCCAAGTTCAAGTTTAGGTTGATTGTTATCTGACTGTACATATATACAATGAAACGAAGTAATGTTCCTCTGGACTATGGTGCTCCCACACAAAGTATATCACACAGCACATAAAACAAAATAGTGCCATAAATAAATAAACAATTATAGTGCTCATCACAGATAAATAGTAAATGATAAACAGTAAACAGCTCGCTGTCTGACCTCAGAGGTGGCAGGGTATTCAGCCTGAGGGAAGAAGCCGTTACCCAGTCTGCCTGTCCTAGTCCTGATGTTGCCCTATCTCCTTCCTGACGGTGGTGGGTCAAAGAGATTGTGGGGTGGGCAGCAGGGATTGTCAGTAACGCTTCGCGCACTTTGCAATGCTCCTGGTGAAAATCACAACTGGGGGGGAGGGAGATCCTGGCGGTGGTTTTCACTGTCGTCGGTAGGGCCTTGCAGCTTCCATGCCGCGCAATGATGCAGACAGACAGGGCCCTCTCGATGGTGCTCCTGTGGAAAGTTGTTAGAATGAGGGCCGGGAGCCTGGCACATCTCAGTTTCCTCAGAAGGTGTAGATGCTGCAGTGCCTCCTTGACTAATGAGGAGCTGTTGTGGGTCCAGGTTAGATCGTCTAAGGAACTTTGTGTTCTTCACTCTCCCCACGGAAGAGCCTTTGATGTGCAAAGGAGAGTGAAGTCCACAATCATTCATCCCTTGTCTTGTCTGTATCCTTGAGATTTAGGTTTGTTGTTCTTGCACCGTTTGACAGGCCTTCCAACCCCCCTCTCTGTGTGCCAACTCATCGAGGGTCAGCTGTCAGCTGAGCACACGGCCCTAGGGGTGGTGGGGGGTGGCACCAGTGCCCAACGCGTTGGAGCTTGAGATGTTACTGACAATTCGGACTGCTGGGGGTTTTTCCTTACCCCTCAAATGTACGCCAGGAGCAATTTGCAGTGGCCAGACAACTTAACGACCTGCACACCTTCTGGGGCGTGGGAGGGAAATGGAGCAGCTGGGGTAAACCCACGTGGTCACAGACAGACTAGTTGGGTCATGGTCCGGTACGGCGATTTGAATGCATGGCAACATGAGAAATTCAGAGAGTAGTGGTCGTGGGGAGAATGTGCAGACAGTTCTGTACAGACAGGAGCAGAATTGAAACTGGGTTACTGATGCTGTAACAGCTTTAAAACTAAGTGCTTCACTACCGTGTGCGCCACATGCGTGTGCATATCTGTGTATGTCTGCCTGTCTGTGTCTGTGTATACATGGGCATGCAGTACATGTATTAGCCAGTGAGAGTGAATGCGTCTGTGTACATGGTTTTCTGAGTGTGTTATCTATTATCCCTCATTTATCAACCAGTTGACACCTTCCCCAGACGTGGCAGTGGGAGGGAGGTCTGTAAGCTCTGTGTCTGGGTACCTCATTAGGATTACTGCTTCAGTCTTGTTCCTTGACTGATGATTGTTGGACATTCTGACAACCACGATTCCCCTGCAGATAACTTCTGCTTTGAAATGAGAGACACACAACCGCAGGTCCATGCCTTGTCTCTTAGCAACCAGCTAATACCGTGGCAAAGAGATCTGTGAAGTAGAACTGCCCCTTATTGCAAGACAGGTTACTTGTTGTGTCCTCCCTCTGTTAGTATACAGGAATGCTAATTACCCTGAAACCACACTGACAGTTGCTGTTATACACAAATATCACCTCTTCCTCCCTATTTCCTGTTTTGCTTGAGAGCGTTGACTGAGGAGCCATCCATCTGTCAGGGGATTTCAAGTTTACAGAAATACTGAAGACTTGCCAGTGTCAAGGCAATTTCTGCTCCCTCGATCTCTTCCCGCTGTGTCAACCAGGCGAAATTGGGAGTTCAAATCCCACGTCAGACTATTCCTGGTAGATTCTTCACCACAGCCTTGCGTGAATCACACTGTTAAAGCTGATCTCAGGCTGACATCCACAACTGACTGCGCAACACTTGGAGAAGCGCTCATCCATGTCTTAGTCAATATTTATCCTTCAACCATGGGGCGCCGTGGTAGCGTAGCGATATTAGCGCTGGGGGTGTTGGAGCTTGAAGTTCAATTCCGGCACCGCCTGTAAGGAGCCTGTACGTTCTCTTCCCTTGAGCACAGCTCAAAGACGTACAGCTCCCACAGCTCAAAGACGTACCGGTTAGTAGGATAATTGTAAATAGTCCCGTGATTAGGGTAGGATTAAGTAGGTATTGTTGGCGGCGTGCCTCATTGGGTCGGGAGCCCATTCCACACTGTACTTCAAAATAAAACAAAATAAATAAAAGCTAAAACCACTGGAAATGGGTGCTGTGGCCGGTGGGTCATTATTGTTCATGGGATTGTACTGTGCAGCAATCAGTTGCTACTTTGCTCCATAACTATCTTAAAGTTTTCCTCAGACTGAACTACAGGCATTCAATTTATTATTGTCAGATACAGCGAAAGACATGATTTCACCACATCTGTAGAGAATGCAGTGACTGCTCAGTCACTCGGTAGTGAAGTAGGTAAGTTACAGGACCAGCAGCCAGGGTCCTGGACCATAGGTTGGTTAGGAACTTGGTAGTGTAGTGCAGAAGTTACTGGGGCAGCCAGGGTCCTGGACCATTGATTGCGAGACACAAGTTTAAATCATGCTGACTGAATGATCTGGCGCCTTTGCTCAGGCGTGGTTGCGGGCGAGGTTGGGAGTGGAATGTGGGCTCACAGGTGGAGTGCAAACCCCTGATCAGCTCCGATCCTCGACCGGCTCGTTGAAATCGACGAGGATGAGAGCAGAAGGTGAGCGGGTGTTCAGAGCTACCTACCTGCATTTGCCCCATCCCTCTCGCTTGCTGCTCGGGGAAGGTGCAGGAGTCTTGGGTCTTAGGCAAGGCTTGATCAGAGTGATTTGAGGATTGGGCTTGTTTTTACAGGGCTTTGTAGTTCATGTTATATGTGTCTCTGGTTTCTGGTTTATATAGATTAGTCCCATGGATTTGAGCCTTGGAAGATTTCCAGGCACAGGCCTGGGCGGGGTTGTATGGGAGACAGGCAGTTGCCCAGCTGCAAGCCTTCCCCTCCCCACGCCACCGATGTTGGTCAAGGGAAGGGCACTAGGACCCAAACAGCTTGGCACCAGTGTCGTCACAGAGCAATGTGTTGTTAAGTGCCTTGCTCAAGGACACAACGTGCTGCCTCAGCTGAGGCTCGAACCAGTGACCTTCAGATCACTAGACCGATGCCTTATCCACTAGGCCACGTGCCAACACAGTTACTGCTTTCTTATTGCTATTTTGTGTGACTTTGAACGGGGCTGTCCAGCTCTGTGGCCTGCAGTCAAGGAATGACACATCAGTAACTGAACTGAATGAACTGAACTTTCCTGGTCTGTTTCAAGGACTCTGTGGCTTGATGTTAAATTTTCTGCACGTTATCCACTCGTTTTTTTTGCTGTTGACATGGTTTGTTCTTATTTCTTGCTTGTCAGGTATGTGAAGTTTTGTTTGAAGATGATGTTTTCTCATTTCGTGTCTGCTTGAAGGAAGATGAATTTCAGGATCGCGTACTGCGTACGCGCCGCAAAAATGTACTTTGAACTTTGAAATCCCACCGAGGCATCTGGAGTGTTCAGACTCTGGCTCCAGACCCAGGCCTATGCTTTGGGGAGAAGACAAGAGTTCGGGGTTGGGAAGCGGTTCACTTCCATCTAAAGGCTACATTCAGTGGGCACCTGTGCACCTGCTCGTTAATGTAATTATCTAATCAGCCAATCATGCGGCAGAAAGTTGTAGCAGGCAGACATGGTCAAGAGGTTCAGTCGTTGTTCAGACCAAACGTCAGAATGTGGAGGAAATGTGATCCAAGTGACTTTGACCATGGAATAATCATTAGTGCCAGACAGGGTGGTTTGAGTATCTTCAAACTGTGATTTCTATGCACAACGGTAACTAGAGTTTGCAGAGAATGGTGCAAAAAACCATCAAGTTTTGTGGGTGAAAACGGCTTGGTAGTGAGAGAGGTCAGAGGAGAATGGCCAGACTGGTTCAAAATGACAGTGATGTGTTACAACAGCATCTCTGAATGCACAACACGTTAAACTTTGAAGAGGATGGACTAGAGCAGCAGAAAACCACACTGGGCCCCACTCCTGTACCTAATAAAGTGGCCAGTGAGTGTATGCTGTTTATTCACCTCATCCGTGACCTTAGCACAAAGCTACGGTGGATTCACCTATGAAGCAAACCGATAGGCAATTGTAATTTACAGGATGAAGCACGCTGAGCAGTTTCATCACAGTGCCTTATAAATAAACCTACTAATTATTGCAATTGAATGAGAAAATAAGTTCTTTTTATGGAAATTGCCGTACATTCCAGCTATTGTTTTAACATATAAATAACGGTAAAGTTATTTCAATGTTTGAATCCCCGATGTAACTCACAGTCAGAACAGCAGGAAAGAAGCTAAATTTATTCTTCCATTGGAAGGAAGATGAGAGAGATGGGTAATTCATTTATGAGGAAAGACGTTGGTTTTCTTTGGAGTGCAAGTGCCTGAGAACAGATCTGATGAAGATGCAAAAATGTAGATAGTTCAAAGTAAATTCATTATCAAAGCACGTAGATGTCACCATGCACTGCTTTGAGATTTATTTTCTTGCAGGCATTCACAGCAGAACAGAGAAATAGAACAAAATCGATGACAAACTATGCACAAACAAAAGCTGACAAACAACCGATGTGCTGAAGGAGACAAACTTTGCAAATAAAAAAGCAAACAAGAGAATAAATAATGCTGAGAGCATGAGTTGTGGAGTCTTTGAAAGTAAGTCCTTAGATTGTGGAATCACTTCAGAGGTGAGTGAAGTTATCCACGTTGGTTCAGGAGCTTGACAGCCAAAGGCTAATAACTGTTTCTGAACAGTCTGGGGCACCCGTAGCTCCTTTGCGATGGCAGCAATGAGAAGAAGGAATGGCCTGGATGGTGATGAGAATAGATAAAAAGGTACATTTTCCCCAAGATGGAGGTGTCCAAGACCTCCATCTTGGTGAGGTGCTTAGAACTAAGAAGAAGTTTGGAAGAGATCAATAGCTCAATTTAATATCCACAAAAAACAGAAGAATGTCCCAAAAAATGAATGATAGTAAAAATGTTAAAACTCCAAAGCCCCCCCAACTCCCTCCTCATACACACAACCCACTCTCTCCCCCACTTCAGCAAAAAGAAGCATCAGCACGAGCAAAGAAGCCACGAAAGACCGTGATCTGCAGGACAACAAAAGCCACTTGTTCACCCAACATTTCATGCCACAGGCTCGCTCTGTCTCCCCAATGAAGACACAGAGAGGTGCCCCTCTTTCACAGCAAGAGGGAGGCATAACAAAAGCAACTCGCTGATTTTCAATGATAATGAAACGATAAAGCAGCAATGATAAATGCTGCTTTTTTCCCAAAGTTTTCCGACTCGAGAATTGGCAACAAACTCTCCCCCACCCAGAGAAAAAGAGACGGCACGCGGTTAGGTGGGCCCAGAGCCCCGACAGTCAGCTGACCTGCTACTCCCAATGTTCTGGTTTCTGCCATGACGCTTCAGTCTGTGGCACCGGCATAAAGTCGGCTCGTCCACAAGGCTGCGGAACATTGGAAATTTGAAGGCGCGCTCATCTCCTAGGCTGCGTCCTTAGGATTTCGAAAAGCGGCCGGCCGTGAGCTCCTGGGAGTGGGTCCTACCACTGCAACGAACCAAACTTTGAACGTAGCTGTAGATCAGGGCCTCTGTCAGAACCCCATCCACCTCGAAAAGGAAAAGGTAGAAATGAAGCTGTTTCCGCAGATGAGCTCGAAGGAGTCGCTGTTCAACGCTACTGCAGCTTTGCCCCTCAGTGCAAGGTTAGCAGAAGAACTTGTCTGAGGAGGTGGTGGAGGCAAGAACTTTCACAACATTTATGAAGCACCTGGATGACTACTTGAGCTGCCAAGGCTCAGTAGGCTGTGGACCAAGTGAGATAACTTTACATAAATACTTGATTGCCAATACACCACACTAGGTGAAAATGCCTAATTTTATGACGTCCAGTGCACCTTGTAAACGTTGTTTCTGTGTCTGCGATCTCACACGTAAGGAAGGAGTCACTCTCACAACACATCTCAACCCAGTGACAATGAAGCAATGATTAGATTGTAGGCAACTTGGAAGTGTGATGTTCCAGTTTGTTGGCAATTGCTTTTCCTACCAGGTACTGAGCTCACAAGGATTGAGGTTGTACTGTATGTCCAGCGATGTCCTGGGGACAGCCTGCAAGTGTCACCATGTTTACGGTTCCAGCATAGCGTGCCAGTAACTTGCAAGCACTAACCCGCAACTACGTTGCTGTAGCTAATGCAGACTGTAGATATGGTGCCTGAGTGGTGGACGTTCAGGCCAATAGAGCACAGCAAAGGAAAAGGCCTTTGGGCCCACAATATCCGTGCTGACAATGATGTCAAATTAAAGTGGATGGGGGCATGAGACTCTGCAGGTGCTGGAATATGGGGCAATACCAAAACACAGAGGAATTCAATGAATCTGATGGTATCTGGCGGTAGTTTCAGATCCACATCTCTCCATTCCCTTCAGGATTTTACAGTCGATATTTCAGATTGAGAAACTGAATCTATGATCCACATCTCTCCATTCCCTTCAGGATCTGTCAAAATGCCTCTTAAATGCCACCATTGTGTCTGTTCCACCACCTTCCTTGGCAGTTGGATCCAGGTACCTATCACTCTCCGTGAAAAACAATTGTCTCACACATCTTCTTTAAACGATTCCCCCTCAACTTAAAGGTGTGCCTCTAAAATTTGACATTTTGACTTTGGAAAGGAAAGAAACTGTACGTGTTACCTTATCAATGCCTGTTATAATTTCTGTTGGGTCGCCCCTCAGCCTCTGATGCTCCTGAGAACAAAACCCAAGTCTGTCCAGCCTCTCCGTATAGCTGATGCTCTCTAAACCAGACGATGTTCCAGAGAACCCCGGCCACATCTCTTCCAAAGCCTCCATTTCCTACTTGAAATAGTTGACTACCCAGAATGGATCACATGACAGGTTGGAGCTGTACATGTCAAGGTAAATGGGGAGTATTCCATCACACTCTTGATTTGTGTCTTATCAGAAGATGTCTGAGGGACCAGGAGCCGAACAACTTCCCATTAGATACAAAAATTAGCATTTATGAAGCAGGCTCAGTTGAGTCATCGAGGAAGATGATGATGGGGGGTTTTGCACTGGCCATAACAGAACATCCCTCTAAAACTTAAGCTACCACAAGCTACACTCAATGGCCACTTTATTAGGTACACTTGCTCATTAATGCAAAAATCTAATCGGCCAATCATGTGGCCACAACTCAATGCATAAAAATATGCAGGCATGGTTAGCAGTTCAGTTGTTGTTCAGGCCAAACATCAGATCAGAATCAGGTTTAATATCATTGGCATATGTCGTAAAAGTTGTCTTTGTGGCATCAGTACCTTGCAATATATAATAATAACAACTATATATCACAGTAAGAAGTATATATATATAAGTTAAATTAAAATTGCTAAAAGAGAGAAAAAAAGTTGTGAGGTTATGTTCATGGGTTTCTCGTCCATTCATAAATTTGATGGCAGACGGGAAGAAGCTGTTTCTGAATTGTTGAGTATGTGCCTTTCTGATGGCATTTGAGCTGCATGGGTGTAGGGAGAGTAGAGTAGAGGGCTAAGCACAAATCCGCACAGACTGTGGTCTTCTGAGGACCCAGTTGCAGAGGGAGATACAGAGGTGCAGGTTTTGGATCTTTTTGACCAGACCCGTAGGAATGATCATGTTAAACGCTGAGCTGTAGACAATGAACAGCAGCCTGATGTAAGCATTGGTATTATCCAGGTGATCCAAGCCCACGTGCAGAGCCAATGATATCGCATCCACTGTAGACCTAATCTAGCCAAAGGCAAGTTGCAGTGGGTCCAGGTCCTTACTGAGGTAGGAGTTGATTCTATCCACAACCAACCTCTCAAGCACTTTGTCACCCTAGGTATGAGTACTACTAGACAATAGCTGGTAAGGCAGCTGACTCCACTCTTACTGGCCACTAGTATGATTGTTGACTTTCGAAGCAGGTGTGAACATCTGACTGTAGCAATGAGAGATTGAAAACATCTTTGAACTTCTCCACCAGTTGGTTGGTTGAACAGGGAAGAGATGGGATCTACATTACTTTGATTGTTGGTGCCAGATGGGGTGGTTTGAGTATCTCAGAAGCTGCGGATCTCCTGGGATTTTCATGCACAACAGTGTCCAGAGTTTACAGAGAATGGTGCGAGAAACAAAAAAAGACATCCATTGAGCAGTAGATCTGTGGGTGAAAACACCTTGTGAATGAGAGGGGTCAGAGCACAATGACCAGACTGGTTCAAGCTGACAGGAAGGTGACAGTAACTCAAATAACCATGTGTCACAACAGTGGTGTGCAAAAGAGCAACTCTGAATGACCAACACATTGAACCTTGAAGTAGAATGGGCTACAATAGCAGATGATTACGAACATGCACTCAGTGTCCTCTTTGTTAAGTACAGAAGGTATAAACTGAGCGTATTTCATAACACGTGAATCACTTTCAAAGTATTATCACAATTATAATATGTAGAACATGGAAGGAATGTCTTTGAAGCTGTTTTATGTTTGTGAAATTCCCCTAGCATTGTATGTAGTAAATAATTGGATAATGTCTGATCTATACCAGACATTCACCACTCTGTGACACAGTATGGATTAGGTCATTGGTGTAAATTTCTAACCCAGGAAATTGATCACCAAGAGGTTATTATAATGAGCTCAATTTATTTTGGATGTTGCTTTTGGGAAAACGTTAACCCAATTAACAGAAAGGGCTTGTGTTTCCATGACACCTTTCATTACTTTGAGATTTCTCAAAGAGTTTCTCTTCTAATAAAATACTTCTGAAATGTAGTTACTGATGCAATGGAGGAAATTTCAAACAGGATTTCAAAATAACAAGATTAACTGCTGTGAAGATGATCTGTTTCCCCAGTTTATCTCACCTGCCCAGAATATCAAGTCTATATGCCAATCAATGGGGTATCAGAGGAAATTAAACCACAAATCTCTGTTTAGAAATTCAAAACATGAGTCAGTTTCATTTTTTAGTTATTTCATTTGCTTTCTATCTGTCTTCTTCTACAAGGATAATCATCTTGTTGTGGTGGAGAGGGTTGTAAATTGCTGAGATTCTGGAAGTGATACCGTTAGGAGTTTAGCCAGCTGGTGCTCAGATCCTGGTAGGGTCATCACCAGTAAGTTTAAGGGTGAGGCTCCAAACGAGGGGTAATCCAACCTAAACCTATGACAAGGAACTTGCGGGAGAGAACGAAGAATCACCACGTCAGTGAGGGTGGAGGAAGGCTGCCCAGTCCATGCTGCTGGACCCTGACCCAGATCTGTCAAGGTTGTGCTGTGTCTTCCCATTGAAACTCTGGCTTCGGCGAACGGCTTTGTATAGGGAATGATAGCCCCCAGCCCGGCCAAATTTAAGAAATCTCGTTTGGGTGGATGCTGTGCGATGTGTCCTTACAAAATAACAAACCATACACAATATGTGATTAACCGATTGAGCTTTATAATTCTTAATTTGACTATATGGTTAGTAAAGAAAACAAATAAAGGAAAAGGGCCCGTTCTCATGAAACAGTCTAACAGTCAAGGTTGCAGCTCACTGATAAGCCGTTCATCCACCATCGACCTCTTCTGATTGTTGCTGACCTTCGGACCCTCACTCCAAGCCCACTCCATCCGGCGGTCTACCAACTTCCTCCATTCTCATCTTCTCTCCTCATCTCTCCCCAGCAAAAAAAGGCAAACCTCTCTCTTCCAGACCCACAAGAAAAAGCAACATCTCTCTCATTGGATAATCCCCACATTCCAAAGCCCCATGATCTCTAGTCATAACCCAAACATTGCTGTTACAGAGAGGCCATTACATTAGCAGTGAAATCCTACAGTATGATACACCATGCACCAGCCTCCCCACATAAACAAAGTCACACACAGGCATTCTCCATTAAGGGAATGCACCCTAACAAACTGATTAAGCACCGTGGTGGTCAACAAGTATTGTCTGGAGCATGTGGATCCTAGGTTTACCCCTACAACCACCTGAAGACTTACCTTAGACTACCCTTAGAAGAGTATTATAGTCATGTTCTGTCAAGTTCCGGTGAATGTTAATTGTTTTAATTGTTAGTTTGTAAGAGTTCATAACAGGTGCAAGAAAAGCAGAGGAGCTAAAGGACTTTATTTTTCTTTATTCAAACCAATCATCACTGTGAGAATATCAATTTCACACGAGCTATTGATTGGTTTGAGGATAAAAGACCAGGAATTGACCAGGACATGGGCAGAAACACTCAGCAAAATCTCTGCCCCTGAATCAAAAACACAAGAAATTCTGCAAATGCTGGAAATCCAGAGTCATACACAGCAGTTCAAGCAGCATCTATGGAGGGGAATAAACAGTCGATCTCTCAGGCTGAGACCCTTCATCAGGATCTGCTGAAGAATCTAGGACTGAAACATTGACTGCTCCTTCTATTTTTGAATCACCTTGATGCCCTCCATTGGTCAGGACCAACCACGGATATTGCGTCCCAGCTGTCTATGTGATATGTAAGCCCGTACGCAAGTCAGGGCAGTACGATATAGAGAGCAAGCTGTTGAATGTACACCTGACCCAACTCAACCCTGAAACATTCACACATTTCCTAGCCACACAAGTCACACAGATCCGAGCAAGCTTAAACTGGCCTTCAGTTTGTTTATTTCTGCAACTTGGCACTGTTTCTCAAAGTGTGCTATTTGTGCGTTTATATGTTTGAGTGCCAACAGCTTGCATGCATCTTTAAAGACATGAGACTGTGTATTAAAAATGTCGACTGTTCATTCCCCTCCACAGAGGTTGCTGAGTTCCTCCAGTACTTTGCGCCTGATGCATCCCGAAATCCCATTTCTAAACAATCGCTGCATCTTCTTCATTAACTCAACATCTGTTGCTTCTTATAGTTTTATTTTTTGAAATGTCTTTGGAGAATTTTATTCATAAAAGACACTACATAAATGCAGATTGCACTTACCACATGAATGGTTAACATATTACGATGGAATGGGAAGGTAGTGTATTGTGTGCAATGATCCATTTTGGAGACATTCTGAACATCAATAGCAACATGTTTACTGATTCATTGATTTATGTTACTTTACAGAATAAGAGACCATTCATCCCATCAGGTTTATACTGCATTGTGGAGCATTTCCACTTTCCTACATACTTCAGTACAATTGATTCCTTCACACCCAAACCGCAACCAATTCTCACATCATCAGCCTATATTAGAGGCCAGTTAAACTAACAGCAAGCATGCCGTTGAATGTGGGAAGAAACCAAAGCCATAGAGACAATAGGTGCAGGAGTAGGCCATTTGGCCCCTCGAGCCTGTACCACTATTCAATCTGATCATGGCTGATCACCCACAATCAGTACCCGGTTCCTGCCTTCTCCCCATATCCCTTGACTCCACTATCCTTAAGAGCTCTATTTAACTCTTTCTTGAAAGCATCCAGAGAACTGGCTTCCACTGCTTTCTGAGGCAGAGCATTCCACAGAACCACAACTCTCTGGGTGAAAAAGTTTTTCCTCAACTCCATTCTAAATGGCCTACCCCTTTTCCTTAAACTGTGGTCTCTGGTTCTGGACTCCCCCAACATCGGGAACATGTTTCTTGCCTCTAGTGTGTCCAATCCCTTAATAATCTTATATGTTTCAATCAGATCCCCTCTCATCCTTCTAAATTCCAGTGTATACAAGCCCAGTCGCTCCAATCTTTCAACATATGACAGTCTCATCATCCTGGGAATTAACCTCCTGAACCTACGCTGCACTCCCTCAATAGCAAGAATGTCCTTCCTCAAATTTGGAGACCAAAACTGAACACAATACTCAAGGTGTGGTCTCACAGGGCCCTGTACAGCTGCAGAAGGACCTCTTTGCTCCTATACTCAACTCCCCTTGTTATGAAGGCCAATATGCCATTAGCTTTCTTCACTGCCTGCTGTACCTGCATGCTTACTTTCAGTGACTGATGTACAAGAACACCTAGATCTCGTTGTACTTCCCCTTTTCCTAACTTGACACCATTCAGATAGTAATCTGCCTTCCTGTTCTTGCCACCAAAGTGGATAACCTCACATTTATCCAGGTTAAACTGCATCTGCCCACTCACCCAACCTGTCCAAGTCACCCTGCATTCTCCTAACATCCTCCTCACATTTCACACTGCCACCCAGCTTTGTGTCATCAGCAAATTTGCTAATGTTACTTTTAATCCCTTCATCTAAATCATTAATGAAAATTGTAAATAGCTGTGCTTCCAGCACCAAGCCTTGCGGTACCTCACTAGTCACTGCCTGCCATTCTGAAAAGGACCCGTTAATCCCTGCTCTTTGTTTCCTGTCTGCCAACCAATTTTCTATCCATGTTAGAACCCTACCCCCAATACCATGTGCTCTAATTTTGCCCACTGATCTCCTATGTGGGACCTTATCAAAGGCTTTCTGAAAGTCCAGGTACACTACATCCACTGGCTCACCCTTGTCCATTTTCATAGTTACATCTTCAAAAAATTCCAGAAGATTAGTAAAGCATGATTTCCTTTTCATAAATCCATGCTGACTCAGAGTGATGCTGTTACTGCTATCCAAATGTGCCACTATTTCATCTTTTATAATTGACTCCAGCATTTTCTCCACCATTGATGTCAGGCTAACTGGTTTATAATTCCCTGTTTTCTCTCTCCCTACTTTCTTAAAAAGTGGGATAATATTTGCTACCCTCCAATCCTCAGGACCTGATCCTAAATCTATAGAACATTGGAAAATGATTACCAATGCATCCACAATTTCTAGAGCCACCTCCTTAAGTTCCCTGGGATGCAGACCATCAGGCCCTGGGGATTTATCAGCCTTCAGTCCCATCAGTCTACCTAACACCATTTTCTGCCTAAAGTGAATTTCCTTCAGTTCCTCCATTACCCTAGGTCCTCTGGCCACTATTACATCTGGGAGATTGTCTGTGTCTTCCCTAGTGAAAACAGATCCACAGTACCTGTTCAAATCATCTGCCATTTCCTTGTTCCTCGTAATAAATTCACCCATTTCTGCCTTCAAGGGCCCAACTTTGGTCTTAACTAATTTTTCCTCTTCACATACCTAAGGAAGCTTTTACTGTCCTCCTTTATATTCTTGGCTAGCTTACATTTGTACCTCATCTTTTCTCCCCGTATTGCCTTTTTAGTAATCTTCTGTTCCTCTTTAAAACTTTCCCAACCCTCTGGCATCCCGCTCATCTTTGCCATGTTATATTTCTTCTCTTTTATTTTTATACTGCCCTTGACTTACCTTGTTAGCGATGGTTGCCCCCTACTCCCTTTAGAATTTTTCTTCCTCTTTGGAATGAACTGAAATACCTTCTGTATTATTCCCAGAAATACCTTCCATTGTTGTTCCACTGTCATCCCTGCGAGAGTATCCTTCCAGTCAACTTTGGCGAGTTCCTCCCTCATGGTTCCATAGTCCTCTTTGTTCAACTGCAATACTGACACATCCGATTTTCCCTTCTCCTTCTCAAATTATAGTTTAAAAGTTATCATATTACTACCTCCTAATGGCTCCTTTACCTCGAGTTCCCTTATCAAATCCGGTTCATTACACAACACTAGATCTAGAATTGCCTTCTCCCTGGTAGGCTCCAGTACAAGTTGCTCTAAGAATCCATCTTGGAGGCACTCCACAAACTCCCTTTCTTGGGGTCCAGTACCAACCTGAGTTTCCCAGTCTACCTGCATGTTGAAATCCCCCGTTACAACCGTGGCATTAACTTTGCGACATGCTAATTTTGCACCCTATATCCAGGCTAACTATTTGGGGGCCTGTAGATAACTCCCATTAGGGTCTTTTTGCCCTTACAATTTCTCAGTTCTATCCATACTGACTCTACATCTCCTGATTCTATGTCACCCCTCGCAAGGGACTGAATTTCATTCCTCACCAGCAGAGCCACCCCACCACTTCTGCTCACCTGCAACATCATACTTGCCAATTTCCAACTGAGCCTCAAGCTCATCCACTTTATTTCTTTTACTTCGTGCATTCATATATAATACTTTTAACCCATTACTCCCCTCGCTTCTCACATCGATCCCCATTGCACTTGGCCATACTCTCAGATCCCTTCCTGAGCTTTCTGCCCCTTTAATTCTGTTGTCTTTCTTAACTTTTCTTATTCTCTCTTTCCCTTTAACTCCATCCTTATATTTCTAGCTCGTCTCCTACCCCCTACTTATTAGTTTACCCGTGTAGCAGTGGCAAACCTGCCTGCCAGAATGCTGGTCCCCCGCCTGTTAAAGTGCAACCCGTCTCCTTTGTACAATTCATCCTTACCCAAAACAGATCCCAGTGGTCTAAGAATCTGAAACCCTGCTTGCCGCACCAGCTCCTCAGCCACACATTCAGATCCCTTATCTCCCTGTTCCTGCCCTCACCAGCACGAGGAACTGGAAGCAAACCGGAGATAACCACCCTGGAGGTCCTGCTTTTCAGCCTTCTTCCCGCTGCAGAATTTCTTTCCCCTTCTTCCCGACGTCATTTGTGCCAACGTGCACTTCCACTTCCACTGAGGCTGTTCACCCTCACCCTTGAGGATGCCCTGCAGCCGGTCCGTGATGTCCTGGATCCTGGCTCCAGGGAGGCAACACGTCAATCCCGCCTGTTGCTGCAGAAACCCCTTTCTTTACCTCTCACTGTGGATTCCCCTACTACCACGGCTCTGCCTGTCGTCTGTCTCTTTGGCTTTGCTTCAGTCAGAGTCGTACAGCTTGGAATAGGCTCTTCAGCCCTTCTCGTCCATGTCAAACTGTTTGTCTGCCCAGTCCCTTCTATACACAACTGGCCCATAGTCCTCCATTTCAATCTCCTCCAAGTATTATCCAAACCTTCCCAAATGTTACAATTGAATCGATACCCTCTATCAGATTGGTCCACACTCCCACCTCCTTCTGAGTGAACAGGTTCCCCCTCAGGTTCCTCTTAAATAATTGGTTTATTATTGTCGCATGTACCAACATACATAGAAACATAGAAAACCTACAGCATAATACAGGCCCTTCAGCCCAAAAGGTTGTGCTGAACATGTCCCTACTTTAGAAATTACTAGGCTTGCCTATAGCCCTCTATTTTTCTAAGCTCCATGTACCTATCCAAAAGTCTCTTAAAAGACCCTATTGTATCCGCCTCCAGCACTGTTACCGGCAGCCCATTCCATGCACTCACCACTCTCTGAGTAAACAACTTACCCCTGACATCTCCTGTGTACCTGTTCCCCAGCACCTTAAACCTGTGTCCTCTTGTGGCAACCATCTCAGCCCTGGGAAAAAGCCTCTGACTGTCCACATGATCAATGCCTCTCATCATCTTATATACCTCTATCAGGTCATCTCTCATCCTCCTTCGCTCCAAGGAGAAAAGGCCGAGTTCACTCAACACATTCTCATAAGGCATGCTCCCCAATCCAGGCAAAATCCTTGTAAAGCTCCTCTGCCCCCTTTCTATGGCTTCTACATCCTTCCTGTAGTGAGGCGACCAGAACTGAGCACAATACTCCAAGTGGGGTCTGACCAGTGTCCGATATAGCTGCAACATTAACTCTCGGCTCCCAACTTCAATCCCATGATTGATGAAGGCCAATACAACATATGCCTTCTTAACCACATAGTCAACCTGCATAGCTGCTTTGAGCATCCTATGGACCCAGACCCCAAGATCCCTCTGATCCTCCACACTGCCAAGAGTCTTACCATTAATACTATACTCTGTCATCATATTTGACCCACCAAAATGAACCACTTCACATTATCTGGGTTGAACTCCATCTGCCACTTCTCAGCCCAGTTTTGCATCCTTTCACTGTCCCACTGACAGCCCTCCACACGATCCACACCACTTCCAACCTTTGTGTCATCAACAAACTTATGAACCCATCTCTCCACTTCCTCATCCAGGTCATTTATAAGGTTCCCAGAACAGATCCCTGAGGCACTCCACTGGTGACCGACCTCCATGCAGAATATGACCTGTCTACAACCATACTTTGCCTTCTGTCGGCAAGACAGTTTTGGATCCACAAAGCAATGTCCCCTTGGATCCCATGCCTCCTTACTTTCTCAATAAGCCTTGCATGGGCTACCTTATCAAATGCCTTGCTGAAATCCATATACACTACATCTACTGCTCTTCCTTCATCAATGTGTTTAGTCACATCCTCAAAATAATTCAAGCAGGCTCATAAGACATAACCTGCCATTGACAAAGCGATGCTGATGGTTCCTAATCATATTATACCTCTCCAAATGTTCAATATCCTGCCTCTCAGGATCTTCTCCATCAATTTACCAACCACTGAGGTAAGACTCACTGGTCTATAATTTCCTGGGCTATCACTTCTCCCTTTCTTGAATAAAGGAACAACATTTGCAACCCACCAATCTTCCAGAACCTCTCCTGTCCTCATTGATGATGCAAAGGTCATCGCCAGAGGCTCAGCAATCTCTTCCCTCACCTCTCACAGTAGCCTGGGGTACAACTCATCCAGTCCTGGTGACTTACCCAACTTGATGCTTTCCAAAAGCTCCAGCACATCCTCTTTCTTAATACCTACATGCTCAAGCTTTTCCGTCTGCTGCAAGTCAACTCTACAGTCACCAAGATCCTTTTCCGTAGTGAATACTGAAGTATTCATTAAGTACCTCTGCTATTTTCTCTGGTTCCATACACACTTTCCCACTGTCACACTTGATAGGTCCTATTCTTTCACATCTTATCCCCTTGCTCTTCACATACTTGTAGAATGCCTTGGGGTTTTCCTTAATTCTGCTCGCCAAGGCCTTCTCATGGCCCCTTCTGGCTCTCCTAATTTCCTTTTTAAGCTCCTTTCTATTAGCCTTATAATCTTCTAGATCTCTAACATTACCTAGCTCTCTGAACCTTTTGTAAGCTTTTCTTTTCTTCTTGACTAGATTTATTACAGCCTTTGTACACCACGGTTCCTGTACCCTACCATAACTTCACTGACTCATTGGAATGTACCCATGCAGAACTCCACACAAATATCCCCTGAACATTTGCCACATTTCTTCCATATTTTTACCTGAGAACATCTGTTCCCATTTTAAGCTTCCAATTTCCTGACTGATAGCCTCATAATTCCCCTTACTCCAATTAAACGCTTTTCTAACTTGTCTGTTCTATCTCTCTCCAATGCTATTGTAAAGGAGACGGAATTATGATTACTATCTCCAAAATGCTCTCCCAATGAGAGATCTGACACCTGACCAGGTTCATTTCCCAATACCAGATCAAGTACAGCCTCTCCTCTTGTAGGCTTATCTACATATTGTGTCAAGAAACCTTCCTGAACACACCTAACAAACTCCACCCCATCTAAACCCCTTGCTCTAGGGAGATGCCAGTTGACATTTGGGAAATTAGCATCTCCCATCACGACAACTCTGTTATTATTACACCTTTCCAAGACCTGTTTCCCTATCTGCTCCTCGATATCCCTGTTACTATTGGGTGGCCTACAAAAAACACCCAGTACAGTTATTGACCCCTTCCTGTTCCTAACCTCCACCCACAGAGACTCCTTCGGCAATCCCTTCATGGCATCCTCCTTTTCTGCAGCCGTGACTCTGATCAGCAGTGCCACGGCCCCACCTCTTTTGCCTCCCTCCCTGTCCTTTCTGAAACATCTAAAACCTGACACTTGAAGTAACCATTCCTGTCCCTGAGCCATCCAGGTCTCTGATGGCAACCACATCATATCTCCAAGTACTGATCCATGCTCTAGGCTCATCTGTTTTGTTCACAGCACCCCTTGTGTTAAAATAGACACACCTCAAGCCTTCGGTCTGAGCAAGTCCCTTCTCTATCACCTGCCTATCCTCCCTCTCACTCTGCCTACAATCTTTCTCTATTTATGAGCTAACCTCCTCTTCCCCAGTCTCTTCAGTTCGGTTCCCAGCCCCCAACGATTCTAGTTTAAACTCTCCCCAAGTAGCCTTAGCAAACCTTCCCGCCAGGATATTGGTCCCCCTGGGATTCACATGTAACCTGTCCTTTTTGTACAGGTCACACCTGCCCCAAAAGAGGTCCCAATGATCCAGAAATCTGAATCCCTGCCCCCTGCTCCAATCCCTCAGCCATGCATTTATCCTCCACCTCACTCTATTCCTATCCCCACTGTCGCGTGACACAGGCAGTAATCCCAAGAGTACTACCTTTGCAGTCCTGCTTCTCAACTTCCTTCTTAACTCTTTTTTCAGGACCTCTTCCCTTTTCCTGCTTATGTCACTGGTACCAATGTGTACCACGACCTCTAGCTGTTCTCCCTCCCATTGCAGGATATCTTGGACGTGATCCAAAAAATCCTGGACCCTGGCACCTGGGAGGCAAACTACCATCCGAGTTTCTTTCCTGTGTCCACAGAATCGCCTGTCTAACCCCTTATAGTTAAAGTCCCCTATCACTACTGCCTTCCTCTTCCTTTCCCTACCCTTCTGAGCCACAGGGCCGGAGTCTGTGCCAGACGCACAGTCACTGCGCTTCCCCCAGGTAGACTGTCCCCCCCCAACAGTACTCAAACAGGAGTACTGATTGTCAAGGGGTACAGCCACAGGGGTACTCTCTGGTACCTGACTCTTCCCCATCCCCCTCTTGACTGTGACCCACTTGTCTGTCTCCTATGGCCTCGGTGTGACCACCAGTCTATAACTCCTTTCTATCACCTCCTTTCTCTCCCTGACCAGGGATCATCAATCTGCATCTCCAGTTCCCTAACTCAGTCCCTTAGGAGCTGCAGCTTGACACACCGTGTGCAGACATGGCCGTCCGGGAGGCCGGGAGACTCCAGGACCTCCCACATCTGACACAGAAAACTGGCCTCACACACATTCTTCCGCCTTTCCGCAAATAACAGAGGTAAACCTACCTTGCCTCATCCCATTACCGCCTAAGCCTGTCGACCCAAAGCCCGATCACTCTGCTGCCTCTCACTCCGCTGCCCGCTGGATATGGCTCTCTTCTTTTTAATCCTTTCGCGCTCTACTGGCTGACGTCACGCGCCTGCCCAGTCTTGCCTCTCATTTACCCCGAGTAGTAAAAAAAATCCCTTCGCTCCAGAAATCAGCTGTTCATTTGCGGCCTTCTTGCTCCAAATCAAAAAAGAAGCTTTTCACTCATACAGATTGAATGATTACTCAGTGCATTGAGGTAGAACAATGAAAAATGATAACAGCAAACAATCAACAGTACAGGCCCCTTGGCCCACGATATTGTGCCAACCTTTTAAACTCCTCCAAGGTCAATCTAACTCTTTCCTCCCAAGCAGCTCTCAATGTTTCTGTCATCCACGTGCCTGTCTAAAAGTCTGTTAAATGGCCCTAATGTAAATGTCTCTATTACCTCCCATGGCAGAGTGTTCAACGCACCCACCACTCTCTTTGTAGAAAAACTTACCTCTGACATCCCCCATACTTTCCTCCAATCACCTCAAAATTATGACCCCTCATATTAGCCATTTCTACCCTCGGGGAAGATTTCTATGCCTCTTTTCATCTTGTCCTGCTTGGTGGCGCAATAATATCCGCACCGGACTCTGGAGTGAAGGTTCCCGAGTTCAAATCCAAGTTGGGTTGAGCGTTGAGCTAGTTTCCATCGGCCTTGTAAAAGTAAGAATGGTTTGCTACGGAAACACCGTCATGACGGTGCCCCGGTCACTGCCGAGTTAAGGGCTATTCTTCTTCTTTCTCTCATCATCTTGTATACCTCGACGGAATCACCCCTCATCCTCCTTCACTCCAAAGAGTAAAACCCTAGCTCGCTCAACCTTTCTTCATGCTCTCCAACCCAGGCAACATCCTCGTGAATCTCCTCTACACCCTCTCTGAAGCTAACACATCGTTCCTATAATGAAGTGACCTGAACTGAACTTAGTACTCCAAGTGTGGTCTAACCAGGGCTTTGGAGAGGCTGATCATTACCTCGTGGCTCTTGAACTCATTCCCTGACTATGGAAGGCCAGCACACCGCAAACCTTCTTAACTACCTTATCAATTTGTGTGGCATCTATGGAGGTGGATCCCAAATCCTTACTGTGACGATGCATGGAATTTGCCCATCAATTAAGAATCATTGCAGAACATGACACTAGAGCAATATTTAGAATTGTGGTGGCGACAGGGTTGTGCCAACCACAAAAACCAAGGTCTTGAAGAAAGCCAGATATTCATGTGGATTTAAAAAAAAAGAGCTGCCAGAGTAACTCAATGGGTGAAGCAGGATCTGTGCAGATAAGCAGACAGTCACCATTTTAGATCTGGGCCCTTCATTGGGACTGAAGGAATAGAGTAAAACACAAAATGCTGGAGGAACGCAGCAGGTCAGGCAGCATCTATGGAGAGGAATAAAGGAGTAGAGGGGCTTTAGCCAATAGGAAAAGGGGGAGAGGTGAGGAAAGAGTTGGCAAGTGATAGGTGGATCCAGCTGAAGAATGGTTGATTGGCAAATGGAGACAGGAGGTGGAGGAAAGGCTGGAAATAAGTGGAGAGCACAAGGGCTTTAGATTGTGGAGTCAGGTAAGAAAGGAAGGTGAAGAATGGAACCAGATAAGGGAGGGATTGTGAGCAGATGGGAGCAGTTCACAGTAGGGGAGTAATACAATAGTATCATAGAACTCCCTTCAAAGTGTTCTTGATCTCTGGTGATCTGCAATGTTTCTACGCTAGACAGTGGAGGTTAGTTGCACTCATAGAACATCGAACAGTATTGTGCAGGAACAGAAATACTGTTTTTATTGAAGGAGTTATTGATTCAGTATGTTAAATGCCGAAGAAACAAAGGGTGTGAAGCACAAAAGAACTGCTCGGTAATTTAAAGCGGAATGGTTTAATGAAACAGTAGAAATTGCTGTACTGAAAGCTCATGAGGTTGGGAACGTGCAGCTATGAGAAATAATTATGTACAATACAGAAACTGGCATCACCTATGGTATTATTAAGGTACAAAAGTTGCTGGAGAATTTGCAAGTGGGAAGAAGTGGAGTGATATTTGGAAACGTTACTTTTTAAAGTATCACTTTGCAAGCAAATCACGTATGGATGGTGTGCAAAAGCTCTGGTGAGAAAACCTTTCATTACCCGCTACAGGCCTGCTATGTATATTTTGTGATAGTGCAGATAAACGAGAGTGAAAACGATCAAACCCAGAGGAGATCAAAGTTCGTATTGACAGTTTTCGCTAGCTGTTAAAATGAATACCTCTATATATAAAATCCAGTGCACACATGTTGTCACTGGGCAAAAAGTTACACAGCACTAGATTTCTGCACACACTGGTCATTACAAATTAGTGGGAACATCATCTCAGAAATGTCAACCCCATCATTTTTAAATTATGCCTGAATTGATCTTAAACCTTCAACAGTGCAACCTGCAATGATTCAGTGGAAAATGATGCTTCTTAATTCTCCATCAACCGTTTTAAAATATTGTACCGAATTAGAGTCTAGACAGCCTAGCTTTGGACACTTGCAGAAGAGGTGACATACACATTCTTTGTCTCACAGTACTGTGGCGGTCTGTCAAAATATAGTGAACCCAAAATCACTCCCAGTTAAGCTGTGATAATTCATCTAATTCAGCTATTAAGCTGTTTCGTGTAGCTGAAGCAGAAGCCTTTTGTCATCTCTTGTACTTCATTTCAATTTATCTTCTGTTAGGGTCTTTTCGAACTGTTTTGTGAACCTTGGCCCAGAGCCCTTAATAGAATTGTCAAAGCAAATTCAGAGCGTGGAGGAATGGAAGACCAGTCTTAAATCTTCATCGTGGTACTTAATAGTGGCACCTCCCCCACTGAGTTAACTCCACAACGCTCCACTGGAAATCTCCTCACTCTCTCAGAACCACGGTTCAAACAGTGGACACTTCTCTTGGTCTTGTTTGGAGGAAGTAGGGTACATTATTTCTGGATAAGAAGCCTTTATTTAATCCATTCATTTTTAATTTAGGATGTGACGGGGTCAGTATTAATTGCCTGTCCGTAGTCACAATGAATGGTTTGCCTTTTAAATTAACCAGATGGGATGGATCTGGATTTAACAAAAAGTCAAAACTCTATCCACACCCACCCTACAATTTTAAGTAAAAAATTAAATTTGAGAATGTAAATCTTAAGTTTATTAACAAAGCACATGTATGTGTCACCATACACTACCCTGAAATTCATTTTCTTGTGGGTATTCAGAGTAGATATAAAGAAATACAATAGTATCAATGAAAAACTACACACAAACAAAGCTGGATAAACTGTTAATAGGCAAAGGAAGACATAGGTTGTTGTTGGGGCAAGAGAAGTTATCCATGCCAGTTCAGGAGCTCGATGGTTGAGAGGTAACACTGTTCCTGAACCTGGTGGTGTGGGACCTAAGGCTTCTGTACCTCCTTCCTGATGGCAGCAGGGAGAAGAGAGCATGGCTGGATGGTGGGGATCCTTGATGATGGATGCTGCCTTCTTGTGGCAATGCTCCTTGTAGATGTGCAGAATGGTGGGGAGAGCTTTTCCTGTACAGGACTGGACAGTGTCCACTACTTTTTGTAGGCTTTTCCATTCAAGAGCTCCGGTATTTCCATATCAGTCCATGATGCAACCAGTCAATATACTGTTCATCTATAGAAGCCGTAGATGAGATGCCGAGTCTGCGCAAACTGCTAAGAAAGTAAGGGCACTGCAGAGCCCTTGCTTGTAATACACTTACGTACTGGTCCCAGGACAGATCCCCTCAAGTGAATCAGTACTCAGCTCCTTGGTCCAGCTGACATCGAGTAAGAAGTTAGTTGCTATTGTGGCACCACTCAGCCAGATCTACAATCTCTTTCCTATACACTGATTCATCACCAACGTTGATTCTCTTCAGGACATCTTACAGGCATCATAATGAGATCTTGTTGCAAATTCCACGTTATTAACTGAATTTGAATTCCACAGTGAGGCTTGAACTAGCAACTCTGGATCCTTAGTTTAGGTCTCCAGGTTACCAGTTGGAATCATAGAGTCATGGAACAATACACCACAGAAACAGGCCATTCAGCCCGTCTAGACTGTGCCAAACCATTAATCTACCTAGACCCATTGATCCACACCTGGACAATAGCCTCCATACCTCTCCCATCCACATACCTACCCAAATTTCTTTTCCATGTTGAAATCAAACCCACATCCACCACTTCAGGTGGCAGCTCATCCCACACTCTCACCACCCTCAGAGTGGAGAAGTCCCCCTTAAACACTTCGCCTTTCACCCTTAACCCATGACTTCCAGCTGTAGTCTCACCCAACCTACTTGCTTACTTGCTACTTACCCTCCCTACATCCCTCATAATTTTATATACCTATTAAATCTCCCCTCAATCTTCTGCATTCTAGGGACTAATGTCCTGACCTATTCAATCTTTCCCTATAACTCAGGTCCTCAGTTCCTGGCGACATCCTTGGAAGTTTTCTCTGCATTCTTTCAATCTTACTTACATCTTTCCTATAGATAAGTTACCAAAACGGGACACAATACTCCAAATAAGGCTTCACCAACATCTTATACAATTTCAGCAGAGCATCCCAACTTCTGTATTCAATTCATTGACTTAGAATGCCGATGTGCCAAAAGTTTTCTTCAAGTTTTCTACCTGTGAAGCCACTTTATGGACCTGTATCCCTCCTTTCTACTACACTCCTCAGTGCCCTGCCTCAAACTGTGTAATACCTAACCTGGTTGGTCCTCTTTGTCTCACACTTGTCTGCATTGTCCCATCTGCCATTTCCAGCCCATTTCACCAGCTGATCCAGATTCCAGTGCAAACGTTGACAGTCTTCCTCACTGTCCGCTTCACCCCAAATCTCCATGTCATCTGCAAATTTGCTGATCCAGTTTGCCACATTATTTTCCAGACCTTGATATAGATGACAAACAACAGCGGACCCAGCACCAACACCTGAGACACACCACCAGTCAGAGAGCCAACCATCTACAACCACTGTATGGCTTCTTCCATGAATCCAGTTTACAACCTCATCTTGAATGCCGAGTGACTGAACCTTCTTGGCCAACGTCCCACTTGTGGGACCTTGTCAACTGCCTTGCTGAAGTCCATGTAGACAGCATCCACTGCCTTGCCTTCATCAATTTTCCTAGAAATTTCCTCAAAAAACTCTGAAAGATTGATTAGATATGACTTACTACGCCCATGTTGACCATCCCTAATCAATATTTGTCTATCCAAATACATACAGTATATCCGGTCCCTTAACATTCCCACTATCGACGTCAGGCTCACCAGCCTATAATTTCTTGGCTTATTATTAGAGTCTTTCTTAAACAATGAAACAACATTAACTATTCTCCAACCCTCTGGCACCACAGCCATGGCTAAGGATATTTGAAGTATTTCTGCTAGGGCCCCAACAATTTCTGGAGTAGTCTCCCAGAGGGTAAACCCTGGGGATTTATCCACAGTAATTTGCCTCAAAACAGCAAACATCTGCTCCTCTGTAACCTGCATAGGTTCCGTCACTTCGCTGCTGCTTTGCCTCACTTCTATAGACTCTATGTCCATGTCTCGAGTAGATACACATGCAAAAATATCCATTTCAGGTCTTCCCCCATCTCTCTTAGCTCCACACATAGATTACCAATCCCTGAAAGAGAGCCCAATCATCCAAAATTCTGAAGTCCTCCCTCCTGTTCCAACTTCTTAGTCATGTGTTAAATTGTATGATTTTGCTATTTCTAACCTCATTAACATTCAGCGTGTATAGATATCCTGAGATCACAACCGTGGCATCCTGTCCTTTAACTTAGCATCTAACTCACTGAACTCACTTTGCAGGACCTCGTCACCCATCCCGTCCACACAATTAGCTGCAACGTGGACCGTGACCTCTGGCTGCTCACCCTCTCACTGAAGAATGACTCGATCCAAGATATCCCTGACCCTGGTACCCAAGAGGAAACAAACGTGTTCTCATCCACAAAACCTCATTTCCATTCCTAACCAATGAAACCCCTGTCACTACAGTCCTCCCTCCCCTTCGGAGTCACAGTGCCAGAGACCTGACTGTAGCGATTTTCCTCTGCTAGCTAATCTTCCCCAACAGTATCCAAAGTGTATACTTGTTGTTGGTGGGAATGGCCACAGGGGTACTATGCAGTGGCTGTCTGTTCCCTTTCCCACTCCATATGGTCACCCAGTTACCTATGTCTTGCACCTTGTATTAACCCCTCAGCCTCCTGAATGATCTGGAGATCATCCAGTTCCAGCTCCAACCCCTTAACATGGTCAGTTAGAAGCTGCAACTGGATGCACATCTTGCAGGTGTAGTTGTCAGGGACACTGGAGGTCTCCCTGCCCTCTCACATTCCAGAAGAGGAGCGTTCAACTATACTCTCTGGCACCCCATCCCCGACCCCTCCCCCACTGCTCTAAATGTGCAATAAGAAAGAAAGAATGAACAACAAAAAAAATCTACCTACAGCCTACTCTTTTTCTTGTCAAAGGCTTGACGATCCAAAGCCTCAACTCCCCAGTCTAACAGTGGTTCACTCGCACAATGGCTGCTCAGAGAATGTCGCTCTGCTTCTTTTTACTGGAGCTTGCCAGCTGCCTAATTATATGCAGTCCAATGTCTTCTCCGAACTGTGGGGGAAAATTGTGCCACCCACCCCAGATCACTTCTTTTAAACTCTCTCTCCCTCTGTGCAATCTGACGAATCCTCGTGAACGTGGCATGCTGTTAGATAGTTCAACAGCTTAACTCTTTGAAAGCTTCATATTTCATTACCAATAGCTTGAGCTGGTTGAACTACATTGATGCCACGGCCAAGAAGGTAGAGCAGTACTTCTGCTTCCTCATAAGGCATGTCATGTTGACCCACACCAATGTTTATACGGGCAACATTGAAAGCATTTAGTTTGGCATGACAAATATTCTGCCTGAGACCACAAGAAATTGCAGAGTTCTGGACACAGCTCCACTCCTCATTAAAACCAGCCTCCCCTCCACGAACTCCGTCTAAACTCCCTTCTGCCTTGGTAAACAGGACCAAAGACACCTCCCATCCTGAAAGTCATCTCTTCTCCCTCTTCCCATTGGACATAACTTGAAAATACACATTACCCGGCTCAAGGACCAATAAAAGATGAACTCTTGACCTGCCAAATTAACTCTCCATATCCTCTGCACATTACTGTCTTTCTGTGCTCTAATTTCTTTTTTCCTGTAACTGTAACTACATTCTGGAGGAGGCACAGTACCCTAGCGGCTAGGGAATGCTATTACAGTTCAATTCCTGCCTCTGCCCCCGAGGAGTTTGAAAGTTCTCCCCACGACAGCGTGGATTTCTTTCGGATGGTCTGGTTTCCGTCCACATTCCAAAGACGTATGGGTTAGCAGGTTAATTAGTCGCACGGTTGTAACTGGGCAGCATGGGATCATTGGGACTGGTACCATGCTCTATCTAAAAATAAAACACAATAAGTGAGTTGTACTTTTCCCTTGGACTATCTTGATGTGGTTGCATTCCAAAATGATCTCTCTGGGTGGCAAATCGAAGCATTTGCTTGCATCTCAGCACACATGACAATAATAAACCACCCACCAATAGCTACCAGCGCAGTTTCACGTTAACTTCTGAGGAGATTACAGTCTCGACGAAGGGTCTCGACCCAAAATGTTGACAGTCCATTTCCCTGTCTCGATGCTGACCTGCTCCATCACTTCGTTTCCTGTTGCAGATTCCAACATCTGTGGCCTCCTGTCTCTTGTCTCCACCTTATGAGGAGAGATTGAGAGGGTTTGAAGAATGGTATACTGTTTCTTTTCACTATGAACACCATCTTGTTTTGCACTATTTATTCATTTTTGTATAGTAACTTTTCTATCTTTGGCCTGTACCCATGTAACAAACTTCATGCCATTTAAGTTGGTGATAAGAAACCTGATTCAGATTCCAATAGGGCTGAAGATTATGGGATTCCTGTTTTGAACTGATCTGAGGAGGAATTCCTGATCTGAGAGAGTAGTGGACCTCTTGAGTCGAGTATTTTCAGGGTTGAGATGGACATTTTGGAGGGATCTGAGTCGGAGATATCTGACACAGCTATTAACATTTTGGTAATGTACAAATTGCATGTAACATTACATTCCTATGGGTCATTTCTCATATACTCAGTGGCCACTTTATTAGCCATTTCCTGTAACTAGTAAAGTGGCTACTGAGTGTACGTTCATGGTCTTCTGCTGCTGTAGCCCATCCACTTCAAGGTTCAATGAGTTGTACATTCAGAGACGCTGGTCTGCACACCACTGTTGTAATGCCTGGTTACCTGAGTTACTGTCACTTTCCTGTCAGCTTGAACCAGTCTGGCCGTTCTCCTCCGACCCCTCTCATCAGCAAAGTGTTTTCATCCACAGAATTGCCGCTCACTGGGTTTTTTCACACCATTCTCTGTAAACTCTAGAGAGTGTTGTGAGTGAAAACCCTTTTCCTTCAGGAAGAGTCTCGTGAATTTAAGATAGATAGATAGATACTTTATTGATCCCAAAGGAAATTACAGTGTCACAGTAGCATTGCAAGTGCACAGAGAGAAATATTAGAAGAGAAGTAGAAAGAATAAACAATAAGTTAGCACAAACAGTCTAACAGGAGGGGGTCATCATTTCCCTAGCTATAGGTTGATCATTATAGAGTCTAATGGCTGAGGGTAAGAAAGGTAATTACTTTGAAATGTAGTTGATGCAGCATAATCTCCCCATAGTGAGAGTGCTTGTAGATACTTATACCAAACAGGGCATTAAAATCTTGACTGAAGAGAACTGTATGTGTCCCACTTTAATATCAGAGAATTTATACAGTATACGGCTTGAGCTTCTTGTTCTTCACAGATGTCCGTGAAAGTAGAAGAGTTTCCCAAGAATTGGTGGCAGTAAAAATGTTTGAACCCCAAGCGCTCTGTGTTCCCCCTCCCACACACAAGCAGCAGCCAAGCATCAACACCCCCCCCCCCATTTACTTCGCCAAGCAAGCAATAGCAAAGCCCCCAGGAAAGGGCATGAGCTGCAGGTCAATAAATCCTAACAGTTCAACATACCACAGGTTCTCTCTCTCTCCCCAGTAAAGGGGCAGAGACAGTGAGAGGGGAAACATAGGCAAACAACTCCCTGATTTACAGTGTTTAAATCTGCTATGTTGCTCTTTCTGAGTAGAGAGAAAGAGAGAGAGAGAGAGAGAGAGAGAGAGAGAGAGAGAGAGAGAGAGAGAGAGAGAGAGAGGGAGGGAGGGAGAGAGAGAGACTACAGAGGTCCAGACAGCTAATCTTCTGTTCCTGATGTTCTGATTTCTTCCATGATGCTTCAGTCAGCAATAGTGGCATACAATCAGCTTACCCCCAGGGCAGAGAAGCCCCTGAACCCCAAAGGCGTGCCCATCTTCTGGACCACGCCCTTGGGATATTGAAAAATGCCAGTGGTGAGCCGCTGGGAGTTGGAGCCATCACCGTAACGAACAAATGTTTGAGTGCCGCTCTAGGTCAGGGTCTTCAACAGAACCCCGTCCACCTTGAAAGATAAAAAGAGACATTAAAGGTAGAAATAAGTTGTTTCCGCAGATGAGCTTACAGAATTTGGTGTCTAGTGTAATCAATGCTGCTTTAATATATTTACACTCGCATTAGCAAAGTTTTTTTGGGGGGGAGCAGGGAGGTATCTGATTAGATGTGAGCCCTTTGTGCACTATACCTTTATTCTTCTCCAAAGATGCTGTCTGACCTGCTGAGTTCCTGTGTGTTGCTTTCTCTAGTCTTTTTACATTTTCTTGTCTAGGGAAGCCCCAACAATCTATTTTTCACATTTCTTACCAGTTTATGCTTATATTCTATCCTACCTTTCCTTATCAATTTATCGGCCTCTTTCTTTAATTTATCACTACCTTTGATTCCTCCTGAAGACCCTAAATGGGCTACCCTTTGTGTCGGCACAGATCTTCACCTCAGCATTAACATTAGAATTGGTTAGCCTCAGCCTAAGAAACAGCACAGGGCAGGCGACATAGATAAGATTTATTAATAGGCCATCGAAAATATTAGACAAGGTGTAAATCAGGAAATCAAAGGAACATAGCAGGGTTAACTCAATAATTACAGGGAACTTCAATCAACATATGGAATGAATGTCAAACTAGAGGTAATAACATGGAGGATAGATTGATTAAATGGTTTTCTTGATCAATATGTCGAGGAACGAGTGAGGAATAAGGCTCTTTAGGACCTCATCTTGTTTGCTGCGTTAAGGTTAATTGATGACTTGTTGTAAAGTGGTTATTCGAGATAGGGCTGAATGATAGAGTTTAGCATTGATTTGAAAGGGTTATAGATAACTCTGAAATTGGGGTCTTTAATGACACCAATGAATGCACAAGGCAAAAAATGTCTTTGAATGATAGGGAAATCTAATAAATAATTTGGCAAAATGTACACTCAGGGGTTTCCTATAGCAAATAAAGTGGCCACTGTGTGTATGTCCATTCTCTTCTGCTGCTGTTGACCACCCACTACAACGTTTGACATGTTGTACATTCAGAAATTCCCTTCTGCTCACTACTGTTATAACACATGTTTATTTGAGTTACTGCCACCCTCCTGTCAGCTCGAACTATTCTGGCCATTCTCCTCTGACCTCTTTCATTAAGAAGACATTTTTCATCCACAGAATTGCCGCTTGTGGGATGTTTTTATTTCATGCATCCTCTAGAGACTGTCATGCATGAAAAAATGCCAGGAAATCAGCAGTTTCTGAGATACTCAAACCACCCCATCTGGCACCAACAATCACTCCATGATCAAAGTCACTTAGATCACATTTCTTCCCCACTCTGATGTTTCGTCTGAACAACAACTGAACACCTTGACTACACCTGCATGTTTTCATGCATTGAGTTGCTGCCATGTGATTGGTTGATTATACATTTGCACTAATGAGCAGATGTACAGGTGCACAGGCAGATGCAATGGTCACTGAGTGTATATACTCTCAAGGTACAAAAAGCCAACACAAAAGTTATCCCCTTCAAGGCCTTCAGGAGAAATTAAAGGACATTTTAAATTGAAATAAGAGGCTTAAGAATGATCAGAAAGACTGGTGGGTTTGAGGACTGGAAGGATTGTAAAAATTAACAAACGGGGATAGAATAATATAGGGAAAGGTGACACAGAATTTAAAAATAAAATGGTTAGAAATGTGAATGGCAGATTGCCAGAACCTCCATGGACAAGAGAATTAAACTAAAACTGGAGAAAAGAACGTATGAAATACTGGAGGAAGTCAGTGGGCTAGGCAGAATCTATAGAGAGGGTGAATAGTCAATGTTTCGGGCTGAGACCCTTCATCGGGTCTGGGAAGGTAGACTGGAGGAAGCAATGTATTTCACTTACAGAAAGAGGCAGAGGAATATATGAAGAGGGATAAAGAATTGGCAAAGGAATCAGGGAGCTGTTTTATGTTGGTCTTCAAGGAATAAGGCCTCAAAAATCTGTCCAAGGTACCAGAGAACCAAGAGTGAGCAGCTGAGGCAATTTAATATTAATAAAAGCAAGAATACAGTCAGGATTGAAACTTATAAGTCCAGAAGTCCATTAAGTTGTGTTCCAAAATTATGAAAGAAGTGGCCGTAGAGATGTTAAAATGGACCAGTTAGCACCTGACAAAATACTGTAGATTCTGGAAATGTTCCTGTTGGTTAGGGGCTGGCAAACATGGCCCCACTGCTGAAGATAGGATGAAGGGAACTATAAGGAAGCTACTGATGCCCGTGGTAGGAACAAACTGCTGGAATTTAAATTGAATGAGCTATGAACAGAATACCTTGAATCAGATACAAGCAGTCTCCATGTAAAATGATGGTTCTGTTCAGAGAACCGTCCATTAGTTGATTTTTCAGTAAGCCAGAAGCACTGGATTTCGACAAGCACCTGTTGTAGTATTATAGGACCATAACACATTGGAGCAGAATTAGGCCATTTGGCCCATTGAATCTGCTCTACCATTCCATCATCATGGCTGATTTATTGCCCCTCTCAACCCCATTGTCCCCATAACCTTTGATGGCCTTACTGATCAAAAATCTATTGAACTTCACTTTAAATACAGTATACCCAGTGACTAAACCTCCAAATCTGAATATGGTAATGAATTCTACAGGTTCACACATGCTGGCAAAACAAATTCCTCCTTATCTGTGTTCTAAAGGAATGTCCCTGTATTCTGAGGCTGTGCCCTCTGGTCCTAGACTCACCCACTGCAGTAAGCATCCTCTCCACATCCACTTTGTCTGGGCCTTTCTATATTTGATATGTTTCAATGAGACCCCCCCTCATTCTTACAAATGCTCAATACAATTCTCAATTCAAGTTAAGATAGTGGCGCGACTCAGGTTGCAGCAGCCTCTCTGGACTTGATGTCTGTTACTTGTCAAGTGGGGTGCCGTGCACAATCCTAATCTGATGAAAAATGGACGTGGGAGCACAGATCGTCTGGATATCTCCAGAAAGGCCTTCTTCGTTGCTGCTGCTGTTGTGAGGTCCGGGTCTCTGCTGGGAAGAACAGGCCCCCAGTCCTCGAGGTCGCGTTGCCGGTGGCTGGTGGCGGGGGCGTCGTTGTGCGCTCGGCACAGGATGGTGTTCAGAGAGGCTGTGCCGGAGGGGATGGTCGGAGGTTTGACGGACTCGGAGTCCTGTGCAGTCGAGGCGCTTTCATTGTGTGCTGCATCTGCGAGGCTGCGACCGGCGGCACAGTGCAAGTCCATAGTGGGGGTATTCACTTCTGCCGCCGGTGTGGGATGATGAGTCTATCGGGACCCTGAAGACTTGTGGAGACTGTGTGGTGGTTTCTTTCGAACTTATAGTCTTTTAACATCTTCGGACTATTTTTCTGTGCCCGTGGTCTGTATTTTATCAATTATGATAAATTATGATCAATTATGGTATTATTTGCACTGTTGTAACTATTTGGTTTTGTGTAGATCTTGTAGCTTTAGTTTTTGGTTTGTTGGGTGGTAGAGTTGGTCTCCTGACTTGATGTGTCTGGGTAGTCTTGTTTTGTCTGGTGAATTTGGAGCTCCTTTCCGGGGAACGCGCTAAGACAGTAGCACGATATTAATACACAACAACCTCTCCGGACTCTGGATTGGGGATTGCTAAACGTTATGTCGATTTTCTGGTGTAGTCTGTTTTGTCATGCATTTTGTGATATCATTCTGGAGGAACGTTGTTTCATTTTTTAACTGCATTGCAGTTGTGGTTTCTAAGTGACATAAACTGAAATTCAATTCTTTTAAACTCCAGCGAGTGCAGAACGAGGGCTGTCAAATGCTCCTCACATGTTAACCCTTTCCTTCCTGGGAACATTGTCATGAACCTCCACTGGATCTTTTCCAATGCTAACACATCCTTGCTTAGAAACGGGGCCCAAAGCCTCTCACAATACTCCTAGTACATTCTGACTAATGCCTGTATAGCCTATATTTTAATTTAGTTGAATATATTTGCCCATAATTAAACTAAGTTTAAAAAAAGTTTGGGTTAACTTTGTCAGAAAATTTAAGACAATGGAGAATGGATCCATAAAAACCTGTCACTTATAGCAGGGCAGGCTCCAGGGTTGATTGACAGGGAAGTTACCCAATCAGCTGAAAACATCCTGGGATGAGATACATCATTTAAGCAACCAATCCAAAATTTGTTGCCATGGTGTGATATTTGTTTGGTGCCGTAAAATATTTCAATCACCAGCTAATCGAACCAATATTTTAGATTTGTAGGCATGAGTTTTCAATGTGTCAGAAAGCAGGATGAAGTAATCTATTTTTACCTGCAATAAATTCAGATTCAAATCTCTTGACAAGCTGTCATAATCTATAAACATATGTCAATGTATCTGGAAATAACATATCACCGGCTCTAACAATCTTTTAATACTCAAATTCTTTGACAAACTTTTTAAAGTTAGACCTGTTACTTCCTGTCTTATTGATTGGCCTATTGTGACTGAATGCCAGTCACATTTTGGTTATTATTAGAATTGGGAGGGTTGCTTCAACAATAGCGTTTCCATTGTATAATTATGGCAAGGTTGCTTTTCTGTTCTCGGTTGGTTAAACACAGTCATAATATGTTAATGTACAATAGCTAAAACACCAATTAAACCAAGTGATCTTGGCGGGGTGTGGTGGCAGCTATATGAAGCTAAGCTAACCTGTAATTTTCCAACATCAGTTCAGAATCAGAATCAGGTTTAATATCACTGGCATATATTGTGAAATTTGTTGTTTTGCAGCAGCAGTACTTTGCCGTACATGATAATAAAAACTATAAATTTTTTAAAGTACATATAAGGAAATTAAATTAAATGAGTAGTGCAAAAAGAGAGGCAGAAATAGTGAGGTAGGGTTCATTGTCCATTCAGATCGTGGAGGGGAAGAAGCTGTTCCTGAAACATTGAGTGTGTATCTTCAGGCTTCTGTACCTCCTCCCTGATGGTAGTAATGAGAAGAGGGCATATCCAGGGTGATGGATGTCCTTAATGAAGGAATGGTGGAGCAGACTCGATGGGCTGAATGGCCTAATTCTGCTCCTACGTCTTAAGGTCTTATGATAGATTATGCCGTTTTGAAGGTTTCATCACACCACTTAATGCTTTCCTTTGATTTAATCACGGGGTGTGGACGTTGTGGCTAATGTCAGCATCTAATGTCTATCTCCACTGGCCAAGAATTGAGGAGACTTTAGAACCAAGTTACTGAATCTGGAGTTGTGGGACACAAAAGGTAAGGATAACTAACTTCCTGATAGACATTAATGGAGCAGGTGGGTTATTGCAAACATTGAGTTAATTGGTAAACACGAGGAAATCTGCAGATGCTGGAAATTCAAACAACACACACAAAATGCAGGTAGAACACAGCAGGCCAGGCAGCATCTATAAGGAGAAGCACTGTCGACGTTTCGGACCGAGACCCTTCGTCAGGAGTTAATTGGTAAACTGGTTCATAAATTGTTTTAAGATTGTCACATGTACCAAGGTACATTGAAAAACTTTGCTTTACATGTGACCTGCACAGATCATTTCACCACATCAGTACATTGAGGTAGCACTATCACCTTATAATAGCAGAATTCAAGCTGGATATGAACCTGTTGAAGTGACAAGGGTGATGGAGGAGGGGTCATTTTTATGTTGGCTGCTTAAATGAGGCAGCACAAAGGGGAGGAGAGGCTGGTTTCAGTAACGTGCTGAACTGCGTTCACAACTCTCCACAGTTCCTTGCAGCTCTAGACAGAGCTGTTGCCGTACCAAGACTGTGATGAATCTGGATTAGACGTTTTCTACAAGTCCATGATGAATCTGGATCAGAGGCTTTCTACAAGTCTGTGAAAATCTGGATTAGGCACCTTATACAAGTCTGTGATGAATCTGGATTAGTGGTTTTCTACAAGTCCACGATGAATCTGGATTTGATGTCTTCTACAAGCCTGTGATGAATCTGGGTTTGTTGATGATACAACCGTTGTGGTAGAATCTCAGATGGAGACGGAAGGGCTTACAGGAGTGAGATATACCAATTAGTAGAATGGTGTCGCAGCAACAACCTGGCAACATCAGTAAGATGAAAAAGCAGATTGTGGACTTCAGAAAGGGTAAGACGAAGGAACAAATACCAATCCTCATGAAGGAATCAGAAGTGGAAAGAATGAGCAGTTTCAAGTTCCTGGGTGTCAAGATCTCTGAGGACCTAACCTGGTCCCAACATATTGATGCAGTTATAAAGAATGCAAGACAGCGGTTATACTTTATTAGGAGTTTGAAGAGATTTGGCACGTCAACAAATACACTCAAAAACTCTATAGATGTACTGTGGAGAGCATTCTGACAGGCTGCATCACTGTTTGGTATGGAGGGGCTACTGCACAGGACTGAAAGAAGCTGCAGAGGGTTGTAAATCTAGTCAGCTCCATCTTGGGTACTAGCCTACAAAGAACCCAGGATATCTTCAGGGAGCGGTGTCTCAGAAAGGCAGTGTCCATTATTAAGGATCTCCAGCACCCAGGACATGCCCTTTTCTCACTGTCACCATCAGGTAGGGGGTACAGAAGCCTGAAAGCACACGCTCAGCGATTCAGGAACAGCTTCTTCCCCTCTGCCATCTGATTCCTAAATGAACATTGAACCCTTGAACACTACCTTACTTTTTAAATATATATTATTTCTGTTTTTTGCACGATTTTAATCTATTCTATATATGTATATTGTATTTGATCAATTGATTTATTTATTATTATTTTTTTTCTTTTATATTAGCTGCTGCTAAGTTAACAAATTTCACGACACATGCTGGTGAGTATAAAGCTGATTCTGATGCTCTCTACAAGCCTGTGATGAATTAGGCGCTTTCTATACAGCATCTATAACACTTGGTGAAAGCCAATGAGGACAGGCCAAATATTTTAAGTCTTCTGAGAAAAAAAGTCACTGGTGCATCTTGTTTGCCAGAGTGTCTACGTGATTGGACCGGGATAGTTATTACCAAGACAAAAACATCTTTAAAAGTCCAAATAATGCATTATTGAAATTTAAATTCTCGGTTGGCATTTGGGATTTGAACTTGTATCTCTGGATCAATGGACTAGAGCACTGTCCGCTAATCATCTAACCTAATTACCTGGTGCAGCTTCTATGTACCATTCAATAGAAAGGCTAGGAGAAGTGCTTGCACTTATATATCACTGCAGTGTCGTGCTTAGCATGACACTATTACAGCTTGGGTCTTTGGAGTTCAGAATTAAATTCTCTCATTCTCCATCTCCCACTCCCCCCCCCCCCCAATCCTCATCACATTCTACAGGGGTTGTATTGAGAGCATCCTGAGCAGCTGCATCACTGCCTGGTTCGGAAACTGCACCATCTTGGATCGCAAGACCCTGCAGCGGATAGTGAGGTCAGCTGAGAAGATCTTTCAGGTTCTCTCTTCCCGCCATTACGGACATGTACACCACACATTGCATCCGCAAAGCAAGCAGCATTATGAAGGACCCCACGCACCCCTCATACAAACTCTTCTCCCTCCTGCCGTCTAGGAAAAGGTACCGAAGCATTCGGGCTCTCACGATCAGACTTTGTAACAGTTTCTTCCCCCAAGCTATCAGACTCCTCGATACCCAGAGTCTGGACTGACACCAACTTTGCCCTCTACTGTGCCTATTGTCTTGTTTATTATTTATTGTAACACCTGCACTGTTTTGTGCACTTTATGCAGGCCTGGGTAGGTCTGTAGTCTAGTGTAGTTTTTTGTGTTGTTTTTATGTACACTTTGTAGTTCAGTGTAGTTTTTGTATTGTTTCATGTTGCACCATGGTCCTGAAAAATATCTCATTTTCACTGTGTACTGTACCAGCAGTTATGGTTGAAATGACAATAAAAAGTGACTTAACTTGACTTGAGTTTATATGTTCTCTCTGTGAGCACCTGGGTTCCCCCAGGTGCTTCCGTTTCCTCCCACAGTCCAAAGACATACTGGTTAGAGGGTTAATTGCCCATTGTAAATTGCTCTGTAGTTAGGCTGGTGTTAAATATGTGGGTTGCAGTGTGGTTCAGCTTGTTGGGCTGGAAGAGCCTGCTCCATACTCTATCTCTAAATAAATAAATAAGTTAAAAAAACCAGCACGTTCCAGAATCCAAGGTGCTTTGCTGCCAACTTATTCAGGTGTGGTGGGTGTTGAGATCTGGAAAACACAACACCCCATTGAGAATAAACATGATAGATTCTACAAATGCTGGAAATCCAGAGTGACGCACACAAAATGCTGGAGTAACTCAGATTCTGTGGAACAGAATAAACAGAATTCAGGATCTTCCTCAGATGGTGCACTCTCCACTGAGCAATCACAGGTACAGGAGTTTTAGGTGCCCCATCACCAAGTTCAGGAACAGATATTACCTTCAACCATCAGGCTCCTGAACCTTTGTGGATAACTTCGCTCACTTCAACACTGAACTGATTATACAACCTCTGGACTCACTTTCAAGGCTCTACAACTGATGTTCTCAGTATGATATATTTATCTTTTTGGTTACACAATTCATCTTCTTTTGCATATTGGTTGTTTGTCATTCTTTGTTTATGTATTGTTTCTCATAACTCTGTTGTATTTCTTTATTTTCTTGTAAATGGCTGCAAGCAAATACATCTCAAGTTTGTATATGGTGAGACACTGAGTGCACCTGTACTTAGATAATAAATTTGATTTGACTTTGATCACTATCAGCAGAATATTAACATCAGCATTTTGATCCAAGCTGAGTTCCATGTTTAAACAACCTTGTTATGAGTGGTAGGTGATGGGGTGGAAATGTGACTCTGCCAAAGGAGGTACAAGGCGCTCCATCCCTCTGATAACCTGTAGGTTACCCTTGGGCAAGGTGTAGCACCTTCTTAGTCCCCCTGATCAGGGTCACGTCAAGCCATGGGAGCAGGTGGTGGATGGTCATATGAGCAGCCGGTGCACATCTCAAGTCCTGGTTATGTGACCACTGACACCTGGTAGAGAATCTCTGAAGAGTATTGATAATGGATGGTGTTACCCATCTTGTAAAGACACTGCCCAGAAGAGGGCAATGGCATACAAATCCTGCAGAAAAATTTACCAAGAACAATCATGGTCATGAGACCATGATCACCTATGTCATACAACACAGCGCATAATGAAAATCAGTGGAAGCAAAGTAGGCAAATCAAAGAGACAAAGGGTCAATATTCATTTAAATATGCTGCTAATAAGTTCTTCTCACAAGGGTTAGTCACATAATATTCGCTCAAGAGCCTCCATTGTCCCTTGAGCCTACTTTTCCATTCCAAAAGGTCTTTGCTGACCTGATCTGGGTCTTACCACCAGTTTTGTAGACCTCAGCACTTCACAAAAGACAAAATCTCATTGAACTCTCAACCAGGTACCTTCACTGAGATCTTACCTCCATGGAAACATTGGTGCCCTCCTATCAAAGATATTCCCTTTGTCTTATCCTAAACAGATGAGATTCTGCAGGAACACACACAAAAAGCTGGAGGAACTCAGCAGGTCAGTCCTGATGAAGGGTCTCAGTCTGAAACATTGACTGTTTATTCCTCTCCATAGATGCTGCCTGATCTGCTGAGTTCCTGCACGAAGAATTATCCATTTGTCTTATCCATCTCTTTGCCACCTTTTCTGGTGTTTAAGAGTAAGTTAACAAAAACAGAGGATGGCAAGAACATTTAGTAGATCAGGCCAAACCTATGGTAAGAGTTATTCAACCTGAAACATTAACTCCGTTTCTCTTTCCACAGATGCGGACTGACCTACTTCCAGCTTTTTCTGTTTATGGACCAAACTTGGGTCAGCCTCAGTGATTAACGAATTTATCAACCCTGCCTCAATCGCTCTCCGGGGAAAGGAATTCCAAACATCCACAAGCCAATCAGCAAACAGAATCAAGGGTGCCCCCCCCCCCCCACCAGTCTTTCCATTTTTTCTCCTCTCTAATTGGGAAGTAATTACAAAATCTTGAGAACACGTGCCACCAGGCTCCAGAACATTCTCTATCCGTTTTTAAACAACATTTTATTAGTGGAAATTAAACATGTAAAATCAAGGGGCCAGAAGGTTAAGATTCAAAGACTGGTTTCCGTGTTGTGTTACTCAAGGACCCCAAGGCAGTATGGGAATGCACTTCAATGGCTTGTGGAGGAGGCTAACCACCCCCCTCTCTTGGGATGATTTGGAATGGACATTAATTAAAACAACAAATTGAAATGTGTCATTGTTCTAATTGAAGATAATTGTTTATACTTCTCACCGCATGTTTTGATCTAATTTCCAACAATGACAGGGGAACATGAAAAAAACAGTAAACCTACAATCCTAAATGCCGTTGAAACAACAGCTGTTCGGCCCATCTAATCCATGCTGTTATTATTTTGCCTAGTCCCATCAACCCACTCCCAGACCACAGCTTCCAGATACCCCTCACCCCCCCCACCATCCATGTACCCATCCAAACTTCTCTTAAATGTTGTAATCAAGCACACAACCACCACTTCCACTGGAAGCTCATTCCAAAGTCGCACTGCCCTCTGAGCGAAGAAGATTCCCCTTGAACATTTCACCTTCTACCCTTAACCTGTGATCTTCAGTTCCAGTCTCACTCAGCCTCAGTGGAAAAATCCTGCTTGCATTTATCATATCTGTATCCCTCATAATTTTGTAAACCTCTATCAGATCTCCCCTCATTCACCTACATTCTAGGGAATAGAGTGTTAACCCAGGTTCTCAAGTCTAAACAACGTTCTTGTAAATTTTCTCTGCATTCTTTCCCATAGGTGTCATTCCTGTAGGTAGGTAGGCAAATAGAATTGTACATAATACTCTGTTAAGCCTCACTAATGTCTCATATAACTTCAACATAACATCCTATCTCCTGTACTCAACACTCAGTTTTAGGAATTTGCCAAAAGCTCCCTTTATGACCCTATCTACCTGTGATGCCACTTCCAAGGAACTATGGATCTGTGTTTCCAGATCCCTCTGTTCTACCTTGACTTCTCTGGCCTTTCAGATGTTATCTAATGTATAGGCTACTTAGAGTTTTTAATTCACATTTCCTGTCTAACCTTTTCCCCTAACTGGGGAATACTTTCCACCCTGACCACAAGAAGTTTGATTTACTGCAAAACATTGACAGAAATTGGATATATTGGGCATCTTAGAGGCAGTAAGATGTCCCAAGGAGCTTCAGAGTGGAGATGTCAAATTAATAGACAATAGACAATACGTGCAGAAGTAGACCATTCGGCCCTTCGAGCCTGCATCGCCATTTTGAGATCATGGCTGATCATCTACTATCAATACCCGGTTCCTGCCTTGTCCCCGTATCCCTTGATTCCCCTATCCATAAGATACCTATCTAGCTCCTTCTTGAAAGCATCCAGAGAATTGGCCTCCACTGCCTTCCGAGGCAGTGCATTCCAGACCCCCACAACTCTCTGGGAGAAGAAGTTTTTCCTTAACTTTGTCCTAAATGACCTACCCCTTATTCTCAAACTATGCCCTGTGATACTGGACTCTCCCAGTTTCTGGAACATATTTCCTGCCTCTATCTTGTCCAATCCCTTAATAATCTTATATGTTGCAATCAGATCCCCTCTCAATCTCCTTAGTTCCAGCATGTACAAGCCCAGTCTCTCTAACCTCTGTGCCCAGGAATTAACCTTGTGAATCTACACTGCACTTCCTCTACAGCCAGGATATCCTTCCTTAACCCGGGAGACCAAAACTGTACACAATACTCCAGGTGTGGTCTCACCAGGGCTCTGTACAAATGCAAGAGGATTTCCTTGCTCTTGTACTCAATTCCCTTTGTAATAAAGGCTAACATTCCATTAGCCTTCTTCACTGCCTGCTGCACTTGCTCATTCACCTTCACTGACTGATGAACAAGGACTCCTAGATCTCTTTGTATTTCTCCCTTACCCAACTCTACACCGTTCAGATAATAATCTGCCTTCCTGTTCTTACTCCCAAAGTGGATAACCTCACACTTATTCACATTAAACGTCATCTGCCAAGTATCTGCCCACTCACCCAGCCTATCCAAGTCACCCTGAATTCTCCTAACATCCTCATCACATGTCACACTGCCACCCAGCTTAGTATCATCAGCAAACTTGCTGATGTTATTCTCAATGCCTTCATCTAAATCATTGATGTAAATGGTAAACAGCTGTGGTCCCAATACCGAGCCCTGTGGTACCCCACTAGTCACCACCTGCCATTCCGAGAAACACCCATTCACCGTTACCCTTTGCTTTCTATCTGCCAACCAGTTTTCTATCTATGTCAATATCTTCCCCCCAATGCCCTGAGCATTGATTTTACCTACCAATCTCCTATGTGGGACCTTATCAAATGGCTTTTGAAAATCGAGGTACACTACATCTACTGGATCTCCCTTGTCTAACTTCCTGGTTACATCCTTGAAAAGCTCCAATAGATTAGTCAAGCATGATTTGCCCTTGGTAAATCCATGCTGGCTCGGCCCAATCCTATCACTGCTATCTAGATATGCCACTATTTCATCCTTAATAATGGACTCTAGCATCTTCTCCACCACCAATGTCAGGCCGACAGGTCGATAGTTCTCTGTTTTCTCCCTCTCTCCTTTCTTAAAAAGTGGGATAACATTAGCCATTCTCCAATCCTCAGGAACTGATCCTGAATCTAAGGAACATTGGAAAATGATTACCAATGCATCCTCCTTTGAGGTGGCCTGGAATGAGAAATTGAGAAATGGCTGAGGATTTGTCATATCCGTTGGTTTTACACTCAGTGGCTGCTTTTCCAGGTTTGTCCTTGGCCACTGAGTGTGTGTTGTGCTCTTCTACTGTTGTGCACACCCACTTCAAGGTTCGACACGTCCATTCCGAGATTCTCTCCTGCACACCACTGTTGTAATGTATGGCTATTTGAGTTTTTGTTCTCTTCCTGTCAGCTTGAACCAGTCTGGCCATTCTCCTCTGACCCCTCTCATTAACAAGGCAATTTTGCCCACAGAACCTCCCTTCCCTGGACATTCTTTAGTATTTTTGCATCACTCTTTGTAAGTTCTAGAGTCTACTGTGTGTGAAAATGCCAGGAAATCAGCAGTTTCTGAGATACTCAAGCCACCCTATCTGGCACCATCCATTATTGCGTGGTCAAAGTCACTTAGATTTCATTTGTTTCCCGTTATGATGTTGGCTTGAACAACAACTGAAATCTTTGACCATGTCTGTGTGTTTTTATGCATTGAGCCGCTGACACATGATTGGCCAATTAGGTATTTGCATAAACAAACAGGGATACAGGTGTATCTAATAAAGTGGCCACCAAGTGTAAGGTTCATTGCAAAGAAGGAAAGTGAAGTGGAAAGGAAGAAAACTTCAGGAATTTATTTTTAGTGTTCAAGACCTTCTCAACTGTTAGAATAACATAAAGAGAGTGGAAATGGAGAAGCACGAATAGCCTTCTCCAGGGAAATGTAAGGAAATTACAGGATAGCGAAAAGATGAGGTCCTGGAGACTTTTGAAAGGAGGAATTTTATAACTTTATTGCTAATTTGCGTCCCATTGGCAGTTTGGCTTAAGAAAGGTTATCACTGGTAGAGGATTTGTTCCTTTCTGTGCCTTGTGGCCCATTGGGTGGCAACCTTGTCGTTTCCTTAGCATTTTTGCTTGTGTTTTATGAGGCTGAGTTTCTAGCGTGGATGGAAGGCGTGTAAGGAGCCGTCCGGATTTGCGCCCTGGACCGCTGTCCTCGAACTCCTGTGCAGGACGGACGGCAAACTGGCAGAGAATAGGGAAGATAAATTAATCCTTACTTAGACCTCAACAGTTAAGTCAAGTCAAGTCACTTTTTATTGTCATTTTGACCATAACTGCTGGTACAGTACATAGTAAAAATGAGACAATATTTTTCAGGACCCTGGTGCTACATGAAACAGTACAAAAACTACACTGAACTATGTAAAAACAACACAGAAAAAAACTACACTAGACTATAGACCTACCCAAGACTGCAAAAAGTGCACAAAACAGTGCAGGCATTACAATAAATAATAAACAAGACAATAGGTACAGTAGAGGGCAGTAAGTTGGTGTCAGTCCAGGCTCTGGGAATTGAGGAGTCTGATGGCTTGGGGGAAGAAACTGTTACATAGTCTGGTCGTGAGAGCCCGAATGCTTCGGTGCCTTTTCCCAGATGGGAGAAGGGAGAAGAGTTTGTAAGAGGGGTGCGTGGAGTCCTTCATAATGCTGTTTGCTTTGCAGATGCAGCGTGTAGTGTAAGTGCTAAGAACAAATAACCTGATGAAAGGATCGCACACCATCTGTGGGAAGAAAGGAATTATTGATGCTTTGCATCAAAAACCTGCATCGTGACCCCTGCTCGACCCTCTGAGTTCAAGATTCAAAATCAAGATTGTTTATTGTCAATCCCTGTATGCAAGTGTAAGGGGAAGAAAATACATTTCTTCATCCTGCAGGTTGCTTGTTAATCCATGGTCCAGCACTTTCGACCCTTTTGTACTCCAGGACCAAAGTGGAGAGGTCTAGGATACTATGCTCAAAGACAAAATGAGTTTAGAGGTTTGTGTCCCAGTCAGGGTGAAGAGACTGACCCTGCAGACTGGCCTGACCCCTCAGCGAAATGTGTTAAAAGTGGCAGTGTGATAACATCTAACATACACTTACTACGTACCTCCTGTACCGGATAAAGCAGCTACTTAGTGTAAGTTCACGGTCTTCTGCAGCTGTAGCCTATTCACTTGAAGGCTCGATGGATTGTGCACACCACTGTTGTAACGTGTGGTTATTTGAGTTACTGTCACCTTCCTGTCAGCTTGAACCAGTCTGGCTAATCTCCTCTGACCTCTCTCATTAACAAGGCATTTTCGCCCACTCACTGGAGGAAATCTGAGATACTAAAACCACCCTGTCTGATAAAAGTCACTTAAATCACATTTCTTCCCCATTCTGGTGTTTGGTCTGGAACCCACTTGACCAGAAGTTGCTGCCACATGATAGGCCGATTAGATAATTGCATTGTGTTGTTTGTTTTCGTGCCTTGTGGCATTCTTGCCGTCCCCGAGCATTTATCTTTTTTTTACATAAGGCCGAGTTGCTATGGTGATGTTCAAACCACGGATGGAGTCAAGCAAGGAGCCGGCCAGCTTCAAACTCAGGACCATTCGCCTTGGAGTCTCGTGTTGATGCCACTTCACCACCAGTTGGCTTAAGATAATTGCATTAGTTCCGGTTTAAGACAGTGCTAACCAAAGGGGTACGACAGCTGATTGGTAGATCAAAAGGCAAGAAATTTGACTAATTATTTATAACACCTTTTCTGAAAGAAATTGTGGTGAACTATCACTACAGTGAGAAGGCAGACAGTGGCAAGGTTGGTGCAGACAGAGCTGGTATCGCTGTCGGAGATGGAATGAACGATTTGGAGAGGAGTCTCAGTGGAGGAGATTCAGTGACCCTCCACCTAACTCAGGTGCGAGGGTGAATCACTCCGAGCCGATTTGGTGAGACCAAGAATGGGTTCGGGCTGGATAGTGGTGCCAGGGTCCAGGTCCTAGAGCAAGGCATTACCCAGTGCTTGGACAATTTAAGCGTTATCCCGGGGAGACTGGAAGCCCGAGTGTTGGGACTGGAGGCAAGGGTTGGGCTGATTTCGCTCCCTCTCCCGTGAATGTTCATTCCTGTCTCCGTGGCGCCAAGGCTGTGAACTGATCTGGCTGCTGTGCTGTGAACTGGGACCGAGGCTTGGGCGTACTCTGGCTGCTCCGGGTTCGGACTGCTGGCGCCCTGCTTGTATTGCTTGCATGATTTGAGTTTTTTTTTTCTCTCTCTCTTCCTCTGCACAGTTGTTTTGGGTTTTTCTTGTTTTTAGTGGGTTATTCAGGTTTCTTGCTTTGCCTGTTAGCCAACAAATCTCAGGATGGCATAACTTATGCATTCTTTGATAGTAAGCATGCTTTGAATCTTTGAATCTGTAATGAGAAGGCGCACAGGTGCACCTAATAAAGTGTTTACAGAGTGGAATGAACTATAATCCACCAATGAGAGACACATGATTGAGGGAACAATACCATTTAGTCAGCTTAGGCCTGGTGCAATGTCATCAGTGAGCTGAAGCAGAAAGAGAATTAAATGACATTTTATTATACATGTTAAAAGAATATTATAAAATCAGATTGAGTGGTATAAAAACACATTAGCTCCAACAATCAAAATGTGCAATGATAAAAATATTAAAATTGCTGGATAGACAACAGTGATAAGACAAGCAGAATAAGCAAAAAGAGGCTATAAAGTGTGAAAGTGTCAATTCTCAAATGGAAGAAATAAAAGCCTTAAACTAGACAGTTTATGAAAACCTCACTCAAGTATCTTGATCAGGATGCCATTTTCCTTGGACAAAGGATACGTAGCTTCACTGAGTTCAGCTGGGCATCAATTACAGGCTTTAAACGGTAATATGGAGACACGAGAGAATTGTAGATCACATCTGCACAAGAGGCACTGGAAGAACTCAGGCAGCATCTACAGAGGCAAATTAACTGCCTGTTTCCTTCCAGAACCTGAATCAGAATCAGGTTTAACATCAACGGCAGATATTGTGAAATTTGTGGCAGTAATGCAATGCAATACGTGATGAATATAGAAAAAAAACTGAATTACAGTAAGTATATGTAAAGTATATGTATACTAAATAGTGAAGCTAAAATAAAGTTGTGCAAAAACAGAGATCAATAAAAAAATAGTGAGATAGTGTTCACGGGTTCAATGTTCATTTAGGAATCGGATGGCACAGGGGAAGAAGCTGTTCCTGAATCTCTGAGTGTGTGCCTTCAGGCTTCTGTACCTCCTACCTGATGGTAACAGTGAGAAGAGGGCATGTCCTAGGTGGTGAAGGCCCTTAATAATGGATGCCACTTTACTGAGGCACTGCTCCTTGAAGATGTCTTGGATACTCATGATGGAGGTGACTAGTTTTACAACTGTCTGCCGCTTACTTCGATCCTGTTCAGTTGCCCTCGCCCACCCCCACCATACCAGACACTGTTGCAGCCCGTCAAAATGCTCTCCATGGTATATCTGTAGAAGTTCTGAGTGCCTTAGCTGACAAACCAAATCTCTCAGACTTCTAATGAATATAGCTGCTGTCTTGTTATCTTTATAGCTGCGTCAATATGTTGGGACCAGGTTAGGTCCTCAGGGGTATTGACGTCCAGGAACCTGAAACCGCTCCCTCTCTCCACTTTTGATCGCTCTATGAGGATTGTTTTGTGTTATCTCATCTCACCCTTCCTGAAATCCACAGTCAGCTCTCTGGTCTTGCTGACGTTGAGCGCAAGGTTGTTGGTGTGACACCACTCAGCTACCTGGTATACCTGACTCCTGTACACCCTCTCATCTCCGTCTGAGATTCTGCCAACAATGGTTGTATCATTGGCAAATTTATAGATGGTACTTGAGCTGTGCCAGCCACACAGTCATGGTTATAGAGAGAGTCGAGCAGTGGGATAAGCACACACCCCTGTGGTGCACCAGCGTTGATTGTCAGCAAGGTGAGGATTTTATTTCCAATCCACAAAGATTGTGGTCTTCCGGTTAGGAAGTCAAGGGTCCACTTACAGAGGCCAAGGTTCTGAAACTTTTCAATTAGGACTGTAGGAATGATGGTGTTAAATGCTGAACTATAGTCAATAGCCAGCATCCTGACATAGGTATTTGTATCTTCTAGGTGGCCCAAAGCCACGTGGAGAGCCACTGAGATTGCACCTGCTTTAGACCTATTGTAGGCAAGTTATGGTGGGTCCAGGTCTTTACTGAGACAAGAGTTGATTCTAGCCATGACTGAGGGCTTGAGTGCTACTGGATGGCAACTCATTCAGGTAGCTCACACCGCTCTTCTTGGGCACCGGCATAACTGTTGCCCTTTTGAAGGAGGTGGGAACTTCCAACCGTAGCAATGAGAGGTTGAAAATGTCTTTGAATACCCCTGACAGTTGCTTGGCACAGGTTTTCAGATCCAAACTCCATCAAAAGCATCCAAAGACGTTTCCTGGCACCCCAAGTTCCTTCAGTGCCTTTTATTGCTTTATATAGTAATAACTGCACATTTTCAGGAACAAATCAGCTTGAGGAACAGCTATTACCCTTCAGCCATCATCCTCCTGAACTGGTGTGGTTAACTTCACTCACCTCAACTCTAAGCTAATTCCACAAACTATGACACTCTTGCAAGGACTAACCTGCTCATCTTCTTGGTGTTATTTATTACATTATTGGAGTATTTCTTTGCATTTGCACAGTTTGTCTTCTTTTGCACAATGGTTGTTCACCTGTTGCAATCCATTGACTTTGTGCACTTTCCCACACTAACCCTAGAGTTCAAGAATTATGTAACACGAAGCAAGCCGCTCAGCCCATCCCACCCACACTGACTTAGGTACCTATGAAGCTAATCCATTCTACCCACATCCTTCTAAATCTTTCTTAACCATGTACCTATCCAAACGTTCTTCAGTGTTAAACATTAATGTGGAAGCTCTACTCTTCTCCCTCTAAGTGACTGGAATTTTCAACCGTGTTCTGATTACAGCTTCCCAGAGTTACTTCATAAGGTCAGTCATTAAACCCCATTCCTATTGTGCGACATGTGGCCTAGTACAGCCTCCTCTTTGACTGGCCTCCAGGAAACTGTTCTGAAGAACAGATTACATTGGCTTCCCTGTCTGAATTTCTAATCTACTCATTGATAAAAGTCCTAAAACTTTCTGATTGGCTTCAATTCTATATATTTCTGTGGCTTCTTTGGAAGGGGCTTATAGATGTTTCTCACACAGATCCCTTGCCTTTGTAGATAAGAGGCATAGATTGAGTGGATAGACAGATACTTTTTCCCAGGGCAAAAATGGCTATTGCGAGGGGGCATAATTTTAAGGTGATTGCAGGAAGCTATCTTATGTATGTTTACTTATTTATAGGTTTATTATCTGATCTTTGTATGTTTGCTCTCCTTTACACTTGCACACTCAGAATGACATTAAACGATCTTGAATGGTGGAAGTACAGAGGCTACGTCAGAGGAAGGATCACATACAGCACTGTGTTGGACCTTCCAGCCCAATGACTGCGTGCTGACCAATTACACCATGTGATTAATTACCCTACTAATCTGCCCATCTTTGTGGGAGGAAGCCAGAGCACCCGGAGGAAATCCACATGGTCACAGGGAGGATGGTCAAACTCCTTACAGTCAGTGGCAGGAATTGAACCTGGGTCTCTGGTGCTGTAAAACGGTGCACAGAGAGAGGTGGGCGTGTGGTATGCCTTACCACCAAATACAGGGTGCCATGATGGTAGAGGCAGAAATGGGAGGGGCATTTAAGAAACTCTTAGCTAGGCCCATGGGTGATGGAAAATGGAGGGTTATGTAGAGGGGACGGATTAGGCTGATCTTGGATTAGGTTAAAAGCTCATCACCCATCGTGGGCCGAAGGGCCTGTATTGTGCTGCACTTTTCAGCATTCTTAATCATCATCCCAGCAGATGCTGGGAACGAGAAAATAAAAACAAAACTGAAACCTTTAATATCTAAAAAGAAATCAAATCCTTCCCAGAGATTGTTATTTACTCAACTGTTCTCTCCCTTCATTACTGTTGGTAAACCTCCAAGCTCTTTTGGCCACCTGCTGTACCTGATAGAAATGATGCGATTTCCAGATGAGTCCCGTGAAATGTCAAAATATAAAATTAAATTCAAAATTCACACCTGAAATGCGAGGGTATCAACTGAAAGCCGTAAGTATCCAGAAGGTTAAGATATTTTTGTGTCTTTAATTTGTATTTTCTCTCGGTTATGAGGCACATGAAAGACCCAGCTGTGGCTCATTGCTTTCTACTCTCACCTCTGAGTCATAGGCTCTGCGTTCAGTTACTGAAACTTGTTTACAAAGCCCTGTCTGGTGCTATAGTGCTGTACTGCAGTAATAATACATTGTGGAGCCTCTTGCTTGGGAAACAACATTAAACAAATATCCTGATTCTGCACCTAACAATATATAAGATCTTATCCCTTTATTTCATGTGGGCTGAGCACATAGTCATGTCATCTCATGATGTACAGTGAGCCCCATGAGCAGTGGAAATAACCTCGGTCTTCTGCAGTTCCTGTAACCAGGGGTGGTTGCCAGGTTGTGTTTGAACCAGGTTGTTATGTCAAAGGTCTGTATCTTTAACCCTTCGGACCCTCAGGAGAGACCAGAGATGAGAATGGAATTGAATGCAGAACCTTTCCTTGTGGATTGGTTGGCAGAGACCGCAGGCTAGGACTCAAGAATCACTATACACAGGGCAGGTAAACTCAAGACTGAGCAAAGACCAACAAAAACAGAGGGAACTTAACAAAACAAGGTGTACTGATCACTTAAATCACACACAAGTGAAAATAATCAACTAATAATCAGGGTGGAGGAGCATTAGCACCTGGAGGACTCCAGTGCCCCCAGGTGGTCAGACCGAAGCATGACAAGATGTTACACTGAGAACAGCTGGCCTAAAGCCCACCAGCCCAGTATACATGCCATCTCAGAATATAGAACATAGAACATCACAGCAAAGTACAGGACCTTGGACCCTTAATGTTGTGCCAACATTTTAAACTACTCTAAGATCAGTCTACACCTACTTTCCCACATAGCCCCCTATTTTTCTATCATTCATGTGCCTGTCTAAGAGGTTCATAAAAGGCCCTAATGTAGCTGCCTCTACCACCAAATACAGGACGGTATTGTAACGTCACAGTTAACACGGCACTATAACAGCTCATGGTGTTCTGGAGTTCAAAGTTCAATTCTGGTCCCTTTCTTAAGGAGTTTATACATTCTCCCCATGTGTGGGTTTCCTCTGGGTGTTCTGGTTTCCTCACAGAGCCCAAAAGACATACCAGTTAGTCAGTTAGTTAGTCATTGCAGGTTATCCTGTGATTAGCCTACTGTTAATAGGCTAATTGTTGTTGGGTAATGTGGCATGCTGGGTTGGACAGGTCTGCTCTGTGCTTTATCTCGAAATAATTAAACCCTGACAGTGAATTCCACTTTGTGTAAAAAAAAACTCTCTATGTGAAAAAAATTACCTTTGACATCCCTCTATATACTTTCCATTAAATGCTTAAAATGATGCCACCTTGCATTAGCCATAAGTACAGCATCAGTCTGGAACAGATGACTCCAACCCTGACCCCATCGTCATACACCTTGACCCTCCAACCCTGACCCCATCGTCATACACCCTGACCCTCCAACCCTGACCCCATCGTCGTACACCCTGACCCTCCAACCCTGACCCCATCGTCATACACCCACAACTGTGGGATGAGACAATTCTCCTCTCTATCCCCTCCATCTCTCAGGCAAATACCCAGCACCAACCGGTACGGTGCAGCTCGGTCTTCGAGGCAGTTATTCCTTCTGGGTTTTAATCCATTTCAGTAAATCCCCCTGCAAGCCATATTATAATGAGAAGGAAGGATCTATTTCCATGCAGCCAGCCCTCCTTTGGAAGAGGGATGCTCCTTCATACACTGTTTTGGTCAGCAGGATCTAAGCCTCTGCTTCAGTGAGATCCACAAAGGATAGAGTTTTACTGGCAAAGGAAACAGGCTCAATAATCATTTACTGTACAGTATTAACTGCTTCGTGAGTTTGGGGATCTTCTGAGGAATTGGATTGAGAAGTCTTGAAGGTCCAACATCTAATTTTATCTTCTGTCCCTGGAGAACCTCACACACCTGGGAGCACCACTGGTAGTTGGTTCCCTCCAGGTCATGGTGATGTACTCCCAGTGGGACCCTTATTAAGTACCTCTTGCTGCTGTAGCCCATCCACTTCAAGGTTTGACGTGTTGTGCATTCAGAAATGCTCTTCTGCACACCACTGTTGTAACGTGTGGCTATTTGAGATACTGTCACCTTCCTGTCACCTTGAACCGGTCTGGCCATTCTCCTCTGACCGCTCTCATTAACACGGTGTTTTCATCCACGTAACTAGCACTCACTGGAATTTTTGTTTTTCACACATTTCTCTGTAAACTCTAGAGACCGATGTGCATGAAACTCCCAGGAGATCAACAGTTTCTAAGATACTCAAACCACCCCATCTGGCACCAACAGTCAAAGCCACTTAGATTACATTTCTTCCCCATTCTGATGTTTGGTCTGACCATGTCTGCCTGCTTTTATGCATTGAGTTACAGCCACATGATTGGCTGATTAGATATTTACATTAATGAACAGGTGTACAGTTGTCAAAAATGTGGCCAGTAGGTGTATTTCCAAATTGCACACCAACCTGACTTGGAAATCTATTTCCTGGCACAGGGTCTAGGTCGAGGGACTCCCTACCAACAACACTTCCTTCGTTTAAAGATCCGCTTTATTTGACAATGTTCATCAAAACAAACTGCGAAACATGTCAAATCAAATCAGTGAGGATTGTACTCACAAGTGTGCCCATGCTTCCTGCACCAACGTAGTATGTCTGCAACGTACTAACCCGTAAGCTGTACATCTCTGGGATGTGGGAAGAAACCGGAGCACCCACAGGAAACCCGCAAGGTCACAAGGAGAACGTACAAAGTCTTACAGACAATGGCAGGAATCGAACCCCGGTCTTACATCTGGCACTTTCAAGCGATACGCTAGCCGCCATCCAAATATAACTCCAGACCCAACGATGGTGTTGGGTTCAAACTTCTGCCTCTGTTGAGGGGCTGATGGAGATTGTCGATAAAGGGTGGCATTGCCAATGCGTCTACAGAACGAGATGGAATCGAACCCTGATCAGTGGTTGCTGGTGCTGTAAAGCAATCACTTTACCATGTCACGACAAAGGATATCCACAACTCACTAACCCTAACCCTGTACATCTTCCGAATGTGGGAGGAAACCAGAGCACCTGGCGGAAACCCACACGGTCACATTAAGAGCAACAAGCTCCTTACAGTTAGAAGGTGTTTTCATCAGTGTTTTGAAAAAGTTGCTCACCACCACCTTCCCGAGGGCAGTTGGTGGGAGACAATAAATTCTGGTCCTGCAAGCGGCACCCAGTCACATAAATGATGTGAGGACTCATCCTAAGGTTAGAACGAGGGACAGAGAGCAGAGAACCATACAGTGCAGGATTCAGCCCTGTGTCTGTGCTGAACATGATGCCAAATTAAGCTGTTTCTTCTGCCTACCACGATCTATCCCTCCATTTCCCATATGTCTATGAGCCTATCTAAAAGTTCCTCAAACACCACTGTCGTATCTGCTTTCTCCACCACCCATGCCAGCACATTCCAGGCATCCATCACTCTCTGTGTAAAACATTTGCCCTACACAAGGCAGTGCGGTAGCATAGTGGTTAGCACAACGCTTTAAATTACAGGCGAACCAGGTTCAATTCCCACCACTGCCTGTATGGTGTTCATACATTCTCCTCGTAGGTTTACTCCTGGTGATTCCTTTTCTTCCCACAGTCCAATTGGTCATTGAAAATTGTCCCATGATTAGACTAGGATTAAATCACAGGGTTGCTGGGTGGTGTGCTTCAAGGGGCTGTAATTGTCTGGTCCACACAGTATCTCAATAAATAAAATGAATAAATATCCCTTGAACTTTCCTCCTCTCATCTTAAATGCATGCCCTGCAGTGTATGACATTTTTACCCTTGGAATGAAAATAATTCTGTCCCTCTCATCAGTACTTTTCATAATTTTATGAGCGGGTTTTACCTTAACCTCTGCTTCTCCAGAGAAAACAGTCCAAGTTTGTCCACTGTTACATACTCGTGACACGTGACAGTGGTACCCTTGTCATGTGACTGGGGTTGAAGCTGTACTGGACTTGAGGTAATGGTCTTGCGATGGTGGAGTGACGTCATTTTCCCACCAGTAGAGGTCATGCGATGGTTTTTTTTTTGCGGGGTATAAAAGGAGGACCCCTTCCTGTGAGGAGGGGCAGTTTGTGGCTGGATTTGCCATGTTGACTTCATGCCACTGCGTGATTTAATGTGATGACGCAGTTTAGTTGAAAGATGAAGTTTTATTTAATGCCTAAAGTTTAAAAGGTCATTGCCAGCAGTTTCTTTACAATACTGCTAGTTAAGAATCAGTGGAGAGTGAAGATTGGAGTTCGGGAGATAGAAGATCGAGGAGAATCGATTTTGACAGTGAAATGGGTTCGACCTTGTTTGATCCTTATTCGGAAGGAATTCGGTGACTGTTCTTGTGTTAATCCCTGAGAAATAGCAGAAAGGATTGAGAACAGTGTTTTAAAGGAAAGGTCAGTGCCTTTAAACTGTTTCGTTATGTAAATTCTTCATGGGAAAAAGTTTGATTTGGGAACCGAAGCAACACAATGTGAGAGAATTTAAACCATCTTAAAAAGTCTCTCCCTTAAGTGGACTGTGAGCATTTTGAACTTTTGCAGTACTACTTTGAAGAACTGTTTTTGCAACATTGCTTTAAGAACTGTATTTAAGCTGCCGCACAGCAGCTGATTTCCGGTTACATTGGTGATTTGTTTACTTTTGGGGGGTTTGTTTTCTGTGTTTAATAAACGTGTTATTTGTTATAAAAACCCTAGCCTAACTCATATATTTATTGTTGCCCGAATCCGTAACACCACACTCTCCTCATAGGCCATTCCCTTTAATCCGGGAAACATTCTGGAGAACCCTTCTGCCCACTTTTCACACCCTTCCTATAATGGAGTGATCAGAAGCGCACACCGTACCCCACGTGTGGCGTGACCTATCTTTTACTTTACTTCAAGATACAGTCCTTCCAGCCAAATGAGTCACACCACCCAGCAAATGACCTATTTAACCCTAGCCTAATCACGGGACAATTTACAATGACCATTTAACCTAATCGGTGGTCCGTCTTTGGAATATGGGGGGAAGTCCAAGCACCCGGAGGAAACCTGTGCGTTCACTGGGAGGACGTACGAGCTCCTTACAGACGGTGTTGGAAATTAACTCTGAATCTGACGCCCAATCTGCAATAGTGTTGCGCTGACTGCTGTCTTGCAATAATGTGTCAACCTCATGTTTAAAACAAGTTTGGTACCTCACCCATGGGTGTCATCCGTGAAGAGGGTCCGGGTGAACAATCCACCTCTATCCTGAAGAGCTGTGCATATTGGGGGCATTCTTGTGAAGTATCCTAACAAGTTGCAACATTGCATGGAACGGAAGCTGCACTGTGGTGGACAGGAAGGCTCTACAACGGGTAGCCCACACTGCCCAATGCTTCATCCCAAAACACATCAACACACCTAGGTCCACTAGACTGAAAAACAGTTGCTTTCCCCAAGCAGTGAGACTGATCAACACCTCCACTCACTAACCCATCCTTCACACGCCCAACCACCACTACCCTATCGTTTCCCATCAGTCACCTTATGTACAGTCTCTCCTGTACCTAACTTCACTTTATGGACACACAATCAATCTTTGTACATAAGCTATCTCATGCATTTATATTCATTGTGTTTTTTATTATTACTGTGTTCCTTATCTTAGTGTGTTTTCTTTGTGCTGCATCGGATCTGGATTAACAGTTATTTTGTCCCCTTTACACTGAACAGCCTTGAATCTTAGAGTACTGAGCTGCAGGAATTGTCAGGAGTGCATGCAGAACAAGGTCAGGTCAGGACTGGTGTAGATAGATACCTGATGGTCAGCATAAGTGTAGTAGGCTGAAGGGCTTACTTCTGTGTTGTGGGACTTGACGACCATGTGACCATGGTGTCATTGTGTGTGATATTGGTCCACAATCGAATAATGGAGCAGGCACATAGGCCTCGTGGAGCCACAGAACAATAGAAACAGGGCCTTCAGCCCAGCACATACATTCTGTCCATAAAGTTAGCCCCATGTACCTGTTTTTAGCTCATACCAGCCTAAACCCTTCTTATTCAAACTGTGGAGAGCACTCTAACTGGTTGTGCCATGGTCTGGTGTGGAGGGACCAATGCACAGGTTCAGCAAAAGCTGCAGAAGGTTGTAAACCCTGCCAGCTCTGTCGGGGCACTAGTCTCCCCAGTATCAAAGACCTTCTTAAGAAGGCAGCATCCATCATGAAGGACCTTACCCACCCAGGACATGCCCATTTCCCAATACCACCAGGAGGTACAGAGGCCTGAAGACCCACATTGAATGATTCAGGAGAAGCTTCTTCCCCTCCACCATAGGTTTCTGAACAGAACATGAACACCACCTGTTAAGATACAGCAACAATGAATATAGAATTGAGACTGTTTTTTTATAAACAAATAAAACACTTATTAAACACTGCTCAATAAAAATGAACATTAAACAAATGACTAACTGAACCGGAAGTTAACTGCTATACAGCAACTTGAACAGTTCTTAAAGATATATATATGAACACAGCTCTTAAAGCGATAAATGCAAAAGTCCAAATGATTTACACAGTCAATTAGGAGAGACTTTCCTAAAGTTACGAATTCTTTGATGATGTGACGTTACTGCTGATCCTAGCCGAAATATGCTTTACCCGAAGGATTTACAACGAAAGAAATTAAAATGGCTTAGAGGAACTGACCTTTCCTTGGTGAATAATGCTGCTCCAATCCTTTCTGCTTTTACAGCAGGGATTATCTCAGATGCAGGTTACTATTTCTTTGAACAAAGATTAATTAAGTCGATCCTGTATTACCTCCGACAATAGCAACTTTTCTCAATCCTTCAGGCTTTCCGTATTTTGGTAAATCTTCACTCCCCGACTGGACTGCAAAGGTAGAAACCAATACTGGCAGCGTTTGGTGAGACTGCCAGCAATAGCCTTTGAGACTTAAGACAGAAAGTAAAACTCCACTTTAAAACAAAACTGCATCATGAGACGAATATGCAGCATAATGGAGTAACAGACAAATTAAACCAAGAACTGACCTGCATCACAGCAAGTCTTTCCCCTTTTATACCTGTTGAAGCAGGCCATCACACGACCTCTTAATGGCAGGAAATTACATCACCCCACCATCACAAGACCATTACATCATGCTCATAAGACAGTCACAAGATACCCTCGGGTAATGTAACACAACTCACTATTTTACAAACAAGAGAAAATATGCAGATACTGGAAATCCAAGCACCACATGCAAAATGCTGGAGGTATTCAGCAGGCCAGGCAGCATCTATGGAAAAGAGTACAGTCGATGATTCGGGCTGAAACCCTTCGACAAGACTGGTCACTGTTTGATTTTCTTTTTGCACATCTAAATTATATTTGTATTCCCTATTGTAGCTTATATAATTTTAAAAAAGTATTGCACTGCATTGCTGCCACAAAAACAACAGATTTCATGGAAAAAAGGTGTGGGGCAAAATTACCAGCAATAAGAGAAATCGATGGTCATATCCTCAGGTTTAGGCTACTCAAATGGAATATGAGATGTTGTAGTGGGACATAAGGAAATGGCAGAGGAACTGAACAATAACTTGGTGGTGTCTTCATGGAAGAGGACACATGCTATCTTTTAGGAAACTGAAAGGCTGGCAAGAGTGAGGTCAGTCAAAATATTGTACTGAAATGTTGGCATGTTTGAAATCTACTGAATCCCAAGGAGCTGATGACAACATCCCAGAGTTTTGAAGGACATAGCTTTAGAGATAGTTTGGATTACCCTGACGGACCATGAGGTGTTGCTCCTCCAACCTGAGTTGCAACGCTTCTCAAAGGGACCATTGTGTGGTTGTCCTCTGGGGCATAGCTTATCTGCCTGCCGGAAGCTGCTTCTGTTATAATTGGCTGGTTTAAGAACTACAGCTGCTCTTGCCATTGGTTGGTTCACATGCAACTGCACCCAGTGTCCAATTTCAAATACCTTGGGGTTATGAAGAATTCTCCCTCTCTCTCTTTGTCCCTGGAACCATTGGGAAGGTATGCTTAGGAATACTTTGGGAAGGTGTACTTTCAAATAAGTACCTGCTGAATATTTAGTTCTGTAGTTTATGTAACTTGGAGAGACTGAAATATTTGGTCAATTTTTTTAGTTTGTAAGTAAATGATTAATACTCTTATTTGCAGTCAGTGTTTCTGTCTCACTCACCAAACTTGTAAACCTTATTCACCATTACAGTGACACTTTGTTCAAGCATCGGACTGAACTTGTGGAATGAAATTCCATACAGCATTTCATGGCTGTCTTGACCAAGGGAAAAAAAGCTAGATGCTATATAAATGCAGGGAACTGCACATAACACATTGATTCCTGTGAGACTACAGTTGCTGTGTTTAAAATGCTGGTTCAGGGTGAATGATAATCCTGCCCTGAATCCATCTCCACTGATTAAACATCTCCTGTAGTAGAGCCGTGACAGAGAAAACGTGGCCTGATTCCAGTGATTTATCCTGTGTATCAAAGTGTTGTGATTATCAAACTGGCAATGATGATGTCCGTTTAATTGTGACAAGGAGCGGGGGGGGGGGGGGCGGTCTTGGATAGATTCTCAGTAAACTAGACTGAGACAGCCTGGCTACTGGTGAAAGAGAAGAGTAGAAAGAGAGAGAGAAAGGCAAGAGAAGGAAGAGGGAGTGCAAGTGAGAGAGAATGAGGGGACAGAGAGAGTGAGTGAGTGAAAAAGAGAGAGAGAGGAGAGAAAGAAAGAGAATGAGAGGGGGGAGAATCTTGAGGAATGAAGACTTCCCTCCATCTGTCCTTGACAGAGAAAATGCTGCCTAATTTCAGCGATTAATCCTTTGTATCAAAGAGCTGTGAATATCAAACTGGTGATGATGATAATGTCCATTTAATTGGGACAAAGAGTGGGATGGCCTTGGATAAACCAGTAAACCGGACTGAGACAGCCTAGCTATTGGTGAGTGAGAGAGAGGGAGAGTGTGGAAAGAGAGAAAGAGAGAAGAGAGTGTGAGGAGGGAGAGGAAAGAGAGAGAGAGAAAGTGAGAGAGGCGGGAGAGGGGAGAAAGAGAGTGGAAAGTGAGGGAGCGAGAGAGAGGATGGAAAAAGAGAGAGAGAGAGAGAGAGAGAGAGAGAGAGAGAGAGAGCATCTCGCGCAACAGAAACCTACTTCCATCTGTCTGTGGCAGATTTAACACTAAATCCCAGAGGTGAAAGGAGAGTATTCAAACAAACTGAGCCACCTTCTCCCTGGGGAAATTGCAGACTGATGAATGAAGTCACTGACACATTTCTGCTCTTGTCTGTTGTCAACTACGGTTCTTATCTGCTTCTGAAAATGTTCCTGAAATTGGATTTTTTTCCTGGGATTTGAAATGGTTTATTTTTATAGAGCACCAAACCTATTTACTGCCCTATCCTTCCAACAGAAGAGGCTGCTGGTAATATTTTTGGAAATTCCGATTGAATATTGGAGATTTGTGTGCTAGTGTGCAGCCTGGATTGTCAATCTTTGAGATGTTGACTTGTCCTGCCTCTCTCCTTGTGGGTTACCTGGCCCCAGTGTATACTGTTAACCAGCATGCAGCTAGAAAGGAGTTTCAATTCAGGTCAACACTCTACGAGGTAGTGAGTTTATTAAGTCACATGTTCATCGAAACATACCATGAAATGCATCTTTTGCATCGATTCAAATCCGTAAGAATTGTACTGGGCAGCCTGCGCAGACATAACATGCCCACATCTCACTGACCCTAACTCGTTTGTCTTTGGAATGTGGGAGGAAACTGGAGCAACGGGAGGAAACCCAAGCAGTCATGAGGAGAACTTACAAACTTCTCACAGAATCAAGCAATGATTTTACAACTGGCTGCAGTAAAGCTACGTGCTAATTGCTATGTTACTAAGTCACCCTTGTCCTTCCAAGACACTCGAATGAAATTACATCGAAATACACTGAAGACGCATTCGTTCTTCCTGAAATTAAGGATACAATTTTAATGCAGTTTTGACATCTTTCGAACAACCCCCACTCCCAAAATCTTAATCCTTGCAACACATCGGAATATTATAAAATACATTGGAGCTCATTTTAACCCCACCATGTCCAACAGATATTGAGGCTACTTGGAAGATGGTGTTTACATGAAAAATGAATAGAGAAATCAGGATAAGTTTTAAAAATGCGGTCTACATTACTCTGATACATGGTTAGTGTATCTAATTTCAGTATTGCCATAGAATATACATTACAACACAGAACAAGCTCTTCAGCCCATGACGTTGTGCTGCCTTAACCTACTCTAAGATCAAACTAGCCCTTCCCTCCCCCATTTTTCTTTCATCTAAGTACATATATGAGTTTGCTTAACTGTCCCTAATGCATCTGCCTCTACAACCTGCCCCTGGCACAGCTTTCCATGCACCAGGCTCGCTCTGTGTGGAGAAACCTACCTCTGACACCCCCCCTAAACTTTCCTCCAATCACCTTAGAATTATTAGTCATTTCCACCCTGGGAAAAAGTCTCTGGCTGCCCACTCGACATATGCCTCTTATCAACTTGTACACCTCTATCACGTCATCTCTCATCCTCATTCACTCCAAACAGAATACCCATTTCTCGTAAGGCAAGCACTCCAAACCTGATGGATCTCCTCGGCACCCTGTGTAAAGCTTCCATATCCTTCCAATAATGAGGTGCCCAGAACTAGACACAGTTACTCCAAGCATGAGAAAACCCTGCAGATGCTGGAAGTGCAGGCAACACTCATAAAATGCTGGAGGAACTCAGCAGGGCAGGCAATACTCCAAGGGTGGTTTAACCAGCACTTTATAGAATTACAATTGTGGCTCTTCCATTCAGCTTCCTAACAAATAAAGACCAACTGGCTGCAGTTGACCAAATAAAGACCAACAAATAAGGACCAATAAAATATCCCTTTTGACCAACTCTATTAGCTTGTGCATCAATGTTGAGAGATCCATGGCTGTGGACTCCCTCTCTTCCTTCACGCTGCTGAGAATCCTCCCATTAACCCTGTACTCTGCCTTCAGATTCAACTTTCCAAACTGAATCAAAGTTCAACCTACTATTATCAAAGCATGTGTACCGTATGCAATCTTGAGTCTTGTCTTCTTGCAGGCAGCCGCAAAGCAGAGAAGCACAAAGGGACACACTCAAAATCCCGCACGACAAAGACCGTCAAACACCTGATATGTGAAAAGAAATCAGACAAGCAATTAAAAAGTAAGCAAATAACATACAGAACATGAACTACAGAGTCCCTGAAAGTGAGTCCACAAGCCGTGGACCTAGTTCAGTGCCGAGGCGAGTGCCGATGGCTCAGGCCTCAGGTTCGGAGTCAGTTCAGTTCTGAGGTGAGTGAACTCTCACAGCGTAGTGAGCTGAACACCAGTTTGTCCTTCGTTCTCAGCCTTCATGCCTTGATTAATCTGGCTTGGTGTGTAAATCGGCCAAATATCAGTTTGCTTTTCACTCTTGGGCCCAGGCCCCACCACTTCGATCCACGTCAATCACTTCGCACTTCTCCGAGTTGAAGTCTACATAGCTCCTCTTGAACCCAGCACCTCCCCCACCAGGAAGGACGCACTGACTGAACAGACAGGAATTCTTTCTCTGTAGATTCCCTCCAAGTCACCTCCTTTCCCATCTTGGAAGAAACCTTGTAATTCCTCAATGTTACCGGGCCTAAATCCTGAAGTACTTTTGTGGAGACATCATCACATGTACAGTGAGTCACAATGGAAAGACGGTTGCAGCGAAAGTTGCAATGTGAGGCAACACAGTAGTGTAGCAATTAGACCAGGGTTCAATTCCCAAGTAGCTTTTGCATTCTTCCTGTAACCACATGTGTTTCCTCTGGACGTTCCTCTCACCTTCCAAAGATGTACAGGTTAATGTTAGAATGTTGTGGGCATGCTATGTTGGTTCTAGAAGCACAGTGACACTTGTGGGCTGCATCGTTTGATGCAAACGACACATTTCACTGTGTGTCTTGATGCACATATGACAAATCAAGACGATTAATCTTTTCTCGTTATTTTTATCCTGTTCTCATAAATGCTCCGGGGGAATGGTGTAAGTGTTGCGCCGGGTCTCCAAGGTGAACAGCCTCTGGCATGTTGGAACAATGTTAGTATTTGTCTCTTTGGCCCGCAGACTGCCTGGGTCTAATATGTAGTATTTGTTAGAATAATGTAGTGTTTGTCCCCTTGGTCCAGAGTATGCCTGATGGAGATGAAGTTTAATTTGGGCCTGCTCAAGAGAGCAAAATAGGGCAGGTTTGAGAATGTGAAAGGACAGCTTCCATTTTAACAGTCAAAATCACAACATCATATTTCCTCTTCTCGGTCATTTCCTGAGGGTTAACTGATGCTTTAGGTTTTCACTGAAATGCAACAGACACCACCTCATTTTCACCAACTGCAGCTTTCTGTGTAGATGAGATTCTGGTAACAATTAACATACGAGGCAGGATGACAGATTACCTCGCCTGTACACACACTCAACACATCTCATGCAGTTTGGCAGCCTAATGTGTGAAATGCTTCAATTTAATGGATTTGGGGCTTATATAGCACCAGCAATAACATCATGTCTTAAAAAAGTCTTCTTGTTTGCAAGATGTGCTTTTTTGTATTGCTTAAATTCAACTAAATCTAATAAAGCCAAGATTAACGCTGTGTTTTCTGTCTGATGTCAGAGAATGGCAGAAGTGGGCAGTGATTGGCAGCTGAACTGAGGTCCTTCCCCCAAGGGTTCGTGTGTGTGTGTGTGTGTGTGTGTGTGTGTGTGTGTGTGTGTGTCTATATATATCCAGTTCTATACAATGTACACATACAAATCTAATGTGTGCATAATATTGTAATCATGTCTGTACATATGTGTATTTGGATAATCTATAGATGTAAGTATGTCAATAGAATTGTCCTCAAACTGTATAGTTGTATATTTGTTAAGATATGTTGTGCTAAGATATGCATATGTATGCAAATGTATGCTTATTTATCTAATTGTTAAATCTTGCAGGCATGTATATGTGCATATTTAACAATCATTTTAAATTGCAGATATGCATATGTATAAATACGTAGCTATGTATGCATATGCAACTAGGTGTGTGAAGAGTATGTTATTTAAATATATAAATAAATCGTGTCTGTGTGTGTGTGTTCACCACCTCAGTTCTAATCAACAAGCTCCAAACCCTTCCTCTGTAACTGGATTCTTAACTTCCTCACCGGGAGAGCACAGTCTGTGGGGATCAGAGATAACATCTCCTTGCTAACAATTAGTACTGGTGCACCTCGATATGCATGCCTAGCCCGCTGTTGTACTCTCTCTACACCCATGATTGTGTGGCCAGGCAGAGCTCAAATGCCATCTGTAAATTTGTGGACAACACAACTATTGTTGGCAGAATCTCAGACGGCGTCGAGAAGGTGTACAGGAGAGAGATAGATCAGCTGGTTAAGTGGTGTCACAACAACAACCTTGCACTCGACATCAGTAAGACCGAGGAAATGATTGTGGACTTCAGCAAGGATAAGTCAAGTGAACACACACCGGTCCTCATCGAGGGATCAGACGAACAGCTTTAAGCTCATGAGTATCAACATATCGATGCAATTACAAAGAAGGCACGACAGCAGCTACTTCATTAGGAGTTTGAGGAGGATTGGTAAGTCACTGAAGACTCTCGCAAGTTTCTACAGGATTACTGCGGAGAGCATCTTAATTAGATCCATCACTGTCTGGTATGGAGGGGCCGCTGCACTGGATCGAAATAAGCTGCAGGAAGTTGTAAGCTAAGCCAGCTCCCTCATGGGCAGTTACCTTCTCAGCAACCAGGACACCTTAAAAAAGCGATGCCTCAAAAAGGCAGCAACCATCATGAGGGAGCTCCATCACCTAAGGCATGCCCTCTTCTCATAGCTACCATCAAGGAAGAGACACAGTCTCAATGAGGAACAGCTTCTTCACCTCTGCCATCTGATTTTTGAATGGACAATGAACCCATGAACACTATCTTGTGTATTTAATATTTCAGTAACATTTGAGTAATATTGCAAATATATTGTTTGATTAAGCATTCCTTGTTGTTTACATCATTCATTACAGGTTAAGTGTGCAAAGTACTGAATGGCCTATGTTATCACATCACCATGATATATGTGCATTCTTTGCTCGAAGTAAAAAATGAAGAGTTATAGTCTCCCATTGTTTTTCTCTCAATTATTTTGATGTTGAGCAGTTCCAAAGCAAAACAGTGGTGACAAAGAAGTTCTAAACAAACTTAACATGACTACCTAGTTATTGGAGTGCAGAAACATGTTCAAGTTTAAAAGTAGCACAGCAAGATGTTTGCGTTAAAAAAAGCAGAAAGCACAGACAAATTCATGGGTACATAAACATGAATCAGAATCATGTTTAATATCATCGACATATATTGTGAAATTTGTTAACTTAGTGGCAGCATTACAATGCAATACATAGTAATATAGAAAAAATTTAAGTGAATAAATCAATTAAAATATATATCAAATAACTAAATTAAAGATAGTACAAAAACAGAAATAATGTAAAAAAAAGTACTGGTTGATTAGAATAATACATTAAAAAACAGAAATTGCTTCCCACGTTGGAAAGATAGATGCATTTGATTGCAGAAGGGATAACTGGATTTTGTATACTGAACAAATTGGACAATATTTTAAAGCAAATGAAATAGCCAATGAAAGCCAGTACCAATTTTTAGGTACATTTAAAACCAAACCATTGTTGATTGTTGAAGGTTTAAGTTTCATACGTAGAATCAAAAGAAAGAGGATTGCACTTCAGCATGTGTATCTGAGTTGAAGAGGTTGTCTGAGCATTGTCAGTTCAGTGATGGGCTTAATGATACACTAAGAAAACATTTAGTTTTTGGGAACTTACAAGAAAGAATTTAAAAATTAACTTTAACTTTCTTTTAAAAGAGCACTTGAAATTGCTGTACTAACAGCCAGAAATATAACTGAGTTGCAGTTAGGAATGAAAGTGAGCATGAAAAAAATTGTAATGTCTAAACAGAAACCTGCCTGGCCAAACACATTGTGTTACCATTGTGGCAGAAGCTCACATACACCAGACCAATGCAGGTTTAAAGGTGAAACCTACATATGCAGATTTAAGCATGAAATGAACAGTCAATGTTTTGGGCTGAGACCATTCTTCAGATCCTGAAGAAGGGACTCCGCACGAAATATCAACCTTTTCTTCATTTCTATGCGTGCTGCCTGACCTGCTGAGTTCCTCCAGCATTTTACATGTGCAACTAAGAACTTACACTGGAGAAAAGATAACTCCTGTGGGAATGGTCGTTGTAACAGTGAAATACAACAACCAACAAGCCATATGTAGCTTGTAGGCAATAAATGCAGCAGGGCGAGTATTGTGGGGCCATGATTGGCTGAGACAATTTCAACTTGATTGGACATTGATCCATCATTTGCATGCCACATCCCCGGCAATAAAGACAATTGAAAGTGAATTAAGAAAGATACTGGATGATGCCGAGGCAGTGTTCAAGGATGGCATCGGAAAACTCAAACACATCAAAAGTAAAATAGTGTTAAATGAAAGTGCCACACTCGAGTTTTACAATGTGCATCCGATTCCTTATACCATCTATGATCCAGGAGCCAGTGAGCTCGATCACATAGAGGCTGAATGAATTCTATACAAGGTTGAGTGGAGCCCACTGGCAATAACGGTGGTCCCAATAGACAAGGAGGATGGGTGATGAATTTAATATCACCATCAACTTAGTACTGAAAGTAGATCAATCCCCCCGCCCAGCAATAGAGGTCATCTGCAAACCTTTCTGGAGGGAACACTTCTGTAAAGTGGCCTTAGCTAAGGCCCACCCAAAGATGGAGAATGAAGGGGTGTCCAAAGTGTTTCTCACTAGAAACACTCACAAAGGGCTTTATCACTATAATAGGCTTATTTCTGGAGTAGCGCCTGCACCTTCACTCTGGCAGAAAGCTAAGGACCAGGTGCTGCACTCAGACCAGACACTCAGTGTCACCTGGATGACATCATTGTTCCGGTGAGGATGATGAGGAACATCTCCAAAATCTCAAAGCTGTTAAAAAGGTTAGAAGGTATACAGGTTCCTGTCTAACCTGGCTACTGTGCTCCCTTGATCTCATTACAACAGATCAGGAAAAAACGGCAATGGACAACTGTGAGGTGGTTTTCAAAAAGGTAAAGGAAATGGCAACGTCAGACTCTGTACTCTGTATGCAGATGGAAGGGAACACCCCATAGCCTTTGCATCATGTTCTCTTACCACTGCACAGAAAATTATGCACAGATTGACAAAGAGGCCTTGAGTCTGACTTAGGGTATAAAATGTTTCAATCAGTACTTGTATGAGACAGACTTTACTCTCATCACTAATCATCAATCACTAGAGTCCATTTATAATCCACTGAAGAGTATTTCACTAACAACAGCAAGATGAATGCAGAAATTGGCTTTGGTTCTTGGAGGACACAATTAAAAAATCGAATTCAAGAGATGACTAATAATGGAAATGCTGGTGGATTGTCCCATTTACCTATGGAAAAGGAAACAACTGAATTTTTTTTTTTAAAAGGACATTTCGCTTGACTTATTCTCCCTAACAGAAAGCAAAAGTCTCCCTATTACAGCAGAGGTGATCCAAAGGAAACCAGAAAAGACCCCACATGGTCTCAGGTCTATATGACCCAAAATAGTTGGAATGTGTCCAGTTCCCCCTTTCTTACCAGTGTGGAGATGAACTTCCCCTTGACAGGGATTATCTCACATGGAGATTGAGAGTTTTTGTACTACCCAAGCTGAGTGTTAAAGGCAAGGTCAAAATGAAAGTGTTGGTTCAAAGCCTTGCCCATGAGCCTGAGATACATCAGTAGATCGAGCAGCTTGACTTGCCATTCACTGTTCAGAATGTCAACACATCCAGAAGATGCCAAGAGCTGTATCTCTTCATCTGTGGAAATGGCCTACATTGCCCTGGCAGAGGATTTGTGTAATTTCTGTTGGACCATTCATGGGCACAAATTTATTGGTAGTAGTGGTTGCCCTTGAATAGTAGGAGTCTAATATCCTGGCGGGAAGGTTTGTTTTATGTTGCAAGGTGGGGTTTGAAGTAGATCTGCAGGGGGATGGGAACCAAAGTGCCAAAACTGTTAGTGGAGAGGTTGTGGAGATAGGAGGACAAAGTTAGGAATCAAAGGGTTGAACATAGTGTGACCAGTGTCCTGGGCCGCAAATGTTTTAATGCAAGAAGTACTTTTGGAAAGACAATGATAGTGCTGAAGACGAGGTAGCTGGTTTATAAAAAGGGGCAATGTACAGTAAGAAGAGCCTGTTGATAGGGCAAAATTGCAGTCAACCGAATGAGTGACAAAATCAAAAGAGTGAGTACAGGATTAAAGGTGTTACACTTGAATGCACAGAGTATACGGAATAAGGCAGACGAATTTGCAGCACATTTGCAGGTATGATGTTGCAGGCATCGCTGAATCATGGTTGAAATAAGATTATAGCTGGGAGCTTAAGGCCCAAGGATACACACTGTATCAAACAGACAAGCAGGGAGGCAGAGGGGCTGTGCTGCTCAGTTGGTACAAAATAAAATCAAATCATTAGAAAGAGGTGACGTAAGGTCAGAAGCTGTTGAATCATTGTCGATACAGCAAAGGAACTTCAAGGCTAAAAAGACCCTGATGGGAGTTGCATACAGACGCCCAAATAGTAGTAAGGATGTGGTCTGCCAGTTACAGTGAGAGACAGAAAATGCATGCCAAAAGGGCAATGTTACAATAGTCATGGGGATTTCAATATGCAGATAGATTGGGAAAATCAGGTTGGTGTTGGATTCTTAGAGGGGCCATTCCCAGAGTCCCTACGAGATGGCTTTTTAGAGTAGCTCATGATTGAGCCCACGAGAGGATCAGCTGTTCTGGATCAGGTGTTGTGCAGTGAAGCTGAATTGATTGGAGTCCTGACGAAGGGTCTCAGCCCGAAACGTCAACAGTGCTTCTCCTTATAGATGCTGCCTGGCATTTTGTGTGTGTTGCTTGATTAGAGAGCTTATGGTAAAAGAGCCCTTAAGGGAAGTGCTCATTATAGGATCAAATTCAACCTGAAATTTGAGGAGGAAAAGCTAAAGTCAGATTCATCCGTATTACAGTGGAGTGAAGGGAATTACAGAGGCATGAGAGAGGAATTGGTCAGAGTTAATTGTAAAAGACCACTGGTAGGGATGATGGCAGAGCAATGATGACTGGAATTTCTGGAAGCAATTTGAAAGGCACAGCACCCCAAAGAGGAAGAAGTATTCTAAAGGAAAGATAAGACAGCAGTAGCTAACAAAAGAAATCAAAGCCAACATAAATGCCAAAAGGGGGCATATAATAGAGCAAAATTAGCAAGAAGTTAGAAGATAAAGAAGCTTTTAAAAACCAATGCAACTAAAAAAGCCACTAAGAAAGCAAAGATGGAATATGAAAGTAAGCTAGCCTGTGATATTAAGGAGGATACCAAAAGTTTCTTCAGACACATAAAGTGTAAAAGAGAGGTGAGAGTTGATATTGGACTATTGGAAAACAATGCTGGAGATGTAGTAACGGGGGACAAAGGAATAGTGGACAAGCTGAAGATAGTATGCACCCCAGGGTTCTGAAAGAGGTGGCTGAAGAGATCATGAAGACATTAGTAAGATCTTTCAAGAATCATTAGATTCTGGAATGGTTCTGTCATTTTACTCTTTAAGAAGGGAGAGAGGGAGAAGTAAGGAAACTAAAGGACAGTTAGTCTGACAGTTAGTTGGGAAGATGTTGGAGTCAATTATTAAGGATGAGGTCTCAGAGTATTTGGAGACACATGATGTAGTCAACATGGTTTCCTCAAGGGAAAATCTGGCCTGACAAATCTGTTGGAATTCTTTGAAGCAATAACAAGCAGGATAGACAAAGGAGATTCAGCTGATGTTGTGTTCTTGGATTTTCAGAAGGCCTTTGACAAGGTGCCACACATGAAGCTGCTCAACAAGCTACAAGCCCATGGTATTACAGGGAAGATTCTAGCATGGATAAAGCTTTGGATGATTAGCAGGAAGCAAAGAGTGGGAATAAAGGGAGCCTTTTTTGTCTGACTGCTGGTGACTAGTGCTATTCCACAGGTGTCTATGCTGGGACTGATTCTTTTTGTGTTGTATGTCAATGATTTGGATGATGGAATTGATGGCTTTGTTGCAAAGATTGCAAACGATATGAAGATAGATGGAGGGGCAGGTAGTTCTGAGGAATTAATATGCCTACAGAAAGACTTTAACAGTTAGGAGAATGGACAAAGAAATGGTAGATGGAATACAGTGTCGGGAAGTGTTTGGTCATGTACTTTGAAAGAAGAAATTAAAGGGTTGACTATTTTCTGAATGGAGAGAAAATACAAAAAACTGAGGCACAAAGGGGCTTGGGAGTCCTTGTGCAGGATTCCCCAAAGGTTAATTTGCAGGTTGAGGCTATGGTGAGGAAGGCAAATCCAATGTTAGCATTCATTGGAGATTGCATCTGATGTCAACTGGAGACAACGCATCAATTAGTTGAGGAAAACAGAGTTAATTCTTAGAGAAGAAAGGTGTCCTGAGCTGTAGGAAACTCCTCCTACAGTCCCAGAGTCAACTCCTACCATCATCTCAGAGGAGGCCCCAGAATCCAAGTTTGTTCCACAGCTACAAGTCTCGGCTGCCAAATAGAGTGATCCCCTAGTCAGGAAAGACGTCATCCCACAAAAGTAAGAAATTCTCCACAGTGATTGAATCTTTTGCCTTGAATGAAACAGTTTAAAACTTACTATGCTGTGGAAGTTTACAGCAGCTATATTATTTCGTTTTATGTGTATATATTTGTGATGCACTCTATATTGAGTTGGAGTTTATAGCTAAGCAGGTAGAGTGTTGTGTATTTAATATTTTGGTAGTATTAGAATAATATTGTAAATATATTGCTTAATTAAATATTCTTTGTTGTTGAAATAACTCATTGCAGGCTACCTCAGTATTTTTTCCTTTCTTTTTGCACTACTTAATTAGTTACACTTTTATTTTTTAATCTATGCTTCCTATTGTAATTTATATTGTTATTATCATGTATTGCAATGTATTGCTGCTACAACACAACAAATTCCACAATATATGCTAACGATATTAAATCTGATTCTGATTCTGTATGTGCATGTGTGTGTGTGTGTGTGTGTGTGTGTGTGTGTGTGTGTGTGTGTGTGTGTGTGACTGAGTGTGACTGAGTGTGTGATGCACAGGCATGTGAAAGACTGAGAGTATGCATGCCAGTGTATAAAAGAATCTGTGACTGTGCAAGTGAATCCGTATGTGTAAGAGAATCTGTAAGTGTGTAAAAGAATCTGTGAATGTGTAAGAAAATATGTGAGTGCGTAAGTGAATCTGTGAGCATGTAAGAGAATATGTGAACTGTAAGAGAATCGGTGAGTGTGTAAGTGAATCTGTAAGTGTGTAAGAATATCTGTCAGTATGTAAGTGAATCTGTGAGTGTGCAAGAGAATCAGTGAGTGTGTAAGTGAATATGTGAGTGTGTACGTAAATCAGTGAGTATGTTAGAGTATCTGTGAGTGTGTAAGGCTATCTGTGAGTGTGTAAGTGAATGTGTAATATATGCTGGAGAAATAAGACTCTGCCAGGCTTGATGTCAGACTTCATCTCATCTGATGTCCTTCAAAAACCAGATAGATTTCAAAAATAAAATGCCTCAAGGAATTAGGGAAAGTGGGAATACGGTATTTAGTTGGAGGACCAGCCATGACTGTTCTGAGTGGTGAGGAAGATTCAAAGGTAAGGGTAACCTACTCCTTTCATCTCTTGAAGACCACATCTCTCATCAAAATCCATGTCATCGGGACCATGCCATCTTCTTACAGCTGCCATTGTGCAGGAGGTACAGACATATGAAGCCCCACAGCACTGGGTTCAAGAACAGTTACTTTTCTTTATAAACTCAAGTGATTCTTGAGATGCTGGAAATCCAGTAACACACACAAAATGCTGGAGGAAGCATTTAAGGACAGAACTGGACCATTGTCTTACCCAGTGGAGATTGCATCTGATGTCACCTGGAGATGACACATCAATCAGTTGAGGAGAGCACAGTCAATTGTTAGAGAAGAAAGGTGACCAAACCTGTCAGAACCATTTTCTGCAGTCCCAGAGTCAACCATCACAGAGGAATCAGAATCAGGCTTATTATCACTGGCATGTGATGTGAAATTTGTTAACTTAGCAGCAGCAGTTCAATGCAATACATAATCTAGCAGAGAAAGATAATAATAATAACAATAAATAAACAAGTAAATCAATTGCATATATTGAATAGATTTTTTAAAAAATCATGCAGAAACAGAAATACTGTATATTAAAAATAAGTGAAGTAGTGTCCAAAGATTCAATGTCCATTTAGAAATTGGATGGCAGAGGGGAAGAAGCTGTTCCTGAATCGTTGAGTGTGCGTCTTCAGGCTTCTGTCCCAGAACCTGAGATTGTTTCACAGCCACAAGTCTCACCTTCTACACCTTCCCCCTCCTCCTGCAAACTCTCCCAGCCCACCCCAGTCTTCTTATTCTAGCTTCTGCCCGATTCCTTACTTGTCTTGTTGAAGGGTCTTGGGCCAAAACATTGACTTTTTATTCCTTTCCACAAATGCTGCCTGACCTGCAGAGTTCATCCAGCATTTTGTGTGTGTTATTCTGTTATTATATTTATTAATACAGGAAGGAATTTAGTTTTTGTAACTTAACGAAGAATTCTCTGCAGAAATCACAACTCGTTGCGATGCGATTTAAATCAACAACGCATTGGCGTCGGAAATGAAAGCCAGCAGCCTTTGTGTGCAGGGAAGGAGCCTTTAATTAACGTGCCAAATGTGCTCAAAAATTTCATTAACGTGTCATCGACTTTCTACAGCTACTGTCTGTCAAATCAAACTGCATAATAGCTTTCATTTTCACATGATAAACTGCAAAGCTCCAGTAAAGGCTGCAATGATATTTACATTACAAAGGAGGACAAGCTCTTTATTGCAGGATTTCCAGACATCCTCAGTTTAAAGATTTATGAAATTATTTCTGCCTAAGTTTATAGTCTTGATATTTTTAAAATTAATCAACTTGCTTCAAGTAGAACTGAGCGGGTCTTGATCTCAACAGCTAAGGGTGTGTAAAAATACAACACCCACCTCTTTGCGGACTGTGGGTTTGTGAAGAGGGTATGGTAGAAGATGCGAGGGCCTATGCCAGGGTTCCTCCTGAGCAGCTGGGTGACAGAAACCTCTTTGATCTCTGGATGGTTTCCAGGGACACCATCAAGCGGGGCACCACAGTAGCGCTGCTGTTAGCACAATGATATTACAGCGCCGGGTGTCGGAGTTCAGAGTTTCAATTCAGCCACCGTCTGTAAGAAGTTTGTACGTTCTTCTTACAAACGCATGGGTTTCCTCTGGGTGCTCTGGTTTCCCCCCAGCAGTCCAAATTCTTGCCGGTTAGTAAGTTCAACATAAATTGTCCTGTGATTAGGGTAGGGTTGTTGAGCTGAAAGGGCACCTTAAACAGGTTCTGTTGGTAGATCATCAGCTTAGAGAAAGTTGCCCTTTGGTCTGCCTGGAGCTAATCGGGCTGCCGGGCATCGAGGTGTCCATGGAGGAATGCTGCCAACTGGCACATCCCAGGCTGCAGGAGGGCATGCTGAGAGACACGCTGAAGCAAGGACTTGGTGGGGAAATACCAGAGTATCGTGTTCTGCTCAGGAAGAGGCCGGGCTGGGTGAGGAGCCCCTCAATTATTTTACTTGTGAACCACCCCTGGGTGCTACGTGAGGGGCAACAGTCCAATTGGATTTAAGGAATGTAATAGAATGGAATTGAAAGTGTTGCAGTTTATTCTTGTGAATATTTTTTATCATGAATAAATACATTTTGGAATAAGGAAACTCAACATCTCAAAATGTTGACTGTCCATTTCCCTCCATAGATGCTGCTTGAACTGCTGAGATTTCCTAGCATCTTGTGTGTTACACCACCAACCTCTCCCAAACGACTGTTCAGAATAGAACAGAGAACATAGAAAACCTACAGCACAATACAGGCTCTTCAGCCCAGAAAGCTGTGCCAAACATGTCCTTACCTTAGAACTACCTAGGCTTACCCATATCCCTCTATTTTTCTAAGCTCCATGTACCTATCCAGGAGCCTCTTAAAAGACTTTATCATTTACGCCTCCACCACCACCGCTGGCAGCCCATTCCACTCACTCACCACTCTCTGCGTAAAAAAACTACCCCTGACATCTCCTCTGCACCTACTTCCAAGCACTTTAAAACTAAGCCGTCTCATGCTAACCATTTCAATCCTGGGAAAAAGCCTCTGACTGTCCACACAATCAATGCCTCTCATTATCTTGTACACCTTTATCAGGTCACCTCTCATCCTCCCACGCTCCAAGGAGAAAAGGCCAAGTCCACTCAACCTATTCTCATAAGGCATGCTCCCCAATCCAGGCAACATCCTTGTAAGTGAAGGGTGATGTGTTTCGACCCTGGTTTAGAGGATAATGAGAAGACGAATGTGTGATCCAGAGATTCTGACTCAGGCAGGACAGGAAGGTCCTGACAGTGGGTGGCCAGAGCATTTGGGAAGAGGCAGGGTTTCACTGAAGGGGCTTGAATGTAATGCCCAGTGTGCTTCTGATTTACCTTGGCTGGTCGTGGACCAAAGATTCTCAGGTGTCAATGGGCAAGTTTCACCAATACCTCCTTCGGCATGTCCCCGTCGACCCTCACCAAATTTTATTGAGGAAGCTCAGAAGCTATCCCATCTGGATACCTCATGGCTTGATACAGCAACTGCTCTGCCCATGACTACAAGAAACTGCAGAGAGTTGTAGACAGAGGCCTGACCTGAAAGCCCATAGCACTAGGCTCAAGGACGACATCTACTTCGCTGTAGTAGGACTACTGAATGGTTTCCTAGTATGACGAGATGGACTTTGGACGTCAAAACCTAACTTGTTATGATCTTGCACTTTATTTAAGAGAAGTTTGTCAAAGTTCATGGCTGGGAGGGGTGTGGTGGTGCAGACAAATGGATTAGGCAGAATAACATTTTGTTATGGATTAGGACCACTGCATGCCCTTTGAAACTGTAAACTTTATTCTGCATTCTGTTATTGTTTTACCTTGTTCTACCTCAATGCACTGTGTAATGATCTGACCTGTATGAACAGTGTGAAAGACAAGCTTTTCTCTGTATCTTAGTACATGTGACGATAACAAACCAATTCCAAAAACAAGTTGTAGTTTTCCATTGTAAATATCTTTGAGATGTTTACAATACCTTTGGATCATTCTTAATGGCAAAAATAACAACTGGGTTCTGCTGACAAGGGGAGATCTACGATACATAAACACCAACTCTAATACACGGGAAAACAGGAGGAGTTAAGGCACTCGACTCCTTCGGCTTCATGGCCGATCCATACCAGCTTCAACTCTTGTTCTTTGTCAGTTCCCCATAATCCTCAACTCCTTGACCTTTCAAAAGTGCATCTATTTCCACCAGGAACTTGCAACTTCCTGCTGACCCCTCACTGAGGACAGGTGTGTGTTCTCCCAACTTCCCCTCAACACTCATGACCAAAGTTAAAATGGCCTCTTCCGTAAGAAGCGTTCCCAGACAAACACCACAAATATTTCTTCCATGATTCCTTGGCCAGTTGGATTATCAGAGTTTGATTAAAATCTCCCAAGGCAATTGCAGATCCCTTCTGTCATGCAAGTTGACAGTTCCCATTGATGCTCCACTCTACTGAGTTCACATTTTGGAGATCTGTAGACCATTCTTACGGGTGTCCTCTTTTCTTCCAATTCAGCACTTCAATCAAACCAGCTTCCATGACAATGGATTGCCTCTAAGTCACAATTCCAATACAGCTCTGTCCTTTTGGAACAATGCCACCCCACCTCCTTTCCCTGTCAACTTGTGTGCACTGTGCAACCTGGAATTTTTTATTTATTTATTTATGTACCTTTCGAGATTGAGCATGGAACAAGCCCTTCAGCCCGAAGAGCTGTGCTATCCTGCAACCTGTAACCCTAGCCTGATCATAGCACAATTTCACAATGACCAATTAACCTACTAACCAGTACGTCTTTGGACTGCGGGATGAAACCAGTGCCCGGAGGAAACCCAAGTGGTTCACAGGGAGAACATGCTGTAACTTGTCCGGCAGCAATGAATATAGAATTGAGTCAGGTTTTTATAAACAAACAAGCATTTATTAAACTCTGCTCAACCAAAATGAAAAGTAAACAAACAACGAACTTAACCGGAAGTTAACTGCTATACGGCAACTTAGCAAACAGCCAAATTCTGGAATAGTTTTTAAAGGATAAATTTGAACACAGTCTTAAAGTGGTAAGTTCAAAAGTCTAAGTGATTTATACAGTCAGTAAGGAGAGACTACTGCAACAATTTCTCTGAAGAAAATGACAGATCTGCTGATCACAGTCAAGAGATATCTTGTCCAAAGGATTCCCGACGAAGATAATAAAAATGGCTTAAAGGAACTGACCTTTTTATTCTGGAGGATAGACACTGCACCAAACCTTTCTGTTCTTGCAGAGGTTATCTCAGGTGCAGGCCACTATTCTTGAATGAAGATTCAATAAGGTCGATCCTGTATTAAACCACTGAACGACATCAACTTTACTCAATCCATCAGGTTCCCGTACTTCAGTAAAGTCTTCACTCTCCAATACTTAGACTTTAAAATTAAATCAAAGGTACATCAAACAAAACTGGCAGTGATTGGCAAAACTGCCAGCACAACGATTCTGTACCTTACAATAGAAATTAAAACTCCACTTTAAAACAAACCTGTGTCATGAGACAAATATGCAGCATAACGGAGTAACTGATGAATTAAATGACAAACCAACTGCGTAACAACAGGGGTTTCCCATTATATACCTGTCGAGAACATGTCATCACGTGACCTCACACCAGTGGGAAAATTACATTACTCCACCATCACAAGACCATTACATCATGCTCACAAGATATTCAATTACATCATGGTCATAAGACAGTCACAAGATATCCACAGGGTATGTAACAATGCAAACTTCATAGATGGTGCTTTGATCTTGGGAAGGCCCTCAGCTGTAAGAACGTTTGCCAACTACCACGCTACTGCTCTGTCCTGGTCTCCCTGCAACTACATCTCTGTAAACAATTAGATCCCAACTATGTGTTACTACCTGTTTTCAAAGTTCAAAGTAGATTTATGATCAACGTAAGTTTATGTCACCATATATAACCCTGAGATTCATTTTTTTGCAGGCATTTGCAGTAGAACAAAGAAATACAATAGAACCAATGTAACTAGATGACCGTTGAATATAATTTTTTATTGTTAAAGAGCATTTAAGTACTCACCCTGGTAATGCTAAAATAGTTGCCTTTGCCTTTAAGAGAAAATGGCGACCTTATTATGCATGTGTGGAGTAGAAAGAAGAGGTACAATGTTCTAGAAAAAGAGTTATACCATTCTAACAAAAGAAGAGTTATAACATTCTAGAAAAGGAATTACAATGTTCTGGAAAGAAGAGTTACAACATTCTAAAAAGTAGTTACAATGTTCTGGAAAGAAAAGTTACAACATTCTAGAAAGAAGAGTTACAGCGTTCTAGAAAGAATGTCAAGTGCCAGTCATGTGGTGAGAAAAGAGGAATAATATTTGATAATATCCATGTAAATTTATTTTTGCTTGTTGGTAAAACAAGAATATCGGTAATTTGACATGTTTTACACGTGGATGCTTTAGATTTTTGCGAGTAAGGCATCGGCGCTGGATAGCGTGATTGTGCAAAGTTCCTTATCAGCCTAGTAAGCTTTCTAGTAATTTAACTACAAGGCAATATATTGTAGAAGCTTTTGTAAAAGTTTATTTTTATCTCACTTTGTTTCTTCATTACCAAATGTGAATGCAGTACTGTAGAGTAATATGAATGTGTTAATCTCTGTTCATGTATTGTGAGCAAGGAGAACTCGTTTCAGGACCTATCCTATATGTGTTTGGAAGTTCACATGTGTGCTAGAATGAGTATACCTCTTAGTAAAGATAAGATGTATTTATTCATATTTTGATGTTGTGTATAAGGTACAGGGTTGGTGGGATTCTAATGTTGTTTGTATCTTTTTAGAATTGCCACTACCATATTGGTTTTGTATATTTGGCTTTATTTATTTTCATACTGCATATGTAATTAGTCGATACACAAGTGTATGAACAGAAAAGCTGAGACTGTAACAGCAGGAACTGTGCTTTTTAAAACTTATTTTATTGTTTTTATTTTGCTGCCCTCTTTCTGAGTTGAAACATCTAAAACAGATAAAGACTGACCCAAAAAAGTTTTTGTTGTCCTGCGTGTGTATCAATGAAAAATTACAGTCAGACAAACACTGACAAACAACCAATGTGAAAAAGAGGACAACCTGTGCAAATAAATAATAGTAAGTTGTGGCGACTCATTTCCTGGCACATCCGAACCAGCTCACAATTAGCCAGCTTTCTGGCTAAGGGAGATAGCTTACGGGGGTTTGCGAGCACAGAGCTTTGGAGCCTTTGCGCCACGGGGGGCAGGTTGAGGGAGGCTTAAAAGTGAGGCTGAGGATTTCGAATAAAGTTTTTTCCTTCGACTGCAGTTACCGACTCCATGTCGTAATTTTAGCGCTGTGTGTAGCACACCGCTACAAAGTAAGTAATACTTGGAACATGAGGTGTAGAGTCCTTGAAAGTGAGTCCACAGGCTGTGGAATGAGTCTGAAGTTGAGGTGAGTGAAGTTATCCACGAGGAAATCTGCAGATGCTGGAAATTTGAGCAACACACACAAAATGCTGGTGGAACGCAGCAGGCCAGGAAGCATCTATAGGGAGAAGCACTGTTGACTTTTCGGGCCGAGACCCTTCGTCAGGACTAGTCCTGATGAAGGGTCTCGGCCCGAAACGTCAACAGTGCTTCTCCCTATAGAAGTTATCCACATTAGTTCAGGATGGTTGTAGGGTAATAACTGTTCCCAATCCTGGTTGTGTGGGACTTAAGGCTGCTGTATCTCCAGTCCAACGGTAGCAGAGAGAAGAGAGCACAGACTGGATAGTGGAAGTCCTTGATAATGGATGCTGCTTTCTTGTGGCTACATTTGCTCTTGTTGGCAACTCATGTATATTTAAATAAAGGCCACTATGCATACATTATACTAACTCCGTGTCTGCCTGCGAAGGATTGTATAGTTCTGTTTATATCTTCTGCCCAGTCTTCTGTCACACTTTGCTTTTATACTTTCCTGCCACCATCTCTCTTTGCCACCACTCTCTCGTTTCTTCTTGGTTCATTAAACATCAATAGCAATAGCACCAATAGGATTAAGGTAGAAGGACAAGGGCAAGATGCTAAGAGTTCTGAGTTGATGAGGAAGGACAGGCAGGGGATAGAACATAATTGTAGCCAGTTAAAGGGGTTGAAATGTGTCTATTTCAATGCTAGGAGTATTAGGAACAAGGAGGATGAACTTAGAGCATGGATTAGTACGTGGAACTACGATGTTGTGGCCGTTACTGAAACTTGGTTGGAGGAAGGGCAGGATTGGATGATGCAGGTCCTGGGGTTCAGGTGTTTTAAAAGGAATAGGATGGGAGGTAGAAAAGGGGGGGGCAGTGGCATTGCTGGTCAGGGATAGTATCACAGCTGTAGAAAGAGTGGACACTGCTGAAGGAGTGTCCACGGAGTCAGTCTGGGTGGAAGTCAGAAATAGGAAGGGATCAATCTCTGTGCTGGGAGTAGTCTATAGGCCCCCAAATAGCCCTCGGGACACCGAGGAGCAGATAAGCAGGCAGATTTTAGAATGGTGCAGGAAATACAGGGTAGCAGTTATGGGTGATTTCAACCTCCCTCATATTGACTGGCACCTCCTGAGTGCAAGGGGGATAGATGGGGCTGAATTTGTCAGTGTGTTCAAGAAGGATTCCTGACTCAGTATGTGGACCGGCCGACGAGAGGAGAGGCTATACTGGATCTAGTTCTGGGTAGTGAACCTGGTCAGGTGACAGACCTCTTGGTGGGGGAGCACTTTGGTGAGAGTGACCACAACTCCCTTAGCTTTAGCATAGCTATGGAAAGGGACAAAATCAGATGAAATGGTGAAGTGCTTAACTGGGAAAGGGCTAACTTTGAAGGGATGAGTCAGGAACTAGCGAGAGTAAATTGGAAACAGATGTTCAAAGGGGAAAGCACAGAAGTAATGTGGGAGAAGGTCAGGGACCACTTGAGCTGGGCTCAGGATAGGTTTATCCCACTGAGGCAAGGAAAAAATGGTAGGAAAAGGGAACCGTGGCTGACAAAACACGTGAGGTAACTCATCAAGGGGAAAAAGGAAGCATATGTTAGATATGAGAAGCAGGAAGTAGGAGGGGCTCATGAGAAATATAGGGTAGCCAGAAGGAGCTAAAGAAAGGACTTAGGAGAGCTCGAAGGGAACATGAGAAGGCCTTGACATGTAGGATTAAGGAGAACCTCATGGCGTAGTTAAGAAGGCCTATGGGATGCTAGGCTTCATTAACAGGGGGATTGAGTTCAAGAGTAGAGAGGTCATGTTGCAACTCTACAAATCTCTGGTGAGACCACACTTAGAGTATTGTATTCAATTCTGCTCACTTCATTATAGGAAGGATGTGGAAGCTTTGGAGAGGGTGGAGAGGAGATTTTCCAGGATGTTGTCTGGTTTGGAGAACAAGTCATCTGAAGCAAGGGTAGCAGGGCTGGGATTTTTCTCTTTGGAGCGTAGAAGAAAGAGAGGGGATTTGATAGAGGTCTACAAGATTATGAGAGACATGGACAGGGTGGATAGTCAGTACCTGTTTCCCAGGGCACCAATAGCAAACACCAAAGGGCATAGGTACAAAATTAAGGGAGGGAAGTTTAGGGGAGACATCAGGGGTAAGTATTTTACACAGAGGGTTGTGAATGCCTGGAATGACTTGCCAGGGATGGTGGTGGAGGCTAAAACATGAGGGGTATTTAAGAGCCTCTTGGTCAGGCACATGGATGAAAGAAAAATAGAGGGTTATGGGGTAGTGTGAGTTTAGTACTTATTTTAAAGATTATATGGGTCAGCACAACATGAAGGGCTGAATGGCCTGTACTGCGTTGTAGTGTTCTATGGTTCTATCCCATACCCAGAGTCTACAACACTATTGATGTGATTCAGCAGGATATTGGTTTCCTCTTCGAGGATCGCCACCTTGTCGTGGCGGACAAGCTTGTGAGCTCCCTAGGTACCAAAAGTGATACTGTCTGGAGCTCCTGGTAGAGTCACTCATGGCAAGAGTTCAAGGGGAAGGTTCCAGACAAATTGTGATTCAACTAAGACCTCAGCAGTGGGGCTGTCTGAAGGTGATGACACAGCACAACAGCAGTGAAGGTGGAGGAAGGCTGCAGCAGTGAAGGGCCCCAGTCATCTTGCATTCCATGCCAAGGACCTCTGACCCCAACCTGTCAAGGACCTGTGGTAGCTGCCCTTGTATCAGCCTCCCTTCTTTGACACATTGGTTGTTTGTCAGACTTTGTTTATATATAGTTTTTCACAAATTCTATTATTTTCCTGCACATGTTGCAAAAAAACTGAATCTCAGGTAAGACATAGGTACTTTGATAATATGTCCACTTTGAATTTTGACTTTGGTTTAAAAGCCTCTAAGGGGTCATTGTATCTGACTGCACCACTTCCTCTGGGTATTCCTTCCTGGATATTAACCAGTGGCTGTGAAATAAAAATGCCCTGTTATCTCTTAACTCTCACGTTACAATTAAGCCTTTTGTTCTTCATATCGCAACCACAGGGAAAAGACCAGCTACCCTTTCAAGTCCATAAATGCTTCTACCAGGCCAAATCTCTGCTCAAACGTGGCTCTGGGACAGCATCCCATGCACTATCAACCTTCACCCCATGCCACTCAGGGGTTTCTGCTGGTATAATTTTTGTGACTGGATGTGCTGTGTGCTTGATGTGACTGTGTTCTGTGTTTTGCCCCGGAGGATCACTTTTTTGCTTAGCTGTACACAAGTCAGAATCAGGTTTAATATCATATGTTGTGAAATTTGTTACTTTGCAACAGCACTACAATGCAATACATAATGATAAGAACTGAAAATACAGCAAAACAATTGAAAACTAAAATAAATATATAGCACAAAATGAGAAAAAAAAGTAGTGAGGTAGTGTTCATGGGTTCGATGTCCATTCAGAACTCGGATGGCAGAGGGGAAGAAGCTGTTCCTGAATCATTAAGTGTGTGAGTGTGTGCCTTCAGGCTTCTGTACCCCGGTAACAATGAGAAGAGGGCATGTCCCGGGTGAAAGGGGTCCACAATGATGGATGCTGTTTTTCTGAGGCATCGCTCCTTGAAGATGACCTGAATGCTGGGGAGCCTAGTGCCCATGTTGGAGCTGACTTGGATTCACAAATTTCTGCAGCTTACTGATCCTGTGCAGTTCTTCCCTCTCCACCAGACCGGTGATGCAGCCAGTTAGAACACTCTTCACAGTACACCTGGAAAAATTTGCGAGTGTCTTTTGTGACATACCAATTCTCCTGAAACTCCTAATGAAATATAGCCACTGTCGTGCCTTCTTTGTAACTGCACTGAAATACTGGGCTAGGATAGATTCCGGTGCATGGTTGAAGGACGTCTGATCTTGAACTTGTTGTCTCTCCACTACAATCAACTGCTTCCTACAGTGCTGTGATCAACCTTCTTGTGATAGTCCAAATGTGATTTGTAATACTGCAAGAGAACATTGCGACTGTTATATTCTGTGCTGGAGTAAGTCGGCAGGTCAAGCAGAAACTGGGAGGAAATAAAAAATATCAAGTTTTAGGTTGAAACCCCATGTCAGTGTTGCTCAGTCTGCTGAGTTTCTGCAGCGGATTCTTTAACGCTCCAGATTCCAGCTTCTGCATCTCTCATGCCTCTCTTACACTGCCCCATGTGACCTATATTTCATGTAATAAGTATTGACACTTATCTAATGCTGTACGTCAAAGTCAAAGCAGAGTTTTGGTGACAGGTATATACTTGATAATAAGCTTACTTTGAACTTTGTTGTCATGTGCCCAACGATTATATATGCACAGGTACAATGTAGACGTATTTGCAGAACTATCACCAGCACATAGCGTCACTCACAAGAGAAACATAAATTATGCATAAAGTATACAAAATGTAATAAAGAACAGAATTAGAACTAAAAAAAACAGCAAAGTCTATCTTAATGCACAATGATCAAAGTGTTGATTTTGCAGCTATGTTATAGTGATTATGTTATAGGGGTTATAGGTTATAGGTTATAGGTTATAGGGGTTATAGGGGTTATAGGGGTTATAGGGGTTATAGGGGTTATAGGGGTTATAGGGGTTATAGGTTATAGGTGATTATGTTATAGGGGTTATAGGTTATAGGGGTTTGCTAGTTGCTTAAGAACTCTATAATTGAAGGGCAGTAGATGTTCTTGAACCTGGTGGAATGGGACCTCATATCCTCAAAAATAGGACCTCGTGATTAACGTTAATTGGGTGTCCTCTTAAATAATACAACTAGCACTGAATCTCAAGCCTATAAAAATAAATTTAACAATAAATTTAAAATAAATTTAAACAGAGAGCACCAGGACGTAACATTGCAAGGAGCGAGTCGCTTGAGAAAAAAACACAAGAAACTCCAACTGATTAAAATTCCGATTTAAACAACAATTAACCAGTTCAGTTGCTCTCAAACCTTGGCGCCCTGCCCAGGTGTGAAGGGCTCTTCACAGCCAGAGGAAGTGCTTGAGGTAGGTACAATTAAAATATTTAAAAGGCATGTGGACAAATTCATGGAAGCAGCTCAGCTAGGTAATTCAGTCAGCTTGGAGAGGTTAGGCCGAAAGCCCGGTGTCTGTGTTATAATCGTTTTGTCTCTATGAGAGTCAAAGGAATACAATAAAAGCACAGAGGCATAGATCAGTTGAAATGCCAAAGTCTTTTCCCCAGGGTGGAAGGCTGTAAAGTGAGATGGAAAAGATTTTAAAATAGAGCCGAGGGCTACTTTTCCCACAGGTAAAAAACCTGGACGAGAATTTAAAACATTCCGCTAAATTACTATTGCCTCTATTAGCAACTAAACATGAGTGTTGGCACATAGTTTCCATGGTATCAATGACATCTCTTGTGGTAAGGGAAAGTTTTTTTCAGTTTATTTATAGAAGTTGAAGCTGAAGTATGACATGAAAAGGACGTGTAACAGGATCTTTTGTCAATATAACATGCTTCAGATGCTGAAACATCTATTTCTTTATTAATCCCACTGTAAACACTGTTATTAACAAACAAAATAAAAGCTATTCACACACAGCCTTTATATCTGCAATGAACACATTTCTGAAGCTGAGCAAATATTTATTTTATTTTGGGATACAACACATGAACCAGCTGAATGAGCCCACGCTGCCCAATTACACATGTTACCAATTAACCTACTAACCCACACATCTTTAGAATGTGGGAGAAAACTGGAGCACTGGGAAAAAACCCAAGCATTCCGCAGGGAGAACATGCAAACTCCTTACAGATGGTGCTCCGAGATGATGATTAAAAAGGAGAAAGTGCAGGAAATACCCAGCAGACCAGGCGGCCTCTGTGAAAAGTGAAACAGTGAGTGCTTCAGGTCTGGGAACCGGGAATGAGAGAAGATAAGTTTTAAGTATCAGGGTGGTGCTGAGGTGAGGGGTGGATAGGTCAAAAGGTTAAGGAGTCCAAAGTCTTGGTAAGTGTGAATTATTGCCATGTGTACAAGCATGCTGAGTGTACAGTACAATGAGAAACTTGTTGGAGTTGAAGTTCAAGTTTATTGTCACATTCGACCATACAGATATATACCGCCAAATGAGACAACGTTCCTCCAGACCAAGGTGAACTACACAGTATGTGTGACATGAGAAATTCTGCACATGCTGGAAATGCAGAGGAACACACACAAAATGCTGGGGTAGCTGAGCAGGTCAGGCAGCATCTGTAGAAATGAACTTTCAGGCCAAGACCCTTCTCCAGGACTGGAAAGGAAGGGGGGAGACACCAGAATGAAAAGGTAGAAGGAGGGGAAGGAGGATAGCTCAAAGCTGATAGGTGAAGCCGGGGGGGGGGAAGGTAAAGGGCTGATGGAGGAATCTGATAGAGAGTGGATCACAGGAGAAAGGGAAGGAGGAAGGGATCCGGGTGAGAAGGGATAAGAGCCCAGCGTGGGGAATAGAAGAAGACAGATGGGAGAGAATTTTTTTTACAGGGAGGAGAAATCAATATTCATGCCATTAAGATGTTACCTTCCAGTCAAGATGGCGCCAGCAAACAACGATTCCTCAAGCGACATCTTCCAGGTAGTCAAATCACAAACAAGAGAAAATCTGAAGATGCTTGAAATTCAAGCAAAACACACAAAATGCTGGAGAAACTCAACAGGTCAGGCAGCATCTTTGGAAAAAAGTACAGTCAACGTATCGGCCAAGACCCTTCTATCATTTCAGCTTTTCTACATCATTTACTTATTCTTTTTATCTTAATTTTGTTTTTGAATCTGTTGCACCGTGTCTTACAGTCTGTAGTTCAAACAAGTGAGCCAGCACTCTGCCGTCCCTGAGAAAACTGTAAGGGAGAAATGTGAGCGCAAGCTACCACGAGGAAAAGCTCACAGATGGAATGAGGCCCCATGATCGGCTGCATTTCCCACCGATTAAAGCACTGAGGTAGATTGAAATGTCAAGACAAATTCAGAGGTTCTCAAAGAGGCTGCTAGGTTTGATTTGCTCCCCTTGGAGTGGCCACAGTTTCGAGTTGCTTCCTTCAGAGGGGCTACTGGGTCCTGATGATCTCAGAGATGATATCAAAATTCTGAGATTTATGGATTGGACTGTACTTCATACTGGCCTCTTTCAGTTCTACGTTTTTCTCTGTTCTCGCCCATTCTTGCTTGTTGCTGATTGTTGGATTGGAGTTTGGGGTTTGATGTTCTTGCTGTTTCTCCATGTTTTTGTGTAAGAGAAGGGTTGGGGGAGTTGGGGTTTGTGAGCTTTTGTTTCTTTTTACTTTTCTGGAGAAGGGTTGATGATGTCTTTCTTACAATTATTTCTGTTTTCTGTATTCTGTGGCTATCTGGAGAAGACAAATCTTAGCGTTGTATTCTCCACACATACTTTGATAATAAAATGAACCTCTGACCCTTTGAGGCTGGAGGCTACCCAGTTGGAATGTAGGGTGTTGCTCCTCCACCCTGAGGTGTCCTCATCTTGGCACAAAGGAAGGCCACGGACTGAAAACTCTGGTGAGGCCTCATCTGGAGTATTGCACTCAGTTCTGGTTGCCCTACTATAGGAAGGGTGTTGAGGCTTTGGAGAGGGTGCAGAAGAGGTTTACCAGGATGCTACCTGGTTTAGAGAGAATATGCTATCATGGGAGGCTGGATAAACTTGGGTTCTTTTCTCTGGAGCTTTGGAGGCTAAGGGGAGATCTGATAGAGGTTTATAAGATTATGGAGAGTAGAAAGGGTGTATCTGTTTCCCAGGATTGAAATGTCTAATACCAAAGGGCATGCTTTGAAGGTGAGAGGGGAGTTGTGAGGGGTAAGTTTTTTACTCAGTGGTGGATGTCTGAAATGCGCTGCTGGTATGGTGGTAGAGGCAAGAGCATATGAGGCTTTTAAGAAATGTTGGGATAGATACATGGATATAAGGAAGATGGAGGGATATTGACTTTCTGTAGGTAGGAGGGGTCAGTCTTAAGGTGTTCTTGATCTGCTTTGTAACTAGTTCAGCACAACATTGTCCATTGAAAGGCCTGTTCCTATGCTCTACTGTTCTATGACATGTTGGGACAGGAACAGGAATCAGAATTAAAATGTTCGGCCACTTGTGAGTTCTTCTTTTGGCGGATGGGGTGGTGGTGTTACCCAGTTCAGGGTGAGTCTCACCAACGTACAGGACGCCGCATTTGGAGCACTGGACTCAATTGACAACCCCACAGGATTCACAAGCGAAGAGTTGCCTCACCTGGAAAGACTGTGTGGGGCCCTGAATGGAGGCGGGGGAGGAGGTGAATGGGCAGGCGTAGCAATTTGGTTGCTTTCAGGGGTAGGTGGGGAGGAATGATTGGACAAGGGAATCACAGAGGGAGTGGAGAGAACAGTGAGATCCTTTTGGCGATGGCGGAAGTTGTGGAGAATAACTCACACATGAACTTGCAATGTAATATTATCACAAATAACTTAAATAATAAAGTGAACAGTATAACGCTCCTGGCACTTCATAGGCGATGAGACCTGGGTGGTGGCAGGGAGTCTCTTGGCCAGGGGGAATGAAGCAGTTTCCCATTCTAACAGCTCTTGTTTGCCAGAGTATCAAACCCACTCAGGTATGGTCAGCATTCAGAATATAAATTATGTATGGAGTTGGATCTGAAAACAGAAAGAAAAGGTTGTGCAAAAGTAAGGGCAAAGTGCAAAGAAGATACAATCCAAGACGTGTCCAGTGTAGTGCAATCGGTGCTCCATAGTGCTCTAGTGTTGAGATAGGGTAATGGTTCTGCTGGTCGATTCAAGAACCTGACGTTTGTGGTGAGTACCTGTTCCTGAGCCTGGGGGAGTGAGGCTTCAGGCTTCTGTATCTCCTGCCCGAATGTAGCAGTGAGAAGAGGCAAGACACGGAGGGTAGGATACATGATGATAGGCACCTCCTTCTTTAGGCAGTCACTTCTAGATGCTGTCGGTATTGGGGAGGGCTGAGCCTGTAATGAACTGGGCCGTATCCGCTACTGTCTGCAGCCTCCTGCATTACGATATGTTAGAATTGCCATACCGCCATGCATCTGTAGGAATTTGTTAGCGTATGAAGATTTTTAAAGGGATTAACTTTACTTGTCCCAAGTACATCGAAACATCAAAACAGAATGAAATGTGTTGCTTTGTCAATGACCAACTCAGTCCAAGATGTGCCGGGGGCAGCCCATTAGTGTCGCTGTGCTTCTGGTGCCAATATAGAATTCCACACTTACCAACCCTGACCTCTACGTCTTTGAAACCCACGCGGTCACGGGGAAAAAGCACAAAGAGCTGAAGAGGAAGAACTTTCCAGTTTCGATGAAGTGTCTCGGCTCAAAGCATTGACTCTTTATTCCTGTCCATGGATGCTGACCTGCTGAGTTCCTCCAGCAATTAGTATGTCTCACACAGCCTGTCTGCTCTTTAATCTGTTACTCACCTCCTACCCTTTTCACGGTCTCTGTCTCAAATTTTTACCCATTTGGGATGGAAGCTGCCCCGCAATCTCTTTGATCAGGAAGGAGGCACCATAGCATTCGGACAAGAACTCTTAGGACAGGAAACAGCTTCTTCCCTCTGGCCGAGCTCCCTGCCACCTCCCACATGAAGCGCCAGTAGCGTTGCACTGTTTATTTTTTAACTTGTGTCGTAAATGCATCTCGTGCTAAATGCCAGTCTTCTGAAATATGTTTTATTAGCCTTTAACTTATTCATGCTAATATTACTTCAAGTGTTATGTGTATGAGTTAGTGTCCGCTAGGTTGTTGTAGCCGTGGGAGGTAGTGCAGATAAGCTCCCACTACCGTGTGTCTCAAATTGCCTCTGACAACCAGTTCCAGCTCCTGGCCTTCACGTGTGGCTTTGCTACTAAGTCCAGTGGAACTTTTGCTACTGACAGGAGAAGGGGCAAAGGCAAGTTACTGGCGCCTTAAAGCCAGTCGCTTTGGGCAGATGGGGCTCGTCAGTCGGGGTTGGCAGCTCATCTAGGAGAAGGAAAATTCAGATCTCAAACCTCTGTTGTCTTGCGGCCATACCCACTCATGGGGAAGGCTTCAGGAGTAAACCCCAAAGAAAAGACCGGACCTGGAGTCTCTAAGACAGTCCTACGTTGACTGGCAACTCCTGTGACGCCGTTGGTGCCGAACTGTATCTGCCATTCCTTCGGATTCATCAAATGTGTGAGAGAGGGAGCCTGCTACATGGAGAACAGTTTTCTTTCTGGATTTTACTGCCCTAGCTTGTGTACCAGTGTGCATATCATGTAAACAGCTAGGGTACAATATCCATGGTCAACCCTGACCAAGGAACATTTTTTCAGCCGGCAGTATACATGTATACAATTGAATAACAATAAACTTCAACTTGAACTTGAAGCCTATTGATTCACACAATTTCTTTTAATTTAAAAACATGTTTCTACTATTGCTTCAGTGGTTTGAAGAGTAATCAAGGTGAAATCGAGTGATGTGAATGATAACAAGTAGCCTTCCAGGTTGAACTAGCTCGAGGGAAACGCGAGACTAATGAAAATCCTGATTCTTTACTGTACTGTGTATTGAAATGCAGGTGAGTGCTGAGGGTTTAAATGAGCTCTATTTATGAGACCAAGATGTGAGCTGGATGTGAGTAACAGATGAAGCTACCCTTACTCAGTGGTTACATGTAGCCCTTGAATTTGAATTGAATCGGCTTATTATTGTCTTGAGTATCCAGACAGAGTGAAAAACTTGTTTTGCATCCCATTGATATAGATCTTTTCATTACAACAGTGCATCGAGGTAGTACAAAGGAAGACAATAGCAGAATGCAGAATAAAGTGTTACAGAGATGAGCAGTGCAGACAGTACAATATGGTGCAAGGTCCATAACCAGTTAGACTGCAATGTCAAGAATCCGTTTAATCTCTCTAGCGGTGTGGTGAACTACATATACCTGTCTGGACACGCCCCCTGCTGACTGCTCCTGTGGCTCCTCCCACAGACCCCTGTATAAAGGCGATCAAGGCCTGAGCCTGGCCTCTCAGTCTCCAGGATGTAGTATGGTGGTCACTCACTGCTTGTTCCTTCTTCCAGTCAATAAAAGCCGATATCTCGCCTTTATATCTCAGAGTGACTTATTGATGGTGCATCACGCGGACTGTTCAATAGTCTAATAAGAACAAGATGGCAGCCGTCCTTGTGCTTTCAGGCTTTTGTAACTTCTGCTCGATGCGAGGGAGAAGAGAGAAGAGTGTTTGGGGTCTTTGGCCACTTTAATAGGCACCTCCTGTCACTAATAGAGTGGCCACTGAGTGTATGCTCATGGTCTTCTGCTGCTGTAGCCCATCCACTTCAAGGTTCAATGTGTTGTGTGTTCAGAGATGCTCTTCTGCACACCACTGTTGTAACGTGTGTCTATCTGAGTTACTGTCACCTTCCTGTCAGCTTGAATCAGTCTGGCCATTCTCCTCTGACATTTTTTGCTTACATATCTATCACTCACTGAATTTTTTTTTGTTTTTCACATCATTCACTGTAAATTGTAAAGATTGTTATGCGTGAAAATCCCAGGAGATCAGCAGTTGTTGAGATACTCAAACCACCCCATCTGGCACCAACAATCATTCCACACACATAGTCACTTAGATTACATATCCTCCTCATTCTGATGTTTGGTCTGAGCAACAACTGGACTTCTTGACCACGTCTGCATACTTTTATGCATTGAGTTGCTGCCACATGATTGGCTGATTAGATATTTGCATTAACGAGCAGGTGTAAGGTGTACCTAATAAAGCGGCCACTGAGTGTACGTTGACTGCTGTACTGAGGCAGCGTGATATCTACATATAAAAAATCTACTGCTTCAGATTTCTGCTGAATACTTTAAGAATACCAGACACTAGCCTTACGTCGTGATGAAGGGTCTTGGTCCTAAACATGAACAGTTTATTTCTCTCTACAGACGCTGCCTGACCTGGTGAGTTCCTCCAGCATTTTGTGTGTGTTGCTCTGGGTTTCCAGCATCTGCAGAATCTCTTGTGTTTAACCTTAGGAAATGTTGTGTTTATGTACTGGGGTGAAAGGATGTGCAATTTGTTATTCTGTGTACTAATGCCCCAGTAGAAGTGAGAACTGTTTACACCATTTTACAAGGTTCACATTCACGGTGTGTGCTTGGCAATATCAGAACCCTAGTGTGCAGGAAAGAGAGACTCTAATGTAGAGATGGTGCTTGATGAGAGTTTATTCATAACAATTCCAAAAGAACACCGGTGACTTGGCCAAGCAACACCGCGAGAAGTAACATTCTCAAAGCTAGGACCCCACGATTAGCACTAATGGGGTGTCCACTTAAATAACACAAGTAATACAGAATTGCCAAGCCTATCAAAATAAACTTAACAAGCTTAAACAGAAAGCACCAGGAGACCGAATTACACTCGAGAAAAACATAAGGACCTCTAAATGATTAATGACTCCTATTAAGCAACAATTAACCAATTCAGATGCCCTAAAAACCATGGGGCCCAATGCTCTCCAATTCCCCACACAGCCTTAGAAAAGCTTATTGCAGAGATTAGCTGGACTGATATTGAAATGGAGACACCAGGGACTTCATAGAACATAAAAAGCACAATACACGCCCTACAGTGCATGATGTTGTGCTCACCATTTAACCTTCACTAAGATCAGTCAAGCTCTTCCCTCTTACATAGCACGGCATATTCCTTTCATCCATTTACACATCTCAGTCTTCCTATTCCTATTGTATCTGTATGTACAAGATCTGTATCTGGCACCGCCACCTCCCTCTGACATCCCCCCTTTCATTTCCTCCAATTACTTTAAAGTTACGCCCCCTCATTTTAGCCATTACTGTCCTGGGAAAAAGATGTTGGTTGTCCACTCTTAACATTTTGTACACCTCTATCCAGCCACCTGTTATCCTCCTTCACTCTACAGAGAAAAGCCACAGCGCTCTCAGCCTCTGATGCACTGGGTCAAGCAGCATCTGTGGAAATACATGACGGACTCCGGTTTGGCCCTTGGGCCTAGAAACCAAACAGAACCTTCTCCCATCAGGATGCTGGATTGACTCAGCAAGTAAGGCAGCAACTATGGAAGGAAAGTCAAAGTTTCAGGACAGGAGGATGGAGAAGAGAGATTTACCAGGGAGGGTAGGGCCTTTGATTATCTTGGCTGCTTTACCAAGGTAGAAATAGATATTGACAAGACCCACCGAAGGGAAGTGGGTTTCTATGATGCACTAATTATTAATTTTTTATCTAGAGATACAACACGGTAACAGGCCCTTCTAACTCAATGAGCCCATGCCACCCAAATGCACCCATGTGACCAATTAACCTTCTATCCTGCACGTCTTTGGAATGTAGAAGGAAACCGGAGCACCTGGAGGAAACACACACAGCCATGGGCACAACGTATAAACTCTCACAAGTAGCAGCAGGATCACTGGCACTGTAGTAACACTATACCAATCACTATGTTACCTTGGCACACTGTTGTTATGTATCTACGGTACTATGTAAAAGTCTTAGGCATATATATATATAGCTGTGGTGCAAGACTTTTACACAGTACTGTATTTGTTAATGTGGAGTGGATAGCAAGTTTGAACATCTGGCAGGAGAAAAGGATGTTGGGAATGGCGAAGGTAGAGTGCCACAGGAGGGGTGTGGGACAGGTGGCAGAGAAGGAGTGCCAAGGTATGATGGGGGTGAGTGCAGACACACCCAGCCTTGAGACACGAGACAAGGTCATTTGATTCCAAACAATTGGTTTATTGATCATTACAGAATGTCTCTCTGGTGCTTCCCATTCCCTCCTCTCTCCCTTTCCCTTTTTCCCAACCATGATTCCCTTCTCCCTGCCTCCTTCCCACTCTCAGTCCACAATAAAGCCCCATATCAGAATCAGGTTTATCATCATTTACATACCTCATGTCATGAAATTTGTTTTTATTGGTGGCAGCAGTACAGCGAAATATATAAAATTATTACAGTACTCTGCAGAAACCTAAGGCATTCTAGTTACGTATCTGTGTGCCTCAGTACTGTATGTACAGTATAAAATATTGGTCTCTAATTTCTTTTCTATTCCACTTTGGAACGGTCCATGAATCCATGGACAATGCAGGACATGAAATTTGTTCATGAACATTGCCAGCTTTTTCTTTTTTTTGTGCTATTTATTTACACTGTACTGTACATGTAGTTTATAGATTTTTATGTATTAACCTGCACTGATGCAGCAAATCAACAAATTTCACACCAACAAATCTGATTCTGATTCCTGGTTGCTAACTTCTGCCACTAGCGTTCAGCTATCCATCCCCTGGGGATCTAGAATTGCCTTCCCAAAGCTTCCTGCCTCGCCACCTCCTCAAAGTTTACTTCAGACGTTGTCACTGGAGCTAACATCTCCATCTGTGACCTCTTGGAAATTTCTACCCAATGTACCTGGATGGTGACTCTTGTTAACAGCTCACTGTAGGCATAAGTTACAGGTGCAAATGACTACTTCCCTATGGGGACTTCTGATCATCCTTGGAACAGTCTTCTCCAATTAATTTTTCACCTAGAGTTCCTAAGTGACAACTGCCTAAATATAAACCAGGCCCTGATTTGCTTCATTTTTAGACCAGGAGTGATAGTTATCTTACGTATCTGAATTAACCAGACAACTGAAACTACAGTAAATGAGAGAGAGTTGGGGAAAACTCAGGGAGAGTGTGGTTCTTCCAAAGAGATGCATCCTGTTGGCCCCTGTGTTGTATGATTCAGATTCAGATTCAAATTCGGATTCAGATCCCGATTCGGATCTAGATCCAGATCCAAATCCAGATTCAGATCCAGATCCATTTATTTATCACATGTACATCGAAGCATACAGTGAAATGCATCATTTGCATTAACAACCAAAATGCCCGAGGATGTGCTGTGGGCCGCCTACAAGCGTCACCACACAGTTCATTACTGACATGGCACGCCCGTGATTCTTGGCAGAACAACAGAGAACACAAACAGAACACTAAAAAACTACAAACAACAGCAGAACAGCTCCTTCCCTCCATTTCACACTCCTTCCCATCCGTGCTTACACACAGAGAGTCGTCCAATGCCTTCATCAGCTTTCCCAGTAACTTCTTCAAAACCTGTATAAGATTGGCTAGGCATGAGCTACCACACACAAAGCCATGCTGACTATCCCTAAATCAGTCCCTTTCTATCCAAATACTCATATACACAGTCCCTTAGAATACTTCATAACTTCCCCACTACTGATATCAGTCTCTCCAGCCTCTAATTTCCTGGTTTATTTTTAGAGCCTTTCTTAAACAACAAAACAATGTAGCTATCCTCCAATCCTTCGGCACTTCACCTGTTGCTAAAGGTATTTTAACTACTTCTGCTAGGGCCCCTGCAAATTCGGCATTAGCCTCCACAGAACCCAAGGGAACACTTTGTCAGGCCCTGAGCATTTGCCAACCTTAATTTGCCTCAAGACAGCAAACACCTCTGTGATCTGCATGCAGTCCATGACCTCACTTCAATAGTCTCTGTGCTGATCCCCCAGGTGAATACAGATGCAAAATACCCATTTAAGATCTCCACCATCTCTTTTGGCTCCAAGCATAGATTACCATTCTTTTGATCTTAATATATCCGTAGAAGCCCTTGTGATTCTCTTTCAGCATACCTGCTAAAGCAACCTCATGCCTTCTATTAGTCATCCTGATTTCCTTCTTAAGTATTCTCTTGCATTTCTTATACCCCTCAGGTAACTCATTTGTTCCTACCTTCTTCTTCACCAGGTTCTCAATATCTCTTGAAAACCAAGGTTTCATAAACCTGTTATCCTGGCCTTTTATTCTGTCAGGAAGATGCAACCTCTGCACTCTCAGAATTTCACTTCTGAAGGCCTACCATTTACCAAGCACATTTTTTGCTTGAAAACAGACCATCCCAATCTACACTTGCCAGATTCTTTGTCATACCATCACAACTGGCCTTTCTCCAATTTAGACTCTCAACCAGAGGACCAGACTATCCTTTTCTATAATTACCTTGAAACTAACGGCACATTGATCACGAGATGCAAAGTGTTTCCCTGCACAAACTCCCGTCACCTGCCCTGTCTCACTTCCTAATAGGAGATCCAGTATTGCACTCTCTCTACTTGGGATTTCTATGTACTGATTAAGGAAACTTTCCTTAAAGTCTGACAAGTTCTTTCCCATCCAGCCTTTTTACTGTTTGGGAGACCTAGTCAATATGTGGAAAGTTAAAATCACCTAATATTATAACCTTATGTTTCTCACAGCAGTCTGTGAACACTCTACAAATCTGCTACCTAAATCGAGCATACTGTTGGATTGTCTATAATATAGCCTCATTAACATGGTCATATCCTTGTTATTGCTCAGTTCCACCTATGTAGCCTCAATAGTTGAGTTCCCCAGTCTGAGCACTGCTGTGACATTTTCCCTGACTAGTAACTCTATCCCTCCTGCTCTATCATGCTGAACCCAAGGGAACTCTGGAACACCGAGCTGTCAGTCCCATTCCTTCTGCAACTAAGTCTCACTAATGGCTACAATTTCATAATTCCGCCTGTTGAGCTCATCTGCCTTTCCTACGATACTCCTTGCATTGAAATATGCACAGCTTAGAACATTAGTCCCAGCATGCTCAACTTTTTGAATCCTTACATTGTATGTAGGCTTAACGGCATCTTCCTCCACAACCACTCTGCCATCTGTCCTGGCCCTCTGCTTCCTATCCTCTTACAACTCAAGTTTCAAACTCCTGAGCTGCACGAGCAAACCTTCCCTCAAGGATATTAAATCCCCTCCAGTTCAGCTGCAAACTGCCTATTCGGTACAAGTCCTACATTCCCCGGAAGAGAGCCCAATGATCCAAAATTCTGACTTCCTCCGTCCTCAACCAACACCTTAGCCACATAATAAACTGTATGATCTTCCTATTTCTGGCCTCACTATCACGCGGCATTGGTAGCAATCCTGAGATCACAAACCTGGAGGTCCTGTCCTCTAACTTAGCACCTAACTCCCTGAACTCGATTTGCAGGAGCTCTTCACCTTCCTCTCGATGTCATTGGTATCAACATGGATCATGACTTCCAGTTGCTCACCCTCCCGCTTAAGAATGTTGTAGATTCGATAGGAGATATCCCTGAGCCTGGCACCCGAGAGACAAAATACCATCCAGAAATCTCATTCTTGTTCACAGAGCCTATAGTCTGATTCCCTAACTATTGAATCTCCTATCACTACATCTCAACTCTTCTCCCCTCTCCCTCCTGAGCCACAGAGCCAGACTCAGTGCCAGAGACTATCTAAGACCAACCTTCTGAGAAATTTGCACAGGTTCAGTACATCATCCAAAAGGCGGACAAGCCTCTACAGATGCACAGTGGAGAGTATACTAACTGGTGGACAAACACCAATGCTCATGAAGGGAAAAGGCTACAGAAAGTAGTGGATATAGCCCAGTTCCTCACAGGAAAAGCTCTCCCCACCATTGAGTACATCTACAAGGAGCACAGCCACAGTCAAAGTCCCTACCATCCAGGCCATGCTCTCTTTCTATGCTGACACTGGGAAGGAGGTACAGGAGCCTTAGGTCCCACACCACTGGGCTCTGGAACAGATATTACCCCTCAACCATTAGGCACCTGAATCAGTATGGAAAGCTTCACTCATCTCAACACTGAACTAAACAACCTATGGGCTCACATTCAAAAACTCAACAATTTCATGTTCTCAATGTTAGTTATTGATTTTGTGTGTGCACAGTTTGTCTTTTACACTTTGGTTGCTTGTCAGTCTTTGTTCGTGTGCAGTTTTTCATCGATCAAATTGTGTTTCTGTGTATCTATTGTGGATGCCTGTGAGAAAATGAATCTTATGGTAGAAGATGGTGACATACAAGAGCTTTGCACTTTGAACTTTAAAATCAGTGAAAGAGGCAAGATGAGGCATCAGAAGGTTGGTGTGCTGGCAAAGATGGAACATCAAAAAGAGGCAAATGCCCTGAGATAACAAGAAAAGCAAGTGATAACATAACCCCAGAATTTTCAAGATGGAGAATCTTAAGTAGAAATGTCTTACTACCTACCTTGTGAACCCGATTCCAGACAAGTCTTCAAAATGAGAAGATGACATTTCTGTTGGTGTCCATTGGAAATGAACCAGGATTTGTCTTGGAGAACCGGGTTTTTGTCTTGGGTCTCTGACCAGCTGGCATTTGGGGTTGATTAGAAAGAGCAAATTGAAGGAAGGCAGGAGCAAGTGCAGCGGCCACAGTCAGAGTGGACAGTCAGAGCGGTGAGGTTTTAGTTCCTTGACGCTTCAGTCAGAGAAGGCAAATAAGAAAAGCTGTACGTAAAGCTTTCCCTTCATTATATCTGCTCAGTTGTGGGGAGGCAGGGAAACCTCCAGTATCCCTGACAACTACAACTACGAGAAGTACATCCAGCTGCAGCTTCTGAAAAACCGTATTAAGGAGTTGGAGCTGAAACTGGATGAACTCTGGATCATTTGGGAGGCTGAAGAGGTGACAGATAGGACATATAGAGGGGTAGTTACATCCAAGGTGCAGGACACAGGAAAATGGCTGACAGTCAGGAAGGGGAAAGGGGTGAAGGAACCAGTGCATAATACCCCTGTGGCCATCACCCTCAACTGCAGGTATATCACTTTGGATAATGTCAGGGGCAGATGACCCAACAGAGAAAAATCACAGTGGTTGGGTCTCTGGTATTGAGCCTGCCTCTGTGACTCAGGAGAGAAGAGGAGAAGAACTGTGTTGTGGTGATAAGGGATTTATAGATTAGTGGAAAAGAAAGGAGGTTCTGCGGGCAAGAATGAGATTCATGGATGGTATGTTTCCACCCAGATGCCAGAGTCTGGAATATCTTGGAGCAAGTTCTCAGCATTCATAAGTGGGAGGTCATGGCCAATGTAGGTACCAATGACATAGGTAGGACGAGTGACAAGGGTTTGCATAGAGAGTCAGAGAGTTAGGCTAAGTTAAAGGACAGGACCTCTAGGGTTGTGATTGCCAGATTGCTACCCATGCCATGTGCTAGTGAAGCCAGAGCTAGGAGGATTATACAGTAACATGGCTAAGGAGATGGTGTAGGAGGGAGGTGTAAGATTTTGGGATCATTGGGTTCTCTTCCAGGGAAGGTGGGAGCTGTACAGACAAGACAGTTTGCACCTGAACTGAAGGGGGACTAATATTCTAGCGGGAAGGTTTGTTAATGCTGCACAGTGGGGTTTAGACTAGAGTTGCCAGGGAATGGGAAGCTGAGTGCCAGGACTGTTCGTGGAGACATTGCGGAGACAGATATTGGTAAGACCTCAGAGAAAGTCAGGAATCAAAAAGTTGCATGTCGCAACTAGTGTCCTGAACTGGGTCTATTTCAATGAAAGACGTACTGTAGGACAGGCGGATGAGCTCAGGGCATGGATCAACACCTGGAATTATGATATTGTAGCTATTCATGAGACTTGGGGCAGGACCCAGTATTCCAGGGTTCCGTTGTTTTAGACATGACACGAGAGAAGGATTAAAGCTGGAGGGGTGGCATTACTAGTCTAGGAAAATATCACAGCAGTGCTCTGTCAGGACAGACTGGAGAACTTGACAAATGTGCTTTATAGGTGGAACTGAGAAATAAGAAAGATAGGACTATGTTAGTGGGGCTGTATTACAGACCACCAAACAGCCCTATGGATTTAGAGGAGCAAATTTTAACTTTTCTCCTCTAGCAGGAGATTTTAACTTTCCACATATTTGCTGGGAATCCCACACTGTAAAAGGACTAGATGGAATAGTGTCTGGCAAATGTGTTCAGGAAAGTTTCCTTCATCAGTACATAGAAGTCCCAACGAGAGAGTGTGCAATACTAGACCTGCCATTAGGAAATGAGGCAGGACAGGTGACAGAAGTTTGTGTAGGGAAACAATTTGCATCCAGTGACCACAATGCCATTAGTATCAAAGTAACCGTGCAAAGAGATATGTCTGGTCCACAGATTCTAAATCGGAGAAAGGCCAATTTTGCCTTTCTGGTATCAGAAGTGACCCAGCAAGTGTGAATTGGGACAGGCTGTTTTCTGGCAAAGGTGTTCTTGGAAAGTGTGAGGCCTTGAAAAATGAAAATTTGAGCCTGTCAGAATAAAAGGTAAAGATAACAGGCACAGGGGACCATGGTTGAGATACTGAGGCCTTGGTTAAGAGAAGAAATGAGGTCCATAGCAAGTATAGGCAGGCAGGAACAAATGAAGTGCTTATGGAGTATAAGAAATGCAAGAGAACATTAAAGACAGAAATTAGGAGGGCAATAAGTTGTTCTAGCAGCCAAGCTGAAGGAGAATCCTAAGGGATTCTACAGATATGTTAAGAGCAAAAGGATTGCAAGGGACAAAATTGGTCCTCTGGAAAAGCAGAATGGTAATCTATGTGTTGATCCAAGACAGATGGGTAGATTTTAAATGAATTATTTGCATCTGTATGTAATGCCCTGGTTCTCATCTTTACTGCTATGCTGTAGGCATTTCATTTAGAGACTCTGTAAGAGCCGTCCGTTCTGCTTTCAGCCTGTTTGGGTTATTGTTGAAGATAAGGGATGATGTGGAATGTGTGCCATCAAATTAGCTGGAGGTTTTCTTGGTGAAGGACAATAAGCTTGGTCTTGGAGTTTCATTCGAGAGGAGATGAAGAGAGAAGACGCTGGGGAGAACCGGTCGTAGCGTATGATCCAGTGGGAGACCTGTTTGTTCGAGATGGATTGCGAGCGACGTTCAGAAGGTGGCGTGTGTTTTCACGTTGACCAAGGGCCCAGCACGTGAGAGACAGAGAAGTTCAAGATGAGATCCAACTTGTGCACATCTGGCTGTTTAAATACAATGGGTGCTTTTCTTTTCGTTATTCCTTACTAACCCTTTAGTTAAGATTCATAAATATAATTCCTTTAATCGTATGCAGTGTATTCTCTGTTATTTTGTGGCACTAATTTGTAACGGGATGGCAAATTACACAGCATCCACACAAGCCGGGGTTTGGGGTGGGACGAGCGGCCTCAATCCCACGAGTTTGCCGGGACTTCCCTAGACTTACGCAGTCAAGGAAACCAAGGTGCTTCAGGTATTTACTCAGGCTGTAGACACAGAGTTAATAGAAGTGAGGCAAAGCGCCACCAACTCCATGGACCCTGTACAGATTACAGAGGAGGAGGTGTTTGCTACCATGAGGCAAATGGGGCCTGACAAGGTATTCCGTCTGACACTATTCTGCAAGTGCAGAAATTGCCGGGGTCTTAGCAGAGATATTTAAATCATCCTTTGCAACAAGAGAGGGACCAGAGGATTGGAGGATAGCCACTGTTAAAAAAGACTCTAAACCTAAACCAGAAATTACAGGCCAGTGAGTCTGACACCAGTTGTGGGAAAGTTATTGGAAGTATTCTGAGGAATTGGATGTATTTGGATAGACATGGATTGATTAAGGATAGTTAGCATGGCTTCGTGCGTGGTAGGTCATGTCTAACCAATCTTATAGAGTTTTTCGAGGAAGTTACCAGGAAAGTGGATGAAGGCAAGGCAGTGTATCTTGTCTACGTGGACTTTAGTAAGGCCATTTGGCAAGATCCCACATGGGAGGCTGGACAAGAAGGTTCAGTTGCTTGGCATTCAGGATGAGGTAATAAATCGGATTAGACATCGGTTTGTGAGAGAAGACAAAGAGTGATAGTAGATGGTTGCCTCTCTGACTGGAGGCCTATGACTAACTGAGTGTTGTTGGGAGCAGTGCTGAATCCTTTGTCTTTTGTCATCTATATCAATGATCTGGATGATAAAATGTTTAACTGGGTTAGCAAATTTGTGGATGACACCAAGATTGGGGGTGTGCTAGACAGTGAGGAAGGCTATGACGGCTTGCTGGGATCTGCATCCTCTGGAAAAATGGGGCTGAAAATGGCAGGTGGAATTGAATTCTGACAAATATGAGGTTCTACACTTTGGTAAGACCAATAGGTCTTACACAGTGAGCAATAAGGCATCGAGGGGTATGGTAGAACAAAGGGATCTGGGTTAGGTCTATAATTCATCGATAGTGGTGTCATAGGGTTGTAAAGAAATCTTTGGGCACATTGGCCTTCATAAATATTGAGTACAGGAGACGGGATGCTACATTGAAGTTGTGTCAGATGTTGGTGAGGCCTAATTTGGAGATTGGTGTGCATATTTGATTACCTTCCTACAGGGAAGATGTGAACAAGGCTGAAAGAGTACAGAGAAAATTTACAAGGACGTTGCTGGCTCTGAAGGACTTGAGTTATTAGGAGTGAATAGGTTAAAACTGTTTTTTTAGAATGTAGAAGATCGAGAGCAGATTTGATAGAGGTATACAAAATTATGAGGGGTATAGATAGAATTATTGAAAATAGGCTTTTTCCACTGAGATTGGGTGGGACTACAACCAATGATCATGGGATAACGGTGAAAGGTGAGATGTTTACAGGGAGCATGAGGGGATTCTTCTTCACTCAGAGGGTCGGAAGAGTGTTGAATGTGCTGCCAGCACAAGTGATGCATGTGAGCTCGATTTCAACGTTTAAGAGAAGTTTGGATACGTAAGTGGTTAGTGGGGATATGGAGGGCTATGGTCCCAGTGCAGGTCAATGGGAGTAGGCTGTTTAAATGTTTCCAGCATGGACTAGATGGGCCGAAGGGTCTGTTTCGGGGCTGTACTTCTCTATGATTCTATGACTAAGAAAATCTGGTCGCGTAACGTGATTTCACAAGAACGCTACAGAGAGAAGTGGATAGCAAAATGGCAAGGAAGATCAAAAGAAACATGGTGAAGTTGGACTGGGACTGATATAATCATCTGAGATAGGACAGAGACTTCAAACGGGACTTGAAATATACTGTGCCTTATTATTGGTACTTCTGAGATATGAAGTCTCTTTTACCACTCCTTTGTGTATGAAAAAGATTTGTGTGGGATGTTACTCCACTTGGACACTTGAAAAGGCAAGTTTACCAAGACGGCAGTGCCCATGAAACGTGTGGTGCTCAAAGAGTTCTCCCTAACTCCTTGATTACATTATCAATTGCTTCCCTCTCGATCCTAAAGAGTTGCCTCCATCAAAGCCTGCTTCTTTGTCAGTACAATATTCTTCCAATGCCTCTCCTAATCTTCTGTTTATTTATTTAATGATAAAGGCAGAGAAGGCCCTTCTGGCCCTCCAAGTCACACTGTCCCAGCGAGCACTGACAAAGCTGATTAGCTCTAAGCTAATCACAGGACAATTCGCAATGGCCAATTAACTGGTGCAGCTTTGGAATGTGGGAGGAAACTGGAGCATCCAGGGAAAGTCCACAGAAAAGATGTATAGATGCATTACAGTGGATGCCGGAACTGAAATGCAAACTCTAGAATGTTCCAAGCTGTAATAGTGTCTTACCAACCACTACGCTGCCACAGCACCTCTTTATCTTGCCTCCCCACTGCTTTGAACATGTACTTCTTTTCTATCTATGTTGTTTTAAATGATCTACCATTGCCTCCATTCTCCGAGGATCGTCACCATGTCGGGGTGCAGAGGCTTGTGAGTTCCTGACATCACGAGATAGATGCCGTCTGGAACTTAGCTCCTGGTCAGGTCACACATGGCAGGAGTTCAAGGGGCAGGTTTCAGACAAAGAGTGATCCAACTAAGACTTCAGTGGTGGAGCTGGTGGAAGATGATGCTATATCATAAGGGCGGAGCAAGGCGGCAGCCGTGAAGGGTTCCCGGTTGTCTTGCATTCCATGCCAATGGACCCTGACCTCGACCAGTCAAGGACCATGTAGAGGGTACCTGTGCATCAGCCTCACCACATTAAACAAAGTCAAGACAGGCATTCTCCATCAAGGGAATCCATATTAACACCCCAGATTCAGTCACCCACCAATGTATAACCTCTTGAATGGAAAAGCCTACAAAAAATGGTCAATACAGCCTAGTTCATTACAGGTAAAACTCTCCCCACCATTGAGCAAATCTACAAGAACTGCTATCACAGGAAAGCAGTATCCATCATCAAGGACCCTCATCATTCAGGCTATGCTGTCTTTTTCCTGGAGCCATTGGGAAGAATTTACAGGAGCCTCAGAACTCACACCACCAGGTTCCGGAATAATTATTACCCCTCAACCTGAACCAGCATGGATAACTTCATTCACCCCAGCACTGAACTGATTCGATAACCTACAGACTCACTTTCAAGACTTCTCCAACTTATGCTCTCAATATTATTTATTCATGTATTTATTTATTTCTTGTTTTGTATTTGTACAATTTGTTGTCTTTTGCACATCAGGTGTTTGTCCATCTCTGTGTGCAGTTTTTCTTTGTTTCTGTTGTGTTTTTTTGGATTTACTATGAATGCCAGCAAAAAATGAATCTCAGGGTAGTACATGGTGACATATATGTTCTTCAATAATAAATTTACTTTGAACTTTAGGAGAACATCATATTCCACTCGAGTGGTCACACTAATGTTACCATTGCTCCCTCTGAAAACAGTTCCAAGATGATTAATTTTACCTCTAAATTTTTGCTTTTTCTCCTTTCACATCCTCCCCAATCTTCTTCCCTACTGATGCAAGTGAAGGAATGCAGGAAATATTCTGCTACTCAGTTGACATGTTTGATTTTTCCACAAAGACAGCGATGCTTCAAGGCAACACATCTGAAGGGAAATGCCAGGATGAATTGTGTACATTGGTCTGGCCATCCAATGCGTGGACCGATCCATCAAAAATAACTACATTCTCTCTTGATCATTCAGCACTTTTGGGCCAGGTCAGTCAGATTTTTCCTGCGCTATTGATTAGACTTCGGTTGGATTGCAGATGGTAATATAATATGCCTTGACTCTGCTTGTGTATATGCCATTTATCTTTCTGTATGATTGCTGACTCAAAGCATTTCACAAAGAGTCGTGAGGGCCTTTATCAAATACCATTTACTGACATTTGCTCGCTGTGTAATGAAGGAATCTATTTTTGTATTTAATCCACAGTTCAGATGAAGCTGGCATTAGAAGGCAGACTATTTTCTATTGAGCAGTGGAGTAATAATTTATTTGGTCTGGTATGGAGGGGCCACTGCATGGGAAAAGCAAAAGTTCTAGAAAGTTGTAAACTCAGCCAGTGCCATCATGGGCTCTAGCCTGCCCAGCACCGAGTACTCCTTCAAAAACTCATGCTTCAGAAAGACACAGTCACCCAAGACATGCCCTCCTCTCATTGCTACCCTCAAGAAGAAGGTACAGGAGGCTGAAGACCCCCACTCAATGTTTCAGGAACAGCATCTTCCTCTCTGCCATCGGATTTCTGAACAATGAACCCATGAGCACTAACTCAGTATATTTTTCCTCTTTTTTGCACTACTTATCTAATTTATTTTTATATGTATACTTAATGTAATTTATAGTTTTATTATTATGTATTGCAATGTACTGCTGCCACAAAGCAACAAATTTCATGACATATGCCAGGGGTATTAAACTTGATTCTGATTCTGAATCTAATTCATTAACCGTAATGCAGTTGGCTGAACTTCAAAGGACTGCAGTCCATGGTTGATGAGTAATTTCACACAATGGCCACTTTATCATGTACAGCAGTGGAAATCAGTATGGCCTTCTGCTGCTGTGGCCCATCCGCTTCCAGGTTCATCGTCCTGTGCATTCAGAGATGTTCTTCTGCGCACCACTGTTGTAACGTGTGGATATCTGAGTTACTGCTACCTTCCTGTCAGCTTGAACCAGTCTGGCCATTCTCCTCTGACCTCTCTCATTCACAAGGCGTTTTCGCCCACAGAATTGCCTCTTATTGGAGTTTATTCTTCATTTCTTGCACTATTCTCTGCAAATTCTAGACACTGTTGTGCATGAAAATCCAAGGAGATCAGCAGTTTCTGAGATACTCAAACCACCCCATCTAGCGCCAACAGTCAAAGTCAATTAAATCACATGTCTTCCCCATTCTGATGTTTGATCTGAACAATTGAACCTCATTAGACTATAAGACATAGGGTACAGAATTAGGCCATTCAACCCATTGAGTCTGCTCCACCATTTCATCATGGTTCATCCATTTGCCTCTCGAGTCCATTCTCTTGCCTGCTCGCCGTAACTTTTCACACCCTGGCTAATCAAAAAACTATCAACTCTGCCTTAAATACTCTCAATGATCTGGTCTCTCCAGCTGCTTGTGGCAATGAATTTCACAGATTCACTACCATCTGGCCAAAGAAATTTCTCTTCATCTCCATTCTAAATGGATATCTGTACATTCTGAGACTGTATCCTTTGGTCCTCGACTCCCCAACTATACGAGACATCTTCTCCATGTCCCCTTTATCTACTTTCAATAGGTTTCAATGAGATTCTCCCACATTGTTCTGAATTCCAGCAAGTAAATTAAACCAAATCAAATCAAATTTAATTATCATTCAAGCCTTATATGGATGCAGTCAAATGAAACAACTCTTCTCTTGGACACAGGTGCATAAACACACACACACACACACACACACACACACACACACACACACCGTTACACAAGAAAACACCTGTATAGTCCAAATCCCTGAGCAACCATGCAAATTGATGCTACAGCTCCCAGCAATCCAACTGTCATTCAACTGATCGATCCCAGTACTGATGGGAGAGGCCAGCTTTCAAATGAACACAGATGCCACGCTACACTGCCTCCCAAATGGGAAACAAGCCAGTGGCTTGAGGTCTAGTCCTGACTGCAACCGAGGCCATACTGCTGCCTCGTCACCTGTCTCACCACCAAGCTAGGAAAACAAGCCTGCGGCATTTTACATTATCCCAGAGACCCAGAACCATCAAAGGCTCTTCATACAATAAGCTAACATGAGGAAATCTGCAGATGCTGGAAATTCAAACAACAACACACAAAATGCAGGTGGAAGCATTAAGGAGAAGCGCTGTCGACGCTTCAGGCTGAGACTAATGAAGGACTAACAAAGGGTCTCGGCCCGAAACGTCGACAGTGCTTCTCCCTATAGATGCTGCCTGGCCTGCTGTGTTCCACCAGCTTTTTGTGAGTGTTGTCATACAATAAGCTTTTCATTTCCTGGAATCATTCTCGTGAAGCTCCCCTGAACCCTCTCCAATGTCAGTACATAGTTTCTTAAATAAGGAGCCCAAAACTCTTCACAATACTCCATGTGAAGCCTCACCAGCGTCTTATAAAGAACTGCATTACATCCTTGCTTTTACACTCTAGTCCTCTCAAAATGAATGCTAACATTGAATTTACCTTCCTTGCTACTGACTTAACCTGCAAGTTCATCTTTTGGAAATCCCGCAAAAGGATTCCCAAGTTCCATGTCTGCATGTTTTTTATGTACTCAACTTAAGATCATGAGGCCATAAGATATGGGAGCATAATTCGGCCATTTGGCCCATCCAGTCTGCTCCACCATTTCATCATGGCTGATCCAATTTTTCTCTAAGCCCCAATCTCCTTCCTTCTCCTTGTATCCCTTCATGACTTGACCAATCAAGAATCTATCAACCTCTGCCTTAAATATTCCTAAAGACTTGGCTTCCATATCTGCCTGTAGCAAAGAATTCCACAGATTCACCACTCCCTGGCTAAAGAAGTTCCTCCTCATCTCCATTCTAAAAGGACACCCCTCTATTCTGAGGCTGTGTTCCCTGGTCTTAGAGTCTCACACCACAGGAAACATTCTCCACATCCACTACATCAAGGCCTTTCATCTTCAATAGATTTCAATGAGGTCACCCATCATTCTTCTGAATTCTAGTGAATACAGGCCCAGAACCATCAAACATTCTTCATATGACTTGTCTTTCAATCCTGGAATCATTTTCATGAATCTCCTTTGAAACCTCTGGAATTTCAGCACATTCATTCTAAGATAAGGGGCACCAAACTGCTCACAGTACTCCAAGTGAGACCTCACCAATGCTTTATGAACTCTCAACATTGTGTTCTTGCTTTTATATTTTAGTCCTCTTGAAATGAATGCTAACATCGCATTTGCCGTCCTCACCACAGGCTCAACCTGAAAATTAACCCTCAGGGAATCCTACGCAAGGTATCCCAAATCCCTTTGTACCTCAGATTTTTGTACTTTCTCTCCATTTAAAAAATAATCAACACTTTCATTTCTTCTGCCAAAGTGCAGGACCTTACACTTCCCGACACTGTATTCCATCTGCTATTTCTTTGCCCATTTGTCTAATCTGTCTAACTCCTTCTGTAGCTTCTCCACTTCCTCAAAACTACCAGCCCCTCTAGCTATCTTCATATCATTTGAAAACTTTGCAACAAAACCATCAATTCCATCATCCAAATCATTGACATATAACGTAAAAAGAATTGGTCCCAATACAGACCCTTGTGGAACACCACTAGTCACCAGCAGCCAGTCAGAAAAGTCTCCCTTCATTCCCACTCTTTGCCTCCTGCCAATGAGCCACTGCTTTTTCATTTTAGAATCTTTCCTGTAATACCATGGGCTTGTAGCTTGTTAAGCAGCCTCATGTGTGGCACCTTGTCAAAGACCTTCTGAAAATCTATGTTCACAACATCAATCAATTGTCTATCCTGCTTGTTATTTCTTCAAAGAATTCCAACAGATTCATCAGGCAAAAGTTTTCCTTGAGGAAACCATGCTGACTATGGCTTATTTTATCATGTGGCTTCAAGTACCCTGAAACCTCATCCTTAATAATCGACTCCAACAGCTTTACAAACATCGACGTCAGGCTAATTAACCTATAGTTTCCTCTCTTCTGCCTCTTTCCCTTCTTGAATAGTAGAGTGGTGTTTGCAATTTCCCATTCTTTCAGAACCATTCCAGAAGATAGTGATTCTTGAAAGATCATAACTAATGTCTCTGCAATCTCTTCAGCCACCTCTTTCACACCATCTGGTCCACGTGACTTATCTACCTTCAGACCTTTCAGCTTCCCAAGAACCTTCTCTCTAATTATGGTAACCACACACTTCATGCTCCAGACAGCTGGAACTTCCACCATTCAGCTATTGCCTTCCACAGTGAAGACTGGTGCAAAAGTTGCTGCCACATGATTGGTTGTTTAGATATTTTTATTTACAAGCAGGTACCTAGTTGTGCCTATTGAAGTAGTTAGTTTTAATGTACTATAATGCCCTAAGAGACTTCACTTTGGTGATAATCAGACTAAATTGGGCACCAGAGCATTGAAGGAGTTGCTTGCATGAGTCTGAAGAAGAATTTGATTGGAGAGGAGTGTTGTGAAGGTTTTCCAAGTTGATACCAAACATTAGGGCTATGCCAAGTAAGCCTGAGTATCGATGAGTTGTGGCATCTATGAAACCTTGACAGCGTGGATCTGGAATCGACTTGCCCACAGGAGGCAGAGGCCGGTGGAAGATGGAGCATATTCTGCCTGGAATTTGGTGACGAATGGTGCTCCACGGAGATGTGTTCTGAGACCCGGCTCTTTATGATTTTCTTAAATGACCTAGAAGAGGAAATGGTAGGGTAAACTAACAAGTTTGCAGATGACACAAATGTTGGTGGCGTTGTGGGTAGTGTAAAGTGTTGGCATAGGTATAATAGGACATTGATAGGATGCAGACCTGGGCTGAGAAGTGACAGATGGAGTTCAGCGCAGTGAAATGTGAAGTGATTCACTTTGGAAGGTTGATTGAATTTGAAGGCAGAAGTCTCAGCCGTGTGGAGCAACTGAAGGATCTTGGGGGCCTCATCCATAGATCCCTCAAAGTTGTCACGCAAGTTGATAGGGTGGAAAAGAAGAAGGATGGTGTGTTAGCTTTCATTACTGTGGGAATTGAGTTCAAAAGCTGGGAGGTAACGCTGCAGCTCTATAAACCTCTGGGTAGACCATATGGAGTGTTGTGTTCAGTTATGGTCACCTCATTATAGGAACCGTGTGGAATCTTTAGAGACTGTATAGAGGAGATTTAACAGGATGCTTCCTGGATTGGAGAGCATGGGTTGAGTGAACTAGGACTTTTTTGTTTGGATTGAAGGAGGATGAAAGGTGACCTGATAGAGATGTACAAGTGGGCAACCAGATATTTTGTTTCCCATAGTGGAAATGGCTAATATCAGAGGACATACTGTTTGTGATTGAAGGAAAGTACAGGCGGGGGGGGAGATGTTGGAGGTAAATGCTTGACACTCTGAATAGTGGGTGCCTGGAATGCACTGCTGGGGGGTGGGGTGGTAGAGATAGATATGTTAAGAAAATTTGAGAGACTCTTAGATAGGCACATGGATGGTAGGGAAATGGAGGGTTATGTAGGAGGGAAGGGTTAGATTGATTTTAGAATAAGTTAAGATGTTAGCACAACATTGTAGACTGAAGGTCCTGCACTGTGCTGTGACATTCTATGTATATTTGCTCAATGAGAGCATGGCTGAAACAATTATAACCCTAACTTGCATTCCAATCTCAATGGCACCCTCTCACCCCTTGTTTATCGAGTATCTCCCAACTTCTGGCACGACAATTTTCCCTGTTTCCATGCCGAGTTTGGGGACAAGTGTTTCTAAGTCTCACAACATTTTATCAAATTGTGCGACAGAGAGTCTTTGACGGTTCTGTAGTTCTGGGTTTCTTACGGGATGGAGTTGCTAGCACCATACCCAACTCTCCTTCTTTCAGAGCCAGGCTTGGGAGGCCCACGGCTGAGTTACAGTGATGTACAGTTAGAATGAAAACCAGGCTTGCAACAGGGTGTCGTTACAGATGGCACACTGAAAATTAATTATTAATAATTTATATGAGAAGGTGGAAAGAGAATAAAACCCTACAAAACAAGATATTGCTGCGAAAAGCAGGATCAGAACAGAGGTCACTGTAGTGTAAGAAGTGATCTGTGGTATTTTGTCTCTGAGGTAGGGTTAGAGTTGAGCAGGTTGGTTCACGAACTTAAAGGTTGTGGGAAAACAGCTGTACCTGAATCTGGTGGTATAGGACTTCAGGTTTCTGTGCCACCTAGCAGCTGGTAGCAGTGAGAAGAGGCAATGACTGGATGGTGGGAACCCTAGTTGACCTACAAAGACTTATCGAGCCAGCGCTTCCTGTAGATGTTGTCGATGGTGGGGAAGGTGATGCTCATGATTAACTGGGCTGCATCCACAACTCTCTGCAGCCTCTGGCATTCCTTTGCATTGGAATTTCTGTATCCAGCTATCAATGTAACCTGACAATGTGCATTCAAAAATGGTGGATTGGGTATGGCTGAGTTTGGAGCACAGTAGACAGCCATTATTCTGCCAAACACTAAACCTAATGAATGATCAAATCTAGTGGATGGGATAGGGCTGAGTTCATAATTGAGTAGGCAGCCAATATTCTGCCAAATCACTAAACCTAGTGATCAAAAAAAAGGCAAGAAATATTTCCTTTGATATTGCGTTTGCCACCAACGTGACATCCCAAAACAAATGACAACCAATGGAGTTCTTCTGAATGCTGGTCATTGGCTAAAGCACTTACAACAAGCCTTCATGAATAACAATGATCTGATCAGATGTTGATCATATTGCATCTTCAAAACAAGTTGTACAAATCCACCTGAGAAGATAGATAGAAGACAGTTTAATTTTGATGAAATAATCTCTCAGGAAGTACCTATTTCGGATTTCATTGATGTATCCATGGAGTTTATTTGATCCCAAAAACCCATCAACTTCAGACTCACAGACACTAGTAGAGCAGTGATATGGTAGCATAGCCAACACTTTGCCTGTAAGGGGTTTGCCTGTTCTCCCTGTGGCCACGCGGGCTTCCTCTTGGTTTCCTGGTCCACATTACAGAGACCTGTGGGTTAGGGTTAGTGAGGTGTGAGCATGCTCTGTTGGCACCAGAAACATGGTGACACTTGCAGGCAGTCCTCACCTAAGTCCTCATTGATTTGATTTGATGCAAACAATGCACTTAATTGTATTTTTCGATGTGCAAGTGACAAATAAAGCTAATCTCTATCTTTTGCAACAATTGACCCACTGCCAATAATATGATCACTTTTAAATGATTTTCTGAAATGCAATTAAAATTTTCCATTTGCTGTCTAATTATAACTAAGATGAGCAAACATGATTCAAATGTGTTCGGATTTTTTTCAACTGTCAGATGTTATGGTTCTCATCCCCGATCAATCCTTTTAACAGACTCTAATTGCTTAGAATCCTTTGCATCCCGAGCTTTCATCACAATATAGATCTCCACTCAACTCTATTCTTTTAATTGCTTGCAGACGTGGAGAAGATTTTTTTTTTACATTGCTGGGGGACTTCAAAACAAAGGTGCAAGAGATAATATAATCATTAGTAAAAATCTAACAGAGTTTGGAAGAAGCAGTTGTACCCCAGAGGATGTTGGAGATATAGAACTTGCTGCCAGATTGAATCAACATTTAAAGCCAGGCAAAATAAATTCATCACAACAAGAGCATAAATCAGACCACAGACGATCAGACATAGGAGTAGGGTTAGACTATTCGGTCTGTCAAGTCCGTTCCATCATTCAATCATGACTGATTTATTATCTCTCTGAACCCCATTCTCCTGCCTTCTCCCCATAACCTTTGATGCCTTAACTAATCAGAAACCTACCAACCTCCACTGTAAGTCCCCAGTGGCCATGAATTCCTCAGATTCACCGCCCTCTGGCTAAAGAAATTCCTCCTCATCGTGTTCTAAACAGATGTCTTTTTCTGTGCCACAAAAAGATTTGTCATGGATCATTGGGGATTTAATGGGGTGCACTATACTGGAGTTGCTATGTAATTTAATGCCACATAATATAAGACAAACTCATGTCCAATCTAATGTCAATTAATTATTCCCTTGATGACCAGACCACGGTCCATTATGACAATTCTAATGCACAGCGAAATAAGAAGCTGCAAATGCTGGAGGAACTCAGTAGGTCAGACAACATCCATGAAGGGGAATAAACAGCCAACATTTTGGGCTGAGGTCCTTCATCGGGACGAGAAAGGAAAGGGGAAGAAGCCAGTATAAGAAGGAGGGGAAGAATACAAGCTGGCAGCTGGGTAGGTAGTGGGGAGGAGGGGATGAAGTGAAAAGCTGGGAAGAGGAAAAGGGCTGAAGAAGAGGAAGGATTTGCAGAACTTCTTGTACTTATGAGAAGCTGTGGAGTGTAGCGAACTCTCCCGATACATCATGGGCACATTCCTCCCCACCATCGGTGGTATCCACTGCCTGAAGGAGGTAGCATCCAGCATCAAAGATCCCCACCATTCAGCGATTTTATCTTCTCACAGGAGGTACAGGAGCCTGAAGTTCAAAACCACCAGGTTCAAAAGCAGCTACTTCCCTTCAACCATCTGCTTCTTGAATCAACTGGGAAAACCCTAATCATGAGAGTTTAACAACTCTTGGACAGTGGAATTTGACTTTTTCTCTTCTAGTTGTATTCCTTTTTGTAAAAATTATGCATAATTTATGATTTTTTATGAATGCTGCTTACCTGACATGATGTGACTGTGCTGCTGTTGTAAGTTTTCGATACACCCTCGCCCACATGTACTTGTGCAGATGACAATAACTCAATGTTCACTTTAAGTTTAAATAAGAACAAAGGGTGATGATGCTTATAGATTATTATTTTCAGAAGTGAGCATGAATCGTGGACCATTGTTTTATTTTATGTAATTTCTATTGCTGTGTTAGTTATGTATTTATTGACTTACAGGAGCTTAGGAGGGTTAATGGCGCCTTTGCTTGCATCTTTGAAAACAGCTCTATTTCCATCTTTAATATCTCTGTTTTTCCCTTTCAGGGTGCTTTTGAAGACCCTGACCTGGAGTCACACGCTGACTACGGTTCTTCGCGGGAATGGGACCCGCTCTTGGGTTTTCACAACTGGCCGTTGTTCGGCACGCCAAGGGCTCGGCCTAAGAGCTCCGCTTGCCTTCAGGGGACCGAGCTTTCATGGCTCTGAAGATGGGGGGGGGGGGTGGGGGAGAGGGATCAGAGGTCGGTGTCTGAGCCGAAGACCGGTGTGTCGTAGGAGATAGAAGATCTAAGGCTGTGTGCCCAGAGATCCGAAATCTTTGGGCATTGAGCTCGGAAAGAGCGACGCAACGGACTTTTAATATCATAAACCAGTGAGTTGTTTGTAATGTCTCCCCTCTTGCTGTGAAACAGGGACACCTCTTTTTCCCTTATTAGGGACAGAGGGAGCCTGTGGTATGTTGAATGCCAGGTGATCAATGTAGTCTTTGGAGTAGTGCAAGTCTGTGTGCTCACACTTGAGTGCTCGGTGGCGGGTGCTCATGTTCTTTCTTACCAGTGGGGGAAGGAGGATTGTTACTTGCTGCCACTTATGTTTGGGAGGGAGGGGAACGACATTTAACTGTCGTTCATTCTTTGGGGACACGCCTCTGTTTTCGTGGATGGTTGTGAAGAAAAAGCATTTCAGGATGTATATTGTATCCATTTCCCAGACATTAAATGTACCTTTGAAACCTTTGAAATAGGCCCTTCCGGCTTTTCGAGGTGCTGCCTAGCAACCCCTGATTTGACTCTTGCCCAATCACAGGACAGTTTACAATAACCTAATAACCGATATGTCTTTGGACTGTGGGAGGAAACCAGTGTATTCCACGGGGAGGACATACAGACTCCTTACAGATGACGTCAGAATTGAACTTCAAACTTCGTTGTGGTTAGCGCGGTGCTAGTACATCCCTGAGATGTAATGACACCATGCTTGCAGCTACACTACAGTGATGTCCCAATTGTTACATGTACCGAGATACACGCCATCTTGGCAGATCATGCTGCACGTAGTCACCAAGGTAGTGAAAAGAAAACAATGCGGAATATGCAGTTGCAGTTACGTAGTCACCAAGGTAGTGAAAAGAAAACAATGCGGAATATGCAGTTGCAGTTACGTAGTCACCAAGGTAGCAAAAAGAAAACGATGTGGAATATGCAGTTGCAGTTACGTAGTCACCAAGGTAGCAAAAAGAAAACGATGCGGAATATGCAGTTGCAGTTACGTAGTCACCAAGGTAGCAAAAAGAAAACGATGCGGAATATGCAGTTGCAGTTACGTATTCACCAAGGTAGCAAAAAGAAAACGATGTGGAATATGCAGTTGTAGTTACAAGGAAGGTGCAGTGAGGGAGGAAAGGAAAGTGCTGGGGATGTGACGAGGTAGACGGGGAGATCAGGAGTTTACATGTTCATCTGAGCGGTCTGTGTGCACACGTGCGTATGTTTGGCTTGTTCTAGCCCACAACACCCATGCACCATCAATTTACAAAATGTGTCATTCAGGAACTTGGGCTATGTGTATTTATATGTAGTGTGTGTGTGTGTTTACTGATATCTTATATGTGCTATCTTGTACGTCAGCAGAAAAAGAATCTCACTGCTGTATGTGGTGACTTGTATGTAGATGATAATAAAGTTAACTTTGATTTTTGACTGTATCTGCCTGTGTTGTGTGTGACTGTTGTTTTGCATCTTGGCCCTGGAGAAGCTCTGTTCATGAATACTCCTGTATGCTTGGATGACAATAAAACTTGAACCTGAACTTGAACTTCTTTGGGTGCCTGATAATTCTAGGGTAGAGCCTGGTGCCTCGTGTTCTTAAGTTTTTGTACTTCCTGCCTGCTGAGAGGGAATGTCAGCGACCACCATGACAGGGTCTGTCCTCCTCTCCTGGGTCGAGTCATTGCAGCGACCACCATGACAGGGTCTGTCCTCTTCTCCTGGGTCGAGTCGTTATCAGCGACCACCATGACAGGGTCTGTCCTCCTCTCCTGGGTCGAGTCGTTGCCAGAGACCAGCATGACAGAGTCTGTCCTCCTCTCCTGGGTCGAGTCGTTGCCAGAGACCACCATGACAGAGTCTGTCCTCCTCTCCTGGGTCAAGTCGTTGCCAGCGACCACCATGACAGGGTCTGCCGTTCCTCCTCTCCTGGGTCGAGTCGTTGCCAGAGACCACCATGACAGAGTCTGTCCTCCTCTCCTGGGTCGAGTCGTTGCCAGCGACCACCATGACAGGGTCTGTCCTCCTCTCCTGGGTCGAGTCGTTGTCAGAGACCACCATGACAGGGTCTGTCCTCCTCTCCTGGGTCGAGTCGTTACCAGCGACCACCATGACAGGGTCTGTCCTCCTCTCCTGGGTCGAGTCGTTACCAGCGACCACCATGACAGGGTCTGTCCTCCTCTCCTGGGTCGAGTCGTTGCCAGAGACCACCATGACAGGGTCTGTCCTCCTCTCCTGGGTCGAGTCGTTGCCAGCGACCACCATGACAGGGTCTGTCCTCCTCTCCTGGGTCGAGTCGTTGCCAGAGACCACCATGACAGGGTCTGTCCTCCTCTCCTGGGTCGAGTCGTTGCCAGAGACCACCATGACAGGGTCTGTCCTCCTCTCCTGGGTCGAGTCGTTGCCAGAGACCACCATGACAGGGTCTGTCCTCCTCTCCTGGGTCGAGTCGTTGCCAGCGACCACCATGACAGGGTCTGTCCTCCTCTCCTGGGTCGAGTCGTTGCCAGCGACCACCATGACAGGGTCTGTCCTCCTCTCCTGGGTCGAGTCGTTGCCAGAGATTACCATGACAGGGTCTGTCCTCCTCTCCTGGGTCGAGTCGTTGCCAGAGACCACCATGACAGGGTCTGTCCTCCTCTCCTGGGTCGAGTCGTTGCCAGAGACCACCATGACAGGGTCTGTCCTCCTCTCCTGGGTCGAGTCATTGCCAGAGACCACCATGACAGAGTCTGTCCTCCTCTCCTGGGTCGAGTCGTTGCCAGCGACCACCATGACAGGGTCTGTCCTCCTCTCCTGGGTCGAGTCGTTGCCAGCGACCACCATGACAGGGTCTGTCCTCCTCTCCTGGGTCGAGTCGTTGCCAGAGACCACCATGACAGGGTCTGTCCTCCTCTCCTGGGTCGAGTCGTTGCCAGAGACCACCATGACAGAGTCTGTCCTCCTCTCCTGGGTCGAGTCGTTGCCAGCGACCACCATGACAGAGTCTGTCCTCCTCTCCTGGGTCGAGTCATTGCCAGCAACCACCATGACAGAGTCTGTCCTCCTCTCCTGGGTCGAGTCATTGCCAGCAACCACCATGACAGAGTCTGTCCTCCTCTCCTGGGTCGAGTCGTTGCCAGCGATCACCATGACAGAGTCTGTCCTCCTCTCCTGGGTCGAGTCGTTGCCAGCGATCACCATGACAGAGTCTGTCCTCCTCTCCTGGGTCGAGTCGTTGCCAGCGATCACCATGACAGAGTCTGTCCTCCTCTCCTGGGTCATTCAGCAACTGCTCGCTGTGACAGGAGTGTCTGCCATTCATTCACAATTGGGTCCAGTCCTGCGAGCGACACCACGACAATATTTATTTTCACAACTTTATCATTGTTGGAGATTGCTTGTTTGTTACATGTTGCACCCTGACTAACGTACCACAAGAAAATTCCTAATAGATGTAAGTGTACAGTTATCATCTTCATTATGTACCACGTGGCCAGTACACAGGGAGGAGAGGGGGAGTTGTGCAAGAGGGGCCAGTAGATGACTGGTGGTCCAAGGAGGGGTGGAGAATGATGGACAGATTGAGGAGAGGTAGTGGAACTGCATTGAGGTAACAGTGCTACAGGTTGAAAGTGGGGACAGCTGATCAAGTATGATACTAGAATCTGTCAAATAAGGGGGGAAGAAATGGGGATCATGTGGGGAGAGGTAAATGCAAATAGAACCAGGAGCAAATCATCATGAGAGAGGAGAATGGCAGATGGAACCAGCATCGCGAAAAACAGTCTTGAAAACTCTTCACAGCCTTTACAGATTAAACACAGAGTTCATGTTTACCATGGCTGGAATATCTAGACATTGGAGTCACTTCCAAAGGAGAAAGTCAAAAGTAAGTTTCTTCACTATAAGAATGGCGAATCTTTATAACCCTCCACCCTGAGGAGGCTCAATCACTAGGAATATTTAAACACAGATCTCCTCGATTTAGTAAAGAAAATTAGGGGATAAAGAGTGAGCCGTGCACTGTGTTTAAAGTCCAGCCATAATCCTTTTAAATGATAGAGGAGACTTTGAGGACCATCTGGCCCCTTCCTGTTTCTGAATCTTTTGTTCGAAAGTTCTTATTTGAGTACAGCACCAATCCATTTAGCTCGCCTTGCACCAGCTTTTTCTACTGGAGATATCCACATAATTCCCTGCCTGTGTGCTTAATCCAATTGCCTCGGCTGGAGGAACATCTTACAGCCAATTTACCTGTGAAAATCACAAGTTTCCACATTGGAGCTGTTAGGTTTATCATATCCGCTTGCTGCTAAGTTCAAATATCATTGTGTACCATCGGTTCGGACTCCCATGAAATTCCCAAGGCCTTGACTTCCAGCCTCTCCTTGCTTATGCTTTGTTTTCTGCTGAGAGCTGAGTCTCCTGGCATTCCGGTTGGTGGAGACCAAATGCAAAGCAGACTCCACTCAATTGATTTCATCTACATTTCCTGCTGCCTTGGGAAAGTGCTTAACATAATCAACAATCCTCTATTCTTTGCTGTCAAGGATCAACTTCATTCGCTGTATACATTTACATGAATTTGGAACCTGCTGTGTGGGATGTTGTGGCCAGAATGTGCAGTAACAGTTGTGGGAAATCCCCAGTACATCCTAGTTTGCCTCAAGACAGCAAACACCTCCTTCTCTATAATCTGTATAGGGCCCATGACCTTGCTGCTGTTTTGCCTTACATCTATCGACGCAGTCTGTCTCCCAAGTTAATACAGATGCAAAAAATCCATTTACGATCTCCCTCATCTGTTTTGGCTCCATGCACAGGTTCTCACTCTGATCTTCCAGCAGACCAATCTTCTTCTCCTTGTGACCCGATAACTCTTAATATACTGCATATGTAGAACCCTTTGAGATTCTCCTTCACCTCGTCAGCTAGGGCAACCTCGTGCCTTCTTTTACCCCTCCTGATTTCTTTCTTAAGCATTCCCCTGCATTTCTTATACTCCCTAAGCACCTCATTTGTTCCTACCTGCTTGGAACTGCTGTGCACCTCCTTTCTTTTCTTAACTAGGGCCTCAGTATCTCCTGAAAACCAAGGTTCCCTAAGCCTGTTATGCTTACCTTTTATTCTGAGAGGCACACACAAGTTTTGTATTTCACTTTTGAAGGTCTCTCACTTAATAAGTACACCTTCGCCTGGGAACAGCCTGCCCCAATCCACTTCCACCAGGTCCTTTCTGATACCATCAAAACTGGCCTTTCTCCAACTTAGAATTTCAAACCATGGGCCAGACCTATCCTTCTGCATAAATCCCTTGAAACTGATAGCAATATGATCACTGGATGCAAATTGTTCCCTTACATGCAAACTTGAGAGAATAGGACCAATCAAGTGTGACAGTGGAAAAGTGTGTATGCAATCGGAGGAGATAGCAGAGGTACTTTGTTTTAGTATTCACTACGGAAAAGGATCTTGGCGAATGTAGGGATGACTTACAGTGGATTGAAAAGCTTGAGCATATAGATATTAAGAAAGAGGATGTGCTGGAGCTTTTGGAAAGCATCAAGTTGGATAAGACACCAGGATTGGATGAGATGTACCCCAGCTTATTTTGAGAAGTGACGGAGGAGGTTGATGAGCCTCTGACGATGATCGTTGCATCATCAATGGGGACGGGAGAGGATCCGGAAGATTGCAGGGTTGCAAATGTTGTTCCCTTATTCAATAAAAGGAGTAGAGATAGCCCAGGAAATTATAGATCAGTGAGTCTTACTTCAGTGGTTGGTAAGTTAATGGAAAAGATCTTGAGGCAGGATTTATAACCATTTGGAGAGGCATAATATTATTAGTGTAAGGGGTTTCTTCTTTTATGTTACTGCTAAGGCTAATAAAGTGGCTTCTCTGTACTATTAACTGCTGAGTCAGTGGTTCTCTATAACAGCTTGTTTGGGTTATAATTACAATAACGGGAATTGTATTCATTTGCTAACTAATTGGGATAGATGTTATTCTCTCTTGTGTGTGAAAGCTGTTGTTTTTCGCGGCCTTTGGGAAGAAGGCGCGATGGAGACAGAGAGAGGAGGCGCAATGCTGTAAGCTGGGCGACGGAACGGACCCCGAACTGGAGTCCGAGGCCCAGGGTCTTCAGCGAGGAGAGGAGACATGGACAGACTCGAGTAGAACGTTTGGTCGATCACCGAGGGCGGTCCCATTCGTGGGTCGGCAGAGTTCGGAGGACATCGACTGGAGGAAGGGGGACTCGGTTCTGTAAGAGCTCCAACGATGTGTGCGCAAACCGGTTAATAATGGTGCCTTTTTATTTTTGTTAATAGTTCTTATTTTGTTCCTTTACTATCTACGTAGTTAAAGTAACAGTCGTAAAGTGTAATCATTTAATCGCATATGGTGTACTGTCTGGTATTTGGCGTGGTGGGGTACATCACAGAGCATCTGCACAAACTCGATTACACAGTTTGGCAGGGCCGTAGGCTGCTCCCCCTAGACGGAAGTGAGCTGAGTGAGCCTGAGGCGACCCAGGGGGCTACACAAGGAATAGCCAGCATGTCTTTGTCAAAGGCAGGTTGTGCCTTATGAGCCTGATTGAATTTTCTGAGGATGTGACTAAATACATTGATGAAGGTAGAGCAGTAGATGTAGTGTATATGGATTTCAGCAAGGCATTTGATAAGGTACCCCATGCAAGGCCTATTGAGAAAGTAAGGAGGCATGGGATCCAAGGGGACTTTGCTTTGTGGATCCAGAACTGGCTTGCTCACAGAAGGCAAAGAGTGGTTGTAGACGGGTCATATTCTGCATGGAGGTCAGTGACCAGTGGGGTGCCTCAGGGATCTGTACTGGGACCCCTACTCTTTGTGATTTTTATAAATGACCTGGATAAAGAAGTGGAGGGATGGGTTAGTAAATTTGCTGATGACACAAAGGTTGGGGGTGTTTTGGATAGTGTGGAGGGCTGTCAGAGGTTACAGCAGGACATCGGTAGGATGCAAAACTGGGCTAAGAAGTGACAGATGGAGTTCAACCCAGATAAGTGTGAGGTGGTTCATTTTGGTAGGTCAAATATGATGACAGAATATAGTATTAATGATAAGGCTCTTGGCAGTGTAGAGGATCAGAGGGATCTTGAGGTCAGAGTCCATAGGATACTCAAAGCTGCTGCGCATGTTGACTCTGTGGTTAAGAAGGCATACGGTGCATTGGCCTTCATCAATCATGGGATTGAGTTTAGGAGCTGAGAGGTAATGTTGCAGCTATATTGGACCTTTGTCAGACCCCAATTGGAGAACTGTGCTCAGTTCTGGCTGCCTCACTACAGGAAGGATGTGGAAACCATAGAAAGGGTGCAGAGGAGATTTACAAGAATGTTGTTTGGATGGGGGAACATGACTTATAAGAATAGGTTGAGTGAACTCAGCCTTTTCTCCTTGGAGCGACAGAGGATGAGAGGTGACCTGATAGAAGTGTATAAGATGATGAGAGGCATTGATCGTGTGGATAATCGGAGGCTTTTTCCCAGGGTTGAAATGGCTAGCATGAGAGTGCACAGTTTTAAGGTGCTTAGCAGATGGTATAGAAGAGATGCCAGGGGTAAGTTATTTACACAGAGAGTGGTGAGTGAGTGGAATGGGCTGCCAGCAACGGTGGTGGAGGCAGATACGATAGGGTCTTTTAGAGACTCCTGGATAGGAACATGGAGCTTAGAAAAACAGAGGGCTATGAGTAACCCCAGGTAGTTTCTAAGGTAAGGACATATTTGGCACAGCTTTGTGGGCCAAAGGGCCTCTATTGTGCTGTTAGATTTCTATGTTTCTATATTTCTGACACCTGCAATCTTTGTCTTTAGATAAAGATAAAACGTTTATAGTCTTTCAAGAGCTGATCCCCTTACAACATTCTAACTTCTTATGGGATGTGACAGTCTTCCACTGTACTGTGCAGCAAAACTCACAACATCCATCAGTGAGAGTAAACCTGGTTCTGATTCACCTTTGTGCTTAGAGATACAGCATGGTAACAAGGCCCTTCTGGCCCAATGAGCTAGCACAATCCAATTACACCCATGTGACTGCTTAATGCACTAACCTGAATGTCTTTACAATGTGGGAGGAAACCCACACGTAGCAGGGAGAACAGCCAAACAGACAGCAGCGGAACTGACCCTGGGTCGCTGGTGTGTTACGCTGACTGCTAAAATGCCATTCTGCCTCAAATCCTGTTTCTGATACGTAGGGAAGATTGGAACCAAGAGTCACCATCTCCAGTTTAAGAAGCAAGGTGAGAACGAATTTTTCGCCCAATAAGACCAGGAAATCTCAGTCGCAAGTACATTCAGGGCAGGTATTGATACAAGCAAGAGATTCTGAAGTGCTGGAAATCCTAAGGAACACACACAAAATGCTAGGGGAACTCAGCAGGCCAGGCAGCATCTATGGAGAAGTGTAAAGAATCAGAATTTTGGGCTGAGACCCTTCAACAGGACTGGAAAAGGAGGAGGAAGAAGCCAGAATGAGAAGGTGGGGAGAAGAAGGAGGAGAAGCTGGCAAACGGTTGGTGGAGTCAGGTGAGCGTCTGGGCGGTGGGAGGTAAAGTGAGACATCAGGAGATGATAGGTGGATGAGGTAAAGGGCTGAAGAAGAAGGAATCTGTTGGGAGGGGAGATGGGGCATAGGAAAAAGGGAAGGAGAACGAGCACCAGAGAAAGTGATAAGCAGATGAGGAGAGGAGAAGGGGTAAGATGGGAGGCAGAATGGGGAATGGAAAAAAAGAGAACGGGGAGGCAGGAGAAATTATGAGAAGTTAAAGAAATCAATGGTCATGTCACCAGGTTGGAGGCTACTCAATAGACTTTGATAGACTTTGGGATCTGAAAGGAATTGAGAGAAAGCTATTGTGAAGAAAAAGATTATTAAATGGTAGGGCAGGTGTAAGGGCTGAATAGCCTATCTCTGCTTCTCATGTTAAAATAACAACAGATAAAATAGGCTAAATAAGAGTGGCTCCTTTTAATCCACATCACCAAGTGAAGCTTAAAAACTACTTGACTATATTTCATGCCTCGGAACATCATTGAACCCTCTGATTAAATTGCTACCCTGATACTCCTGGTGACACATAATCTCACCCACTGGAAATTGCAAATATCTTGGTGTCAGATAGCCAGTATCATTACAAAACGCAGTCAGCAAAAATATTATATGCTCTGTGAAATTATTAGGTGCTGCAATTGTTTTCACAGTCAATTATAACACTCCAGGGCCAGAGAAGATTATATTGTCCTAACAAACTCAACTCAATTAACCTGTTCCTCGCCATACACTGGCTGGTTACATCTCTGCTCTTCCCAAATGCAGTCCAACAGTACCAGAATGTCTATTGCAGGGCCTCCCAATCTTTTTGATGCCATAGACCAATACCTGTGTTGGCGCCTGGCCTTGTGGATAAGGCATCGGTCTAGTGATCTGAAGGTCACTGGTTCGAGCCTCAGCAGAGGCAACGCGTTGTGTCCTTGAGCAAGGCCTTGAGCATTGCTCTGCGATGACACCAGTGCCAAGCTGCTGTGGTCCTAGCGCCCCTCCCTTGGACAACAACGGTGGCGTGGAGAGGGGAAGGCTTGCAGCTTGGGCAACTGCCGGTCTCCCATACAACCCCGCCCAGGCCTGTGCCCTGGAAACCTTCCAAGGTGCAAATCCATGATCTCACGAGACTAACAGAGGCCTATATGGACCAATACCATTAAACAAGAGATCCATGGTCCCCAGGTGGGGAACCCCTGGTCTATAGAGCACCAAGGTATAGTAGCGGTTAGCACAACACTATTACCCCTTGGGGCATCGGTGTTTGGAGTTCAGTTCCAGAGCCATCTGTAAGGATTCTGTATCTTCTCCCCGTGAACAATGAGGATTTCCTTCCAGTGCTCTGGTTTCTGCCCACAGTCCAAAGATGCACCAGTTAGTAGGTTAATTGGTCATTGTAAATTGTCCCGTGATTAGGCTAGAGTTAAAATCGGTGGGTTGGAAGCGCCTGATTCTCACTGTATCTCTAAATAAAATTAAATCAAGGTTCAGGTAGAGGGAAGGGCAGAAGGAGTTGGTGGCCATTAAAATCAAACCTATTGCTCGGACTAAATAATTGCAGCTTCCTCAGTTTCCATTATGTGGTTAAAAGTACGTATAACAAACATTATTTATCCCTTGCTTGTTACTGGCTCAGCTGATTGGTTCAAGCAAAGACATTGCACTGCCTGGACAAACGTTGGGTGTCCTCCAATGTTAATTCACCTCTTCCAAACCCTACCGCTGTCTTCCAACTCCACCCTTCCCAACAAAGCTCGACCGCCAGTTCAGGAGTGCAATGCAACACACTCCAAGTAACTTGACTCGCCCCATCGCTGAACTGTTCCCACAACCAATGGGCTCACTTTCAAGGACGCTTCATTACATGTGTTTTTAAAAAAAATATTTATTTATTTATTCATTCATTCATTCTTCTTTTTGTACAGTTTGTTCTTTTCACATTAGTTGGGGTCAGTCTTTCATTGATTCTGTTGTGTTTCTTGTATTTACTGAGATTGCCTGCACAATAACGAATCTTCGGGTTGTATGTGGTGACATGTACATGTGTACTTTGATAATAAGTTTACTTTGAACTTTGAACACACCATCCAGTAAAATATTATTGCTTGATCACTTCAACATGTCTATCACTCAGGAGCTTATCTCCCTGGAGTCACAGCTAAATGGGATCATAAAGAGCTTTCGGCCCTTTGACTGTGGGCAGGATGCAGGTAGATGCGGCCAGGCAGAAGCCTAGGACAGCACAGAGTAGATGGGTGGAAGGGTTCATTTCTGTGCTGTGGTGCTCTATCTTTATCCATCTTCCTTTGAATCCATTCCTATTATCTCCATTTGATCTTGCACTTTATCGTTTCCCAGCTTTTACACTTTTGGTAGCTTTTACACTTTATTCTGCATTGTTATTGCTTTATTCTTGCTCAATGCAGCGTGTAACCAGCTCTCCTCCCCCTCTCCCTTCTGATCCCAGCTCTAATCCTTCCCGTGTCTTCACCATCCCCTCCGACCTTCCCCTTTCTGAGGCGGAACGTTCTGTCCTCAGCAGGGGCCTCCCTCCCTAAATCTTAGTGAGTTCGGTGACAGCAAGCTCTTCTTTCGGCACCTTCGTCTCCGAGCTCACTTCTTCGGCAAGGATCCCACAGCAACCCTCCTCCTCTTCTTGGTCACCCTGCCTTGATCTTGATCATTTCATCTCCAACTGCCAACGAGACATCAACAAGCTTGACTTCTGCTCTGAAGGCTCTCCACTCTCTCCGTGCTCATCCTAATATTAACATCAAACCCACAGACAAAGGGGATGCTATTGTAGTGTGATGCACTGACCTCTACCTTGTTGAGATCAGGCGCCAGCTCTCAGACACCTTCCCTCCCCTTGGAAAGGACCTTACTCAGGATCATCAGGGCCTTGACTCGCAGACCATCACTAACCTTATCAACTCTGGAGATCTCCCATCCACTGCCACCAAAGCTCAAAGCTCCCTTATCCCGCACAGCTTGTTTCTACCTTCAGCCCAAGATCCACAAACCTAACTGTCCAGTTACGCCCATTGCTTCTGCCTTCTCCTGCTCCGTTGACCTTGTGCCCACATATCTTGACACCACTTTATGCTGCTCGGTTTAGTCGCTTTCCACTTACACCCACCACACTTCACATGTTCTCAATCTCCTCAACAATTTTCAGTTCCCTGGCCCTGATCACCTCATTTTCACCATGGATGTCCTGTCACTATTTACTTCTTTCGCTCATCAAGAAGGCTTTAAAGCTCTCCATTTCTCTCTCAACAACAGACCTGACCAGTTCCCATCCACCACCGGTCTCTTCCGTCTGGCAGAATTGGTCCTCAACCTCAACAATTGGAGTTTCCACCATTGATGATGCCCTCATCCTCATCTCCTCCATTTGCTGGACATCTGCGCTCACCCAATCTTCCCATCACCTTAACAGAGATAGAGTTCCTTTGCCTTCACCCCCCACCCCGAGATTTTGCATCCTTCTCCGCAACTTCTTGCATCTTCAACAGGACCCTACCACCAAACACATCTTTACTTCACCTTTGCTCTCTCATTATCCACTCCCCTCACCTATCAGATTCCTTCTTCTGCAGCCCTTTATCTTTTCCACCTATCACCTCCCAGCTTCTAGAGTGCTGAATCTGTGGAATTCTTTGCCACAGGAAACAGTTGAGGCCGGTTCATTGACTATATTTAAGAGGAAGTTAGATATGGCCCTTGTGGCTAAAGGGATCGGGGGTCTGGAGAGAAAGCAGGTACAGGGTTCTGAGTTGGATGATCAGCCATGATCATACTGAATGGCGGTGCAGGCTGGAAGGGCCGAATGGCCTACTCCTGCACCTATTTTCTATGTTTCTATGTTTCTCACTTCATCCCCATCCCCCACCTGCCTTCACCTATCACCTTCCAGCTTGACTTTTCTCCCCCTCCTTCTTATTCTGGCAAACTCCCCCTTCCTTCCCAGTCCTGATGAAGAGTCTCGGCCCAAAGTGTTGTCTGTGTATTCATTTCCATAGATGCGGCCTGTCCTGCTGATTTCCTCTACCTTTTGTGTGTATTTCTTTGGATTTTCAATATAAGATACAAAAGCAGATTTAGGCCATTTGGCCCATTGCCATTTCATCATGGCTGATCCATTTCCCTCTCAGCCCCAATCTCCTGCCTTCACTCTGTATCCACTCACGCCCTGACTAATCAAAAATCTATCAACCTCTGCCATAGATATAGCCAGTGACCTGGCCTCCACAGCCACCTCTGGCAACAAATTCAACAGATTCACCACTCTCTGGCTAAAGAAATTCCTCTTCATCTCTGTACTAAATGCATGCCCCTCTATTCTGAGGCTGTACCCTCTGGTCCTAGACTCCCCCACCATCCTTCCATACCCACTCTATTGAGGCTTTTCAACATTCAATAGGTTTTAATGAGATCACTCCTCATTCTTCTGAAAGCCAGTGAATAAAGGCCCCAAGCCATAAAACAGTCCTCATATGATAAGCCTTTCAATCCTGTAATCACTTTCATTAATCTCCTTTGAGAGAACAGACAGACAGAGACAGAGATAGAATCAGAGAGAGAGAGAGAGAGGGGGGGGGAGAGAGAGAGAGGCGGGGGGGGGGGGGAGAGAGGGATGGATGGAGGGAGGGCGGAAGGAACTGGAAAGAAACGGAGAAGGTGCCAGAATAAGAAACTGGGGGATCAGAAGGAAGACAAGCTGGAAGGTGATAGGTGAAGTCAGGTGGGGGAGGATGTTGAAATAAGAAGCTGGAAGATGATAAGTGAATAAGGTAAAGGGCTGAAGAAGAAGGAATCTGATAGGAGAGGAAAGTGAACCATGGAGAAGAAGGGTCACCTGGGGTGGTAGGGGGGGGCGGGTGAGAGGCAGGTAAGAGGGGAACCAGTGGGGAATTGAAGAAGAGGAGAAACAGGAAGGGGAAAAATTACTGTAAGTAAGAGCAATCAATGTCATGTTACGACTTTGTCAGTATTAATGTGATTCACATGTAAATTTGTGTTGGCAGGTGTAGAATTCAGATTTACTGGATTTATAACCAGTAGAGAGGAAGTCAAGGTTCATGTAATCACAACTTTATTAAATTTTGATCAATGATGTTCAAAATTTAAAGTTCAAAGTAAACTTATTATCACCATATTCAGCGAGGTTCAGTTACCTGGGGGCATTCACAATAGCACAAAGTGCTACAGCAGAATCAATTAAAAACTACACACAATAGATAGGTTTTTACATAGTAGGGGAATTAAGGGTTATGGGGAAAGGGCAGATAGATCGAGCTGAGTTTATGGACAGATCAGCCATGATCTTATTGAATGGCGGGGCAGGCTCGATGGGCCGGATGGCCCACTCCTGCTCCTACAGTATGTCTTATGTTCTTATGTAAAGACTGACAATCAATCAATGTGCAAAAGAAGACAAACTGTTCAAGTATAATCAACAGCCAATAAATAAATGGATAGGCGGATAGATAAATAAATAAATAATACTGCCAACATGAGTTGCCGAGTCCTTGAAAGTGAGACCTTAGCTTGTGGGATCAGTTCGGTGTTGAGGTGAGTGAAGTTATCCACGCTGGTTCAGAGGTTGAAGGGTACTAACGGTTCCTGAACCTGCTGGTGTGGGACCTGAGGCTCCTGTACTTCTATCCTGGTAGCTACAGCGAGAAGGGAGCATGGCCTAGATGGTGTTCTCAGCCAATGTAGAACTGGGTCAGTCATGGCTGCTGCTTTGCTGTATGTGTTAAGGATCATTGCAGAAAATTGAGGATTTGATGGAGCTTCAGTTCTTTGCTGAGGGAGAACTCCAGTGTCAAAGTTGTTGCTCTTCCAATGAAGCATTAAACTGAGTCCCAGTTGCTTTTCCCATGATATTGCATCCAAGACGACCAGCAACTCTGCCCACACTTTCCTATTGCCTCGGAAAACAGCCGACATCACTAAGGATCTCACCCTAGTCATTCGCTCTTATTACCCTTGACAGAGCAGACACAAGAGCCAGATGGTCTAATTCTGCTCCAATGCCTTATGGTTTTATTGTCTTCTCATTGATCTGGAGGATTACAGAGATCTTAGGGTCCATGTCCTTAGATCCCTCAGAGTTGCTGCATTAGTTGATAGAGTGATTAAGTAGACCTTGCGTTAGTCATTGTTAGTCAGAGGATTGAGTTCAAGTGCTGTGAGGTAATTCTGCAGCTCTGTAAAACTATAGTGAGAATGCACTTGGAGTATTGCATTCAGTTCTGGCAGCCTCATTATAGGAGGGATGTAGAAGCTTTAGACAGAGTGCAGGGGAGATTTACCAGGATGCTGCCTGGATTAGAGAGGGTGCAGAGGAGATTTACCAGGATGCTGCCTGGATTAGAGAGGGTGCAGAGGAGATTTACCAGAATGCTCCCTGGATTAGAGAGGCTGCAGAGGAGATTTACCAGGATGCTGTCTGGATTAGAGAGGGTGCAGAGGAGATTTACCAGGACGCTGCCTGGATTAGAGAGGGTGCACAGGAGATTTACCAGGATGCTACCTGGATCAGAGAGGCTGCAGAGGAGATTTACCAGGATGCTGCCTGGATTAGAGAGGGTGCAGAGGAGATTTACCAGATTGCTGCCTGGATTAGAGAGGGTGCAGAAGAGATTTACCAGGATGCTGCCTGGATTAGAGAGGGTGCAGAAGAGATTTACCAAATTGCTGCCTGGATTAGAGAGGGTGCAGAGGAGATTTACCAGGATGCTGCCTGGATTAGAGAGGCTGCAGAGGAGATTCACCAGGATGCTGCCTGGATTAGAGAGGGTGCAGAGGAGATTTACCAGGATGCTCCCTGGATTAGAGATGGTGCAGAGGAGATTTACCAGGATGCTGCCTGGATTAGAGAGGGTGCAGAGGAGATTTACCGAATTGCTGCCTGGATTAGAGAGGGTGCAGAGGAGATTTACCAGGATGCTGCCTGGATTAGAGAGGGTGCAGAGGAGATTTACCAGAATGCTCCCTGGATTAGAGAGGCTGCAGAGGAGATTTACCAGGATGCTGTCTGGATTAGAGAGGGTGCAGAGGAGATTTACCAGGACGCTGCCTGGATTAGAGAGGGTGCACAGGAGATTTACCAGGATGCTACCTGGATCAGAGAGGCTGCAGAGGAGATTTACCAGGATGCTGCCTGGATTAGAGAGGGTGCAGAGGAGATTTACCAGATTGCTGCCTGGATTAGAGAGGGTGCAGAAGAGATTTACCAGGATGCTGCCTGGATTAGAGAGGGTGCAGAAGAGATTTACCAAATTGCTGCCTGGATTAGAGAGGGTGCAGAGGAGATTTACCAGGATGCTGCCTGGATTAGAGAGGGTGCAGAGGAGATTTACCAAATTGCTGCCTGGATTAGAGAGGGTGCAGAGGAGATTTACCAGGATGCTGCCTGGATTAGAGAGGGTGCAGAGGAGATTTACCAGAATGCTCCCTGGATTAGAGAGGCTGCAGAGGAGATTTACCAGGATGCTGTCTGGATTAGAGAGGGTGCAGAGGAGATTTACCAGGATGCTGCCTGGATTAGAGAGGGTGCAGAGGAGATTTACCAGGACGCTGCCTGGATTAGAGAGGGTGCACAGGAGATTTACCAGGATGCTGCCTGGATTAGAGAGGCTGCAGAGGAGATTTACCAGGATGCTGCCTGGATTAGAGAGGCTGCAGAGGAGATTTACCAGGATGCTGCCTGGATTAGAGAGGGTGCAGAGGAGATTTACCAGATTGCTGCCTGGATTAGAGAGGGTGCAGAAGAGATTTACCAGGATGCTGCCTGGATTAGAGAGGGTGCAGAGGAGATTTACCAAATTGCTGCCTGGATTAGAGAGGGTGCAGAGGAGATTTACCAGGATGCTGCCTGGATTAGAGAGGATGCAGAGGAGATTTACCAGATTGCTGCCTGGATTAGAGAGGGTGCAGAGGAGATTTACCAGGATGCTGCCTAGATTAGAGAGGGTGCGGAGGAGATTTACCAGAATGCTGCCTGGATTAGAGAGGATGCAGAGGAGATTTACCAGATTGCTGCCTGGATTAGAGAGGGTGCAGAAGAGATTTACCAGGATGCTGCCTGGATTAGAGAGGGTGCAGAGGAGATTTACCAGGATGCTGCCTGGATTAGAGAGGGTGCAGAGGAGAATTACCAGGATGCTGTCCGGATTAGAGAGGGTGCAGAGGAGATTTACCAGGATGCTGCCTGGATTAGAGAGGGTGCAGAGGAGATTTACCAGGATGCTGTCCGGATTAGAGAGGTTGCAGAGGAGATTTACCAGGACGCTGCCTGGATTAGAGAGGGTGCAGAGGAGATTTACCAGGATGCTGCCTGGATTAGAGAGGGTGCAGAGGAGATTTACCAGGATGCTGCCTGGATTAGAGAGGGTGCAGAGGAGATTTACCAGATTGCTGCCTGGATTAGAGAGGGTGCAGAGGAGATTCACCAGGATGCTGCCTGGATTAGAGAGGGTGCAGAGGAGATTTACCAGGATGCTGCCTGGATTAGAGAGGGTGCAGAGGAGATTTACCAGAATGCTGCCTGGATTAGAGAGGGTGCAGAGGAGATTTACCAGGATGCTGTCTGGATTAGAGAGGGCGCAGAGGAGATTTATCAGGGTGCTGCCTGGATTAGAGAGTGTGCAGAGGAAATTTAACAGATTGCTGCCTGGATTAGAGAGGGTGCAGAGGAGATTTACCAGGATGCTGCCTGGATTAGAGAGGGTGCAGAGGAGATTTACCAGAATGCTGCCTGGATTAGAGAGGGTGCAGAGGAGATTTACCAGGATGCTGCCTGGATTAGAGAGGGTGCAGAGGAGATTCACCAGGATGCTGCCTGGATTAGAGAGGGTGCAGAGGAGATTTACCAGGACGCTGCCTGGATTAGAGAGGGTGCAGAGGAGATTTACCAGATTGCTGCCTGGATTAGAGAGGGTGCAGAGGAGATTTACCAGGATGCTGCCTGGATTAGAGAGGGTGCAGAGGAGATTTACCAGGATGCTGCCTGGATTAGAGAGGGTGCAGAAGAGATTTACCAGGATTTTGCCAGGATTAGAGAGGGTGCAGAGGAGATTTACCAGGATGCTGTCTGGATTAGAGAGGGTGCAGAGGAGATTTACCAGATTGCTGCCTGGATTAGAGAGGGTGCAGAAGAGATTTACCAGGATGCTGCCTGGATTAGAGAGGGTGCAGAGGGGATTTACCAAATTGCTGCCTGGATTAGAGAGGGTGCAGAGGAGATTTACCAGGATGCTGCCTGGATTAGAGAGGATGCAGAGGAGATTTACCAGGATGCTGCCTGGATTAGAGAGGGTGCAGAGGAGATTTACCAGGATGCTGCCTGGATTAGAGAGGGTGCAGAGGAGATTCACCAGGATGCTGCCTGGATTAGAGAGGGTGCAGAGGAGATTTACCAGGACGCTGCCTGGATTAGAGAGGGTGCAGAGGAGATTTACCAGATTGCTGCCTGGATTAGAGAGGGTGCAGAGGAGATTTACCAGGATGCTGCCTGGATTAGAGAGGGTGCAGAGGAGATTTACCAGGATGCTGCCTGGATTAGAGAGGGTGCAGAAGAGATTTACCAGGATTTTGCCAGGATTAGAGAGGGTGCAGAGGAGATTTACCAGGATGCTGTCTGGATTAGAGAGGGTGCAGAGGAGATTTACCAGATTGCTGCCTGGATTAGAGAGGGTGCAGAAGAGATTTACCAGGATGCTGCCTGGATTAGAGAGGGTGCAGAGGGGATTTACCAAATTGCTGCCTGGATTAGAGAGGGTGCAGAGGAGATTTACCAGGTTGCTGCCTGGATTAGAGAGGATGCAGAGGAGATTTACCAGGATGCTGCCTGGATTAGAGAGGGTGCAGAGATTTACCAGGATGCTGCCTAGATTAGAGAGGGTGCAGAGGAGATTTACCAGATTGCTGCCTGGAATAGAGAGGGTGCAGAGGAGATTTACCAGGATGCTGCTTGGATTAGAGAGGGTGCAGAGGAGATTTACCAGGATGCTGCCTGGATTAGAGAGGGTGCAGACGAGATTTACCAGGATGCTGCCTGGATTAGAGAGGGTGCAGAGGAGATTTATCAGGATGCTGCTTGGATTAGAGAGGGTGCAGAGGAGATTTATCAGGATTCTGCCGGGATTAGCGAGGGTGCAGAGATTTACCAGGATGCTGTCTGGATTAGAGAGGGTGCAGAGCAGATTTACCAGATTGCTGCCTGGATTAGAGAGGGTGCAGAGGCGATTTATCAGGATTCTGCCTGGATTAGAGAGGGTGCAGAGGAGATTTACCAGATTGCTGCCTGGATTAGAGAGGGTGCAGAGGCGATTTATCAGGATTCTGCCGGGATTAGAGAGGGTGCAGAGGAGATTTACCAGATTGCTGCCTGGATTAGAGAGGGTGCAGAGGCGATTTATCAGGATTCTGCCGGGATTAGAGAGGGTGCAGAGGAGATTCACCAGGATGCTGTCCGGATTAGAGAGGGTGCAGAGGAGATTTACCAGGATGCTCCCTGGATTAGAGAGGGTGCAGAGGAGATTTACCAGGATGCTCCCTGGATTAGAGAGCTTGTTTTACGAGGATAGGTTGAGCAAGCTAGGGCTTTTCTCTTTGGAGTGAAGGAGAATGAGAGGTAACTCGATGGAGGTGTAGAAGATAATAAACATAAATAAAGTGGCTAGGCATTGCCTTCCCGAAGGCAGAAAAGGCTAATACAAGGGGGGAATAATTTTAAGGTGATTGGAGGAAAGTGTAGTGGGGGGATATCCGAGATAGTTTTATTTTTCACAGAGAGTGGTGGGTGCATGGACTGCTCTGCCAGGAATGTTGGTAGAGGCAGATACATCAGGGATATTTAAGAAAATCTTTGTTAGCCACATGGATGACAGCAATATTGAAGCTTATGCAGGAGGGAAGGGTTAGGTTAATCTTAGACTAGGATAAAAGACTGGCACAACATTTTGGGCCAAAGGGCCCATATCATGTTGTAATGTTCTATGTTCAAAGAGACAAGGGCTTGAAATGATGTGTCATCAGGCTCAAGACAGCTTTGACCTCCTGTGGTAAAACTATCCCGTTATATGATAAAGATGAGTTCCTGATCTCTCAATCTACCATCTCAAGGGTGTTACACGTTAATTGTCTGCCTGCACTGCATTTTCCCTGTAACCGCAACACCGTGCTCTCTAAGTCTGTTGCTTTATCCCTTTAGTTCCTTACATACGAAGTGATTTGTCTCAGTAGCTTGCAAGCAGAAGCTTTGCACTGTACCTTGGTTAACAAACCACTTACTAATGCTATACCTGGAAAAAGTAGCAATGCCAAAAATCTGGACTAAATCAAAGTGCTAGAAACGTGCAGCAGAAGTGTCATTGGCATCTGAAAGGGTGAATAGTTCATGACCCTGAATCCAACTGAGAGGGTCTGAGACTTGAAACGTTACCTGTTTCTCTTTCCACATACCTTTGCTTTATTGTCACCAAACAATTGATACTGGAGCGTACAAGCATCACAGCGCTATTTGGTTCTGCGCTTTGTGCTCCCTGGAGTACAAATCAAAGTAAATATAATAAAAATTTAAATTACAAATCGTAATTAGAAAATAGATACGGTAGCGCAAGTCAGGTCCGGATATTTGGAAGGTTCGGCCCAGATCCGGGTCAGGATCTGTTCAGCAGTCTTATCACAGTTGGAAAGAAGCTGTTCCCAAATCTGGCCGTAGGAAATCTTCAAGCAACTGAACCTTCTCCCAGACGGAAGAGAGACAAAAAGTGTGTTGGCTGGGTGGGTCGTGTCCTTGATTATCCTGGCAGCACTGCTCCGACAGCGTGTGGTGTAAAGTGAGTCCAAGGATGGAAGATCAGTTTGTGTGATGTGCTGGGCTACGTTCACGAGCTTCTGCAGCTTCTTCCGGTCTTGGACAGGACAACTTCCATACCAGGTTGTGATGCACCCTAGAAGAATGCTTTCCACGGCGCACCTATAAAAATTAGTGAGAGTTTTAGGGGACAGGCCAAATTTCTTCCACTTTCTCAGGAAGTAAAGGCGCTGGTGGGCCTTCTTGGCAGTGGACTCTGCTTGGTTAGACCAAGTCAGGTCATTTGTGATATTCACCCCGAGGAACTTAAAGCTTTTGACCTGTTCCATCTGCGCACCACCGATGTAGATGGGGTCATGTGGTTCGCTACTCCTCCTGAAGTCAATACCTTTCTAGTGTTGTGCAAAAGTCAGGCATATATATCTTACAATCTTTCCTTTTGGTTAGTCCTGACGAAGGTTCTCGGCCCGAAACGTCGACAACACTTCTCCCTATAGACGCTGCCTGGCCTGCTGTGTTCCAGCAGCATTTTGTGTGTGTTGTTGTTTGAATTTCCAGCATCTGCAGATTTCCTTGTGTTTGATATATATGTATTGTTGCACAGAACTGTAAATACAGTTAAAAACTTAAATGAAACAAGTAGTGCGGAGAGAGAGGAAAAGAAAATAGTGAGGTGGTGTTCATGAGTTCATTGTCATTTCAGAAAACTGATGATGGAGAATGAGAAGCTGCTCCTGAAATATTGAGTGTATGTCTTCAGGCTCCAGGGCCACCACCTTGACGGTAGCAATGAGAAGGCGGCATGTCCTGGCTGATGGGGGTCCTTAGTGATGAATGCTGCCTTTCTGAGACATTGCTCTTCGAAGGTGTCCTCAATGCGGGGGAGAATAGTGCCCATGAAGGAGCTGGCAATAAATTAATGAATTAACTAATGAGATGGTAATTTTCTTGTTGCTCTTTGTGGGTGCTTGTTATGAAGGAAATGGATACTGCATTTCCCACTTCATATTAGAGATTGCACTTCATTAGTTACTGAAGTTCCTTGGTGGTTTAGAAAGTGATGAGCACTGTATAAATTCAAATTGCTCTTTGAGACGAGATGTCAAACAGCTTGTCGAAGCTGTGATTCATGGACTGCATGAAATTATATCCTTCAGAAGATTGCCCAGAAAAAGAGGATTTAATCATTACTGAAGAACAAGTGTTTCAGAGCCAAACATGCTGATGAAAGGGGGTTTGAAAGTCTGAATCCCAAGCAGAAACGATGGAAGGATGAAGCCAAATCAGGTTTTCCTGATGGATATTCATAAGTTTGCTTTGTTGAACTTGCTGTAGACTCTGTATTTGCAAAGAAGGTCTGGAAAAGGTCACAGAAACATGGACCCATTTGAAAGGTTTTGGGCCAAAACATCCTATTTACTCTTTTCATGGATGCTGCCCGGCCTGCTGAGCTCCTCCAGCATTTTGTGTGTGTTGCTCTGGATTTCCAGCATCTGCAGAACCTCTCGTGCTTATGGGAGGTGTTCTTTACCCGCCAGTGAACTTGGAGAGGGTTTGTGGTACCTCTGCATTACTCAGTGTGAACAATTCAAATCTCAGGAGGGTGGGGATCATTGATCTTTTCTGTCCCCCACATTCTTATTCTGGCTACTGTCCCCCTTCCTTTCCAGACATGATGAAGGGCCTCGGCCTGAAGCATTGACTGTTTATTCCCCTCCATGGATGCTGCTTGATCTGCTGAGTTCATCCAGCATCCTGTGCCTGTTGCTCTGGATTTCCAGCATCCATGATCTATATTCAGAGACTGGTGGGTGTGTGAAATGTGAAGCTGGTAGAGGCGGATACAATCGGGTCTATTAAGACACTCTTATAAAGGTATATGGAGTTTAGAAGAATAGAGGACTATGCGATAGGGAAACTCTAGGCAGCTGCTAGAGAAGGTTGCATAGTCGGCCCAACATTGTGGGCTGAAGGGCCTGTAATGTGCGGTAGATTTTCTATGTCCTTTGTTCTATCTGCAGAATCTCTTCTGTTAAGGACCCTGGTCAAGATTCATCCTACACAACATGATAAACAAACTCATGTGCCTGAAATGGTCCACCTTTGCTGTAAAATAATGCAGTCTGTGGGCTCTTTCCAGACTGCAGGAGGATGCAATGAATCACTGAACAGCCAGTGCAAAGGCTTTGGTGGCAGGGGGTGGGGGTGGGATGACATTCCGCCATTTGGCATTGGGGGACTAACCTCAGTAAAAACCTCTTAAACGTCTCTTATATTTGAAACCTAGCAACTATTGATAGGCCTACTTGGATATGGAGAGGATGTTTCCTTTAGTGGGAGAGACCAGAAACAGAGGGTGCAGCCTCAGAATAGAGGGACTTTCCTTTAGAACAGAAATGAGGAGGAACTTCTTTAGGCAGGATGTGGTGAATGTGTGAAATTCATTGCCTCAGACAGCTGTGGAGGCCAAGTCATTGGGTATATTCAAATTGGAGGTTGTTAGGTTCTTGACTAGTCAGGGTGTCAACAGCAGGAGAATGGGGTTGAGAGGGATAATAAATCAGCCGTGATGGAATGACCTAATTTTGCTCCTACATCTTAGGTTTTATAACTGTTTGCATCACTCAAGGTGTGGGTACCAATAGTGCTCTGCATAGAACAAGTGTTCACACTGCAAGTGTATAGAATTTATAATATTCAGAAAATTTCAACGGAACAATAGTGTGAATATAAAGAAAACAATACTGTCTTTTTATATTTCATATTTCTTGTATATATTTTTATGAATAAATGAATTTTGCAATACAATGAACTTATTCATAAAATTGTGTACAAAAAAGAGAAAATGTTAAAAAAAGGCAGTGTTTCTTTACAGTGTACTGTTGTCCAATTTGTATGTTCACCTTGATGGTGACAAGATTTGTAGGCAAGTGACATCGAGGACCTGACCAGATAGCCAATTAGACTCAAAAGCCTGAATGGCTTCCTCCAGTTCCCAAATTCTGCTTACCCCCTCCCCCCAACTGCTGCCACCCCCAGCAGTGGGAGTTACATATTGGAATGGGGAAAGGAGGGGAATTGCAAGGAAGACAGTCAATGCCATGGTCCTTCTGGTAAGGATTAAATTGCAAGAAATTGCAAAAGATTATGGAAAAATTACCTTTAAGCATTTGGAGGGTTAAGATGGGAGCACAGATGTTGAAGTACAACTTCAAGACCTGTAGACAAAGAAAAGTAATTTTCTAAGTTCTGAGGCCACCAGCCAGAAGGAACTCCAGGTGCTTGGAGAAGACAGTGAGGTGATTATTCTCCTGTTTCTCTCTCTCTCTCTTTTTGGTTCATCTTCCATTTCACTTAAACACAAATTCACCCAGTCATTTGCTCGATCTAGTCTAGATTTTCATCTCTCCCCATGCCCGAAGATTGGTGAAGATTTTTTGTGACAGGTAATTTTCAGGCTGGCCGCACTTGCAGCCGAGTCTCACCCAACGTGGGAGGATCGCATCAGGCAACAGATGAGCAAACATGGTCTCTGCTCTTCTCAACACATTAACCCTTAATCCAACATAATCTCACAGCCAGAACCTGAGTCACACACTCTGTTAGAAACACTCTGGCTGCACGCGCATGAACAGGATCAACCAAAGTTCAAAGTAAATTTATTATCAAAGTACAGATATGCTAGCCTGAGATCCTCGCGAGTGATGGGAGCACAAATGTTTGTGTACAATTTGCAAATCTGAAGCATGCCACTCGTTGCAAAGAAAAGCAATTTTCTTTTTTCACAGTAGGTGCAAGAAATGCAATGGAATCAGTGAAAGACCATGCATAGCAATACAAGCACCCAATGTACAAAAGACGACAAACTGAGCAAATTTAAAAAGAGAAAAAATTAATATTAATAATAAATAAATAAGTAAGCAATAAATATCGAGAACATGAGATGAAGAGCCCTTGAAGTGAGTCCATAGGTTATAGGAAGCTTCAGTGTGGGTGAAAAGCTTCTGTGTAAAGACTCAATGGTTGAGTGAAGCCTCACAGTGTCTCAGGTGATCTTGACCTGACAGCTCATTTGCTGCGTTGACTCTGTTACCTGCACAGAAATGTAAGCTCAATAAAAACACAAAATGCTGGAAGAACTCTGCAGGCCAGACAGACTCTATGGGAGGAGGTGGTGACGACGTTTCGGGCCGAAACCCTTCATCAGGAGTGCAGTAACGTGGGATGGTCGAGGGGGGATAAGAAGTGGGGGGAGGGATGAAGTAGAGAGCTGGGAAGTGATAGGCTGAAGGGAAATGGGCTGGGGGAAGGTGGAGAATTATGGGAAATAAAAGAGAAAGAAAGGTAGGGCTGGGGGGAGATTATAGTGAGGGGGGGGAAAGAGAAAGAGAACCAGACTAAAATTATAGATAGGGATGGGGGTAAGGGGGGGGCAGGGGTATCAACGGAGGTCTGTGAGTTGGATGTTCATGCTGGCAGGCAGGAGGCTACCTAAGCGGGAGATAAGGTATTGCTCCATTGACCTACGTGTGGCCTCATCTTGACGGTAGAGGAGGCCATGGACAGACATGCCGGAGTGGGAGTGGTCTGTGGAATTGAAGTGTGTGGCCACAGGGAGATCCCGCCACTGTTGGAGGACTGAGCGCCGGTGTTCGGCGAAATGGTCTCCCAGTCTGCGGCGGGTCTCCCCGATGTATAAACGGCCACATCGGGAGCACCGGATACAGTATATCACCCCAGTTGACTCGCAGGTGAAGTGGTGCCTCACGTGAAAGGACTGTCTGGGGCCTGGGATGGTGGTGAGGGAAGAAGTGTGGGGGCAGAAATGTAAGCTTGATGTTTTCTAAACTTTTATTTGCTCAGAGGTCGAGTGGCAAAAAAAAAACCAGGTGAACAAGCAATGGAGGTCGGGCATTATGGATTAACTTTCATTTCAAGTCAGATCAAGTCAACCTTATTGTCATTTAACTATATACATGTATATAATGTATAGGATAGGAGACAACATTTTTCCGAACCAGGGTGTAAAACACAGTAGTACACATAACACGATAACGTATGAAGGTAAGGATAAAATCTAGAACTGAATCACACATAAATAACAAACTAAAGTGCATTAATATTAAACATTGGAATGATTAACCAGTGAACTTCAAATACAATGTAGCAGGGCGTTCAGAAGCTTAATGGCCTGGCGGAAGAAGCTGCCTCGCATCAAAACCTTTCTTGTCTTTGTGCATTGGATTCTCCTGCCTGATGGTAGAAAGTCAAAGAGGATGTTGGATGGATGGGTGGGATCCTGAATAAGACTAAGGGCTCTGTGTATGTAACATATCTGATAAATGTCCATGATGGATGATAGGGAGACCCCTAAGATCCTTTCAGCCGTTCTCACAGTTCATTGTAGGGATTTCTGATCTGATGCTTGGCTGTTCCCATATCAGGTAACTTGTCAGGATGCTGTCAATGCTGCTTCTATAAAACGCAATTAAGATGGGGGGGTGGGGCCTTGCTTGCCTCAATCTTCTTACAAAGTGAAGGCGCTGCTGTGCCTTCTTGTTCAGGGAGGTGATATTAAGGGACCAGGTGAGATCATCCATGATGTGAACTCCCAGGAACTTGGTGCACTTAACTCTCTCTGCAGGGGAGCCATGCATTCCCAGAGGGGGATGGTTTGTCTGCACCTTCCTCAAGTCCACAATGACTTCTTTTGTCTCCTCCAGCTGCTGGCTCGGGTTGTTCCTCAGTCCACCAGCCATTCCACTTCCCCTCGATTCTCCGTCACCTCATCGTCCTCGATAAGACCATCCACTGCTGTGTCACCCACAAACTCGAGGGCACGGTTTGAGCTGGATCCCGTGACACAGGCATGCATCAGCGATGGGCTGAGCACACCAGATCTCAACGTGATCATACTAGAGACATTGCTGCCCGCACAAACTGACTGTAGGCGTACTGTTGAGAAGTCCGGTATCCAACTGCAGAGGGAGGTGTTGAGACCCAGCTAGGGTCTCCCTCACCAGTTTCTGGGGTTTGATGTGTTGAACGCTGAACTGAAGTCTATAAACAGCAATCTGGCATATGAGACCCCGGGACAGGGCAGAGACTGTTGCATTGACAATGGATTGATTTCAGCAGTAAGCGAACTGCCATATACATTTAGATTTAAGAATCTGCTGTGGCATGACGTGCAACAAAAAACAATTATAAAGAATTATATAAAATATAAAGTTAAAAATGCAGATATGAAATAACATAAGACCATAATAACAAAAGACATCCTCCAGGAGGACCACAGCCTCATTGCGGTTTAGAGGCTTGCATGCCTCAGTGACCCTATGATGACCAGAGTCAGGGCCTTATGCTTCCTTTGTCTTTAGGTAGGGTCACCCATGCCAAATAGGTAGAAGACAGACTAAGAGTGGTCCACCAGTTCTCCAGGTTCAGGGGTTCAGCTCAGGGCTAGCAACCCTGACTGGTGAAACGAAATTGTTATGGAAACAGTAATGGAGTGTCCTTCTACATCTGAGTGTGGCGGTTTTCCCGAGTTCCCGCCCCGGGCTTGCGTGGCTGGCGGTAGTGAAACCAAGGGGGAAGCTACTGACGTGATGAGGGAAGCCCTGAACGCCACGAGAGATGGAGGACCTTCGTTGCTGCCTGAAACGCCGGCAGGATAACGGGCAGTAAGTACCGCAAGCTGTAGGAACAGAATGAGGCCATTCTGCCCATGGAGTCTGCCCCATCATTTGATCATGGCTGATTTACTTTCCTTCTCAAACTCATTCTATCTTCTCCCTGTAACCTTTGGCTCCTTTACTAATTAAGAACCTATCAATATCTGCTTTAACTTTACTCAATGACATTAGTGGCAAAGAATTCCACACATTCAAAACACTCAAGCTAAAGAAATTCTCCCTCATCTCTATTCTAAATGGACATCCCTCTATTCAGAGGCTGTGCCCTCTGGTCCTAGACTCTCTCACTGTAAGAAATATCCTCTCCACAAAATGTGTATGATACAAAAGTATCAGCAAGTATTTACAATGTAAACAGCATTAATAAAATGGTTTAAAGTATTTACAATGGAGTGCAGTGACTGGGGTAATAGATGGGGGGGGTCTACAAAAATTAGTGTATACAGCTCGGTCCAGCACAGCCAAAGCCCTCCCCATCATTGAGCACATTTACAAAGAATGCTGCCCCAAAAGAGCTGCTTTCTAAGGCATTGGTCAAACCGCATTTGGAGTATTGTGAGCAGTTCTAGGCCCTTTATTTAAGAAAAGACGTGCTGGCATTGGAGAGGATCCAGAGGAGGTTCACGAGAATGATCCCGGCAATGGCTCGCTGACGGGCCTGTACTACCTGGAGCTTAGAAGGCTGAGGGGGGATCTCATTGAGACGTAGCAAATACTGAGAGGACTGGATAGAGAGGATGTTTCCTATTGTGGGTGGAGTCTAGGACCAGAGGGCACAGCCTCAGGATAGAGGGGTGGCTGTTTAGACCAGGGGTGAGGAGGAATTCCTTTAGCCAAAGGGTGGTGAATCTGTGGAGTTCATTACCACAAATGTCTGAGGAGGCCATGTTATTGGGGATATTTGAAGTAGAGGGTGATACGTTTGTGACTCATGAGGAGAATAACTCCACTTGGTTTCTAACTTCACTTTGTAACTGGTTTCTCTCCCAAAGTCCAATGACTATGCAGCCCCAGTGAAGCGGTTAAATGTGGAAAACTGATTCATACACACAGCAAATAAATAACTAGCTGGGATAAAATCTCTCAGCACGTCTTGTTACAGATTTTCCCACTTCAGGGGGAAAAGGCAGTCTACACAGCGGAGGCAGTTCCACTTACCTCCTTCAGTTCTGCAGTCGGTGGCTGGCTAAGTCCAGAGGAGATCACACACACACACACACACACACACACACACACACACACGTGTGTGCACAGGCATGCACACACACCTGCCTACCCATCTCCGGTCTCCGAGACATGAGAGCCATGGGCTGGTGTAATGTCAGCAGCCAGAGGGACCGTTGTGCCTCACCCGTCTGGAGGAGGGCCTGCAGTGGGTGAAATCGCCCCTGTTGGAAAAGCAAAGATCCCTGAACAGTTGCTGGAGGGAGGAGGCAGAGTATTTGACCTCCTCCTCCTCTTCCTGCCATTCCCTCCCCATCCTCCTGCATTCTAGAGAAGGCACCGAGTGGATTATGAGAACAGGTCCAACTTCAAGTTCTGAGCCAAGATCATCAGCCTGGAATCCTCACTTAATTGATAATTAGTTCATTATTTTTACATGTACAATAGTAAACTTTACTTTGCGTCCCATCCACAAACAAAAGAACATTGAGTAAGGACAAAGGTAAAAACAGCAACAGTACACCCACCCACCTTCCCCCTCAGCTGGTCGCACCCATCACCTACCACCAGTACACCTCCCTCTCCCTCCATCTTCTTGTTCTGGCTTCTCCCTCTTCCATTCCAGTCCTGATTAAGGGTGTTGGCCGGAGATGGCAATTGTTTATTCCTCTGCCTGACCTGCTGAGTTCGTCCGGCATTTTATTCTGCTGTCACAAAACAACAGATTTCATGACCTATACTCAGTGGCCATTTTATGAGGTACCTGGTAAAGTGGCCGTTGAGTGTATGTTCATGGTCTTCTGTTACGTAGCCCATGAGCTTCCAGATTTGACATGTTGTGCATTCTGCGCACCACTGTTGGAATGCGTGATTACTGTCACCTTCCACTCAGTTTGAACCATTTTCCTCTGACCTCTCTCATTAACAAGACAATTTTCCTCATAAAACTGATCCCAGGAGATCAACAGTTTCTGAGATACTCAAACCACCCCGCCTGGCACCGATAATCATACTTGGAATAAATATTTGAATCGGGAGCAAGTTACAGCTTGTGATTCAGCTGGGAGCTCAGAGAATTCGACCGTGTAGGTAGGATTTAAGCCTACCTGGTCAATACCTGTGGAGGAGGGGGAACTGCGCAGGCGCGAGTGATGTCAGCGTCGAGCGCGCACTTTAAAAGGCAGGACTTCTTGTCAGAGCGGGCGGCGGAGTCCGTGGAAGCAGAGTCCTGGGCTTTGGCTAAGTGGGCTTCGGCGTAAGGGGACTTCGGTAAGCTTGTGTGATTGCTCGCTGAGGGGAAGAAGGTAAGGTCGCTAGGTGCTTTTTAGACTTATTCTATCAATCCAGTTCAGGTATGGGGGAGACAGTCAGAGCAGTGGTGTGCTCCGTATGCAGTTTGTGGGAAGTCAGGGTCAACACAGTTGTCCCTGATGACCACACTTGCAAAAGGTGCGTCCAGCTGCAGCTCCTATCAGACCGAGTTAGGGAGTTGGAGCAGGAGCTGGATGAACTACGGATCATTCGGGAGGTGGAGGCAGAGATAGATAGGAGTTATCAGGAGGTAGTCACACCAAAAAACCAAGAAGTAGGCAGATGGGTGACGGTCCAGAGAGGCAGGGGGAGCAGGCAGAGAGAGCGGAGCACCCCTGCGGCCATTCCCATTAACAATAAGTATACCGTACTGGATACTGTTGATGGGGATGACCTACCAGGAATGAGTTGTAGTGGTCCTGCCTCTGGCACAGAGGTTGAACCCTCAACTAGGAAGGGGAAGAGGGAAGAGAAGAGAGCGATAGTTTTAGGGGACTTATAGTTAGGGGGGCAGATAGGAGATTTTGTGGGGCAGATCGGGAGTCTCGGATGGTATGTTGCCTCCCTGGTGCCAGGGTCCGGGACATCTCAGATCGGGTGCAGGCTATTCTTGAGAGTGAGGGCATGAACCCAGATGTAGTGGTCCATGTAGGGACCAATGATGTAGGTAAGGTGAGTGAGGGGGTCCTGCTTAGAGAGTTCAGGGAGTTAGGAGTGAAGCTGAAAGGCAGGACCTCCAGGGTGACAATCTCGGGATTGCTACCTGTGCCACGTGCGAGTGAGGCGAAGAATAGAATGATTATGCACATTAATACGAGGCTGAGAGCATGGTGCAGGAAGGAAGGGTTCAGGTTTTTGGATAATTGGTCTTTGTTCCAGGGACATTGGGATCTGTTTCGAAGGGATGGTCTACATCTGAACCGGAGGGGTACTAACATTCTTGCAGGAGTATTTGCCAGTGCTGCTTGGGGGGGGTTAAACTAGATGTGCAGGGGGCAAGGATCCAGATCCAGAGGGTTGGTCAGAAGGTGCATGGGGTTAAATGTGTACAAGGTTTGGGTGATCTTGAGAAGGTCATCAAAATTCAGGGTGCAATTTGCCCGATGGAAGTTCAAGGAGCTGGGTTAGGTACAGTAGACAGTGTTTTAAGCAAAGAGAGGAGGAATGGACTAAGAATTCTATACTTGAATGCGCGTAGTGTCAGAAATAAGACAGATGAGCTTGAAGCTCAGATGAAAATGGGGAACTACGATATTGTTGGGATAACGGAGACATGGCTGCAAGGGGATCAGGCCTGGGAATTGAGTGTACCAGGGTATACGTGCTATCGTAGAGACAGAAATATGGGAAGAGGGGGTGGGGTGGCCCTGTTGGTGAAGAATGAGATTCAGTCCTTAGCAAGAGGTGACTTGGGAACAGGGGAAGTAGAGTCTGTGTGGATTGAGCTGAGGAACAGTAAGGGTAAAAAGACCATAATGGGTGTTGTGTACAGGCCCCCAAACAGTAGCGTGGATATTGGGTACAAGTTGATTAGGGAGTTAACATTGGCATGTGCTAAAGGTAATGCAGTCGTTATGGGAGATTTCAACATGCAGGTGGACTAGAGAATCAGGTAGGTGCTGGACCCCAGGATAGGGAGTTTGTGGAGTGTCTAAGGGATGTAGTTTTGGAACAGCTTGTGCTTGAGCCAACCAGGAACGAGGCTATTTTGGACTTGGTGATGTGTAATGAACAGGAATTGATAAGTGATCTTGAAGTAAAGGAGCCATTAGGAAGTAGTGATCATAACATGTTAAGTTTTTATCTACAATTTGAGAGGGATAGGGGCAGATCAGAGGTGTCAGTGTTGCAATTAAATAAAGGAGACTACGGAGCCAGGAGGGATGAACTGGCCAAAGTTAAATGGGCGGATGCCCTGGCAGGAAAGACAGTGAATCAGCAGTGGCAGATATTCTTGGGCATAATACAACAGATGCAAAAGCAGTTCATTCCAATGAGAAGGAAGGATTCAAAGAGGGGGAAGGGGCCACAGTGGTTGACAAAGGAAGTCAGAGATTGTATAGCATTAAAGAAAAAGAAGTATGACAGGGCTAAGATGAGTGGGAATACAGATGATTGGGAAAGTTTTAAGGAACAGCAGATCTTAACTAAAAAAGCAATACGGAGAGAAAAAATCAGGTATGAGCTCAGTCTAGCCAGGAATATAAAAGGGGATAGCAAAAGCTTTTTTAGCTATGTGAAGAGAAAGAAGATAGTTAAGAACAATGTTGGCCCCTTGAAGAATGAATTGGGAGAAATTGTTATGGGAAACAGGGAAATGGCAACAGAATTTAATGCATACTTTAGATCTGTCTTCACCAGGGAGGACACAAGCAATCTCCCAGATGTATGGATGGGCCAGGGTCATAAGATATCAGAGGAATTGAGACAGATTGACATTAGGAAAGAAACTGTGATGAGTAGACTGGTAGGACTGAAGGCTAATAAATCCCCGGGTCCAGATGGTCTGCATCCGAGGGTTCTAAAAGAGGTGGCTCAGGAAATTGCGGATGCATTGGTAATCATTTTCCAATGTTCCTTAGATTCAGGATCAGTTCCTGAAGATTGGAGAGTGGCTAATGTTGTCCCACTTTTCAAGAAGGGAGGGAAGGAGAAAATGGAGAACTATCCTAACGTCAGTCGTGGGGAAGATGCTTGAGTCCATTATTAAGGACGAAATAGTGGCACATCTAGATGGCAGAAATAGGATTAGGCCGAGCCAGCATGGATTTACCAAGGGCAAATCATGCTTGACTAATCTGTTGGAGTTTTTTGAGGGTGTAACAAGGATGTTAGACGAGGGTAAGCCAGTAGATGTTGTGTACCTAGATTTTCAGAAGGCATTCGATAAGGTGCCACATTGGAGATTGGTGAGTAAAATCAGAGCTCATGGCATTGGGGGCAGGGTTTCAACATGGATAGAAAACTGGTTGGCAGATAGAAAGCAAAGGGTAGCAGTGAATGGGTGTTTCTCAGACTGGCTGGAGGTGACTAGTGGGGTACCACAGGGCTCTGTATTGGGACCACAGCTCTTTACGATTTATGTCAATGATTTAGATGAGGGCATTGAAAACTATATCAGCAAGTTTGCTGATGATACTAAACTGGGTGGCAGTGTGACATGCGAAGAGGACATTAGGAGAATACAGGGAGACTTGGATAGGCTGAGTGAGTGGGCAGATACTTGGCAGATGTCATTCAATGTGAATAAATGTGAAGTTATCCACTTTGGAAGCTGGAACAAGAGGGCAGAGTATTGTCTGAATGGTGTAGAGTTAGGTAAGGGAGAAATGCAAAGAGACCTAGGAGTCCTAGTTCACCAGTCAATGAAGGTGAATGAGCAAGTGCAACAAGCAGTGAAGAGGGCAAATGGAATGTTGGCCTTTGTTACAAGAGGAATTGAATACAAGAGCAAGGATGTCCTTTTGCATTTGTACAGGGCCCTGGTGAGACCACACCTGGAATATTGTGTACAGTTTTGGTCTCCAGGTTTAAGGAAGGACATTCTGGCAATTGAGGAAGTGCAGCGTAGATTCACTGGGTTGATTCCTGGGATGGCAGGGCTGTCTTACGCAGAGAGATTGGAGAGATTGGGCTTGTACACGCTGGAATTGAGGAGATTGAGAGGGGATCTGATTGAAACGTTTAAGATAATTAAAGGATTTGATAGGATTGAGGCAGGAAATATGTTCCAGATGTTGGGAGAGTCCAGTACCAGAGGGCATGGATTGAGAATAAGAGGTCAGTTATTTAAAACAGAGTTGAGGAAGAGCTTCTTCTCCCAGAGAGTTGTGGAGGTGTGGAATGCACTGCCTCGGAAGACGGTGGAGGCCAATTCTCTGGATGCTTTCAAGAAGGAGCTGGATAGATATCTGATGGATAGGGGAATCAAGGGATATGAGGACAAGGCAGGGACTGGGTATTGATAGTGAATGATCAGCCATGATCTCAGAATGGCGGTGCAGACTCGAGGGGCCGAATGGTCTACTTCTGCACCTATTGTCTATTGTCTATTGTCTAAATATCTCCCCCATTCTGATGTTTGGTTGGAACAGCAACTGAACCTCCTGACCATGTCTGCGTGCTGTTCTGCATTGAGTTGCTGCCACATGATTTGTGTTTTTGAGCAGATGCACAGATGCATGTAATAAAGTGATCACTGAGTGTATGTTAGTGATATTAAACATGCCGCAGATTCTGATTCTGGCTTTGTATGTGTTGCTCAAGATTTCCAGCATCTGCAGAATCTCTTGTGTTTCCCATTAAACTACGGTTATCTCTCCATCTTGTTGGGAAGTGCCTTGACTATAGACTACGAGTTTCTTTTGAAACTTGTCATCCTGCGATACATCAGTTCGAAAGTCTCTCTCACCTCTCCCTTATCAGTCTGATTTGCCCTCTGAGTCAGACACACCAATTAGTTATTTTGCATTTGTATTCATGCTTATTGAGACCAGGATAACAAACCCACTGTCATCTCAGAGACAATTCTCTGCCCTCTTATCTTGGATGTCGGTCTTGTACCTCACAGATGTAAGCATCGACATTACAAGGAAACCTTTGACCTCCTTTCAATTAAAGACATGGGAGTAAAAGAGTTTAAAAGAATGAGGGAGGATCTCATTGAAACCTGTGAAATATTGAAAGGCCTAGACAGAGTGGATGTAGAGAGGATGTTCCTATAGAGTGGAAGTCTAGGACCAGAGGGCACAGCCTCAAAATAGAGGGACGTCCCTTTAGAACAGAGCTGAGGAGGAATTTCTTTAGCCAGAGGATGGTAAATCTCATTGGCACAGACAGCTGTGGAGGCCAAGTCATTGAGTATACTTAAAACAGATGTTGATAGATTCTTGATTAGTCAGGGTATCAAATGTTTCGGGGAGAAGGATGGAGGAGAATGGGATTGAGAGGGATAAAGAATCAGCATGATCGAATAGCAGAGCAGATTTAATGGATCCCTCTGCTGACCCTCCTCCCACAGTCCACTCTCCCCTCCTATCAGATTCCTCCTTCTTCGGCCCTTTACTCTTTCCACCAATCACCTCCCAGCTTCTCACTTCATCCCCCCCTCCCCCACCACCTGCCATCCCCCTCACCTGGTTTCACCTATCACCTGCCAAATTGTACTTCTTCCCTTCCCGCACCTTCTTACTTCCCCTTCCTTTCCAGACTCGATGAAGGGTCTCGGCCCGAAATGTGGACTCTCTATTCCTCCCGCTTCTTGCTGCCCGACCTGCTGAGATCCTCCAGCATTTTGTCTGCCGTCTGTAACCTGTAGAGGGCTTGCCAAGGAGGAATACATGATGAAGGCTTGGCTGTACTGCGACATGACACCACTTCACTGTACTCAGATTGTTCTCATTCCCCACAGCTCCCAGACTCATTTCTCATTTGATTCTTTAATAACAATCAGACAGAAACAGCCAGCCGAGACCTTCCAGCTACCTACTCTTGCAACAGGGGCCAGGCACATTTAGCATATTACTGTTTGTCATGTTCACTGAGGCAAATAGAAATCTCTGACCCTTCATTATCTTTGTGCATTGTGCCTTTGGCTCAAGCACCAAACCTGTTTAGCGTTGACGGTGAGAAACCAGCCTCGTTCATCCAGAGAGACTTCAATAAGCCTATCTTGTCCACTCAGTTTGATGTGCTGAATGCTTAAGAGCAACTTCAGTAGAGGGGAAGCAGAGATTCTGCAGCAGTGCTTGATGTTTACGGACACCATGCAGCTGGGCATTTGAAACAGAGAGCATTACAACACAGGACAGGCCCTTCTGCCCACAATGTTGTGCTGACCTTTTAACCTAAGCTCAGATCAACCTAACCCTTCCCTACTACATAGCCCTCCATTTTTCTGTCACCCATATGCCCGTCCAGCGTCCCTACCACCACCGTTCCCCACGCCCACCACTCTCTGTGTAAAAAATATGTTTTCTCACATCCCCCTATACTTTCTTCAAATCACCTTAAAAATATGACCCATCGTGTTAGCCATTCCCGGCTATCCACTCAGTCTGTCCCACTTATCGTTCGTGCTGCTCTATCAAGTCACCTCTCATCCTCGTTCACTCCAGAGAGAAGAGGCGAGGCTCCATGGGCAGAAATGGGGAGAGCGAGGGCCAAGTGGGCTTATCTAGTATGTGGGGCACCACCCAGTCCAACACAGGCAATGTCCTCCCCACCACTGTCACTTCTGCAAAGTGCACAGCCATTATCAACATTCCCCACCATCCAGGCCATGCTCTCTCCTCATTGCCACCATCAGGCAGGAAGTACAGAAGGTTTAGGTCCCACACAGCCAGGTCCAGGAACAGTTATTCCTGGACAGGTGTGGATAACTTCAATCACCACAACTCTGAACCGATTTGACAGCCTAAAGACCTACTTTCAAACACTCTTTGCAACTCGTGTTCTCAATATTATTTTTTTATCTGCACAGTTTGTCCTATTTTGCACATTGGCTGTTTGTCAGTCTTTGTTTATGTACAGTTTTTCTATTGAATTTCTTTTTATTTCCCTATAAATGACTACAAAAAAGGATCTGAAGGTAGAATATGGCAATATATATGTACTTTGATAATACAGTTACTTTGAACTTTGAACTTTCAATACAAGAAGAGAAACATATTTCAGTTTTATATCTGAAATAAACTTAAATTCAACATTGAGTTTACTGTTATATTCTATAACCTTGTAGATGCCTCAGCCAAGAAAGCTCATCAATGCCTCTACTTCCTCAGGAGGCTGAAGGAATTTGACATGTTTCTGTCAGCCCTACTTCCTCAGGAGACTAGAGAAATTGGGCTTGACCCATTAACCCTTACCAGTTCATATCACTGCACCATAGAAAGCATCCTACCTGGATGAACAATGGCTTGGTATAGCAACTGCTCTGCATGAGACTGTGAGAAGCTGCAGAGAGTTGTGGGCACAGCTCAGCACGCCACAGAAACCAGCCTCCCCTCCATGGACTCTGCCTACACTTCCCACTGCCTCAGTAAAGCGCAATCAAAGACCTCCCCCCCCCCATCCTGAACATTCCCTCTTCTCCCCTCTTCCATCAGGCAGAAGATACAAAAGCCTGAAAGCTCGTCCCACCAGGCTCAAGGAAACTGTTATTACTCTACTGTTGAAAGATGATTAATTAGTCACCAAGTATGATAATCTATCTTGTTATGGTTTTGCACCTTGTTGCTAAACTGCACTGCACTTTCTCGGTAGCTGTTGTACTTTGTTCTGTATTGTTATGGTTTTAACTTGCTCTAGGAGATAGCAGATTATCTAATACCGGAGCCCCTGAGACTGTAACGGTAACGGCCTCGATCCAGAGCATGGCACGGTAGCACAGTGCATTGTAAATGCTAGAGGTCCAGAACCAATCTCCGCGATCAGAGTGGGGGTCCCGAAGAGGTGCGAGAGCATGAGTTGCCTCGCGGTAGAGACCAGAGACGCGGTGCGGGGGTCACCAACGGCTCGGGAAAGATCGAAGCATCAAGGCAAATGTCAGCGGTCACTCTCAACGGAGGCCATGGGGTTGCCGGCAGTCAGTAGCCAGGTTGGCAGTGTTCAGACCTGGTGTGGTGGCCGCTCTCCACGGGAGAACTGAATTCGTGCGGCTGCTCTCCTGGAATGCCGATGTTTTCGATATTCTGAGATTTATGCGATTATTGGACTGCACTTTATTCATTGATCTCCTTCAGTTTCCAGTGTTTTCTTTCTTGCTGGTGGCCGATACGTTACTTTTTGTGCGAGGAAGGAGATGGGGATTAGGGGTCTGATGCTTTTCTGTGAGGGTGATCTGTTAGTTTTTATGTGTGAGGGAGAGGGTTGGGGGTCTGATGGTGCCATCGCTGTTTTTTAGCAAGGGAGAGGTTGGGACAGGTCAGGGTTTTTGATGTTTGAGCTGCTGTTTTCCATATGGGCGATCTGTTAGTTTTCTGTACGAGGGAGGAGGTGCAGGGTTTTGGCATTTGAGGGTTTTGTTTCTTTTTCATTATCATGCCAGGGCAGAGTTGATGTCTTTTCTTTCAACAAAACCCATGGATTTTCGGTATTTCATGACTGTCTGGAGAAGACGAATATCAGAGTTGTATTGCAGGTGCATAATTTGAACCTTTGAACCCATGTCTTTCAGAGTCATATGCCAATTGGTCACATGGCTGCAGGCTCATCGGACCAGAAAGGCCTTTTACCGTGATGCATGTCTGAATAAGTAAAAAAATTTTAAAACGTTAACTGTCCATTTCCCCCTGAAGATGTTGCCTGACCTATTGATTTCCTCCAGCTCTTTGTGTGTTGCTCCAACATCTGCAGTCTCTTGTGTCCTCCTGAGCTTTCATTTGATTGGGATGTAGTTGCCATTGGCAACAGCAGCATTTAGTTCTCCTCCTTCCCTCCCATGAGATGGTGGTGGTGAGCTGCCATTTTGAGCCACTGCAGCCCTCCTCGTGAAAGCACTTCCACAGTGTTGATAGAGGTAAGCATTTGTGGTGTACAAGTTGCAACAAGGCAAGGATTAAGATGAAGTCCAGGCAAGGAGAGCTTACAGAAGTCTGCAGACAACCCAGGCGAGTGAGGCCTTTGAAGGACATTGCTTCCCTTCGCTCAGCAGGGGAGCACTTTGACGAACTGGAACAGGATAATTGAAAGAAGCAAGGCACGCACTAACTAGGGGATAATAATTTTACTAACTTCAAGTATCATTGGTTGTTAGCTTGCAGTTTCTAACAACAGCTTTATTATTGTGGTATGAGCGGTGACTGAGCAAGCACAAGTTTACTGACTGGGCAATGTCCATATCCGCTAACAGTTATTACCCTGCAGCCATCAAGCTCAAGAACTGGTGTGGATAGCATCACTGAATTGATTCTACAACCTGCAGACTCACTTTCAAGGACTCCACAACTCGTGCCCTCGGTATTATTTATTTATTTGCACAGTTCGTCTTCTTTTGAACATTGGTTGTTTGTCAGTCTCCATGTGTGGCTTTTCATTTATTCCATTGTATTTCTTTGTTTTACGGTGAACGCCTGCAAGAAAATGGACCTCAAGATAGTATATGGAGTCATACAGACTTCGATAATAAATTTAATTTGAAACTTTTACTTCTGTGTAGAAGTGGCATTCCTTTGTTCAAACGTTAGACCAGTTTGACAACAGGGGCCATGCTGTTCTCTCTGTGCACAAATAACTCATGTGCAATCGAAGGATGAATGAGAGTTCTCGGAACCCAGTTAATCGGCGCTCGCTGGGTGAATCTCATTGACCGAGACAGCTGTGGAACACAAGTCATTGGGTAGATTTAAAGAGGAGGTTTATAGGTTACAGGAAGAAAGGGAAAATAAATTGGTCAAAGTCAATTTCCTGTCAGATTGCTGGCAAGTGGTAAGACCACCTCCAACCCTCTGAACACAGGAGCCCCTCAGGGCTGTGTACTAAGTCCCCTCCTTTTTTCCCTGTATACCCATGACTGTGTTGCCACCCACAGCTCCAATCTGCTAATAAAATTTGCTGACGACACTACATTGATTGACCTAATCTCAAACAATAACTCTGACACAGTGGTGTCAAGAAAACAACCTCTCCCTCAATGTCGCAAGAACAAAGGAGCTGGTTGTGGACTACAGGAGGAATGGAGACAGCCTAACCCCTATTGACATCAATGGATCTGGGGTTGAGAGGGTAAACAGCTTCAAGTTCCTTGGCATCCACATCACCGAGGACCTCACGTGGTCTGTACACACCAGCTGTGTGGTGAGAAAAGCACAACAACACCTCTTTCACCTCAGACAGTTGAGGAAATTTGGTATGGGCCCCCAGATCCTAAGAACTTTCTACTGGGGCATAATTGAGAGCATCCTGACTGGCTGCATCACTGACTGCTATGGGAACAGTACCTCCCTTAATCACAGCACTCAATGGAGAGTGGAGCAGACTGCCCAGCACATCTGCGGTTGTGAACTTCCCATGACATTTACAAAGACAGGTGTGTAAAAAGGACCCAAAGGATCACTGGGGACATGAGTCACCCCAACCACAATCTATTCCAGCTGCTACCATCTGGGAAACTGGACCACAGCATAAAAGCCAGAACCAACAGGCTCCGGGACAGCTTCTTCCACCAGGCCTTCAGACTGATAAACTCACACTAATTTGAGTGTATTTCTATGTTACATTGACTGTTTATTATAATTGCAATTATAATTATAATTATTTATTATAATTGTTTATTATAATTTATTATAATTATAATAGTAATTTATTATAAATTACAATGAGTGCATATTGCACATTTAGACAGAGAGGTAACATAAACATTTTTACTCCTCATGTATGTGAAGGATATAAGAGATAAAGTCAATTCAGTTCAATTCATTACCTAACGTCGTATATACTATGTTCGTATATGTTCGTATAAGTTCTTATATCTTCAGATTCAACAAGTACAAACAAGCTGGATGAACTCAGCAGGTCAGGCAGCACCTACCCGACCTGCTGAGTTCATCCAGCTTGTTTCTACCTGTCGCTTGGACCACAGCATCTGCAGTGTACTTCTTGTTTATATCTTCAGATTCATCTCCTTTAAAGCATTTGCAGGAAAACAAAGAAAAAAAAAACCTCAATTTAATATATACCATGATCAGTCATGGAAGAACAGACAGACTGGGCTGCAGAAACACATACCAATTGCTAGAGGAACTCAGCAGGTCAGGCAGCATCTTTGGAAATGAATGAAGAGTTGATGTTTCGAGCCAAGACCCTTCATCAGGACTGTAAAAGAAGGGGGAAGTTTGCAGAGTAAAAAAGTGGAGGAAAGAAAGGGTGACAAGCTAGAAGGTGATTGGTGAAGTCAGATGGGTGGGAAAGGTAAAGGGTTGGAGAGGAAGGAATCTGATAGGAGAGGAGAGTGGACTATGGGAGAAAGAGACGAAGAAGGGGCATCGGGGGAGGGGACAGGCAGGTGAGGAGAACAAGGTGTGGGAATAGAAGAAGAGAGAAGGGGAGGAGAAAGGAAAAAATGAAAAAAGAGAAAAGGAGGAAAACAAGGGGAAATGAATAAATAAATAAATACATTTTTAAAATTATTTTAAATTATTTAAAAATGGGTCAAATGGGCTAATTCTACTCCTATATGGTCTTATGGATGGGGTTTCAGGACTTAAACATTAGGAAGGACCAAGAGATGATCTACCCAAGGAAATAAGCTGTAGAATCATTACAGTCAACAAGATCAACAAACATACAATGTGAAAAGACAAAGACATTTTGAGCAGAACACACAAGATGCTGGAGGAGCTCAGCAGACCAGGCAGCATCGATGGAGAAAAGTATAGCTGACATTTCAGGCCCGGGTTTCGTCCCGAAACGTCGACTGTACTCTTTTCCATAGATGCTGCCTGGACTGCTGAGTTCCTTGTGTTGCTTGTTGCATCTGCAGAATTTCCCTTGCTTGTGAGATATTTTTGAGAAACTTTGTATCCAAGAATGGAAAGCCAGCCAGAAATCTCCAGAACATTGGATCTGTTGGTCAAATGGTAAGAATGAAGAGATCTAAGGCTGGTTTTCCAGACAACGGTTCTCTGTTCCTGCACGGACACAAGCACACACATGGGCTCAGAGCTGCTGAATAATTTATTCCAGGCATCAGCTGTGTAGTTCCCAGTTCACATGCAAAGTAAATATTGGATTCAACATTTAAATTACTAATAAATACCAGTTCAACATCTAAGCATTGAGTCTTCAATTTATATTTGACGTTTGTTTTAAGTGATTTTTACATTGCTTTAACACGGACAGCTTGGAATGTAAACTATTTCAAAGACACTTTATTAAAATGCCAGCTACTCACAAGGATACAGACCCAGAGCTTGCAGAAGAATAAATCATGTAGATGAGAGAACACTGAATAATTTAAAACCCACCTCACTTTGCATAATCACACTTATAAAGTTGCAAAAAAAATTGCAGACATTGGAAATCTGAAATAAAAACAGAAAATGCTGAAGTACTTAGCAGATCAGGCGGCATTTTACGTTAGAATGGCAATTACCTACATTCCAATTACTTATGTACAGTACTTACTAAGGTTTCTATATTGCCTAAGGAGGCAAAGGTAATCGTTCTTATCCCCTTCTGCAGAGCTGAAGTTGAACTGCAGAGTTGCTGTTGAGTTGACGTTGGTACATTATTTGTCCTTCGTAGGTAAGTTCTTCCGGACCAACACCTTTGACCACAAGGCCATCAGGCAGTGGTCAGCACAGAATGTTCTGCAGGCTCTGCTGGAGGAGGATTAGATAGACACAGTGGGGTGGCTCTCTGAGCAGAATGTCCAAACCATCTGGCAGAATGCGTCATCGCTAGACCTCACCAACAGGCACCAAGACCTCACCTGGCTGGAGGTGAGCGGGGGCCCTCCCAGTCAATTCCTTCTTGCGTGCTCTGAGCGTCACTCCCACTGCGCTCTGGCAACGCGACGGATGTGCTGTGGATCATTCCGAGCTGCTGCATAACAGAGGTCTCTCTGACCTCGGGGCTTTTTCCAAGGACACAAACAGAGACGAACATCGAGCGTTGCTGGCAGATCATCACCTCGGTGAGAGACGCTTTTGGGTCCTCCTGAAATGTGTTGGTCTTCCAGGCTGCAGGAGTGCGTGCTGAGGGACACACTGAAGCGTGGTGCAGCCGACGCGAGGGCCCGGTTGGGAACGACCACAGTGCAGAGTTTCTTCACTAATGGAGAGGGAGGGGCCAGGGTGTGTGAGGAAGCCCCTCAATTATTGGAGTTGCGTACCATCCTGGAGTGCCACAAGACTGGTAGCTGCTCTAATGATGTGTTGGGATTTAACAGAACGGTACCGAAAGCATTTACTATGAAGGTAAAACAAATGAAAATGTATTGCACGGTTTATTTTTGTAAATATTATTTTGATTATGAGCTATGAATTAAGTTGCAAACAGCCAGCTCCATCATAGTCTCCCCAGCATTCAGGACACCCTCAAAATGTGAGGCAGCAATGATCAGTAAGGACCCCCAGCACCCAGGTCATGCACTCTTCTCGTTGCTGCCACCAACGAGGAGGACAGGAGCCTAAAGACTCACACTCAACATTTCATGTACAGCTTCTTCCCCTCCACCATGAGATTTCAGAATAGACAATGAACCCATGTATAACATCTTTCTTTTTGCACTAATTTAATTTAATGTTCTTATTTTTATACATGCTTCTTTTTGTAATTTATAGTTTTTATTGTTATGTATTGGACTGCACAGCTGCCACAAAACAACTGACACGACATATGCCAGTGATATTAAACCCGATTCTGATTGCAATAGCTTATTTTGAAAAATAGACCGCACTGCAGCCAGAATGATAGGGACGGGGATGGTGCTGATCATTTCATGGTTCAGAAAAGTAATTACTCAGGAGGTGTAGCTGATGGTTGTGGAGCTCATTCACTGGGGCCACTTAAAGAGGGAGCAGACAAATATGTGAAATATCAGCAAATTGAAGTCTATGGGGGAACTGGAAGAGGCGAGTAGGCATGGGGCAGACAACCATTAAATGATAGGGCAGGCTTGAAGGGCCAAGTGGCCTACTCTTGCTCCTATTTTATTCATCATGGAGAATACTGTTTCTTCCAGATCTAGTTCCCAATGAAGTACCTTTAAACTCTCAGCTATACACATAAAATGCTGGTGGAACTCAGCAGGTCGGGCAGCATCTATGGAAATGATAAAACAGTTGACATTTTGGGCTGAGACCCTTCATCAGGATTGGAAATGAAGAGAGAAGAAGCCAAAATATGAAGGTGGAAGAGGGAAGGAGGGTGAGCTGGCAGCAGAAATCACAGATGCGGAGCAGTGAAAAGGTATTACCGAACTCCCATTGAAGAGGAGATTTAAACTTCTTCAGGGTAGACATACGTTGAAGAGATTCTGCAGATGCTGAAAATCCAGAGCAACACACACAAACTGCTGGACAAACACAACAGGTCAGGAAGTTAATAAACACCTGATGTTTTAGGGTCTTCGTCAGAACTGGATAGGAAGGGGGAAGATGTCAAAATAAAAAGGTGGAGGGAGGGGGAGATGAATAAGATGGAAGATGATGTGAAGCCAGGGGGTGGGGGAGAAGCTGGGAGGTGATAGGTGTAGAAGCCAAAGGACTGAAGAAGAAAGAATCTGATAAGGGAGGAGAGTGCTCCCTAGGAGAAAGAGAAGGCATGGGGGGAGGTGATAAGCAGGTGAGGAGGAGCAGTAAGGGGCCAGAGTGGGAAACTGAAGAAAAGGGAAGGGACAAGGAAAAAGATTTGGTGGAAATTGGAGAAATTATTGTTTATGCTATCAGGTTGGAGGCTCCCTAGACAAATAAGAGATATTGCTCCTCCAACCTGAGAGTGACCGCATTGTGGAGGCCGTGGACTGACGTGTCAGAACAGGAATGGGGCTAGGAACTAAAATGGTTGGTTAACACAAAATTCTGTAGGATTTTGATCTATCATTCCATCCCCATAGAGATCTCACACGTTCTCTAAAATCCACACCAGATGAAGTCATCACTTCAAGTCATCAGAATTCAGCTCAATCGGTCAATTGATAAGCAAGGGAACATGTACACTTCCAGACAAACCCCACACCACCAGGTTCAAGGACAGCCACTTCCCTTCGACCCTGATCACTGCCGTTTAGCAACTCTATCACCACTTTGCACTACACCGAATTGAGCTTTCATTCTTCTGTTCTAATTGTGTTCTTTCTTATAAAAATTGTGACTAATTTGTTTATTTTGTGTTTTTCTTGTGATTGCTGTTTACCTGATGCTCTGCCAGGAAGTTTTTCATTCCACCTGTGCACACCTTTACGGAACCAGCGTGGGTAACTTCTCTCAGCCCAGCACTGAACTGATTCCACACCCTATGGACTCACTTTCAAGGACTCCACAATTCATGGTCTCAGTAATACTTAGAGATTGTTTTTTGGGGGATTTGCACATTGGTTGTTCATCAGTGTGCAGTTTTCATTGATCCTATTGTATTTCTTTATTCTATGAACGATTGCAGGAAAATGAATCTCAGGGTTGTGTATGGTCACATATGCGTACTTTGATAATAAATTTACTTTGAACTTTGACGTTCTTTTGCATGTGATAATAAACTCAACTTTAAATTTAAGATGGAAAGACTAAACACGGCGGGGGGGGGGGGGCAAAGACAACGAGAAAAGGGTTTGTGAAGACTCCACAGTGGCTGGAATGTGGAACAACAAACTATCTGGTGGAGTCATTCAATGGGTCAAACCAAGTTCAAGGTTCCAAGTGCTTTTATCATCCAAGTATGTATATAATTATGCCACCTTGGGATTCGTCTCCTAACAGGCAGCCACGAAACAGAGAACCCCAAAAGAAACATAAAGAAAGACCATCAAACACCCAATGTGTGGAGAGAAAAAAACAAATCACGCAAACAACATAAGCAAGCAAATAGCATTCTGAACTGTCATCCACAAAGAGAGTCTATCCACAGACCCTTAGTTCAGTGGGGCAGTGAACTGGACTGGCCAGTCCCTCACCTCGGGCCCCGACGCCCTGACCTTTTCAATCTGGCCTGCTGCTTAAGCTGTCCAAACATCAGATTCATTTACTTTGATATGCTCTGGGGCCAGGACCCCACTGTTTGATCTGGCCTGGTGCTTAAATTTCTCGTACCTCGGGTCCTCCTCGCTCCCAGTGATAGGCTTGCTGCCTCGCCTCGCCTCGGCTCTGCCACATCAAATGAGCAGCATCAGTGGGAGAAAAGGAATTGAGGCATGTTAGGTCAAAACCTGCTCCGGGACTCCTTCGTGGGAAATTTGTCTGCAGCATTGAAGGTTTCCATACATGTGATACAATAGGAAGCACTAACAATCTGGGGACCATTAAACCTGATCTTGCTCACAAAGAGGCAACAATATCCTTGACAAGCAAGAGAAAATCTGCAGATGGTGGAAATCCGAGCAACACACACAAAATGCCGCAGGAAATGGTAGCAAAATGGGTTATCGTAGCAGTGTTACAGAGCCAGTAATTCAGTTCAAATCCGCCACTGTCTGTACAGTTTCCAGTTGACCACTTGGGTTTCCTCCAAGTGCTCCAGTTTCCTCCCACTTTCCAAAGATGTTACTAGGTTAATTAGTCATATATGACCACCAGACCATAAGACATTGGTGCATAAGTAGGCTATTCAACCCATTGTGTCCAGCTCTCCATTTCCTCATGGCTGATCCATTTTCCTGCCCTCTCCTCGTAACCTTTCAAGACCTGATTATTCAAGAGCCTTTCAATCTCACCCAGTGACCAGGCCTTCACATCCACCTACAACAATGAATTTCAGATATGGCTAAATAATTTTTCCCTCATCTTTCAAAATGGACGTCCCTCTATTCTGAGGCTGAACGCTCTGGTCCTAGATCTGCCACATCTATTCCATCTAGGTCTTTCAATAGGTTGCAATGAGATCCCTCCTCATTGTTCTAAATTCCAGCAAGTAAAGGCCCAGAGCCATCAATCATTCCTCATATGTTAACCTTTCATTCCCAGAATTATTGTCATGAACCATCTCTGAACCCTCTCTAGTTTCAGCACATCTTTTCTTAGATAAAGGACCCAGAACTGCTTGCAGTACTTCAAATGAGGCCTCAGCAGGGCCTTATAAATTCTCAGCATTACATCCTTGCTTTTATATTCTAGTCCTCTCAAAGTAAAGCGTTTGCCTTCCTCACCACTGACTCAACCTGCAAGTTAACCTTTAGGGAATCCTGCACAAGGACTCCCAGGTCCCCTTTGCACCTCAGAGTTTTGAGCTATATCCTCATGTAAAAAAATAGTCTATGCCTTTAGTTGATTTATCTACCAACAAGGGTTGAGAGGAAAGCCTGACTTCTGACATCTACAAGGAGCACTGCCACAAGAAAGCAGCATCCATCATCAAGCACCCCCACCATCTAGCCATGCTCTCTTCTCACTGCTACCATCAAGAACGAGGTAGAGGAGCCTCACTACCAGGATCAGGAACAGTTATTACCCCTCAGCCGTCAGACTCCTGAACCAGTGTGGATAACTTCACTCAACGCTGAACCGATTCCACAACCTAAGGACTCACTTCTAAGATTTAACAGCTGGTGTTCTCAGTATTATTTATTTATTTTATTACTTTTTTGAAAAACTTGCACAGCTTGTTTTCTGTGTCTGCACCTTGGCTGGCTGTCAGTCTCATGTGTGCAGCTTTTCATCAATTCTATTGTATTTCTTTGTTCTACTGTGAACGCCCACAAGAAAATGAATCCCAGGGTAGTATATCGTGAGATATACGTACTTTGATAATAAATTCAGTTGGCACTTGAACTTTGAACTTTTGCATTCCCTGTGCTGTCCCCAAAACCACCCATACGAACCTAAAAGAAAACAGACAAGCCTAAATCACAAGATCGACAGATGTCTGAGCTCAGAGCCATCATCCTGGGTAAAGAAGATGCAAAAAGAGAGGTGAGTGTGACAAACCTTCTGTCTATTGATGCTCAAGTGGGTAGATGAGGTTCTGTTGAAAAGTCATTGGCCTGAGCTATTAATTGTGTTCCTCTCCCTCAGAGGCTCCCTCACCTACTGAATCTTTCAGCCTCCGATTCAGATTTCCAAGACCCTCTAGTGTCTGCTTTTGGAGCGATGCTCTGTGAATCACTTTTATTTTATTGAAATGTTTGTTGATATTTGTCAAGAGATCCCAGAATGGCGGCTGGCGGCAAAATAACCTGACATCTGGTGTATACATTAAACTCGGAAAACTTAACAAGTCAGGTTTGCCAGAAGCAGATTAGCTTAACAAGTGATTAACAGTTCCAATTAAACGCGAGTAGGACTCAATAAATTCTGTCGGTAAACTCTGAATGAAAGGCAGACTTTGCATTTCTATAGGGCCTGCTTTGTCCAAGTCGACAGAGCCCATCATACCTTGCAACCAATGAAAAGGCTGGAGAGCAGTCAGCGCTGTGATGTAGTAAACAGAGCGTGATCTGACAAGCCACCAGTGTGGCTTTGCTAAATAAAGACGTAGACCGCACGCTGTTGGAAGCATCCTGATTGACTGTATCACGGTCTGGCGTGGTAATTCAAGTGTGCCAAAATGTATGAAATTGCTGAGGATGATGGAGTCAGCTCAATCTATCATGGGCCGATCTCTCCCCACCATTGTAACATCCAATAGAGGCCCAAACTGAAGAAGGCAACACCTCTTCTCAAAGATCCCCACCATCTGGGCCACGCTAAGTTCTCACCGCTCAAATTGGGGAGGAGGTACAGAAGCCCGAAGTCCCACACCATCAGGTTCAAGAACAGATGCATCCCTTCAGACTATACAGCTCTTGAAAAACTGGTGTGAATCTCACCACTCAGTTTTGCAACACTATTCTTGCACAATTCTTGTATAGTATGCTTTTCTTGTAAGTGTTGTGTCTCTAATGCAATGTACCTGTAATGTTGCTGCGAGTAAGTTTTTCATTGCACCTGTGGACACATGAACTTGTCCAATTGACAATAAACTTGACTTTGACTTGAAATCCACTGGTGCCTCATTCCAGCAATAAGGTGAGGTGGGAGCCTATGCAATACAGGGGAAGTTTTACATCATAGTGACACAAGAGTGTGGTCATGGCCCAAGTGCAGAGGGAGAGACACTGAAGCGGATGAACAGTTCACCGACTTTTATTAAGAACTGTGCAGATTTAAAGGAAAAACAATAAACACTAGGCCAACAGGGTCATGAACTAAAACTCTCGAACTGAAAGCTATCATCAATCTTGCAGCTAGGAAGCACTAACTTAATATTGAATGATTACTGTTCTTTTACAGAGTTAATTGAAATAGTAGTTTTCTTTCCCAGAGCAAGGACAAAGGTAAGCAGGGAGCTCAAATGTTGCTGCGCTTTTGGCCGAGTCTCAACACAATTGGAATGAGGGGAGGGGAGTTAACTACCACCACAACAAAACGTTAATTGGACTAATTGTGCATTCTCACAGGCGAGATTGGGGACACAATTCTGCAGTTTGCCTAAGAGGGCATGCAAACCCCACTGTACAGTCTGCTTTTCTGACACCAAGGAAGTGGTTCCTTAGATAGGACTAACTGGGGGCCTTGTTTACTTAGCTGGAGGTAGAGGGTAACACTGCACAATTTTAAGAAGAGCAAGGCAAACTTTCTTTATTGCAGTCCTGATCTGAAGTATTTATCTACATGTTTTTTCATGGAAGATGCCCTTTAGAACAGAGATGATGAAGAATTTCTTTAGCCATAAGGTGGGGGATCTGTGTAATACATTGCCAAAGGCACTTGTGGAGGCCAAGCCATTGGGTGTATTTAAGGGGGTCAAAGGTTACTGGGAAAATGGGGTCAATAAGGATAATAAATCAAACATGATGGAGCAGATTCAATTGGCCAATTGGCCTAATTCTGCTCCTGTGTCCAATGGTTTTATGGTCTTGTGCTCCTTATGGAAAAGTTGAGCGAGTTGGGACTTTTCTCTTTGGAGTGAAGGAGGATGGCAAGTGACTTGATAGAGATGTACATGATGATAAGAGGCACAGACAGAGTGGACAGTGGACAGCCAGGGCCTTTTTCCCAGGGTAGTAATGGGTAATACAAGAGGATTCCTTTTAAGTTGACTGGAAGAAAGCACAGGTGGTGGATATTTTACACAGAGTGGCTACTGCCTGAAATGCTCTGCTAGAGGTGGTTGTAAGGACAGTTAAGGGACTTTTAGATAAGCACATGGATGACAGCAAAATGGAGGGCTACGTGAGAGGGAAGGGTTAGATTGATCTTTGAGTAGGTTAACTGGTTGGCACAACATCGTGGGATCAGAGGCCTGTACTGTGTTGTACTGTTCTATGTAATATCAACTTATCTGGGTATTGTCACCAGTGATTCCTGGAACAGAGGCTGATGAAGACTTAGGGATGTCTAAATTCATCACTTTCACCTTCAGGGTTCTGATCTAATGTCCAAATAACATCGGTACATGATGGTCATTAAGATCGAACTTTGCATGAACACAGAGTTCATGCAAAGGTTCAGACTACTGAGTTCATGGCAAAGCGCAGAGTAAACTCGTTGCATCAGTTCAAGTTCAGTTTATCATCATTCAACTGTAACAATGTACAGTATACGACCAAACCAAGATGTACAACACAGTAAATATAATTCACGTATATAACACAAAGTACTGTTACCGCAAATTCATTAACAAATAACTATAGATAATAGATAATAGACAATAGGTGCAGAAGTAGACCATTCGGCCCCTCGAGTCTGCACCGCCATTCTGAGATCATGGCTGATCATTCACTATCAATACCCAGTCCCTGCCTTGTCTCCATATCCCTTGATTCCCCTATCCATCAGATATCTATCTAGCTCCTTCTTGAAAGCATCCAGAGAATTGGCCTCCACCATCTTCCGAGGCAGTTCATTCCACACCTCCACAACTCTCTGGGAGAAGAAGTTCTTCCTCTCTGTTTTAAATAACTGACCTCTTATTCTCAATCCATGCCCTCTGGTACTGGACTCTCCCAACATCTGGAACATATTTCCTGCCTCAATCCTATCAAATCCTTTAATTATCTTAAACATTTCAATCAGATCCCCTCTCAATCTCCTCAATTCCAGTGTGTACAAGCCCAATCTCTCCAATCTCTCTGCGTAAGACAGCCCTGCCATCCCAGGAATCAACCTAGTGAATCTACGCTGCACTTCCTCAATTGCCAGAATGTCCTTCCTTAAACCTGGAGACCAAAACTGTACACAATATTCCAGGTGTGGTCTCACCAGGGCCCTGTACAAATGCAAAAGAACATCCTTGCTCTTGTATTCAATTCCCCTTGTAACAAAGGCCAACATTCCATTTGCCCTCTTCACTGCCTGTTGCACTTGCTCATTCACCTTCATTGACTGATGAACTAGGACTCCTAGGTCTCTTTGCATTTCTCCCTTACCTAACTCTACACCATTCAGATAATACTCTGCCCTCTTGTTCCAGCTTCCAAAGTGGATAACTTCACATTTATTCACATTGAATGACATCTGCCAAATATCTGCCCACTCACCCAGCCTATCCAAGTCTTCCTGTATTCTCCTAACGTCCTCTTCGCATGTCACACTGCCAACCAGTTTAGTATCGTCAGCAAACTTGCTGATATAGTTTTCAATCCCCTCATTAAATCGTTGACATAAATCTTAAAGAGCTGTGGTCCCAATACAGAGCCCTGTGGTACCCCAAGAGTCACCTCCAGCCAGTCTGAGAAACACCCATTCACTGCTACCCTTTGCTTTCTATCTGCCAACCAGTTTTCTATCCATGTTGAAACCCTGCCCCCAATGCCATGAGCTCTGATTTTACTCACCAATCTCCTATGTGGCACCTTATCAAATGCCTTCTGAAAATCTAGGTACACAACATCCACTGGCTTACCCTCGTCTAACATCCCTGTTACACCCTCAAAAAACTCCAACAGATTAGTCAAGCATGATTTGCCCTTGGTAAATCCATGCTGGCTCGGCCTAATCCTATCACTGCCATCAAGATGTGCCACTATTTCGTCCTTAATAATGGACTCAAGCATCTTCCCCACGACTGACGTTCTCCGTTTTCTCCTTCCCTCCCTTCTTGAAAAGTGGGATAACATTAGCCACTCTCCAATCTTCAGGAACTGATCCTGAATCTAAGGAACATTGGAAAATGATTACCAATGCATCCGCAATTTCCTGAGCCACCTCTTTTAGAACCCTCGGATGCAGACCATCTGGACCCGGGGATTTATTAGCCTTCAGTCCTACCAGTCTACTCATCATAGTTTCTTTCCTAATGTCAATCTGTCTCAATTCCTCTGATATCTTATGACCCTGGCCCATCCATACATCTGGGAGATTGCTTGTGTCCTCCCTGGTGAAGACAGATCTAAAGTACGCATTAAATTCTGTTGCCATTTCCCTGTTTCCCATAACAATTTCTCCCAATTCATTCTTCAAGGGGCCAACATTGTTCTTAACTATCTTCTTTCTCTTCACATAGCTAAAAAAGCTTTTGCTATCCCCTTTTATATTCCTGGCTAGACTGAGCTCATACCTGATTTTTTCTCTCCGTATTGCTTTTTTAGTTAAGATCTGCTGTTCCTTAAAACTTTCCCAATCATCTGTATTCCCACTCATCTTAGCCCTGTCATACTTCTTTTTCTTTAATGCTATACAATCTCTGACTTCCTTTGTCAACCACTGTGGCCCCTTCCCCCTCTTTGAATCCTTCCTTCTCATTGGAATGAACTGCTTTTGCATCTTTTGTATTATGCCCAAGAATATCTGCCACTGCTGATCCACTGTCTTTCCTGCCAGGGCATCCGCCCATTTAACTTTGGCTAGCTCTTCCCTCATGGCTCCATAGTCTCCTTTATTTAATTGCAACACTGACACCTCTGATCTGCCCTTATCCCTCTCAAATTGTAGATAAAAACTTATCATGTTATGATCACTACTTCCTAATGGCTCCTTTACTTCAAGATCACTTATCAATTCCTGTTCATTACACATCACCAAGTCCAAAATAGCCTCGTTCCTGGTTGGCTCAAGCACAAGCTGTTCCAAAAATACATCCCTTAGACACTCCACAAACTCCCTATCCTGGGATCCAGCACCTGCCTGATTCTCCCAGTTCACCTGCATGTTGAAATCTCCCATAACGATGCACATAAAACACAGGCGAAAAAGTAAACAGTATCTCACGACTGGAGCTTCGTGAGTGATGAGACCTGGGTGGTGAGAGGGAGTTCAGTGTCTCACGACTGGAGCTTCGTGTGTGATGAGACCTGGGTGGTGAGAGGGAGTTCAGTGTCTCACGACTGGAGCTTCGTGAGTGATGAGACCTGGATGGTGAGAGGGAGTTCAGTGTCTCACGACTGGAGCTTCGTGTGTGATGAGACCTGGGGGGTGACAGGGAGTTCAGTGTCTCACGACTGGAGCTTCGTGTGTGATGAGACCTGGGGGGTGACAGGGAGTTCAGTGTCTCACGACTGGAGCTTCGTGTGTGATGAGACCTGGGGGGTGACAGGGAGTTCAGTGTCTCACGACTGGAGCTTCGTGTGTGATGAGACCTGGGGGGTGACAGGGAGTTCAGTGTCTCACGACTGGAGCTTCGTGTGTGATGAGACCTGGGGGGTGAGAGGGAGTTCAATGTCTCACGACTGGAGCTTCGTGTGTGATGAGACCTGGGGGGTGACAGGGAGTTCAGTGTCTCACGACTGGAGCTTCGTGTGTGATGAGACCTGGGGGGTGAGAGGGAGTTCAGTGTCTCAAGACTGGAGCTTCGTGTGTGATGAGACCTGGGGGGTGACAGGGAGTTCAGTGTCTCATGACTGGTGCTTCGTGTGTGATGAGACCTGGGGGGTGAGAGGGAGTTCAGTGTCTCACGACTGGAGCTTCGTGTGTGATGAGACCTGGGGGGTGACAGGGAGTTCAGTGTCTCACGACTGGAGCTTCGTGTGTGATGAGACCTGGGGGGTGAGAGGGAGTTCAATGTCTCACGACTGGAGCTTCGTGTGTGATGAGACCTGGGGGGTGACAGGGAGTTCAGTGTCTCACGACTGGAGCTTCGTGTGTGATGAGACCTGGGGGGTGAGAGGGAGTTCAGTGTCTCAAGACTGGAGCTTCGTGTGTGATGAGACCTGGGGGGTGACAGGGAGTTCAGTGTCTCACGACTGGTGCTTCGTGTGTGATGAGACCTGGGGGGTGAGAGGGAGTTCAGTGTCTCACGACTGGAGCTTCGTGAGTGATGAGACCTGGGTGAGAGGGAGTTCAGTGTCTCACGACTGGTGCTTTGTGTGTGATGAGACCTGGGTGGTGAGAGGGAGTTCAGTGTCTCACGACTGGAGCTTCGTGTGTGATGAGACCTGGGGGGTGAGAGGGAGTTCAGTGTCTCACGACTGGAGCTTCGTGTGTGATGAGACCTGGGGGGTGGCAGGGAGTTCAGTGTCTCACGACTGGAGCTTCGTGAGTGATGAGACCTGGGGGGTGGCAGGGAGTTCAGTGTCTCACGACTGGAGCTTCGTGAGTGATGAGACCTGGGGGGCGAGAGGGAGTTCAGTGTCTCACGACTGGAGCTTCGTGTGTGATAAGACCTGGGGGGTGAGAGGGAGTTCAGTGTCTCACGACTGGGGCTTCGTGAGTGATGAGACCTGGGGGGTGACAGGGAGTTCAGTGTCTCACGACTGGAGCTTCGTGTGTGATGAGACCTGGGGGGTGAGAGGGAGTTCAGTGTCTCACGACTGGAGCTTCGTGTGTGATGAGACCTGGGGGGTGAGAGGGAGTTCAGTGTCTCACGACTGGAGCTTCGTGAGTGATGAGACCTGGGTGAGAGGGAGTTCAGTGTCTCACGACTGGTGCTTTGTGTGTGATGAGACCTGGGTGGTGAGAGGGAGTTCAGTGTCTCACGACTGGAGCTTCGTGTGTGATGAGACCTGGGGGGTGAGAGGGAGTTCAGTGTCTCACGACTGGAGCTTCGTGTGTGATGAGACCTGGGGGGTGGCAGGGAGTTCAGTGTCTCACGACTGGAGCTTCGTGAGTGATGAGACCTGGGGGGTGGCAGGGAGTTCAGTGTCTCACGACTGGAGCTTCGTGAGTGATGAGACCTGGGGGGCGAGAGGGAGTTCAGTGTCTCACGACTGGAGCTTCGTGTGTGATAAGACCTGGGGGGTGAGAGGGAGTTCAGTGTCTCACGACTGGGGCTTCGTGAGTGATGAGACCTGGGGGGTGACAGGGAGTTCAGTGTCTCACGACTGGAGCTTCGTGTGTGATGAGACCTGGGGGGTGAGAGGGAGTTCAGTGTCTCACGACTGGAGCTTCGTGTGTGATGAGACCTGGGGGGTGAGAGGGAGTTCAGTGTCTCACGACTGGAGCTTCGTCTGTGATGAGACCTGGGGGGTGAGAGGGAGTTCAGTGTCTCACGACTGGGGCTTCGTGTGTGATGAGACCTGGGGAGTGAGAGGGAGTTCAGTGTCTCACGACTGGAGCTTCGTGAGTGATGAGACCTGGGGGGTGACATGGAGTTCAGTGTCTCACGACTGGAGCTTCGTGTGTGATGAGACCTGGGGGGTGAGAGGGAGTTCAGTGTCTCACGACTGGGGCTTCGTGTGTGATGAGACCTGGGGGGTGAGAGGGAGTTCAGTGTCTCACGACTGGAGCTTCGTGTGTGATGAGAACTGGGGGGTGAGAGGGAGTTCACTGTCTCACGACTGGAGCTTCGTGTGTGATGAGACCTGGGGGGTGAGAGGGAGTTCAGTGCCTCACGACTGGAGCTTCGTGTGTGATGAGACCTGGGGGGTGACAGGGAGTTCAGTGTCTCACAACTGGTGCTTCATGTGTGATGAGACCTGGGGGGTGAGAGGGAGTTTAGTGTCTCACTACTGTGGTTTCGTGTGTGATGAGACCTGGGTGGTGAGAGGGAGTTCAGTGTTTCACGACTGGAGCTTCGTGTGTGATGAGACCTGGGGGGTGAGAGGGAGTTCAGTGTCTCACGACTGGAGCTGCGTGTGTGATGAGACCTGGGGGGTGAGAGGGAGTTCAGTGTCTCACGACTGGAGCTGCGTGTGTGATGAGACCTGGGGGGTTGAGAGGGAGTTCAGTGTCTCACGACTGGGGCTTCGTGTGTGATGAGACCTGGGGAGTGAGAGGGAGTTCAGTGTCTCACGACTGGAGCTTCGTGAGTGATGAGACCTGGGGGGTGACATGGAGTTCAGTGTCTCACGACTGGAGCTTCGTGTGTGATGAGACCCGGGTGGTGAGAGGGAGTTTAGTGTCTCACTACTGTGGTTTCGTGTGTGATGAGACCTGGGTGGTGAGAGGGAGTTCAGTGTTTCACGACTGGAGCTTCGTGAGTGATGAGACCTGGATGGTGAGAGGGAGTTCAGTGTTTCACGACTGGAGCTTCGTGTGTGATGAGACCTGGGGGGTGAGAGGGAGTTCAGTGTCTCACGACTGGAGCTTCGTGTGTGATGAGACCTGGGGGGTGAGAGGGAGTTCAGTATCTCACGATTGGGGTGGGGGGGAGCTGTTTCCCATTCTAACTGTTCTTGTCTTAACGCAACTGTACTTCCAGCCTGATGGTAGGTGGTTAAGGAGATTGTTGGACGGATGGGAGGGATCATTGACAATACTAAGGGCCCTGTGTATGTAGTGCTCCTGATAAATGTCTCCTTTGGGTGGAAGACAGCCTTGATGATCCTCTCGGCAGCCCTTGCAATCCTCTGTGGGGACCTGTGGTCAGGTGCCTTGTAATTCCCGACCAGACCGTGATGTAGCTGGTCCTTTGCTGAGCTGTGGTCTCTGGAGGGGATGCCTCAGACCTCGTTGCCTTTTGGTTTCAGAGGGACTGTGAGAGGAGTTTAGGGTCATGCTAGGATTTAGGAACAGGGATGTTCAAGAGTTAAAGATGAAGCTGGATTCTCAGCCCCTGTCCTGCACTTCACATTCAAAGGCGAGTGATTTGGATGTGCAGTGAAAGACATCCGCGATTAGATACCAGGCCGCTAAGTGGTATGGTTGTAGATCAGCAAGGATGAGGGCTCAAGGTCCTTCCAGGTTGGTTGTCCTGGGATCAGGGGTCCTTTCAGGCATGAAGCAAGTGGGCCAGTAACCCCCCTAGGTACACACAGTGTGTTGGTGTGAAAACACTTCCAGGCTGCCCCAGCACATCCGTACGTTGTGTTGGTTGTTAAGGCAAAACATCACATGTCAATGCGTGTGTTTTGTTCTATGACCTGAGACCCAAAACACTGATTGTTTATTCAGTTCCACAGATGCTGCCTGACCTGCGGAGTTCCTCTGGCATTTTGTGTGTGTTTTTTTAAATGACTCGGAATCTGGAATTTATTCTCTGCCACATGGGCACTGACATCCGCTCCAATTCTCCCAATATTCAGCCTCCTTAGGGGTTACTTTATAATGGACAATTAAACCATCAGCAAGTCTTTGAAGATAGAAAAGTACAGCACAGGGACATGTCCACTGGCCCACTGATTAAACTAGTAATTAAGTGTCTAATGAAACATGTCTCTTCTGCCTAGACACGGCAGAATGTCCCTCCATTCTCAGCATATTAATGTGTATATCTAAAAGCCTCTTGAACACCTATTGTTCCTTCACTACCATCCCTGGCAGCCTACGCTCTTTGTGTAAAACACTTGCCTGCATCTGACTTTTGACCTTACATCTCATCACTGTATGCTGTCTGGTATTCGACTTTTCGACACTGAGAACAAGATGTCAGCTGTCCACTATGTCCACGCCTCTTACTATCTCACAAACTTCAATCATCCAGCTCTTTGCAGGCTGTAGATTTGCTACGAGGGGATGGAGAAGATAGCAAGGGTCCTTGTCTTGGTTCATCTCCAGCCCCTGAGTGAAAAGGACTTCCCAATTTTTGGGTTGCTCCTGGGGACAGACCCTAAGACAGTTATCAAGTGCTGCTGGTCCATCTGAGTGAAAAATTCCCTTTGGTCTTCCCAAAATGTACTGCTTTTCCAGCACAGCGAGATGTCCGTGGGGGAAGACGGCTGACTAACATCTCTGTGCTGCAGGACAGCATGCTGAAGGATGCAATGAAGCTCAGAACGGCCAACGTAAACACTCTGCAGGAGAGGATCACAGTGTAGGCTCCTTCCGTTGGCAGACGTGGAGATGCTGAGTTGGATTGGGAGCCTCTCAAACAACAGAGTCATAGAGCCATAGAACATTGCAGCACAGAAATAGGCCCTTCAGCCCATCTAATCCATGCCAAGTCCCATTGACCTGCACACGGACCATTGCCCTTCATACTTCTCCATGAAGATGTACTTGTACAATGTACTGTGTATGTTAATCAAAATGGCGTCTTTGTTTTGTTAAGAGTAGGAATGCTTCTTTGTATGATAAGTGCTTTCTCTCGCAGTTGTTTAGCTTTAGACTTGCTGATATAGGGATTGTATTCATTTGTTGACCAATGGGGAATGTTATTTTGTCTTATGAGGCTGGGAGCTTGGGGGTTTCGCGGTCTTTTCAGGGGAGGTGGGAAGGAGACACCGAGGAAGGTGGACGTGTGCTGCACTGCTCGGTCGACCACCGGGGTGGTCCCAGGTGCGAGGACGTGGAGGTCGGAGGCAAGTGACGAGGGGTCGAATGGTTCGATGGTTGATCTCCAACAATGTGCACTAAACTGACTGAACTTTGATAAGTTGGTGCCTTTTACTTTATTTTCTTTTCCTTCATATATATTGTATTGCATAGTACTCTTTTAGTTTTAGTAAAATCTTTAAAGTGTATTCCATAACGGTATCTAGTGTGAGTTTGATATTGTGTGTGTGCGCGCGGCATAAACTTGATTCCCACAGCACCTGCGTGTACGGGAGGTGGGGTTGGTGAATGGCTGGATCTCCTTTTCCCCTAGACCGGGGGTCGGCAACCCGCGGCTCCGGAGCCACATGTGGCTCTTTTACGTCTGTGCTGCGGCTCCCTGTTGCTTTGGGAAATAATTGGTTGTGGCGACCCTTTTCCTGGCACATCCGAACCGACTCACAATAAGATAGCCTACGGGGGTTTGCGAGCACAGAGCTTTGGAGCCTCTGCGCCATGGGGGGGGGGGGGGGCAGGTTGAGGGAGGCTTAAAAGTGAGGCTGAAGATTTCGAATAAAGTTTTTTTCCTTCGACTGCAGTTACCGACTCCGTGTCGTAATTTTAGCGCTGCGTGTAGCACACCGCTACATGGTCAGTATTTAATTAAAATGTATTTTATGTTAGTTTGTTAGTTTTTGAAATGTAAATCTAAATTTGAAGATTATGGTGATCTTGTACAATCTAAATAAGACGTTGTGGCGACGCATTTCCTGACACATCCGAACCGGCTCACAATTAGCCAGCGTTCAGGCTAAGGGAGATAGCCTACGGGGGTTTGTGAGTACGTGTCTTTTGCAGCATCCGCGCCCATGGGGGGCGGGTTGAGGGAGGCTTAAAAGCAAGGCTGTTTAGTTCGAATAAAGCTATCTTTGACTGCAGTTTACTGACTGCGTGTAGCAACCGCTACAACGTGTTTTTATCGCTGGCTGTCCAGAGGGGAGGTGCTGAAACGCTTTGTCGCGCGTCTGGAAGAAGTGAAAACTTTCCTGGGCAGCAAAGGGCTCAACTTTCCTGAGCTGGAACAGCCAGAGTGGCTGGAAAAGCTACACTTCATGGTAGACATGACAGCGCACCTGAACACGCTGAACACAGCTCTTCAGGGGAAAGGACGTACAGCCCTGCACATGTTGGAGGATGTTTTGCATTCGAGCGCAAGTTGAAGTTGCTTGCCAGAGATTTACAGAAAGGCACATTGTCTCACTTGCCCAATTTGAGAGAGTTCAAACAATGTCACGACATGATAAATTCGGAGTATTTACATTCTGCAATCATCGCAATGCAAACATCGTTTGGGAAACGCTTCTGTGAGTTCAGAGAGGAAAAAAACACATTATCCTTCCCGGTCACTCCCCTAAGCATCGATCCATCCCTACTGAATACGACTGCATTGTCAGGTGTGAGTCAACCTGAAGAAGTATGATAAATATTTTAATTGCGTATTATTTTACGTATATTCATATGTTTTCATTGTTCAGTGAAATAGTCCTTTTATTTTTCAGGTTGACAGCTGGCTGACGTTATTTTTGGTTTGCTGCTGGCGGCAAATTTAAGTTTGGCGTTTTTCATAAATACAAGAAGGACTCAAATAGACGTTGAGTATTTTACTTAAAAGTAACCTTCAACCCAACGTCTTTTTTTCGGAGTTCAAAATGTTTTTGTTGCATGCAGAAATGTAATTTCGTTTTCTCTGCAGGAGTTCATCAATTTCATAAATGCAACACATTATAGTTTATTTATACATAGCATAAAGGCAAAACAAAACGTTGTATGCAGTGTTATTTCATTTTAAATGTCAAACGGGTTTTGCGGCTCCCAGTGTTTTCTTTTCTGTGGGAAACGGGTCCAAGTGGCTCTTTCAGTGGTAAAGGTTGCTGACCCCTGCCCTAGACATATACCAGCCTGTCGGGTAAGTGTACTGTACTTATCCAAACTTCTCCCAAATGTTTAAATTGAACCCACTGGCAAGCTCCACACTCTCACCACCCTCTGAGTGAAGAAGTTTATTGTTTATTGAGTTACAGTGCAGAATAGACCCTTCTGGCCTTACGAGCCACGGTGCCCAGCATTTCCTGATTTAATCCTAGCCAAATCACAGGACAATTTGCAATGACCAAATAACTTACCTTCGGACTGTGAGAGGAAAACCATGTAGTGACAGGAGAACTTGGCAGTAGCAGGAATTGAGTCTCTCATACTGTGAAACATTGTGCTAACCATTACCCGACCTTACCACCGCAGAGGAGTTTCCCCTCGTGTTCCCCGTAAACCTTTGTGAAATGACTGCTGCACAGTATTGTTGTGATTTTACGTACTGCACTGTACTGGTGCCACAAAAATAAAAACAAATTCCATGACATATGTGAGTGACGATAAACCAGATTCTGATATGGGTCTCTATTGTGAACTGAGAGTGGGAAGGGGGCAGGGAGACGGGAATCATGGTTGGGTAAAGGGGAAGGGCAAGGGGAGGGAGCGGGAAACACCAACGGGACATTCTGTAACGATCAATAAAACAATTGCTCGAAATCAAACGACTTTTCCTGGTGTCTCAGGGCTGGGTGTGTCTACACCTGCGTCACCCCCCCCTCATTCCCAGGCACTCCTTCTCTGCCACCTGTCCCACACCCCTCCCACACACTCCGCCCTCGTCATTCCCAACAACGTTTGCTCCCGCCAGATTCACAAACTTGCTCTCCGCTCCAGGTTGACAAATACAGTATTGGGCAAAGGTCTGAGGCACCATAGCAACAGGTATACATGACTAAGACTTTTGCAGTCTTGAAGGACCACCAGACACAAAACCAGTTACTTTCCCCAAGCAGTGAGGCTGATCAACACCTCCACCCACTAACCCCACTACTACTGTATTATTTCCTGTCAGTTACCTTATGTACAACGTAGCATCTCCTTATGGACGGGCAATCAATCTGTGTATATAAGCTATCTTATGTATTGGTACTTTTTGTTTTAAAATTATTATTATTATTATTGAGTTCTTTATCTTTTGTGGGTATTATAGTGCTGCATTGGATCTGGAGCAATAATTATTTTGTTATCCGTTACTCTTGCGTACAGGAAATAGCATTGAATAATCTTAAATCTTGACTGATTAAATGAAAAGGAAACAGTATCTTAGGAGAGCAAAACACAAGGAGCTGCGTATCAGCTCGTTCTACAAGCTGTGAATTAGATCGAATTTATTTTTGCCCCAAGGCATTAGCAGTAGGAAGTGTAGAGCAGCAACAGTGAGTGTTGACTTCAATGTAAATTTACACAATGATTGCTTATAATCTCCATGAAATCCAATAAAATGTAACACGGTGTCTTTCTTGGACTGGTCATGCAATGGACTGACCTGCCTGTCACGGGCAATCACAAAAATTGGCTTTGCCTAGATGGAGTGCTAATATAAATGGAGATTTTATGACTGGACAATCAGTAATAGTTATGCACAACGCTGGACTGGCAAAGGATAATGTTTTTAACCCTGAGGCTAATCCTCTAGTCCTTTGTGTTTATGTAAAACCCCAGTCATACTCTGCAATCTACCCCCCCCCCCCCCCCCCGTGACTCAGCTTTCTCCTTCCCCATTCCCTCCTCTTTCCTTTTCTCTGTAACCCCCTGGGTCGCCTCAGGCTCGCTCAGCTCGTTCTCGTCTAGGGGGAGCAGCCTTCGGCCCCTCCAAACTGGGTAATCAGCTGGTGTGGATGCTGTGTGATGTCCCCGCCTCGCCCAAAAACAGACAGTACACCATATGTGATTAAATGAGTACAATTTATAAAGGTTACTATAACTAAGTGATTAATAATGATACAGTATATATGAAGAAAAAAAAAGAAAAGGCGCCAAACTTATCAAAGTCCAAACCACTTTGTGCACAACCGTTGGAGCTCAATTACTGAAGTCTTCTGGCCACCATTCCATCCCCTCCGAACTCCTCGACTCGCAGCTCAGGACCACCTGAAGTGGTCAACCAAGCACATCTAGCTTCATCTCCTCTCCTCGGAGTACCTCCTGGCCTCGGACCCCAGCTTGGGGTCCGTTCCTCGCCCAGCTTACAGCATTGCGCCCTCACTCTCGACCCCCTCGCGCCGATCTCCCCAAAAGCCCGTCAACAATAGCTTACAGACTGAGAAGAAAGAACAACATTAATCCCCAATTGGTTTACAAAGGAATACAATTCTCGTTATCAGTAAATTTTAACCCAAACAAGCTTCCAGCACTCTCTCGCAACAAAGAAGCATTCCTGCTTTTAACAAAACAAAGAAGCCATTTTGATTACATACACAGTAACAAAGAAAAAAGAAGAAACCCCCTTTACAGCTCTCTCCGCTGGGAGACCCTGGCAGAGGAAGGTGGGTGTTAAGGTTCCAATTTTGAACGAGAGTGAAGGCCATTCTTCCTACATTCTACTTCAGTCATGACCTTTGCACTTTATTGTCTACATGGCCTGCACTTTCTCTGTAAATGTAACTCTCTATTCTTCATTCTGTTTTCGTTTTCCGTCCGTGCAAAGGTTTATGTGTGGGCGGTCATGTAGAAGGTGGTACGGTGGTGTAGTGGTTAATGTAACCTGGTTCAATGCATGCCTCCGTAAGAAGTTTTTATATTCTCCTGTGACTGTGTGGGAGCCCTCCGAGTGCTCCAATTTCCACCCACATTCCAAAGATGGATGCTTAGGGTTCATGAGTTATTGGCACCAGAGGCGTGGTGACATTTGCAGGCTGTCTAGCACAACCTTTCCTGCTGATTTGACACAAATGACACTTGGTACTAACTTCTCTTTTGGCTCTTCCCACTTTCTTCAGACCAAGGGTGTAGCTATGGGCACTCGCATGGGCCCCAGCTATGCCTGCCTCTTCGTGGGTTATGTGGAACAGTCTGTGCTCCAAATCTATACTGGCACCACCCCCCAACTTTTCCTCCGCTGCATCGACGACTATATTGGTGCTGCTTCCTGCACCCATGCTGAGCTTGTCAACTTCATCGACTTTGCCTCTAACTTTCACCCAGCCCTCAAATTCACTTGGTCCATCTCAGACACTTCTCTCCCTTTTCTTGATCTCTCGGTCTTCATCTCTGGAGACAGACTGTCCACTGACATCCTCTACAAACCCACTGACTCTCATAACTACCTTGACTATACCTCTTCCCACCCTGCCAAATGTAAAAATGCTATTCCCTATTCCCAGTTCCTCCGTCTCCACCGCATCTGTTCCCAGGATGAGGCTTTCCATTCCAGGACATCTCAAATGTCCTCTTTCTTTAAAAATTGTGGTTTCCCTTCTGCCATCATTAAAGATGCCCTCACCCGCATCTCCTCCATTTCCCACACTTCGGCCCTCACCCCAGCCTCCCGTCACCACAACAGGGACTATGTTCCCCTTGTCCTCACCTACTACCCCACCAGCCTCCGGATCCAGCATATTATCCTCCACAACTTCCGCCACCTTCAACAGGACCCCACCACCAAGAACACATCTTTCCCTCTCGACCCCTCTCCACTTTTCACAGGGATCGTTCCCTGCGCGACTGTCTGGTCCATACGTCCCTCCCCACAGATCTCCCACCTGGTACTTATCCCTGCAAGTGTAAATGCTACAGCTATCCCTACGTCTCCTCTCTTACCACCATTCAGGGCCCCAAACAGTCCTTCAGGTGAGGCAACACTTCACTTGTGAGTCTGTTGGGGTCATCTGTTGCATCCGGTGCTCCCAGTGCAGCCTCCTCTACATCAGCAAGACCCGACACAGATTGGAGGACCGCTTTGTCGAGCACCTCTGCTCCGTCCGCACAACAGGATCTCCCGGTTGCCACCCACTTCAACTCTGTTTCACATTCCCATTCAAATATGTCCATACATGGCCTCCTCTACTGCCATGATGAGGCCAAACTCAGGTTGGAGGTGTAACACTTCATATACCGTCTGGGTAGTCTCCAGCCCCTTGGTGTGAACATTGAATTCTCCAACTTCCGGTAATTCCCTCCCTCTCCCTTCCCCCATCCCAGTTTCACTCTGCCTCCTCCTCCAGCTGCCTATCACCTCTCTCATGATTCTGCCTTCTTCTACTACCCATAGTGCTTTCCCCTTACATTCCTTCTTCACCTTTCCTGCCTATCCCCTCCCTGCTTCCCCTCCCCCCACCCCTTGATCTTTCCTCTGATTGGTTTTTCACCCTCCTGCCACCTTCTTTATAGGGCCCCTGTCCCCTCCTTCTTTAGTCCTGACGAAGGGTCTCGGCCCGAAACATTGACTGCTCATTTCAACAGATGCTGCCCGACCTGCTGAGTTCCTCCAGCTTGTATGTATGTGTTGACTTTGTACTATATGTTTCAGCGTACATGTGACAAATCATGCTAACCTTTCAGGATACTTCTGAGAATGTGGCAGCACTCGAGGGACCAAACTATTGCGAGAGGTTTGGGTTGGTAAAGGCTTTAGTCCTTGGTGTATAAAATCATGAGGGACATAGATAGGGTGAATGCGCACAGTCTTTTTTCCCTAGGAAATCTAGAGGGTATTTCAGTTTCTCCTACATTCGGAGGGCATACGGGCTAGTGTGAGTGAGTTGTGAACGTGCTACATTGGCGCTGGAAGAATGGTTCCCGCGTGTCCTGTGGCTGTGTTGGTCGCTGACACGAGTGAACCATTTCACAGTACATTTCAATGTTTTGATGTGCATGTGACAAATAAAGGTAATCTTTAATTAACCTTTGAATGACCGGTCTGGATGGCAGTCACGCAAACACCTTTCACTGTACTCGGCGCATGTCAGAATCAGAATCGGGTTTAATATCACCAAAGTTGGTTAACTTTGCAGCAGCAGTACAATGCAAACATGATAAACATAGGAACAAATTAAATATAGTAATTATATGTAAGTATATCAAATAGTTGTTAAAAAGGTAGTGCAAAAACAGAGATTTAAAGAGGTAGTAAAGTAGTGTTTATGGGTTCAATGCCCATTCAGAAATCAGATGGCAGAGGGGAAGAAGCTGTTCCTGAATCACTGAGTGTGTGTCTTCTGACTCCTGTACCTCCTTCCTGATGGTAGCAATGAGGACAGGGCATGTTCTGGGTGGTGGGGGTCCTTAATGAAGGACTCCTCCTTCCTGAGGATTCTTGAAGATAACTTACAAACGTAGATATGGTGGAGGCTAGTACCCATGATGGAGCTCAATTCTACAACTTTCTGCAGCTTACTTTGATCCTGTGCAGTAGTCCTCACATACCAGTCAATGATGCAGCCTGTCAGAATGCTCTCCATGGTACATCAGTAGACATTTTTGAGTGTTTTAGGTGACAAACTAAATCTCCTCAAACTTCCAGTGAAATATAGATGCTATCTTGCCTTCTTTATAGCTGCATCAATATGTTGGGACCTGGTTAGATCCTCAGAGATACTGACACCCAGGAACTTGAAATTGCTCACTCTGTCCACTTCTGATCCCTCGATGAGGATTGGTTTGTGATCTCCCATCTTATCCTTTCTGACAATAGTAAATCAATTACCAATTACCGTATCATTTTTTTTCTGTTTTACCTAGAGATTCAGCATGGAAAAGGCCCTTCTGACCAATGAGCTGTATCCCACCAACTTAACCCCAGCCTAATCACGGGATAATTTGTAACGACTAACTAGCTACCATGACACCCTATATGCCACCGGGTTTTCTAGTTAATTGCTTGATGAGCGACTTTGCTGTGAAAGATCCATGTAGTTTAGTCTTCCCTTTGGGGTCTCCACTCCTCATATTCCAGCAGAAGATCTAGGCTAGATATACACTCGGTGACCACTTTATTAGGTATATCTGAACAGCTGCTCGGTACCACAAATATCTAATCTTGTGGCAGCAACTCAGTGAATAAAAGCATGCCAACATGGTCAGGAGGTTCAGTTGTTGTTCAGACCAAACATCAGACTAGGGAAAAATGTGTTCAAAGTGACTCTGACCATGGAATAATTGTTGGTGCCAGATAGGGTGGTTTGAGTATCTGAGAAACGGCTGATCTCCTGGGATTTTCATGCATAACTGTCTCTAGAGTTTACAGAGAATTGTGTGAAAAACAGAAAGATATCCAGTGAGCAGCAGTTTTTTTTTGGCAGATGCACTTTGTTAGTAAGTGAGGTTACTACCACTGTTACTGTTCTATAGATTTGCTAAGAATGCCTGCAGGAAAAAGAATCTTAGTGTTGTACATGTATCATGTATGTACTTTAGGTCAGAGGAGAATGGCCAGACTGGTTCAAGCTGACAGGAAGGTGACAGTAACTCTGATATCCACACATTACAACAGTGGTGCGCAGAAGAGCATCTCTGAACACACAAGACATTGAACTTTGAAGTGGATGGGTTACAACGGCAGAAGACCATGAACATACACTCAGTGGCCACTTTATTAGGTACAGGACATACCTAATTTGTGACCACTGAGTGTAACTCTCCTTGAGCTAGAGAATCATCATCAAACAGCCAGGAAAGAGGACATTTAGCCCAAATGTGTTGTTTGTGCATTTGCTGATGTCTACACATACATATTGTTCTCTCTCTCTCTCACTGCAATGTGAAAACACCAGTTGAAACTGGTGCCTTTATTTAATAGGTATGTAGATTGTGCACAGATTGGCAACAAATTTGAACCTGAATGTTAGAAAATATCACAAACTGCACCAACAGTTATGGGACAGATCAGCGAGAGATGGACAGCATAAAAAAGCCATCGCGGACACTAATAAAGGAACGTGTGAGTAACAGTGAAGGACGTGCTGAACTTAAAGTGAAAATAACATGGCAATGGCTTAATTTGGAAAATTGATGAACTTGATTGTACTAATGATGACTGGGAGTCATATATTGACAGGATTGAACTGTATTGTAAAGCGAGCAACGTGGAGGAACAAAAGGAAGATTACATTTCTTAGCTTAATGGGCCCAAGAACGTACAGTCTCCTACACAACTTAGCAGCCGCTGAGAAGCCAGTAAGCAAGACGCTCGACAAAATCGTTACAATTTTACAAAATCACTTGAGCCCTAAATTGCTGGTAATAGCTGAGTGATTTAGATTTTACAAAAGGAATCTGTCAAAGGATGAAAGTCTTTCTGACTACATTACAGAACAGGGCAAACTTTCCCAGTACTGTGACTTTAGAGATGGACTTTCTGATGCATCAAGGGACAGGCTTGTATGCAGCATGTATTGGCAAAGCACTCAAAAGAGGCTACTGTCCAGAAAAGACCTAACCTTAGAACGGGCATTGATTATTGTAGTATTATTAGAGACTGCAGCAAAGGGTGCAGCAGAACCACAGAAAAAGAGGTTAGAATATAACATACACAAACTGTCCCTGAATGGTGCAAAGCACCAAAAATTTGGCAAATCTTCCCATGACTGTTGATTCGAAGAGGAAGTTTGCAGAAAGTGACTCAGACAAGGTCACATTGAGGGATGTGCAAGGCAGACAAAAAGCACAACCAAGTGAAAAGTCTCGAACACAAAACTGAACAACTGCATAGAGTGACCAAGTGTACAACAGAATCATCTAGCACGGAGTCTGACAAAAGTAAGCTGTCACACCTAGAACTGCATATTATTACTGAAGCAGATCACAGTAAAATATGGATCACAACAGATACATCCGATGCAAAACTGAAAATGGAGCTGAAAGTGAATGCGACATATGGAGGCCAAACACAGCAGCTAGAGCTTCAGGCATTGAAAAGTGGAGGGCCAGCACTTTTCAGACATGACTGGTTGAGAAAAATCTAACTGGACTGGTACTCATTAAAAACTCTCAGTGTGTCATTCACAGGCAACGGCAGCCCAAATGGTAGCACTAACCAGAGACTGGCACAGCTGCTCAATGCTAATGAGAAGGTGCTTGAGAGGAGATTGGTAAACTCAAAAGCATGAAGGCCAGAATTGAACTGGATGAAACAGCAACACCAAGATTCCTTAAGGTACGTTCAGTCCCTTACACACTTCATCTTAAGGTGGATGCTGAGCTTGGAGGGATCTGGAGTTCTCTCCAAGGTTGAGTGGAGTGATTGGGCCACACCCATTGTCCCTGTGATCGAGAAAGGGAAGGCCAGAGCCATTTACCGTACATATGTGGTGATTTCAAGGTGAGTATCGATTCAGTGCTGTGTACTGTACCGTATCCCATGCCATGAATTGAAGACATTTTTGCATCTTTGGTAGGCGGGGAGAGGTTTTCAAAGATTGACGTGACACAAGCCTATCTGTAAATGGAGAGTTAGGAGTCAAGCAGGAAATTCCTCACAATGAACACTCACAAGGGCCTATTCTAGAATAATCATCCCACCTTTGGCGTCACAGCATTTCCAGTAATTTGGCAAAGAACAATGAACCAAATGCTCCAAGTGCTCCAAGATATCCCAGGAACACAATGTGACCTTGTCAACATCATCATGACTGGCAAAAGTGATGAAGAACATATCCATAACCTTGGTAAAGTGAGTGAGTGTGCGTGCAAAGAGAGAGGGAGATGGTAGTTTTTCAAGAATGAAATCGCATTTTGCAGACATGACATTAACAAGCACGGCTTACGTAAGTCACAAGAGAAGATTGGAGCAGTGCTACCGGAAAATGTGTCACAACTCAGGCCATACTTCGGCCCTGTGAACTATGACCACCGATTTCTCCCAAACGTTGCTACAGTGCTGTCCATTACAGACAGGAGCAAAGTGGGAATGGTGAGAAAGATGTGAAAGACCATTCAAGGAAACAAAGAGACTAATAACATCTGAAGAACTGCTCGCCCATTATGACCCATCTCTGTCCATCAGGCTGGTATGCAATGCACCCCCTTATGACATTGGAGCCACTTTGTCACACATTATGAAAGATAGATCTGAACACACAATTGCTTTTGCTTCAAGATCATTGACGAACGCAGAGTGCAACTATGCACAGATCAACTGAGAGACCCTTAGTCTAGTATGGGGAATAAAGAAGTTCCACCACTATATCTACGGACAAAAGTTTATGCTACTGACAAAACACCAGCCCCTTGTGCCCATTTTCAATGCCAGGAAGGGGATTCCAGTGATGACTTTTACCCGGTTACAACATTGGACACTATTCCTAGGAGCCCACTCTTATGACACAGAGATCAAGGGCACCAACAACACGACAGCTGACAGCTTCCACTGCTGGCAACGGAAGGAGAGACGTCTGCATACTGTGACCCAGCAGAAGAGTTCCACACCAGCACTGATGGACCAGCTGCTGGCAACAAATTCCAAAACACAAAGAGAAACAAGGAATGACCTGACACTGTCAGAAGTCATGCAAGGACTTGCACCACCATGCAAGGATGGCTAGCTGTTGGGTTCTCAGCGAGACGAGACCTACTGTCAGTATGCCAAAGAACACACATGTGTGGATCTTGTGTTGTGGTTCCTTCTAAACTATGGACCACAGTGTTTTGAAAATCTGCATGAAGAACGCCTGGGTACAGTCAAGCTGAAGAACCTTGCCCGGAGCTACATGTGGTGGCCAGGAATATATAAACAGATTGAACACTTGGCCAAAAGCTGTTCAGGCAGCCAAAACGTTCAAAATGTAACCCCACAGGCACCATTACACCAGTCACCACCATGGCAAAGAGTACATATTGACTTTGCAGGGCCATTCATGGACTCTATGCTTCTGACTGCTGTGGATGCACATTCGAAGTGGCTGGAGGTTATACCAATGAAGTCAACCACCTCAGCAAAGACTGTCTCCACTCTGAGGACTATCTTCACCAGAAATGGCTTACCCAATAAACTAGGAGTTACAACGGACCACAATATAGGTCAGAAAAATTCTGACTGTTCATGAAGAAAAATGGCATCAGATATTTCAAGTCAGCTCCTCACCACCCACCAGTGAATGGGTTATCTGAAGGGTTTATCCAAGTCTTCAATCAGTCCATTAAAGTGATGGACAAGGAGGACATTCCTCTACAACACAAGGTGGACAACTTCATTTTTGTGTTTCGGAACGCTGTTCATGCAACGACAAATCAAACACCTGCAATGTTGTTCTTGAACAGGAATCCGAGATCTCGCATAGACCTCCTGAAACCAGATCTGCGGAGAGAAATGCAGAATAAACTGTTCATCCAGTTGCCAAGTGAAGCAGCAAGGAGCTTCAAGATTGGACAGGAAGTCCTAGCATGTCATTACCAAGAAGACAAGTGGAGACCCGGTGGGATAGCTACAAGAAATGGGACCACTGATGTACACAGTGGATGTTGGAGGTCCAACATGGAGATGTCTTGTGGACCAGATACTGGATGTTCAATCGAAGAACACAGCTGATTCCACTGCATCCAACAAGACGGATGCATTACAGTCACCGAATGTACACCTTAGAGATGATGTCGCTGACAGCAATGTGACACTAGAAGGTGAAAACTTTGTCTTAGACAAGACACCTACCAAACCTGACACCATGGGTCCAGAGGCGCTATCTTGAAAGAAACAAAGCACCACCCAAAAGACTGAACGTTCAGAACTGTGAAGTTAGTTATGGATTGTTATTATGAAAGCATGTTTATTGGAATATGGGTTTATGAAAGGAAAATTAAATGTTTTGTACATATACAGTTTTATGTTGCATTAATATAAAGGAAGTGTAATGTATGGTTTTATTTCTTTTAGAGCAATGACCACCCACCAGCTCTATGTATTGATCTGTTGCCTGCACATGTACATTGTTCTCTCTCACTCTCTCGCTGCAGCGTGAACACAGCAGTTAAAGCTATCTCCTGCATGTGTGCTCTTATTTAATATATACGCAGTTGAGCACAGGTACAACAGATGTTAATAACATCATCCATCAGACTGTACTGCTGCTGCAAAACAAAAAATTTCACGACATATACCAATGATATTAAACCTGATTCTGATTGATCTGGCCAATGATTTGGGAATAGGCTTTCTCTGACCGTTATGCATGACCGTTGGAGAAGAAGAGGCCTGAGAAAGGACAGGCAAGGTAGGTATAACTATATTAATGACAGCTCAGTAATGGATATGGATAATGGACAGCAATAGGCCTGTACTCTGTTGTACCTCTCTGTGTTCTATCTTCTCATTGCTACCATGTGGATGGAGGTACAGGAGCCTGAATATTGACTCTCAATGTTTCAGGAACAACTTCTTCCCCTCCACCATCAGATTTCTGAATAGACATTGAGCCCATGAACACTACCTCACTATTTTCCCCTCTCTTTTTCACTACTTTTTAACTTATTTTAATTTTATATATACTTATTGTAACTCATAGTTTTATTATTATGTATTGCAATGCACTGCTGCTGCAAAGTAACAAATTTCAGGACATGTGTCAGTGGTATTAAACCTGATTGTGATTCTTTGGTTGAAAACTAGTGACAAATTCGGTTCTGTCCTCCCCACAGATTTGGGTTTGCTGCGTCACTGCAGTAAAAGTGGATGAGCAGCTGATTATTTGGCTGTCATCTTTGACTATGAACAGTTGCTACCCCCACTGTAGCCTGGAAACTATTCAATCATTTATAATCATTACCCAAAACCACTCAACCAAACTCGAGCCCATTGCTTACAATCTATGAACGAGAAATTATGGGATGCATCTTTTCTGTGTTCTGAGAAGTTCATCCCAGCCGTCAGTTCATTCAGGATAATTGCAAGTCCTTCAGTCACCGGTCCCTGCCTGGCTTCCTGAAAATTGCCAGATTCTTTGAACAGTACTATGCTGGATCAGCCCTTAGGACTATGGAGTTGTTATGAACTAATTAAACATGTAATTAAATGTCTGTCTAATCTATTATCTTCCACCTTCACAAAGTTCAAAGTAAATTTATTTTCAGTCTATGTCACCATATACAAACCTGAGCTTCATTGTCATGCAGGCAGGCACACTCGGATAAATCCATAATAGAATAATAACCATAATAGAATCGATGAAAGATCACACCGAATTGGGAGTTCAACCAAAGCGCAAAAGGCTTCCGCAAATTCAAGAAGACAGAAATAATAATGATAATTTTTTTTAAAAGACTAAATATTGAGAACATGAAATGAAGAGTACTTGAAAGTGAGTCCATAGGTTGTGGGGTTCAGTGATGGGGTAAATTAATTTGAGTGAAGTTAACCCCACTGGTCCAAGAGCCTGATGGCTGAGGGGTAATAGCTGTTCCTGAACCTTATTTTGTGGGTCCTGAGGCTCCTGTATCTTCTGCCTGATGGCAGCAGCGAGAAGGGAGGTCTATATTCTCCCATTCTCAGCATATTCATACACCACAATGTATAGGAGCAGAATTAGGCCACTTGGGCCATCAATTCTGCTCTGCCATTTCATCATGGTTGACATTTTCCCTGTCAACCCCATTCTTCAGCCTTCTTCCAGTAACCTTTGACTCCCTGACTAATCAAGAACCTATCAACCTCCACTTTAAATACACCCAATCACTTGGCAACGAGTTGCACAGATTCAGCACCCACTGGCTAAAGAAGTGACTCTTCATCTCAGTTCTAAAGGGACATCCCACTATTCTTAGGTGCCCTCTGGTCCTGGTCTCCCAATGCTGGAAACATCCTCTCCATGTTCACTCTATCTAGACCTTTCATATGCCCATCTAAGAGCCTCAACTGCCCTGTTATATTTCCTCCACTACCACCCCAGGCAGTGTTTTCCAGGCAGCCTCCCCCCCCTACGCTCAATGTGAAAAACCACACTTACTCTGCACATGTCTTTTGAACTTCCTCCTCTCCCCTTAAATGTATGTCCTCCAATATTAAAATTTCAATCCTGGAAAATTTACCAGCCGTCCACCTTATCTGCACCACCTATGAACTGTCAGATCTACTCTCAGACTCCATTGCTCCGGAGAAAACATTGCAAGTCTGCCCAGCCTCTCCTTTTAACTCATGTGCTCCAATCCAGGCAGCATCCTAGTGAACCTCTTCTGCACCCTCTCCAAAGCCCCCACATCCTTTCTTTCCTGGGGCAACCAGAACTGAATGCAACCCCCCAGACGTGGCCAAAGTTCTGCAGCCGAAAATGTAACGGCAGAATGAAAAGAAAGAAAAGATAGGGTGGATTTACGAGTTAACCTTTCAAAAGGCTTTTGATAAAGAGGTTATTCAGCACATTGTATTAGGAGAAATAAACTGGCGCAGACTGGGAAGTGGTTAACAGGCAGGAAGTCAAGAACATGAATAAACAATCTTTCTTCGGTTGGCACACTGTGAATGGTTTTGTTACCACAGGGATCAGTACTTAGGCCTCAGCTGTTCAATCTACATCAATGATTTGGCTGGAAGTGCCAAATACTACATTTCTAAATTTACTGATGATGCGGAACCAGGTGGGGTTGTGAGTCGGGAGGAAGAAGAAAAGAAGATTGAAGTGGATATGGACAAGTGGACGAGAACAATGTGAGGGCGGTCTCACGCAGAAAGTGTGAAGCTGTCTAACAGGACGGTAGAGTGGATTAGAAAGTGGTAGCAGAGTGGGAAATGTTGATGTTCAAGGGGAACCGAACGTCCGTGCACACAAGTCACTCTCCTCGTAGAATGTCATAGGTGTCTAGACGTCTGAAGGAGAGTCCTTTGAGACAGGAGGAAGGGATTGTTGGGGGGAGACAGTGTAGAAGGCAATTACGAAAATACAATGTTTGCATTCATTTCGTGAGAAGTGCCTGCTTGTATTTACCCTATCTCTACCTCTGATAAACTCCCTGTGCTCCGGGAAATAAAGTTGTAATCTATTCAATCTTCCCCGTTATCGCTGATCCTCAAGTCCCAGCAACATCCTTGTACCTTTTCTCTGAACTCTTTCAATTTTATTGATATCTTTTAAGTCAAGTCAAGTCAAGTTACATGTATGCCATCAAACAAGACCACCTTTCTCTGGACTAGGGTGTAAATCACTGTAGTACCCATAACACACATAACACATAATAACTTCTGAAAGTAAGAATTAAACCTATAGATGAATCATGCATCAATAAACAAACTAAAGTGCATAAACTAAATATTGTAAGGTACAGAACAGATTAACCAGTGATGCTTCAAGCATGATGCAGCAGGGAGTTCTAATGGCCCAAGGGAAGGAACTGTTTCCCATCCCGACCGTTCCTGCCTATATGCATCAGAGTCCTGACAGAAAGTCAAAGAGGATGCTAGATGGATGGGTGGAATCCTTAACAATACTAAGGGCCCTGTGCAAGCAGCGCTCCTGATAAACGTCCCTGATGGGTAGTAGGGAGATCCCTAGCATTCTCTCAGACGTTCTTACAGTTCCGGTCCGAAGCTCGGCGGCTCCCATGACAGATAGCGATGCATCTTGTCAGGACACTGTCAATGGTGCTCCTTTAAAATTTTGTTCAGTTGTGGGGGTGGGGTTGGGGGAACCCTTGCTAGCCTCAATCCCCTTGGGAAATGGAGACGCTGCTGTGCCTTCTTGTTCGGGAAAGTGATATTAAGGGACTAGGTGAGGTCAACTGTCATATGAACTCCCAGAAACTTGGTGCACTTAACTCCCTCTGTGGAGAAGCCAAGTGTTTGCAGAGGGAGGTGGTTCGTCTGCACCTTCCTGAAGTCAGTGATTTCCTTGGTCTTCTCCATGTTCAGACGTGGGTTGTTCTTCTCACGCAGTCTGCCAGCTGCTCAACTTGCTCTTTGTCCTCTGACTCATCACCATTGTTGATAAGACTAACCACTGTCGTGTCATTTGCAAACTTAATGACACAGTCTGAGGTGAATCCTGCAACACAGTCATGCATCAACAGTGTGAAGAGCAGCGGGCTGAGTTCACAGCCTCGAGAGAGCCAGTGCTCAGCGTAATGAGGTTAGAGATATTGCTGTCTATATGGAATGTGATTTTCCTGTTAAACATAGAACGATACAGCACAGTACAGGCCCTTCAGCCCGCAATGCTGTGCCGACCCTTAAACCCTGCCTCCCATATAACCCTCCATCTTAAATATAACCCTCCACCTTAGGTCCAGTATCCAGTTGCAGAGGAAGTTGTTGAGACCCAGCGAGGACAGTTTCCCTATCAGTTTCTGGGGTATGATAGTGTTGAATGCTGAAATGAAGTCTGTAGACAGCTGTCTGGCATTTGAGACCCCATTTTCCGGGTGGGACAGGACAGAGTGGAGGGCAGAGGCTATTGCATCATCAGTGGATCAATTCGAACGATAAGCGAACTCGAAAGGTTCCAGTGTAGCCGGGAGTAAGGCTTTGATGAGCTCCATGACCAGCCACTCAAAGCACTTCGTAATGGTTGAAGCTAATGCCACCAGGCGATAGGTATCAGAATGATGCTTGCTGCGTTGTAAACCTTTGCTAGAAAGGCTACCAGAACTATACACAACACTCCGAATTAGCTTTCACCATCATCCCAACTACTCTACTCAGTACTTAAAAACCGTGGAGAACTTCAGGTTCCTGGGAACCACCATTCTCTCAGGATCTGAAGTGGGAGCAGAACATCAGCTCCATCCTGAAGAAGGCCCAGCAGCGGATTTACTTCCTGCGGCTCTTGAGGAAATATGGTCTGCCTCAGGAATTGCTGCTGCAGTTCTACACTGCAGTCATTGAGTCTGTCCTGTGCACCTCCATCACTGTGTGGTTTGGAGCCGCCACCAAGCAGGATAGAACCAGACTACAGCGCACAGTGAGGAGCCTCCCTGCCCTCTATTGTGGACCTGTACTCTTCCAGGTTGAAGAAGAGGGCGGGGAACATCATAAAGGACTCCTCCCATCCTGCGCACGGACTGCTTGAACTGCTTCCGTCTGGTAGGCGCTTCAGATCCCTCCAGACTAAGACTAATAGGCACTGGAGAAGTTTTTTCCCTACTGCGGTCACTTTGCTGAACAGTTAACTGCCGGTTAACTGTCGGCTAACTATTACTTGGATTGCACTACCTGTATGTATAATCTATATTTTCATTTATATTTATCATTATTATTGTTATGAGCAGAGAGACAACATCTGCCGGAAGTAAATTCCTTGTATGTGCACAGGTACTTGGCAATTAAAGTCTGATTCTGAGTCATGAAGGTCAACATGTCAAAAGATCCCTTTATGACCCCATCTACCTGTAATGTTACTTTCAAGGAATTATGGATCTGTATTCCCAGATGCCTCTATTCTATTACACTCTTCAGTGCCCTAATGTCCATTGTAAAGCCCTACCCTGGTTGGTCCTCTCAAAATGAAACACCTCTCATAAATTAATAATAATAATAATAATAATAATAATAATAATAATAATTGATTATAATAATTTATCCATAATAATAAATTATAATAATTTATCCAAAATAAATCTCCCTGCATTAAATTCCATCCATCACTTTTTCCAACCCATTTTTCCAGCAGCTCCAGATCCCGCTGCAAGCTTCAATAGCCTTCCTCTGTGTTTACTACATCCTCAATCCTCTAATTTTTTGACACAATCAGCCACGTTATTATCCAGATCATTGATATAGATGACAAAAGTGGTGTTTTTGTTAGACCAAATGACTCATTTCATTGTATGTTTGATGGATATGTGATAAGTAAATTAATCTGAATCTAAGGACTAGAATATAAAAGCAAGGATGTAATGCTGAGGCTTTGTAAGACACTGGTCATTCCGCAACAGCTGTTTTATACCCCTTATTGAAGATAGGATGTGTTGGCTTGGGGAGAAATCAGAGAAGGATTATGGGAATGATCCAGGGAATGAAAGGTTTAATGCATGAGGAGCATTTACGGCTTTGGGCCTGTATTCGCAAGGATGTAATGCTGAGGCTTTGTAAGACACTGGTCATTCCGCAACAGCTGTTTTATACCCCTTATTGAAGATAGGATGTGTTGGCTTGGGGAGAAATCAGAGAAGGATTATGGGAATGATCCAGGGAATGAAAGGTTTAATGCATGAGGAGCATTTACGGCTTTGGGCCTGTATTCGCTGGAGTTTAGAATGAGGCCTAGATAGAGTGGACATGGAGGGAATGTTTCCTGTAGTGGGGGAGACTAGAAGGCACAGCCTTAGAATGGGAGTCCCTTTAGAAAAGTGATGAGGAGAAATTTCTTGACCCAAACGGTGTGGAACTATTGCCACAGACAGCTGTGAAGGCAAATCACTGGGTAAATTTAAAACAGATTTTGATAGATTCTTAATTAGTAAGGGCATCTAAAGTTACAGGGAGAAGAGAGGATGGGTTTGAAAAGGAAAATAAAATTAGCCATGATCGAATGGTAGAGCAGACTTGATGGCTCATTTCTGCTTCTATGTCTCATGGTGTTATAGCCAGGCAAGTGGTACTTCGACCATCACAGTTTGTGAGTGCTTCTGTCTTTTGCTGTTTTTATTTCAGCTTTCTTTGGGCAGGGAAATGGAAAGGAATACTGTAGAGCAGGGGTTTCTAACCTTTTTTATGCGATGCACCAATACTGTTAACCAAGGGGTCTGTGGATCCCAGGTTGGGAACCCCAGCTGTAGAGGGTTATGGACTCTCTGAGGTGAGCATTTTGGGCAGCACGGACCAGTTGGGCCAAAAGGCCTACTTCCATGCTGTCTGACTTAATGATTATTGCCAGCATCGGTAGTTTTGTGAATTTCATTATCTGAATCGGCTCTCTGTTCCCCTTTCACTGTAGACCACCATCAATGATGCCCCAGATCCACAGATACTATCCCCTCCTATCATCAACACTATGTAGAGTGGAATTTATAACTGCACAATCACATTTCTTCAAAGCCATATGACTGATCTGCTGCAGTCTCCCTGGTTGTTCCCTTCCTTGTTCACTCTAACTGGGACTGGGATATGGCACCTGTTCGATCACTGCAAAACATCCAAGGAAGACAATCATCTTCCTGAAGCTCCCGCAGATCCCGTGTCCCTATCCAGGCAGATGGTTTGGAGGTCAGCTCCCAGGGCCAATCGAAGACTCAAATTCATATCATAAAACATGGCTCATGATGTTCTGCCGACCCTTCCCTCCCGTACAAGCCTCCATTTTCCTATCATCAATGTGCCTGTCTAAGAGATTCTTTGGGGGTTCTGATGTTACTATCATTCTTTAGGCTTCTTGTTTGTGGATGTTCCTGTGAAGAGTAAGAATGTCAGGTTGTATATTGCATACACTCTCTGATATTAAGTTGACCCATTTGAACCATAAAAAGCATCTTAAATGTCCCTAATATATCTGCTCCTACCATTTTCCCTGACAGTGTGTTCCACACACCCAGTACTCTCTGAGTGAAAAAGCTGACTTCTGACATCCCTGCTCTTATTCCTCCTGTTACCTTAAAACATGCCCCAATGTCTTAGCCCTTTCCACTCTGGGGAAAAGCCTCTGGCTGTCCATTCCGTTTATGCCTCTTGTCATTTTGTGCATCTCTCACCCTTCTTCACTCAAGTGATCAGGAGGTCAAAGCCAACAGGAATCAACTGGAATTCAAGTTTCCAGTTACCATGGAGAATACAATACATTTCAGGCCCTTTGGCCCACAATGTTGTGCTGACTTTTTAAGCTACTGTAAGATCAATCTAACCCTTCCATTTCTCTACATTCCAAGCATCATGTCATAAAGTGCCTTCTTCCATCTGGGATGGGATTCAGTTTCCAGGTTGTCAGCTCACGATCTGTGAATTAATCACAGAATCACAGAATATAATTTTTTCATTACCTAAACACCTTCAGAATCTGGATACAGTAGCAGGGGATGTTGGCAGGTGACCAAATGTCTGCTCACAGAACTGAATTTTTTTAGGAGGTCTTAGTGGAGTAGAGAGGTGGAACTGCTGAGGGACAGGTTTCTGAAAACATGGCTTTCACTGTGCAGAAAGTCCTTAGGAGACTTTGAAACCCAGCAAACCACTGAAGTGATGGATGCTCACCTTCCAGTCACAGATGCTAACCTCTCTCTGAAACCCCTCCTCCTGCCATTTCTCCCCTAGTCCACCGAGTTCTCCTGTCAGGTTCCTTCATCCTTTGGACATTTACATCTTCCAGCCTCCACCTTCCATCTTCTTACTTCATCCTTCTCCACCACCCACCCGCCTTCCCCTAAACCTGGTCTCACCGAACACCTGCCAGCTTGTACTCCTTCTCCCACCAAACCCACCTTCTCATTCTGGCTTCTGCCTCCTTCCTTTCCAGTCCCGATGAAGAGTTTTGGCCCAAAGCATTGACTCTTTATTCCCTCCCTTAGTTCTGCCTGACTTGCTGAGCTCCTCTGTCATTTTGTGTGTGTCACTCTGGATTTCCAGCATCTGAAGAATCTCTTGTGATTAGGGGTTCATGGTCGGATTGTTATATGATCATAGATCATTCCCAATATCTCAGAGGCCACCACTTGCTGAGCTGATATTGCTAATTTAAACTCACTGTATCACTTCTGTTAATGTTTGAATATCAGGATTTCAGATCGAAGGGAAAACTCATTGTCTACTGGGTAGTAGTGATCCCTTCCTTGTTATATGTTTCTGAGACCTGGAACCATGCAAAGGTATCTGAATCACTTATACAGAACCCTTAGTATAATATATAAAACAATGTAATGCTCAGGCATCTCAAATGACTGGAAATATCCCACCAACACTGCCTCTGAAAATCCTTCAAGACCATTGGGCAGAGAAATGAGCCAAAATTCTAGTTGTAGTCAGACCTCCATGCCCAACATCAAACTCCCCAAACAGATCATCTGTTCCAACATGAGATCTTTACTGGGACAGAGGGGAAGATTCAAGGATGTACTCAGAGCCTTCCTGAAAATATGCAACATTTTCTCTCCTGGTTGTATTGCTCAACATTCAGACAGGGCAATGGAATAGGGACATTAACTCCCAGAATTATAGGGCATTGCAGACCCTTTGGCCCATCTAGTCCCAAGTTTCCTGTCTAGGCTAATCACATTTGCCTCCGTTTAACACAATTTATGATGTTCACTAGATACCATTTGGGATTCCAGCTTGGGTCAGAAAATATTTTCATATTGCCCTGGCCTTTGCTGATGACATGTCCTTTGATCTGCATGGACAGTAAGTTTTGAGCTGCACCTCAGTACATGTGCCAATAGTAAACCGATTCCAGTTCTCTAATTCTCGATGGAGAATTCTCCAACGTGTTATCCTAGAGTCAGGGTGAGTGACTTTAGCATGTCGAAAAATCTGAAGGACTTGGAGAATTTTTGTAAAAGGGCAAACCTTGAGGCTAATCTCAGGAAAACTGCTGGACTTTTTTAAGGACATAATTTACATTTTAATACCATTGATAATTGGCTTTTGGGTAAGGAACTAATTAATGTTATTAGCACGGGCAAGCGAGAAAGGTACCTAGACTCCAGGACTGATCCTTGGAACGAGGGGCTTGGTTGACGGGTAAAGTAGTGAACTGAATGGAAGGGGGTAGGCAGTTCCTTTAAACATTGCTATCCATAGTACTTAGAACTTGAAGACCAAACACCAAAGACACACCGAGGTCCCTCCCCATTGATCTCCTCTTGGCACTTATGCCTGAAACTGGAAGAAGTGCTCCACCAGTTTAATTCCAATCCCAATTCCCATTCTGATGTATCAATCCATGGCCTCCTCTGCTGCCACGATGAAACCTCTTCCAGGCTGAAGGCGCAAGACCTCATGTTCCGTCTGGGTAGCCTCCAACCTGACGGAATGAGTTCTCTAACTTCTGGCAATTTTTTTCCTTGCCCCTTTCTTCCATTCCCCACTCTGGTGTCCCTTTTACCTCTTTCTCTTCTCCTCACCTGCCTATCACCTGCGCCTAGTTCTCCTCCTTCCCTTTCTCCCACGGTCCACTCTCCTCTCCTATCTGATTCCTCTTCTTCACCCATTTAGCTTCTCCACCTGTCGCCTCCCAGATTCTCACCATCTCTCCCTCCCCTCCCACCCACCTACCTTCCCCCTCACCTGGTCTCACCTACCACCTTCTTGCTTGTACTCCTTCCCCTCCCCCCACCTTCTTATTGTGGCTTCTTTCCTCTTCCTTTCCAGTCCTGATTAAGGGTCTCGGCCCGAAATGTCGACTATTCATTTCCTTTCATGTCCCCTTCCTGCCTGACCAGCTGCCTTCCTCCAGCATCTTGTGTGTGTTGCTCTGGATTTCCAGCATCTCTTGTGATCAGGGGCTCATGGTAGGATCGTTAAACGGGCCATGGATCATTCGCAATATCTCGGAGGCCTCCACTTGTTGAGCTGGTATTGCTAATCTAACCTCACTGTTTCAGCTCTGTTGACGTTTGAGCATCAGGATTTCAGATCGAGGGAAAAACTCATTGTTTACCGGTAGTAGTGATCCCTTCCTTGTTATATGTTTCTGAGGCCTGGAACCATGCAAAGGTACCTAAGTACAGCACCCTTCGTATAATATATAAAACAATGTAATGCTCAGGCATCTCAAGTGAATGGCGGAGGGAGTGCACCATCTCGTAAGCACCCGTCATCAGTGGGTTAGTCTATAGTTCCAACTTCTGTCTTTATCAGAAGTAAATTAACCTCAATCCAGAGAGACCCCCTAAGATGAAGATGATGACTGCAATTGAATAAGAAAACAGAATGAAAGTGGGGATGATTAGCGAGGAGAATGCCATAAAAACAGTCGCTCTGGGCACTCTGCACTGAGAAGGCAACTGTTATATTTCCCGGCCGCCCAATCGTTTGTTCAGAGGATGGGTAAACATTTTACAGTGAGCAAGCTGGGCTTCAGTCACTCAGAGTTAAGTGAGCCATCCAGCCCAATAAACTCATCGGCATGCTCATCGCAACGAAAAGCCACAGCCTGCAATAAACTCCCCGGGCTCACCACCCACACCCCGGATGAGATTGTAAACCAACCTTGGTTTGAAACGGACTGAAAGGAATCGTAATATCTCTCAGGGGAGATGGGTAATTAGATAAGTAGAGCAGGTGGGCTTAATGGACTGATTCTTCATTTACACACCAATTAAACTGGCGTTTAATTAAGCTTTTAAAGGCTTCGTGTTGTTCAGAGATTGTCGCTTGAAGCAGGAGATGAACGTTGCCAAACATTGGTGAACAGAAGGTAGTCACAAAGCACATCGTAAGGCCGTCTTAAAGACTTAGAGCTGATGGAATGGGTTATTGACAGCATCCAGACACTGATGTGAAATGGTGGCTGTCTTCTGCCAGATGGTGAGGGGTGGAATTTCAAGGCAGAAAATTCTGTATGTAGGCAGATGTCCATTTTGACCATCTCCCAGGGTTCTCCTGTTCACCATAGGTGTGGTCAAACACACAGCTGACTGATCACTGCTCACTTCAGAGAGGATACAAGTCCTATGTGCCAGGTTAAGGTAGGGTTCTGTTCTGGAGAACTGTGCATAACCCTAGGCGTTTCTGAAGCTGGGAACCGATGAGGGGAAAGCGAGCAGGCGCAGGAAGAGTGGCCGTCAGTCTGCCCTCATGGCTCAGTGAGTGAGTGCATGAATCTGCCCGCCGCTCCCAACTCTGCTCGGTTCCACCCAGCCCCTGATTGCTGCAGCCCAAGGGGTGAGCGAGGGTGGAGGGGGAAGGCAAGGCACCAGAGCAGTGGTCGATGTTTCAGGATGAACTCAAAGTCTTGACCTAACATACCAACTTATCTCTCTGCCTCCACAGATGCTGACTGACTCATTGAGTTCCTCCAGCTGGTTTTTTTTCGCAGCAGATTCCAGCATCTCCAATTTAAAACCAAGATATTTTATTTACAGAGATGTGACGTGGAACAGACCCATCTGGCTGATCCTCCCAGCAACGCCCGATTTAACCCCAGCCTCATCACTGGACAACTAACAACGACCAATTAACCTGCTAACCGGTACGTCTTTGGACTGTGGGAGGAAACCGGAGCACCCAGAGGAAACACACACATTTCACCGGGAGGACGCATAGGCTCCTTACAGATGACATCGGAATTGAAATACAAACTCCAATATGATTGACCTGTTTTACAGGGGTCTGCACTCCCCTTGGGTGAATCTCCACACCGAACTCTACCTGAGATACGGCTGTCTTTCATTTTAAGTTGCTCTTTGAAGACTTGACACAAGCCCTCCCAACTGGCAATGGTTCCCCTGTAGCAGGAGCATCTGGGCAACGATACCTTGACTGTCACTGATAAGTTGTCTCATGTTCTGAGATGCAGTTGTGCTTTGCTTTGCTTGAGATGCATACAGATCATGCCAATCAGAAGTACACTGATGGAGTGAAAAGGGAAAACTAATAATGGTTGGTAAGTAAGCAGAAATCTCTTACCACCCAGGACATGCCCTCTTCTCATTACTACCCACAGGAGCCTGGAGACACACACTCAATGTGTTGGGTACAGCCTCTTCCCCTTCCATCGTCAGATTTAAATAAAAATAAAAAAAGTTAAATAAATCAGAACTAATGAATTAATTGATTTTTGAATGGACAATGAATAACTCCAGTACCTAATAAAGTGGCCACTGAGTCTTACAGAGAAAGTGCATTGCAGGCGGACAATGAAAGGTAAGGGGGCACAGTGAGGTAGGTTGTGCCATCTTTATTGTATAAGGGGTCCGTTTGTGAGTCTTATAACTGGGGGATAGAAGGTGTCCTTGAGCCTGGTGCTGCATGTTGGACATCCTCCTCTCAAAAGGAAGAGGGAGAAGATAGAGTGACCGGTCCTGCTTTACTGAGACAGTGGGAAGTGTAGACAGAGTCTATGGAGGAGTGGCTGGTTCTCCTGACAGACTGGGCCGCGCTCACAACTCCCCGTGATTCTGTGCGGCCTTGCAGCTAAAGATTGATAACTGACCCCTCTCTACGTCCCATCAGACAAACCAAAAGTAGACAACTTAACTCTCCAAACGCACTGACTAAAGCTCCAAATATTCTGTATTTGACATGATCGTTAAGCATATCTTCCCAAAGCACTTTAATTCAATCTCAGGTTCCTATTATTCCATTTAAAAAGAATCTATGAACCATTCAAATTAATTATCAGCATCTTTCATTCCTAACTAGCCATTATTCTGAACCTGAATCATTCTGTGATTAGTGTGGGTCAAATATATTGTACATTACCCAGACAAACTCCGGACATCGGAATCCCGTGTTTGACTTTATTCCAACGTTTATTATGGTAGATTTGAAGACTCCAGCTGGATTTCTGATTATTGTTTGTTAACAATGCCTCCATTAAACATTTAAAACTTTGTACTGACTGACCTGTATTCTTTTCTAAGGAAAAATAAATTAAGCAATGTTCAAATGGAAATTTAACGCTAAAGATGAGCTTTATTTGTCCCATGTGCGTCAAAACATATAGTGAAATGTGTTGTTTGCGTCAAATCAAATCAGCAAGGACGTGCTGAAGACAGCCTGCAAGTGTCACTGTGATTCCAGCACCAAGATAGCATGGTCACACCTCACTGACTCTAACCCACATGGAATGGAGAACGTGGGAGGAAACCAGTGGGGTGCATGATATCAATCAGTTGGAGATACGGGCTGAGAAATGGCGGGTGGAGTTTAACCCAGATAAATATGATGTGTTGCACCTTGGTAGGGCAAACGCAAGGAGACAGTTGAGTACACTGTTAAGGGCAAGATCCTTAACAGTGTTGCTGAGCAGAGAGATCTTGGGATCCAAGTTCATGGTTCCTTGAAAGTGGCTACACAGGTTGATAAGGTGTTTAAGAAGGCTTACGGAATGCTAGCTTTCAAGGCTTTGAGTTCAAAAGTCAGGAGCTTATGTTGCACATTTATTAAACTGATGACACTAAACTGAGTGGAAAAGCAAATTGTACAGAGGATGTGAAGAGTCTGCAGAGGGATATAGATAGGTTAAGTGAGTGGGCCAAGGTCTGGCAGATGGAATGCAATGTTTGGTAAATGTGATATCATCCACTTTGGAAGGAATAATAGAAGAGCAGATTATTATTTAAATTGTGAAGGATTGCAGCATGCTGTTGTGCAGAGGGACTTGGGAGTGCTTGTGCATGAATCGCTAAAAGTTGGCTTGCAGTTACAACAGGTTATTAAGAAGGCAAATGGAATGTTGGGCTTCATTGCTAGAGGGATTGAGTTCAAGAGCAGGGAGGTCATGCTGCAACTGTATTGGGTACTGGTGAGGCCGCACCTGGGGTACTTTGCACAGTTCTGGTCTCCATACTTGAGGAAGGAGATATTGGCTTTGGAGGCAGTGCAGAGGAGGTTCACCAGGTTGATTCCAGAGATGAAGGGGTTAACCTATGAGGAGAGACTGAGTCCCCTGGGACTATACTCTCTGGAATTCAGAAGAATGAGAGGGGATCTTATTGAAACATACAAAATTTTGAAAGGGGTAGATAAGATAGAAGTAGGAAAGTTGTTTCCATCGATAGGTAAGAGTAGAACTAGGGGACATGGCCTCAAGATTCAGGGGAGAAGATTTAGGACGGAGATGAGGAGAAACTGTTTTTCCCAGAGAGTGGTGAAAGTGTGGAATTCTCTGCCCAGGGAAGCGGTTGAGGCTTCTTCGCTAAATATATTTAAGAAACAGTTAGATAGGTTTTTACATAGTAAGGGAATTAAGGATTATGGGGAAAAGGCAGGTAGATGGAACTGAGTTAACGGACAGATCAGCCATGATCTTATTGATTGGCGGGGCAGTCTCGATGGAACAGATGGTCGACTCCTGCTCCTATTTCTTATGTTCTTATGTAAACTCAGGTTAGGCCACATCTGGAGTATTGCATACAGTTCTGGTCACCCCACTATAGGAAGGATGTTGAGTCTTTGGGGAGGGTGCAGACGAGGTTCAGCAGGATGCTGCCAGGTTTTCAGGTCATGTGCTATCTTGAGAGGCTGGACAAACTCGGGTTGTTTTCTGTGGACCGGCAGAGGCTAAGGGGAGATCTGATGGAGGTTTACAAGATTATGAGAGGCATAGTAGAGTGGACAGAGAGTATCTGTCTCCCAGGGGGCATGCATTGAAGGTAAGAAGGAGTAGGTTTAAGGGGGATGTGAGGGGTAAGTGTTTTACCCACAGAGTGGAGGATGCCTGATATGGTGATAGAGGCAAATGCATTAGAGGCTTTTAAGAAACGTTTGGATAGATACATGGATGTAAGGAAGATAGAGGGATTTGTGTCTTAGTATTTTTGATTTAGCTGGTTTGGCACAATGTTATGGGCTGAAAGGCCTCTTCCTGTTCTCTGTTGTATATTCCTTGCAATCAGTAGTGGGAATTGAACCCTGATCTTACAGCTTGTTTTGTAAATCAGAATCAGGCGTAATGTCACCGGCCAATGTGGTGAAGTTGATGATTTTGAGGCAGCATTAAAATACAATATATAATAATAAAAACTGAGAATTATAGTAAATATATATATATATAATTAAATTCATTAAGTAGTGCAAGAAAAGTGCTCATGGGTTCATTGTCCATTCAGAAATTTGATGGCAGAAGGGAAGAAGCTATTCCTGAATTGTTTAAGCTTCTGTCCCTCCTTCCTGATAGTAGTAATGAGAAGAGGACACGTCCTGGGTGATGTGGGTCCTTAATGATGGATGTGGCCTTTCTGAGGAATCGCTCCTTGAAGATTCCTTGATGCTACAGAGGCTAGTGCCCATGATGGAGCTGTCTGAGTTCACATCTTATCTGCAGCTTCTTTCGATCTTATGCAATAGCACTCCCGCCCAACCGCACCAGACGGTGATTCAGCCAGTTAAAATGCTCTCCATGGTACATCTGTAGAAATCTGTGAGTGTCTTTGGTAACATATCAAATCTTCTCGAACTCCTAATGAAATGTAGCTGCTGTTATGCTGTCTTTATAGCTGCATTAATATGTTGGGACCAGGTTAGATCCTCAAAGATATTGACACCCAGGAAATTGAAATTACTCAGTCTCTCCACTTCTGATCCTTCTATGATGACTGGTGTGAGTTCCCTCATCTTATCCTTTCTGAGGTCCATGGTCATTGCGATAACCACCACGATTGTTAAGATGATTGCACAGAAATTCATTCCTAGTTGGTCATAGAACACATATTAAACCATTGCAACTATAGGTTCAAAGTTGAAAGTGCATCCTTTATCAAAGTACATATACATCACTATATAAACCCAAGATTAATTTTTTGTGTGCATTCACAGTAAATCCAAGAACCATGATAAAATCAATGTAGGTCCACATCCAACAGGATGGACAAACTGCCAATATGCAAAAAGACAACAAAATTTGCAAATACAAAAGAAGAATATAATCAATCAATAAATATATAGATAAATAAATAAGTAAACAATAAAGATCGAGAACATGCAATGAAGAGTCCTTGAAAGGGAGTACATAGGTTGTGGGAACAGTTCAGTGATGGGGCAAGTGAAGTGGAGTGAAGGTATCCCCTCTGGTTCAAGAGCCTAATTGTCAAGGAGTAATAACTGTTCCTGAACCTGCTGGTGCAGACACTGAGGCTGCTGTACCTTCTTCCTGACGACAGCAGTGGGGAGAGAGCACGACCTGCATGGTCGGCGTCCCCAGTGATGGTTGCTGCTCTCCTGCAACAGCGTTCTGTGTAGACGTACTCAATGGAAGGGAAGGCTTTACCTGTGATGGACTGGGCTGCATCCACCACTTCTTGTAGAATTGTCTCTTTAAAGGCCTTGGTGCTTCCTTGGTGATGTAATCAGTCAATATACTCTTCGCCGCACATCTATAGAAGTTTAGAAGTTTGCCGAAGTGTTAAGTGTCATGCCGAATCTTCGCGAGCTTCTCAGGAACTATTCCTTTCTAGTGCTGACCCTAGTTGACTCTTAGGACTGGAGGACCAGAAACATATGAGATTATTAAGGGATTGGACACACTAAAGGCAGGAAACATGTTCCCGATGTTGGGGGAGTCCAGAACCAGAGGCCACAGTTTAAGAATAAGGGGTAGGCCATTTAAAACGGAGTTCAGGAAAAACTTTCTCACCCAGAGAGTTGTGGATCTGTGGAATGCTCCACCTCAGAAGGCAGTGGAGGCCAATTCTCTGGATGCTTTCAAGAGAGAGTTAGATAGAGCTCTTGAAGATAGCAGAGTCAAGGGATATGGGGAGAAGGCAGGAACAGGGTATTGATTGTGGATGATCAGCCATGATCACATTGAATGGCGGTGATGGCTCGAAGCGTCGAATGGCCTGGTCCTGCACCTACTGTCTATTGTCTATTGACCTAAGTTATAGAGAAAGGTTAATTAGGTTAGGACTTTATTCCCTGGAGTACAGGTGAATGAGGGGAGATGATTTAGGGGTATAGATAGAGTGAATGCAAGCAGGCTTTTTCCCCGCAGATGTGAGACTAGAACTAGAGGTCATATTAGATTTAGGGTGAAAGGTCAAATACTTAAGGGGACTCTGAGGGTGAGTTTCTTCACTCAGAGGGAGCTGTGAGCGTGGAACAAGCTGCCAGAAGAAATGGTGGAAGTGGATTCGGTTGCAATCTTCAAGAGAAGTTTGGATAAGTACATGAATGAGAGAGTTTGGAGGGTGATGGTCGAAGCCCAGGTGCAGGTAGATGGGCTGAAAGGCCTGCCTCTATGCAGGAGTGCTGTATAGTGCTGTGAACCTCTGACTCTACGTTGAAGCACAGTTCAACACATTGACATGACTACAATCTGCTCCTAGTGCCACTGGCCTGGGATGAATTCCAAGGCCAACCACTTCTTCATCTATCGAGAACAAGGAGACATTATCTGAATATGAGAAATTTGCCTCATAAACCAACAGCTGGTACAATGTCCTCACACCTGGGCTATGGGGATCTGTGGTAAAATGTTCAGATAGAGAGTTTTTGAAGTGAAAGAGAGATTAAAGCACAGGGTAAGATTGGTATTGGTATCAGTATGGGTATTGATTTGTTACCAAGATACCACTAAAGACTCGGTTTTGTATACCATCCAGACAGATGGCTGGGATGTCCAAACATTGGTATATTGAGGGAGTACAAAATGCAAAAGAACAAGAGAATGCAGAACATAGTGGCTACTTTTCGAGGTACCTCCTTTACCTAATGAAGTGGTCACTGAGAGCATGGTCATGGTTTTCTGCTGTTGTAGCCCATCCATTCAAGGATCAACAAGTTGTGCATTGAGAGATGTTCATCTGCACTCCACTGCTGTAACGTGTGGTTATTTCAGTTAGTCACCTTCCCCTCAGCTTGAACCAGTCTGGCCATTCTCCTCTGACCTCTCTCATTAAAGAGGCTGTTTTTGCCCACAGAACTGCCGCTCGCTGGATGTTTCCTGTTTTTCTGTTGTGCTTGAAAATCCCAGGAGATCAGCAGTTTCCGAGATACTCTGACCACCCCGTCTGGCACCAACAATCATTCCACGGTCAACGCCATTTAGATCGCACTTCTTCCCCATTCTGATGTCTGATCTGAACAACGACCTAGCCTCTTGACCATGTCTGCATGCTTTTATACATTGGGTTTCTGCCACATGATTGGCTGATTAGATATTTACATTAACGAGCAGGTGTACAGGTGTACCTAATAAAGTGGCCACTGAGTGAAGTTACAGGATTGGGGGTGGGGGGGGGGGCGCGCAGTCATTTAATACTGAGGGATCTTTTCTTGCCAAGGGGATGATTCATTAAACTAAAGTGAAGTGGAAGCTATTTGAAGAATTAGATACATTTCTGAAAACTCAGGCAATTAACAGCTGTAAAAATTCTGGGACTGACATTGAACCTTTAGGTCAGAATTCTTCCCCCTCGGTTTTAAGGGGGCAGCACACAACACTGAATCATTGCTATCAGTAACGTCTGCCTCACGATTTACTTATTTACAGTTCTTTATTTAGAAATACAGCATGGAATAACAGCCCCTAATTGAACCCTGGCCTAATCATGGAACAATTTACAATGGCTAATTAACTTTCAAACTTTTGGACTGTGAGGGGAAATGAGGAGGACATAGAAATTCCTCACAGAGGACGTTGAATTGAAGGCCAGACTCTGCCACTCAAATTCTAGCAACGTTCTGCTAGAGAAGTGGCTTTGTGGGTAACTTTCATGACTTCACGTGGAATAGGAACACTAGACTGTCCCAGAGAATTAGACAATCGAACGATCAAGATAGGCAGCTTTATCAAAGCAGACCTCAGGGGAGGGTTTAGCCGGAGGGAGATCAGTTTGCATCTGTGTTTCTGTTACTGAATACTTAGCAGAATAGAAAATTCATTTTCAGCTTAATCTGAAAAAGGGAAATGATCCAGGTGGGAGCCCAACCTGCACATAAAAACTCACCTTACCTCCAGTGTGCTCTTCTGTTTCCCCAAATGAACTGTTGTCAATAATACAAATCATCAGCCCACCAACAACTCCCCCTCTTGCATCTCCACTTCTGTTAAAACAGCGCTATCTTCTTGACAAAATAGATTTCTATTTTAAGCAAACAATGTGCTGTGCCGCAGAGGAATTAGTGCCTTGTTCGCTGGGTGGTTGGAGGGTTTGTAAATTCATGAGGTTGCATGTTTTGAGCAATGATTACTGGGACAGAGGAGGGGGGAAGGGGATCTGTTACAGTAAGAGATTGTGGTGGGGTGCCTCAGTTTTGGAGAGAATGGTGTGGATAACTTCACTCACCTCAACGATGGTAAAGACAGCCAAGCTGTGCGACACCTTTGGCGACCCCACAGGTGCAGCTCAGCCACAAGCCACCTGGACACGATCGGACGGCTCAGCCCATTCCTGGATCGACTTCCTCTTCCTGTCAGAGCCTCTCACGGTCAGAACCACCGACGTCACACCGTGTTCTTCTCTGACCACTGCCCCCTGCGGGAGGACCGGAAGGCAGGGAGGGGGACGTGGAAGCTGAACGTCAAGCTGCTGACCCCAGAGAACATCGAGGAACTAGAGAAGGAGTACACAGGTTGAAGAACCTTGAAAGCCTTCTTTGATTCCCCGATTCACTGGTGGGAAGCCCCCAAGGAGAACATCAAGAGGTTCTTCATCCGCAAGGGTATCCAGAGAGCAAGGCAGGGGCAGAGGGGACTGTGTAAACTCCAGAGTTGCAGCAACTCCTCCTTCTGCAGTCGAGGGGGGTGGATGTCAGGGAGGAACTGCGGCAGGTAAAGGGCCGGCAGGCCCAGCACTTTGCCGCCGAGTCCTCCAAGATCATCTTCCGATCGAGGGTCCAAACCGTGGAGCAGGACGAGACGTGCTCACGATTCTTCTTCCAGAAGGTGCACAGGGGAGCTCTGTGATCCACAACCTTAAGGAAGAGGACGGCTCAGTCACGTCCTCGCAGACAGACATACTGAGGATCTGCAGCTCCTTCTATGCCGGTCTGTACGGAGAAAAGGCCACAGACTCCACAGCCTCCCGCAGCTTCCTGTCGTCTATCACGCAGGTCTTAGACGACGGCAAGCGGGAGAGTCTGGAGCAGCCACTGACGCTGGACGAGCTGACTGGCTCCGTCCGTTCCTTTGAGTCAAGTCTGCACTGGAGCAGGCGATCCACCCGGACCAAACCTGTGCTGTACCGGGCAGGAAGATCTCAGACAGCCTCGCGCTGCTGGGGGACACCATCGCCTACGTGCAGGACAGTGGGGTGGATGCCTGCCTGGTCAGCTTGGACCAGGAGAAAGCCTTCGACAGGATATCGCACACGTACATGGCGGATGTACTCTCCAAAATGGGATTTGGGGAGGGAATCTGGAATTGGATCAAACTGCTCTACACGGACATCAGTAGCACAGTCCAGGTCAACGGGTGGGAAACAGACAGATTCCCCATCAGGTCTGGAGTCAGTCCCTATCAGTCTCCCCTCTCTCCCCTGTCTTGTTCGTGTGCTGCATAGGACCCTTTGCCGAAGCCATCAGGAGGGATGGGGGCATAAGAGGGGAGACACTGCCGGGCAGTGGAGGGACCCAAGTCAAAACCTCCCTGTAGATGGGCAACGTCAGCGTCTTCTGCTCTGATCCGGGATCAGTTCGCAGGCTGTTCAGCATCTGCGAACAGTTCGAGCTGGCGTCGGGGGCCAGGGTCAACTGCACGAAGAGTGAAGCCATGCTCTTCGGCAACTGGCCTGACCGATCCAGCGTCCCCTTCACCATCAGGGCTGATCACGTGAAGGTGTTCGGGATCTGGTTCGGAGGGGCCGAGGCGTGCAACAAGAACAGGCAGGAGTGGACTGCCAAGGTGAAACAGAAACTGGGAATGTGGGGAGGGCGCTCCCTATCGATAGCGGGCAAGAACCTGGTCATCAGGTGTGAGGTGCTCTCAGGGCCGCTGTACTTAGCGCAGGTGTGGCCAGTCTCCCGCTCCTTCAGCTCGGAAATCAACCAAGCCGTCTTCAGATTCGTCTGGGGATCCAAGATGGAGCAGGTCAGATGGACCACCATGCACAAGTCCCTGGACAACGGGGGCAAAGACGTTCCCAATGTCACCCTCACCCTGATGGCCAGCTTCGTGTGTGGCTGCATCAGACTGTGTGTGGATCCCAGGTATGTGGGCACCAAGTACCACTATGTGCCCCGGTTCTACCTGTTGCCCTGGCTACGAACGATGGGTCTGGCCCCTTTCCCGTGCAACACCCCTGTCAGCTGGTCATTGCCGCCATACCTGTCCTTTGTAGAGAAGTTCTTTCAGGTCAACGCCTTTGACCACAGGGCCACCAGGCAGTGGTCAGCACGTAAGATCCTGCAGGCACTGCAGGAGAAGGACGTGATGGACACAGTGGGGTGGTTCTCTGAGTAGACAGTCCAGTTCACCTGGCAAAATGCCTCATCGCTGGACCTCACCAACAGGCACCAAGACCTCACCTGGCTGGTGATTAGAGGGGCCCTCCCAGTCCGATCCCTCCTGTACGCCCGGAACGTCGTCTCCACACCCCTCTGCCCACAGAACTGCAGTGAGGAGGAGTCGGTGACCCACCTCTTTGCTCACTTTGGTTTGCAGACAAGGTGTGGAGGAGGATGGAAGGGACAGTGTCGAGGTTCACCCCAGCAGCTGCGTAACAGAGGACTCTCTGATCTACGGTCTGTTCCCGGGGACACACACCGAGACCAACATCCGGTTGTGCTGGCAGGTCAACAACTCGGTCAAAGACGCTCTTTGGTCGGCCCGAAACTTGATGGTCTACCAGCACGCGGAGATGTCCGTGGGGGAACGCTGCCGACTGCCACATCCTCGGCTGCAGGAGTCCGTGCTGAGGGACGCACTCAGACTCGGTGCAGCCACCGCAGGGGCCCGGTGGGGAAGGACCACAGTCTAGGGTCCTTCTCCCGTGGGAGTTGAGTGGTAGGGGGGTTGGGGGTATACCCCCTGAATGTAAATATGAAAGAACAAAGTGCCACGTGAGTGGCAAAACTTTTGAACTTTGAAAATGTAAAGACAGTAATGGTACCAACTGTAAAGAATTGAAAGTCTTTGAATGTTTATTATATATAATTTTATTTTTGAATAAAGTATATTTTGCTTAATAAAAAAAAACTCTGAACTGAAACCTATGTATGTGTTTTATTGCATTCTTTATGCTTCTTGTGTTTTTTATGCCGCATCAGATCTGGAGTAATAATCATTTTCTTCTCCTTTACACCCATGCACTGAAGACTGACAACAAATAAATTTGAATCTTGAATATCGATCTTTATTCTCCAACCTACAGACTCACTTTCAAGGACTCTGTGATTCATCTCAGTATTATTGGGGAAGAAATGTGATCTAAGTGACTTTGACCATGGAATGATTGATGGTGCCAGGTGGGGTGGTTTGTGCATCTCAAAAACGCTGATCTCCCTCGGTTTTCATGAGTGATGGTCTCTAGAATTGACAGAGAATGGTGTGAAAAACAAAAAACTAACATCGAGTGAGTGGCAGTTCTGTGGGTGAAAATGTCTTGCTAATGAGAGAGGTCGGAGGTGAACGGGCAGACTGGTTCAAGCTGACAGGAAGGTGACAGTAACTCAAATAAACACGTGGTATAACAGTGGTGTGCAGAAGAGCGTCTCTGAATGCACAACATGTCAAACCTCGAAGTGGATGGGCTACAGCAGCAGAAAATCACACACATACATTTTGTGGCCACTCTATTAGGTACAGGAGGAGGCTAGTAAAGAGTCCACTGAGTGAAGTGCCTGGAAAGATGGTGTCTGGGAAGCATGCAGACTGGGCAAATAGGAGTTCCTGGACAGTGAAGAGTTTATGAGGAACATAACAGGGGGACCAGTACTTTAATCAAGATGGCTTCTGCTAGCTGCGATCACTTGCAGCTATGTCCACAGGGTACAGTGGGAAACCAGACAGCATATTTACCTTTTTTATTTTATTTAGAGGTTCAGTGCAAATAGGTCCCTCTACATAATCCCAGCCTAATCACGGGACAATTTACAATGACTAGTTAACCTGCCGAGCGGTATGCCTCTGTATTAGAAACCAGTGTGGTCACGGGGAGAAGGTACAAACTCCTTACAGACAAAAGCAGGAATTGAACCTGGGTCATCAGTACTGTAAAGAGTTGTGCTAACCCCTATGTCACCCTGCTGATAGTACAAGCTTCTAAAGATTATGGAGGAAACTTAAAATTACCCCCCCCCCCCCACCCCAAAGATACAGATGTCAAGTATTAGAGGACATGCATTCAAGGTGGAAGGGGTAAAGTGTAAAGGAAATGTGTGAGGCAAACTTTTTTACAGAGGGTCTTGGGTGCCTGGAACAAGCTGCCAGAGACAGTGGAGACGAGTACAATTGTGGCCATTAAGAGGATCTTCGATAGACGTGAAAATGGAGGGAATAGAGAGAGGTGAATCATGGGTCAGCAGACAAGATCAAGTTTCAGTCAGTGATTCCTAACGGGGGGGGGGGGGGGCGGTACCACCCACCAAGGGACATCTACATGCCCTAAGGGGACGTCAGAAGAAATAGAAGTTGTCAGGGGGCATCGAGATTCCTGGGGGGGGGGGGGGGGACAGCACCCTAATTTGAGGCACAAGACCTGACCCACCGTCAGTAGAGCAGGCATTTCCAAAATAAGAGGAGGAGGCACTAGAACACAGAAAGAAACACAGTGCAGGCGGTGAGCACTCGTCATTACAACACGACAACTTCATCCAAACCTACCAACCAAACAGACACTTCTGGGGATGCATAAATTAGCAGCAGGGGTGGGGGGGCCCAACAGATCCTCTTGACTCACAGCATGGAACAAGTTCTTGCAATTTAACAATAAGTCAATTACATCCTCTCAAATTTCTCTACAGCTTTACAGCAAACAGGTCACACATTGATACATCATGAATATGCTTACCCCAAGGACTCCTCTTGAGGGGTTCAAAGAGATTCTCTTTTGTAAAAAGTTAAAAACAAATATCAATGGCGAATCAATCTACGATGAGCTCAAAATGTACATAGAGGACATAAGTATTCCGATGAGGAACATGATTCCTTGTGCAACAGATGGAGCACCATATATGACAGGTCTCCATGCTGGTTTAGTAGTAATTATGAAAAAAGAAATTCCAAGTCTGTTTGCAATCCATTGTGTAATTCATAATCAACACCTCGCAGCCATAAACCTCAGCCAGCAACTTTTTTCAAGCATGATTCTGGTACTTTCTGCTATCAACAAATTTAAAGCTCATCCATCATTTATATTTCACCAATTATGCCAAGGTAACGATGAAGAGTTTGCACACTCGCTTCTTCACTCTGAGGTGCGTTGGCTGTCAAAAGGCTGCTGCTTAAAAGGCTTCTTTGATCTTTTTGACATTGTGGTTGAATTGTTGCTTAAAATTGCCAAGAGCTTGGGAGACAAGATTGAACTTCTACATGGAGATGTGGCATACCTGGCTGATCTGTATGACAAAATGGACATTCTAAATATGAAACTACAGAGTGAAAATTATAATTTAATGCAGGCAAAAAGTTCAGTGTACACTTTAATCAGAAAATTGGGAATATATAAGCAAAACATGGGGAGAAAAATGTTCTTACAGTTTCCCAGCAGAGAAAGTATGGCACTCTCTTTCACAGACAGTGATTTACAAGAGTACAGCTTACACCTGCAGTCATTAAAGAAGGATTTTTAGAATCATTTCATGATATGAATGATGTGGCAATTCTGTACTGGGTAGTTAACCCATTTCTTTGCAAGGTGGAAGAACAGGAAGAGAGCTTGCAAGAATAAATTATCAAAATTCAGAATTATGAAGAAGCAAAAATGCTTTTCAAAAATGTCGGCTTTTGTGATATATGGCTATGTTGTTATATGAAGTTTCCTGGTCTTGGATAAGAGCCAAACTGTTCTCCATTGCATTTCCATCCTCCTACTATTGGAGAATAAAAGTTGCAACTTGCTATTTGTTAGAGAATGAAATCCTAAGAATGTAGAAGACAATGTTGTGTTAATAAGAGGAAGCTAAGTGGAGTATAAAAGTTGCAACTTGCTATTTGCTAGAGAATGAAATCCTAAGAATGTAGAAGACAATGTTGTGTTAATAAGAGGAAGCTAAGAGATGTAGATTAGAAAATCTGAGTTTGCTATTTGCTATGCATGTACCCAATTCAGTAGGAGAACGAAATCCTAAGAATGTAGAAGACAACAGTGTGTTAATGAGAGGTAGCTAAGAGATGTAGATTAGAACATGATTAAGTCAATGGGTAGAAACAATAGTGGCGGATGTACTTGTGATACGCAACTATAGACCGATTGGATATGCTAATGCAACTAAACCAGGAGATTGCTGTAAAAAATGCTGTGTCCAAGGATCGGTGGGCAATCAGCGACTAGCTCAATGACTGTCTCAGCTTTGATTTGCAAATTAAAGTTTAACCCTTCTTGAAGAATCTTCTGCGTCTCCTAATCAGTTGTGGGGCACGAGAAACCACGACACTACCTTGTTGGAAGAGACTTCAGTGCAGTGAACCGCATACTCACACAAAACAAAAACAGAAACTTTTGGACATTGTTACACGCAGAGACGTAAGGCTTTGGCTGTCGCAACTTGAACTAGATATTTGAAATCTTGCTAAAAACCATCAAGCCCAAGGATCACATTGAAATCGAAGCTGCTGTACAGTGTACAGGTAAACTTGGTTTAAGGACAAATAAAAATTTAAAGCAGAATCATTTTTCTCATGCTAGTGTTTGGTAAACATGTTTTTACACTGAGGAGGCCCCAAAGAGTATATTGTGCCTAAGAGGGGCATGGACAAGTACGAAACTGCTTTAGAGGGGGCGTGGCGCTGAAAAAAGTTGAGAAACTCTGGTTTAAGTCAACATCTTGTTTGGTACAGACCCAGAAAGGCTTCTTCTGGACTCTACAGTTCCATGTTGTTATACTGATGGGGTAAAACCATATTTCTTTTAGGGGAAGGAAACTTGAGAACATAATTGGTTGAGATGGAGCTGCGTTAGCTAGGATATTTTTGCTTGTGGATAGAAGGACAGAGGGTCAGAAGGGAACTGGATGGGTACTTGAGGGCAATTACCTCACAAGTTTTTTGGAGAATAAATGGCAGATCAGTGTGAAGGGATAGGAAATGGCAAAGGTAATGGACCAACTGGCCTCCTACTGCACTATATACACAAGAGATTCTGGAAATCTAGAGTAACACACACACATACACACAAAATGCTGGAGGAACGCAGCAGGTTAGGTAGCATTTTGTCAATGTCTTTCTGCACTATGATTCACTTTGAAGAAAGACAAACACTAAGGCATGGGTGTTCTGATGAAACCACCTTTATCATTCCTTGCAGGCCATCCCAAAGCAGTCTAAGGTTAAGGTGCAATCAGTATGGTAAATTTAACAAACAAGGCAGCCAATATGCACAGCACACACCAATAAATAGCCAGCTAATCTGGAGTAGCACACACAAAGTACTGGAGGAATTCAGCAGGCCAAGAAGCTGCGAGGGAAGGGAATAAACAGTTAATATTTGGATTTAAGCACACCATCACGACTGGAAAGGAGTCAGGCAGAAACTGGAATAAGAAGGTGGGAGGAATACAGTTTGGAAGGTGATAGGTGAGACCAGGTGAGGGAGAACATAGGTGGGTGAGGGAGAGGGGGAGGATAATGTGTCTTTGTTGACAGCAGGAGCTTTGAACTCACAAACACTGGACTCTGAAAGAGAAAACAAACAAGTCATGTCTGCCTTGTGAAATCTGACTGCATTTTTGACCCTAACAATTCGTCAGGCTGGTTTGAGCTGAAGAAACGTAAAATATAACTAACCTCTTTTTTAAAAAAAACTGTCCTCATGCAAGAGAGAGTCAGAGGTTTGTAAAGCACAGGATGTTAATTGAGTCAGTCTTGCCAGATGAGTGCAACGTGATACCCCTGAGCTATCCTTTCTTTGATTTGTAGATTTGTAGGGCTCAGTGAAGTGTGGAAAAGAACGATTTTCATCAGCTCACATTCTGTGTAATATTTTTACGGTGAAGCCAAGGTTGTCTACTGAAGGGATATATATTGCATCTTGTCTTAATTAAATGAACAGATCATTCTCTGAATAACAGAATGCCTGCATTGATCTTGCTTCTAATCTATCCTATTTTATGGCTCATGTTGTGAGATTGATAACATTGGATTGCCAGGGTCCTGATGAATGGTCTCAGCCTGAAACATCGACTGGTTATTCTGATCCATAGATGCTGCCTGACTTGCTGAGTACCTCTTTCATTTTGTGTGTGTGTTGCTCAAGATTTCCAACATAAGATCTTAAGAGATTGGAGCAGAATTAGATCACTCAGCTGATCGGGTCTGTTCTGCCATTCCATCATGGCTGATTTATTATCCCTCTCAACCCCATTCGCTGGCTTGCTCCTTGTAACCTCTGACACTCTTAATAATCAAGACCTATCAACCTCCACTTTAAATATACTCAATAAATAGAGCTCCACAGCTGCAATGAATTCCACAGATTCACCACCCTCAGACAAAAGAAATTCCTCCTCATCTCTGTTCTGCAGTTGCAGAATCCCTTGTACTTGTGATAAAATAATCTCTGAACTTTAATCTCTGACCTTTGCTTTCAGACTCTATGCCATTTTCTTCTGCTTTGAGTGGTGCTGACAAACAGCGCATGGCTTACTGGGAGGTCCGTGGGGTGAGGACATTGGAGTTTTGACACCTCGGTCTCCTGGTCAGGTTCAGTGAGTCAATGATCTCTCCAGTTCTGAAGAGGGGAGATTGGAGAGGCTACGTCTGTTTTCCGTTTAACAGAGGAGATTAAGTGGTTGATATGCACTCTGCAACCACTTTATTGGATATACCTGTATACCCGTTTCTTATTCAAAATATCTTTTCAGCCGATCATGTGGTATTGGAGTATAAAAGTTGCAACTTGCTATTTGCTAGAGAATGAAATCTTAGGAATGTAGAAGACAATGGTGTGTTAATGAGAGGTAGCTAAGAGATGTAGATTAGAACATGATTAAGTCAATGTGTAGAAACAATAGTGGCGGATGTACTTGTGATACGCAACTATAGACCAATTGGATACGCTAATGCAACTAAACCAGGAGATTGTTATAAAACATGCTATGTCCAAGGATCGGTGGGCAATCAGCAACTAGCTCAATGACTGTCTCAGCTTTGATCTGCAAATTAAAGTTTAACACTTCTTGAAGAATCCTCTGCGTCTCCTGGTTGTTTGTGAGGCCCGAAAAACCATGACAAAATTGGCGACCGCGGCAGGACTGGAAAGAAACCCGTGGAAAGGAAACGGCAGATCGGGGACACTTCCCAGTCCTCTAGGGACCCCCACAAGGCTGACAGAATTAAGGATGCATTCAAACAAAAGGTAAGCGCTTTTTGCGACAATTTGGACTAAGAATTCTGTTGGTTTTGGGGTCTTGGAGTCTCAGAAGTGTGGAACCACTGCCGAAGGGTCTCTCCGGTCCAAAGAATCTGGCAGAATTGGGGGTTAACAGGAGGCTCAGAGGATTGATCAAGAACACTGCAGTGAGGGTAAGTACAAATAAGTTAATAAGAAGTTAAGAAAAATTCCACGTGGTGTTGGTAAGTCCCTGTGGATACCGCTTCGTTTGAAACGAAGGTCTGAATGGGCAGGGAAAGGAAAGTAGAGAAAATCCTCGTGGATACCACTTTAAGAGATAAGGGTCTGAATAGACGAGGTGCAAAGAGAAAGTTCTGTGGATACCACTCTGAATGGAGGTCTGTACGGGCAGAACAGAATAGGAAACAAGGACAGTCCAATATATAGTTTAAAGCACAGGTAGATAGATGATTAGGCATAGAATTAGAGTAAATAATATTATCCAGTAAACAAACTGTGAATCTCTGAAATACCTTAAAAAGAGAGAACAACATGACAGGTAGTAGAGATTCTGAGCAAAAAAATCCCGGTAAATAAATATGAGATCACAAAAACTTCAGAAAAATGGGAAAAGAGAACCAAAAACTTGGTCACAAAATGGCCAAGAGAAGGAATGTTTGATGTAAGCTTGTGTGAAGAAATGGAGGCACTAATTAAAAATTACAAACCAAAAGATAAATCTAAGAAAAGAGGACAAAAAAGAGAACGAGAAATGGAAGTGCTAAAACTCTTCAGAACGGAGGGAGCAAGGCTGAGGAGGACAGGTAGAATATTGATTACAAGCGAGGAAGACACTAAGGTGCTGGAGAAACAGCCTGTTAGAGAGAGAGAAGGGTACGGTGAGAAACTGGCTTCAGCTCCGTACCCGGATGCGAAAGAAACAGAAAGGCCCCCTCCCTATAATGAGGAAGGAACCCCTAAGCAGTGCCCCCTGCTGACGGGAACAGTAAACATGCAGGGAGAAGTACAAGTTTGGGATAATGAGGAGGAAAAAAGACAATACGAGAAGGAAAAAGCGGCGATATGGAAGGAGATACAGGCAGAAAGGATAAAGGTGGAACAGGCAAAGAGAGAAATGGAAGAAGAGATTGAACAGATGAAATACTTGAGAGAGGAAAAGGAGTATGAGGAGTATCAGTTATACTATAGAAATAAACGGACTAGAAAAGAAAGTGGCTCATCAGGGCAGGAAAAGATGAGGCATTCAAGAGGAAGTGGAAAAAAGATAGGAGATGAGAGTCTAGAGAGAAGGGAATCAAGCACGAGTAAGGATCATGAGGAGTCCCTGCCACAGGTGTACAGACACGGACAGGAAGAAAGAGAAGGTGACTCATTGAAGGAGCAAGAGTTAAGTGGTGAGAGAGAGGATGCGAGAATTTGTGGGGAAGCGGTAGGAGGCAGAAGCCTAGAAGAGCAGAAGGAGGTGGTCAGGGAACGACTTGCGGAAGTAGAGAGAGAGCCAGGATTGCCAGAGGAGATGCGAAAAATACTCCAGGGGCCAACCAAGTATTGAATTAAGACAGAAAGGAAGGACTCCACAGGGAGACCGAGGGAAGAAGAGGACCCTGGAGACATTTGTGTTGGAGGCAGTAAAAACATACCCTGAGACAGATGGGGAGTCAGGTGAGGAGGAGAGCCAGGGCAGGTGGGAAGAAGCGCATGGGATTGACCATTGTGCAAGGGGGGAAGTGATAAAGAAAATAAAGAAGGATGGTTTTTGGTCACCTTATTTACAGGCTTCAGTGGACTTTGTCTTGTCACAGTGCGAGGTATGCACACAGAATGCAGGGTTCGGACATCAGTTTTTTGATTGGTTAGAAAGTAGACTCGGAGGATGGGGAGCATGGCTGACTAAAATGGCAATAACTGTCAGTATTGTATTGTTGACCTGTGTGCTTGTGCTGTGCTGTTTTCTTCCTTGTCTCAAATCTCTTGTAGTGTGTGCTGCAACCAAACAATTTCCGATGCTCATGGCAATTACTGAAGCAAGCTTAGTGGAGAAAGGAACACCAAAAATGTATCGTTACAGCCTACAACACCTGCAGGATGAACAAGAGCAAAACGACAGTGTGGGAGTAGATTGTAAGGGCTTATGAGTCTTTTTCCCTGTCTCGGGTACAGAGGGACAGGTTTTTGGCTCAGCGGCCCAGGGTAACAGGGAGAGAATACTTTGAGGTCTTGGCGCAGAGAATTATAGTTTAACCCGAGATTTGGGAATAAATGCTTGAGTTTATTGGGGCTTTTGTGCGCAGACTCTTAGTCTTCTTTCTCTGTGTGAGACCCTAATCAAAGGGGGGATATATTGGAGTATAAAAGTTGCAACTTGCTATTTGCTAGAGAATGAAGTCTTAGGAATGTAGAAGACAATGGTGTGTTAATAAGAGGAAGCTAAGAGATGTAGATTATGTAGTCTGAGTTTGCTATTTGCTATGCATGTACCCAATTTAGTAGGAGAATAAAATCTTAAGAATGTAGAAGATAATGGTGTGTTAATGAGAGGTAGCTAAGAGATGTAGATTAGAACATGATTAAGTCAACAGGTAGAAACAATAGTGGCGGATGTACTTGTGATACGCAACTGTAGACCGATTGGATATGCTAATGCAACTAAACCAGGAGATTGCCATAAAAAGTGCTATGTCCAAGGATCGGTGGGCAATCAGCGACTAGCTCAATGACTGTCTCAGCTTTGATTTGCAAATTAAAGTTTAATACTTCTTGAAGAATCTTCTGCGTCTCCTGGTCATTTGTGGGGCACGAGAAACCACGACAGTGGCAGCAACTCAATGCATAAAAGCATGCAGACGTGGTCAGGAGGTTCCGTTATTGTTCAGACCAAACATCAGAATGGGGAAGAAATGGGATCGAAGTGTCTTTGATTCTTTGAGCCAGATGGTGTGATTTGACTGCCAGTCTCTAGGATTTTCACACACAACAGTCTCTAGAGTTTGCAGAGAATGGTGTGAAAAGAAAATTCCAGTGAGCAGCGGTTCTGTGGGCAAAAATTCGTTGTTAATGAGAGAGGTCAGAGGAGAATGGCCAGACTGGTTCAAACCGACAGGAAGGTGACGGTAAAGTGTTTACAACAGCGGTGTGCAGAAGTGTGTCTCTAAATGCACAACACGTTGAAGCTTGAAGTGGATGGGCTACAGCAGCAGAAGACCATGAACACACACTCAGTGGCCACTTCATTAGGTACAGAAGGTATCTAAGTCACTGCGGAGTGTATATCAAAGCGATACTACCTGGAACAGGCCCTACCAAGCCGTGCTGCCCAACAACCCACTGGTCTTAACACTAGCCTAAGCACAAGACAACTGACAATGACCAATTAACCTACATTGTGGTACATCTGTGGAACTTGGGTGGAGACCCAGAGCAGCCAGAAGAAGCTCCCACGTTCACGGGGAGGGTGTACAAACTCCTTACGGAACACACTGCCTGAGAGAAACAGAGTTACTGACAGCAAGTAAGAAATGTCGAGACACACACTTGAATTCCCGAAACACAGATTTCCACTGAGGTTGGGTGAAACTAGAACTAGAAGTGATGGGTTACAGGTGAAGGGTGAATCATTTAAGGGGATCGTGGAGGGGAGCTTCTTCGCTCAGAGGGTGGCGGGAGTGTGGAACGAGATGCCAATGGAAATGATGGATGCAGTTTTGATTTCAACATTTAAGGGAAGTTTGGACCAGTGCATGGATGGGAGGCTGTGGTGTAAAGATGTTAGGGTTAGGGAGTTAAGGGTATGCTGTGTCCCACAGGTAAAGGGGGAAAGGTGAAAAGTTTAAGGAGAACTTTTTCACTCAGTGAGTGTGGTGACAGCTGCCAGCAGAAGTGGAGGACGTGGATTCAATTGTAAAACTTAGTTTCTTTATTTATTTAGAGATAGAGTGCAGAATAGGCCTTCCCGGTCCTTCGAGCTGAACAAACCTTTCGAGCAAACCCCGATTTAGCCCGGCCAAAGTACTACGGGACAACGTACAATGACCAATTAACCTACCAACCAGTAACCCTTTGGACCTTGGGAGGAAACTGGGGCACCCAGCAAAAAGCCCCAGTTCCACAGACTCCGTACTAATGATGTCAGAACTGAACTCTGACCCCTGACTCCCCAAACTGTAACCACTAGCTTCAGCGAATTTTCGCAAAGTACCATAAGGGTATGGAGGGGTATAGTCTCGGTGCAGGTGGATGGGACTAGGCAGAATAGCATGCACGGGATGGGCCGGCGAGCCTGCTCCATGCTGTAGTGCTCTGTGACTCTATGACACTAAGGCAGGGATTCCCAACCTGGGGTTCACAGACCCCTTGATAAATGGTATTGGTCCATGGCATAGAAGAAGCTGGGAACCCCTGCTCCAAGACTGCAGTACAAGGGTTGGAAAATGGAATTAATATGGGTGGGGGTCAACTGGTAGGCAAGGATGGGGTGGGCCAAATAGCCTGTTTCCATGATGTACATCTCTATTACTGTGAGTTGTTTCTAGTCCACCAATGGCACAATATATTTATTTTATTTAAATAACAACCCCCTCCGGCCTAATGAGCCCATGCTGCCCCGTTACATCCAAGACCAACGGATGCCTCGGGCATGTGGGAGGAAACCCGTGCGGACATGGGGAGAGCATACAAACTCCTTACAGGCAGCAGCAGGAATCGAACCCCAATCACTCACTCTGTAAAGTGTTAGGCTAACCTGGAAATATTCTGTTAAGGTGTGCATGGGAAGGTTCCATTTGGACGTGACTGGAAATGTGAATTCACTTCGGTGAATCCGTGACGTTATTGCTGTTGCTCCATCTCGTGGCTCAATGGGCGGCATTTTTGCTGTTTTTGCTGTTTCCGTAGCATTTGACTGTTTTTTAACGAGGCTGAGTTGCTTGCTCGACGCTCAACCCAGCACAGATAGAAAGCCAACTGGAATTGAACTCGGGACTGCTTGCCTCAAGTTGTGGTGCTGAAGCTGATGCCACTACACCCTCGGCTGGCTAAGTGATGTTATGGCCTTTCCTTTGTTAACGTTAGCAGGGACTGACAGGTCTGAACTGTTTGCTCCACTGAGCAGCTTGGGTGTCTTATTAAGAGACAACGGGAGGCCAAGTCCTTACTTGTAACAACACTCTGGGGGAGCCTGCTGGAAACTGCAGCCCGTTCCACGTGGAGCTTAACCTTAGTGCCATCGAGCTCAAGGTTCACAGCTGACTGTCCAAGCCCCAAGCTGACAGGGAGAGTTTCAGCAGTGACTATGCCCATCACACATCGATGTTTGTCCCGTAACGGAGGCAGGTGTGTGTGTGTGTGTGTGTGTGTGTGTGTGTGTGTGTGTGTGTGTGTGTGTGTGTGTGTGTGTGTGTGTGTGCACTTGCCTTGAGCCAGTGCTGTGGGCAGTCAGTGTGCAGGAGCAATCAGCCCAATCAGTGAAATGGAGTCAGGAGGTCTGGGGAGAAGTGTGAGATTATTCACATGTTATGAATTAATCAGCTTTACATTAATGAGTCTAATTGCTTGATGTTGTCTTAAATGACTTAATATTCTTATTTAAAAAATACTAATTTTAATGTTCATTGTAATTTGATTTTTAATGGTTTTTGAAAATTAGAGCTATTCAGAAACTTTCAAAATCCTTAAAAGTTGCCAGATCCCTTGAATTGCTAGGCAGTTGAGAGTTGCTGATTATTTAGAAGACATGACAGGCATCTGACCCATCAGGGCCACTTCCTGCTCGCCCTCTGATGGACTGACTGATGTTTCCAGTGTCCCCTTTCAGCTAAGCTTCAATTTACTTCCAAGTTCAAAGTAAATTTATTATCGAAGTGCACATGTGTCACCATATACAGCCATGAAATTCATTTTCTTGCAAGCATACTCAATAAATCTGTAATAGAATAATAGCTATAATAGAATTAATGAAAGACCACACCAACTTGGGGATTCAACCAGTGTGAAAACAAACAATGTAAATACAAAAGGGAAGAAATAATAACAATAACAAATAAACAATAAATATTGAGAACATGAGATGAAGAGTCTTTGAAAGTGACTCCATTGATTGTGGAAACATTTCATAACGGGGCAAGTGAAGTTACTCCCTTTGGTTCAGGAGAAGGGTAATAACTATTCCTGAACCCGGTGCTGTGAGTTCTGAGGCTCCTTTGCCTTCCTCCCGATGGCAGCAGTGAGAAGAGAGTACGGCCTGAGTGCTGGGGGTCCTTGTTGACAGCTACTGCTTTCCTGCAATAGCATTCATGTAGATGTTGTCAATGGTGGGGAAGGTTTTACCCATGATGGAGTGGGCTGTACAGTATTTTTGTAGAACTTTATGTTCAAGGGCATTGATGTTTCCAGACCAGGCTGTGGTGCTCTCAATATCCTCTCCAACACACATCTGTAGAAGTTTGTCAAAGTTTTAGATGTCATGCTGAATCTCCGTAAACTCCTAAGTAAGAAATGAGTGAAAGTGTGTAGGGTATTAATAGGAATAATTTTTGGTAGACCAGAAAAGCAAGTCAACCATCACCAAAGTGCCAAGTGTTCTAAATCTTTCAACAAACACCAACTTCAGGAACAATTAAACAATTATTACCCTTTACCCTTGACACACGTGAGGCTGCTCATTAGGTTAATAGCTCATGGTATTACAGGAAAGATATTAGCATAGAGAGAGCATTGGCTGAATAGCAGGAGGCAAAGAGTGGGAATAAAGGGCTAGCTGACAGTGACTAGTGGTGTCTCCTCAGGGGACCCTGCTGGGACCGATTCTTTTTTTGTCTTATGGCAATGGTTTGGATGGTGGAAATGATGGCTTTGTGGCCAAATTTGCAATAGATATGAAGATAGGTGGAGGGGCAGGTAGTTTAGAGGAAGCACTTAGGCAGATTCGGAAAATGGGCAAGGTGTCAGGAAGTGTCTGGTCATGCACTTTGGTAGAAAGAATAAAAACATGGACTATCTTCCAAATGGAGAGAAAATTAAAAAAATCTGAGGTGGAAAGGGAAGGATTCCCTAAAGCAGGGGTTCCCAACCTGGAGTCCCAGGTCTCCTTGCTTAATGGTATTGGTCTGAGGCATTAAAAAGTTTGGGAACCCGTGCCCCAAAAGTTAACTTGCAGGTTGAGTCATTGGTGAGGAAAGCAAATGTGATGTTCACAGTAATTTCGAGAGAGCTAGAATGTACAGGCAAGGATGTAATGCTGAGGCAGTATAAGGCACAGGAGGATTACAAGCAGTTTTTGGGCCTCTCATCTAAGAAAGGATGTGCTGAAATTGGAAAGGGTTCAAAGGAGGTTCACAAGAATGATTCAGGGTATCAACAGGTTATCATATGTGGAGCATTTGATGGCTCTGGGCCTGTACACACTGGAATTTAGAAGAATGAGAGGGGAACTCATTGAAACCTATTGAATATTGATAGGCCTAGATAGAGTGGGTGTGGAGAGGATGTTTCTCATGGTGGGGGAGTCTAGGACCAGAGGGCACAGATAGAGTGGATGTGGAGAGGATGTTTCCTATAGTGGGGGAGTCTAGAACCAGAGGACACAGATAGAGTGGATGTAGAGAGGATGTTTCCTATAGTGGGGGAGTCTAGGACCAGAGGACACAGATAGAGTGGATGCGGAGAGGATGTTTCCTATAGTGGGGGAGTCCAGGACCAGAGGACACAGATAGAGTGGATGTGGAGAGGATGTTTCCTATAGTGGGGGAGTCTAGGACCAGAGGGCACAGATAGAGTGGATGTGGGGAGGATGTTTTCTATAGTGGGGGAGTCTAGGACCAGAGGACACAGATAGAGTGGATGTGGAGAGGATGTTTCCTATGGTGGGGGAGTCTAGGACCAGAGGGCACAGATAGAGTGGATGTGGGGAGGATGTTTCCTATAGTGGGGGAGTCTAGGACCAGAGGACACAGAGAGAGTGGATGTGGAGAGGATGTTTCCTATAGTGGGGGAGTCTCGGACCAGAGGACACAGATAGAGTGGATGTGGGGAGGATGTTTCCTATAGTGGGGGAGTCTCGGACCAGAGGGCACAACCTCAGAATATAGGGACATCCATTTAGAACAGAAGTGAGGAGGAATTTCTTCAGCCAGAGGGTGGTGAATCTGTGGAATTTGTTGCCACAGGTAGCTGAGGAGGCCAGGTCACTGGGTGTGTTTAGGGCAGAGGTTGATAGGTTCTTGATTAGTCAGGGTGTGAAAAGTTATGGGGAGAAGACTGGAAAATGGGATTGAGAGGGAAATGGATTAGGCATGACGAAAGAGTGGATCAGTCTTGTTGGGCCAAATGGCCGAATTCTGCTCCCATGTCAAATGGTGTTCAGTCTAACCATCTGGCTCCTAAACCAGTGTGGATAACTTCACTCACCTCAACACTGAACTGATTCCACAACCAATGGACTTACTTCCAAAGACTTGACAAATCATTTTCTCAGTATTATTTATTTATACATTTATTATTAATTGTTTTTTTCATATATTTGAAGTCTGCCTTCTTTTGCGCATTGGTTGATAGTCCGTCTTTGGGTGTAGTTTCCTCATTTATTCTATTGTATTTCTCTGTTCTACTGTAAATACATGCAGGGAAATGAATCTCAGGGTTGTATATGGTGACACATGTACATTGACAGTAAATTTACTTTGAACTTTGAACCTTGGAAACAGTGACTTGAAGAGAGACACAGAGACCGCAGAGGCTGGAATCCACTGCAGAACTCGATGGCTCGAGCAGCATCTGTGGGAGGACAGGAATTGTCACTGCTATGAATCAAACCCCTGTGTGTCAGTCCTGATGTAGGTGTACAACGCGAAATGTTGGCTATACATCTCCTCCCACAGGTGCTGCTCGGCTGAGTTTGAGGACAGAGTTAGCTGAGATTTTACTCGGGTTCTGCAGTGCTTCTCTGTGCTTTCTAAGTGATGAGCTTGAACGCAAGAGATTCTGCAGATACTGGAAATCCAGAGCAACACACACAAAATGCTGGAGGAACTCAACAGGTCAGGCAGCATCTGTGGAGAGGAATATTTTGGGCCGAGAACCTTCATCAGGATTGGATAGGAAGGGGGAAGAAGGAGGTGAGGAGGGAGGGGAAGGCATACATGCTTGACTGTTTTGCAGTCCTGGGTAGGTCTGTAGCCTAATGAGTTTTTTTCTGTGTTGTTCTTTTACGTAATTCGGTCTAGTTTTATACTGCGTCATGTAACACCATGGTCCTGAAAAAACGTTGTGTCATTTTTACCATGTACTGTACCAGCAATTATGGTCAAAATGACAATAAAAGTGACTTGACTTGACTTGACTCTGGCTGAGCTCATGGTCAAAGAGCCAGAGAACAGCAGAGGACACCGATGGGTGAGGTGGTTCAGCCCAAACCTTTGAGTGTTTATTCCTCTCCGCAGATCCTACCTGACCTGCCGAGTTCCTCCAGCATTTAGCTGCTGAAGATTTCCAGCACCTGCTGAATTTCTTGTGTCTAACTGAATTGGAGACTCAGTTCTTTGTAATTTTTTTCTGGAATGGCATAGATATCATAGTTCTTTTGCTACGAAACTTTGCATCCCAGTTATTGCAACGCTAAGCAACAAGCTGGAAGACCTTTAACACTCCAGCCTGACCTGAGCTCGGGAGCTTAACAGCAGTAGCCAATTGTTGTGTGTAATAAAGAGAGTACTACACTGGCATAGACGGTAGAGTCACCGTCTCCTGGCTCTGGTGAAATGAATTCAATGCTAATCTTCAGCACTGGCTCTGGGGAGATGGTGCTGGTGTGGATCTCCCCCAGTTGTCTCATTTCCATCACAATGCGGTCTGGCGATTGTGTTGGCTGCAGACCACGAGAATCACCTCGCCTCTGGTGAAACATGGCATGCCCACAACTCACTAATCCTAACCGTATCACTTTGGAATATGCGATGAAACTGAAGAACCTGGAGGAAACCCATGTGATCACGGGAAAAACATAGAAACTCCTTACACACAGCAGCGGGAAATGAGCCCCAATCAGTAAACCCTGGTGTTACAATAGTATTGCGCTGACCACTAGTATACACTCAGTGGCCATTTTATTAAGGACCCCCTGTACTTAATAAAGCAGCCACTGAGTGTATGTTCACTCTGCTGCTGTAGCCCATCTACGTCAAGGTTTGACACGTTGTACGTTCAGAGATGCTCCTCTGCACACCACTGTTGTAACGCATGGTTATTTGAGCTACTGTCACCTTCCTGTCTGGCCATTCTTCTCTGATCTCTCACATTAACAAGGTGTTTTCGTTTGCAGAACTGCCGCTCACTGGCTGTTTTTTGTTTTTCGCACCATTCTCTGTAAACTCCAGAGACTGTTGTGTGTGAAAACCCCAGGAGATCAGCAGTTTCTGAGATACTCAAACAAACCTGCCTGGCACTAACAATGATTCCCTGGTCAAGGTCACTAAGATCCCATTTTTCCCCAGTCTGATGTTCGGTCTGAACAACAATTGAACCTCTTGACCATGTCTGCCTGCTTTTTTGCATTGAGTTGAGTTGGGTGATGAGCTTCTTCATTAATGAGTAAGTGTACAGGTGAAACCCCCTGGTTTCCTTAAGTCTAGGGAAGGCACACTCCGGTCCCGCCAAACCCGTGAGATTGAGGCGGCCCTCCTGCCCCAAACCCTGGTTTGTGTGGATGCTGTATAGTTTGTTACAAATTAGTACCATGAAATAACAGACAGCACAATTCATGTGATTAAAGAAATTATATTTATGAGCCAAAACTTAACTAAAGGGCTAATTAAGAAAATCAAAAAGAAGAGGGCCCAGTTTAATTAAACTGTCAAATGTGCAGACGTTGCAGCTCAGCGCTTCACTGATCTTCGGTCGATTTTGCCAATGAGCTGCCTTGAATCATGGTCTCCCAACGGGTCAAATCCAGTGACCGGTTCTGTCCAGCATCGTCTCTCTTCAATCCCCCTAAACAAAAAAAAACACCCAAGACCCACCTTCCCAATTGGACAGCACACATTCCTCATCACCTTCATCTTCGTCAATAACCCAGAAAGGCTGAAAGCAGAATGGACTGCTCTCACAGAGCTGCTAAATGAAATACCTACAGCATAGCAGTAAAGATGTGAACTAGGGCATTACACAGGTGTACCTCATAAAGTGGTGACTGGGTGTATAAAATTATCACCGAGATCGGGTAGATCCCCAGAGCCTGCTTCCCATAGTCTGGGTTGTCTAAGATGAGGGAGGATGGATTTAATTTGAGAAGCTCAATGTTTAAAGTAGATCAAAGGGTAAAGGGTAGTTGTCAGCTGGAGAGACATGCAAGAGGAGGTGGAGGAGGCAGGAATGCCAACAACATTTAGGAGGTACTTGGGCACGTACCTGAAAGAGGAGGATACTGAGGGATGTGGAATTAGTATGGATAGGCATGGTGGGCGATAGAAAGTGGTGGGCTGAATGGCCTATTTCTATGCTATCAAACACTATGACTCTTTAACCTCACCATTCACCTAGTCATAGAAGAGGTACTTTGCCGTTGAAAAATACTTAGATTATTTTTATTAACTGTATAATGAAGACTGTATAAGACTTTATTAACTGTATAATGATAAGACATAGGAGCAGAACGAGGCCATATGGTCCACCAAGCCTGATCATGGCTGATTTATTTTCTTTCTCAACTCCATTCTGCTGCCTTTACCCCGTAATCTTCGAGACCTTCCAAGGCTTTCTTGGTAGTGTGTGTGCTTGGCTGTCTGAGTGAGTGGTGAGGATAAGGCCACAACCTGCATTGTTGCCTGTTTGTGCCTGCCTGGGGGGAGGCTCCATCGGAGTGGTGGAGGTAGTGAGGTGTGGCACCTCCGTGCTGCTCTCCAGTGTTTGCTCGGTAGAAGACAAGATATACGTCTTGTGTTTGACTGCACACCGGTGCAACATTCATGAACTCAAGAGCTTAGACTGTATTGTTTGTGTAACTTCATTTTGCTGCTGTCATATTAGATACCAAAAGATATAGGAACATGATTAGGCCATTTGGCCCGTCAAGTCTGCTCCGTCATTTCAACATGTCTGATCCAATTTTCCTCTCAGGCCCAATCACCTGCCTTCTCCTTGTTTCCTTTCATGCTCTGACAATAGACAATAGACAGTAGGTGCAGGAGTAGGCCATTTGGCCCTTCTAGCCAGCACCGCCATTCACTGTGATCATGGCTGATCATCCACAATCAGTACCCCGTTCCTGCCCTCTCCCCACATCCCTTGACCCAGCTATCTATAAGAGCTCTATCTAACTCTCTCTTGAATGCATCCAGAGACTTGGCCTCCACTGCCCTCTGGGGCAGAGCATTCCACACATCCACCACTCTCTGGGTGAAAAAGTTTTTCCGCATCTCTCTTCTAAATGGCCTACCCCTTATTCTTGACCAATCAAGAATCTGTCAATCTCTGCCTAAAATATACATAAAGACTTGGCCTCCACACCAGCCTGTGGCAATGAATTCCACAGATTCACCATTCCCTGGCTGAAGAAATTCCTCCAAATCTCCATTCTAAAAGGATGCCCCTCTATTCTGAGGCTGTGTCCTCTGGTCGTAGACTCTCCCACCACAGGAAACCTCATCTCCAAATCCACTCTATCAAGGTCTTTCAACATTTGATAGGTTTTAATGAGGTCATCCCTCATTCTTCTGAATTCTAGTGAATACAGGCCTAGAACCATCAAACGATCTACATATGACAAGCCAATCAATCCTGGAATCATTTTTATGAACCTCCTTTGAACCCTCCCCAGTTTCAGTACATTCTTTTTAAGATAAGGGGCCAAAACTGCTCACAACACTCCATGAGGCCTCACCAGTGCTTTATAAAGTCTCAACATTACATTCTTGCTTTTATGTTCTAGTCCTCTTGAAATGAATGCAAACAATACATTTGCCTTCCTCACCACAGACTCAATCTGCAAATTAACCTTTAGGGATCCTGCATGAGGACTCAGAAGTCCCTTCACACCTCAGTTTTTTGTATTTTCTTTCCATTTAGAAAATAGTTAACCCTTTCATTTCCTCTACCAAAGTGCATAGCCATACACTTCCCGATGCTGTATTCCATCTGCCATTTCTTTGCCCATTTTCCTAATCTGTCTGTCCTTCTGTAGCCTCTCTACTTCCTCAAAACCACCTGCCCCTTCACCTATCTTCATATTGTCTGCAAACCTTTCATCAAAACCATCAATTCATCATCCAACTCATTGAGATATAACGCAAAAAGAATCGGTCCCAACACAGACCCCTACCTCTCCCTTTATTCCTACTCTATGCCTCCTGCCTATCAGCCACAGTTTTATCCATGCTAGAATTTTTCCTGTAATACCAGCAGCCTCATGTGTGGCACCTTGTCAAAGGCCTTCTGAAGATCCAAGTACACAACATCAGCCAATTGCCTTTTGTCTGTCTTGCTTGTCATTTTTTCAAAGAGTTCCAGCAGATATGCCAGACAAGATTATCCCTTGAGGACCTGCTGACTACGGCCTATTTTATCATGTGGCTTAGGGTACCCTGAGCCCTCATCCTTGATAATAAACTCCAACATGTTCCTAACCACTGAGGTCAAACTCACTGGTCTATAGTTTCCTTTCTTCTATTTCTCTCCCTTCTTGAAAAGAAAATTGACATTTGCAATTTCCCAGTCTTCCAGAATCATTCCAGAATCTAGTGATTTTTGAAAGCTAATTACTAATGCCTCCATAATCTCTTCAGCCACCTCTCTCAGAACCCTAGTGTGTACCCCTCTGGTCCAGTTGATTTATCCACCTGCAGACCTTCCAGTTTCCTAAAAACATTCTCTCTCTGGTAACTTCAGACACTTCATGACCACTGACACCTAGAACTTTCACCGTACTGTTAGTTCCTTCCACAGTGAAGACTGATGCAAAATACTGACTCAGCTTGTCTGCCATTTCATTGTCCCACATTACTACCACTTTTCTAGCAGTCCAATATCCATCCTCGCCTCTCTTTTACATTTTATGTATCTGAAGGAACTTTTGGTATCCTCTTTAATATTATTGGCTAGCTTTCTTTTGTATACCATCTCTACCTTATTATTAACTTTTTTAGTTGTCTTTGATGGTTTTTTTAAAAGCTTCCACATTCTCTAACTTCCCACTTATTTTTGTTCTACTATATGCCCTCTCTTTAGCTTCTATGTTGGCTTTGACTTCTCATGTTAGCCTCATTTGCGGTGTGACACAGTTTGCAGTGGCCTCTCCGGAGTTGATATCTGTTATTTGTCGGGGCGCTTTCACTGTGTGCTGTGTCTGCGAGGCTGAGTCTGGCGGCGCCGTGAAAGTCCATAGCGGGGGTATTCCCTTTTGCCACCAGTGTGGGATGATGAGTCTGTCGGGACCCTGAGGCCTTGTGGAGACTGTGTGGTGGTTTCTTTCGAACTTATAGCCTTTTAACTATTTTTACTGCACCCATGGTCTGTTTTTTCATCAATTATGGTATTATAGAAACATAGAAAATAGGTGTAGGAGTAGGCCATTCAGCCCTTTGAGCCTGCATCGCCATTCAGTATGATCATGGCTGATCATCCAACTCAGAACCCTGTACCTGCTTTCTCTCGATACCCACAATCCCTTTAGCCACAAGGGCCATATCTAACTTCCTCTTAAGTATAGCCAATGAACCGGCCTCAACTGTTTCCTGTAGCAGAGAATTCCACAGATTCACCACTCCTTGTGTGAAGAAGTTTTTCCTCATCTCGGTCCTAAAAGGCTTCCCCGTTATCCTTAAACTGCAACCCCTCATTCTGGACTTCCCCAACATTGGAAACAATCTTCCTGCATCTAGCCTGTCCAATCCCTTTAGAATTTTATACATTTCAATACGATCCCCCCTCAATCTTCTAAATTCCAGTGAGTATAAGCCTAGTCGATCCAATCTTTCTTCATATGAAAGTCCTGCCATCCCAGGAATCAATCTGGTGAACCTTCTCTGTACTCCCTCTATGGCAAGAATGTCTTTCCTCAGATTAGGGGACCAAAACTGCACACAATATTTTAGGTGTGGTCTCACCAAGGCCTTGTACAACTGCAGTAGAACCTCCCTGCTCCTGTACTCAAATCCTTTTGCTATGAATGCCAACATACCATTTGCCTTTTTCACCGCCTGCTGTACCTGCATGCCCACCTTCAATGACTGGTGTACAATGACACCCAGGTCTCATTGCATCTCCCCTTTTCCTAATTGGCCACCGTTCAGATAATAATCTGTTTTCCTGTTCTTGCAACCAAAGTGGATAACCTCACATTTATCCATATTAAATTGCATCTGCCATGAATTTGCCCACTCACCTAACCTATCCAAGTCACCCTACATCCTCTTAGCATTCTCCTCACAGCTAACTCCGCCGCCCAGCTTCGTGTCATCCGCAAACTTGGAGATGCTGCATTAATTCCCTCATCTAAATCATTAATATATATTGTAAACAACTGGGGTCCCAGCACTGAGCCTTGCAGTACCCCATTAGTCACTGCCTGCCATTCTGAAAAGGTCCTGTTTACTCCCACTCTTTGCTTCCTGTCTGCCAACCAATTCTCTATCCACAACAATACCATACCCCCAATACTGTGTGCTTTAAGTTTACACACTAATCTCCTGTGTGGGACTTTGTTAAAAACCTTTTGAAAATCTAAATATACCACATCAACTAGCTCTCCCCTATCCACCCTACAAGTTTCATCTTCAAATAATTCCCCGGTTTCTCTCTCCCTCCTTTTTTAAAAAGTGGGGTTACATTAGCCACCCTCCAATCCTCAGGAACTAATCCAGAATCTAAGGAGTTTTGAAAAATTATCACTAATGCATCCACTATTTCTTGGACTACTTCCTTAAGCACTCTGGGATGCAGACCATTTGGCCCTGGGGATTTATCTGCCTTTAATCCATTCAATTTACCTAACACCACTTCCCTACTAACATGTATTTCCCTCAGTTCCTCCATCTCACTAGACTCTCGGTCCCTTACTATTTCTGGAAGATTATTTATGTCCTCCTTAGTGAAGACAGAACCAAAGTAGTTATTCAATTGGTCTGCCATGTCTTTGTTCCCTATGATCAATTCACCTGTTTCTGACTGCAAAGGACCTATATTTGTCTTGACCAATCTTTGTCTTTTCACATATCTATAAAAGTTTTTACAGTCAATTTTTATGTTCCCTGCCAGCCTTCTCTCATAATCTTTTTTCCCTTTCCTAATTAAGCCCTCTGTCCTCTTCTGCTGGTCTCTGAATTTCTCCCAGTCCTCAGGTGTGCTGCTTTTTTTTGCTAATTTATATGTTCTTCTTTGGACTTGATACTATCCCTAATTTCCCTTGTCAGCCATGGTACACTACCTTCCTTGGTTTATTCTTTTGCCAAACTGGGATGAACAATTGTTGTAGTTCATCCATGTGATCTTTAAATGCTTGCCATTGCGTATCCACTATCAACCCTTGAAGTATCATTTGCCAGTCTATCTTAGCTAATTCACGTCTCATACCTTCAAAGTTACCCTTCTTTAAGTTCAGAACCTTTGTTTCTGAATTAACTATGTCAGTCTCCATCTTAATGAAGAATTCCACCATATTATGGTCACTCTTACCCAAGGGGCCTTGCATGACAAGATTGCTAACTAACCCTTCCTCATTGCTCAATACCCAATCTAGAATGGCCTGCTCTCTAGTTGCTTCCTCGACATGTTGGTTCAGAAAACCATCCCACATACATTCCAAGAAATCCTCTTCCTCAGCACCCTTACCAATTTGGTTCACCCAATCTATATGTAAATTGAAGTCACCCATTATAACTACTGTTCCTTTATTGCACGCATTTCTAATTTCCTGTTTAATGCCATCCCCAACCTCACTACTACTGTTAGGCGGCCTGTACACAACTCCCACTAGCGTCTTCTGCCCCTTAGTGTTATGCAGCTCTACCCATATCAATTCCACATCTTCCAGGCTAATGTCCTTCCTTTCTATTGCGTTAATCTCCTCTCTAACCAGCAATGCTACCCCACCTCCTTTTCTTTTCTGTCTATTCCTCCTGAATATTGAATACCCCTGGATGTTGACCTCCCATCCTTGGTCACTGTGGAGCCATGTCTCTGTGATCCTAACTATATCATATTCATTCATAACTATCTGCACATTCAATTCACCCACCTTGTTACGAATGCTCCTCGCATTGACACACAAAGCCTTCAGGCTTGTTTTTACAACCCTCTTAGCCCTTATACAATTATGTTGAAAAGTGGCTCTTTTTGCTTTTTGCCCTGGATTTGTCTTTCTGCCACTTTTACTTTTCACCTTACTACTTTTTGCTTCTACCCTCGTTTTACACCCTTCTGCCTCTCTGCACTTGTTCCCATCCCCCTGCCACATTAGTTTAAAGCCTCCTGAACAGCAGTAGCAAATGCTCCCCCTAGGACATTGGTTCCAGTCTAGCCCAGGTGCAGACCGTCCTGTTTGTACTGGTCCCATATCCCCCAGAACGGGTTCCAATGCCCCAGAAATTTGAATCCCTCCTCCTTGCACCATTTTTCAAGTCATGTATTCATCTGAAATATCCTCCTATTTCTACTCTGACTAGCACATGGCACTGGTAGTAATCCAGAGATTATTACCTTTGTGGTCCTACTTACTTTATCTCCTAACTCCCTAAATTCACCTTGTAGGACCTCATCCCGTTTTTTACCTATATCGTTGGTACCTATGTGCACCACGACCACTGGCTGTTCACCCTCCCATTCCAAAATGTCCTGCAGCCAGTCAGAGACATCCTTGACCCTTGCACCAGGGAGGCAACATAACCATCCTGGAGTCTCATTTGTGGCCACAGAAACACCTATCTATTCCCCTTACAATCAAATCCCCTATCACTACAGCTCTCCCACTCCTTTTCCTTCCCTCCTATGCCGCAGAGCCACCCATGGTGCAATGAACTCGGCTGCTGCTGCCTTCCCCTGATGAAACATCTCCTCCAACAGTAACCAAAACCGTATATCTGTTTAGGAGGGAGATGACCTCAGGGGACTCCTGCACTACCTGCCTACTGCTACGCTGTCTAGTGGCCACCCCTTCCCTTTCTGCCCGTGTAGCCTTTACCTGTGGTGTGGCCAACTCACTGAACGTAATATTCACGACTTTCTCAGCATCGCGGATGCACCAGTATGAATCCAATCGCAGCTCCAGACACTCAATGCGGTCTGCCAGAAGCTGCAGTTGGACACATTTCCTGCACACATAGTCGTCAGGGACACTGGAAGTATCCCTGATTTCCCACATGCTGTGGGATGAACAAACCACAGGGCCGATCTCAGCTGCCATGACCTACCCAATACTTGCCTCAACTTTTGAAACTTTCTCTTTTGAAAGGAACTTACCCGGCCTCACCTCAGTTGGAGTGAAGCTCATCCTCAGCCTCTTCTGATCGAAGCCTCTTGAGTCAAAGCCTCAAATCTCCATTCCTTCACTGGCTGTTTTCCACTGTTGTTTACACTGTTGTAACAATGTGGTTTTGTGGAGGTCTTGTAGCTTTAGTTTTTGGTTTGTTGGGTGATAGAGTTGGTCTCCTGACTTGGTGTGTCTGGGTAGTCTTGTTTTGTCTGGTGGATTTGGAGCTCCTTTCTGGGGAACGAGCTAAGACGGTAGTGCAATATTAATACGCAGCAGCCTCTCCGGACTCTGGATTGGGGATTGCCAAACGTTATGTGGATTTTCTGGTGTAGTCTGTTTTGTCGTGTGCTTTTGTGATATCATTCTGGAGGAACGTTGTTTCATTTTTTAACCGCATTGCAGTTGTGGTTTCTAAATGACAATAAACCAAAATTCAATTCAATTCAATTCAATTGTGTCATCTTGCCTTTAGAATACTTCTTCCTCTTCGGGATGTATATGTCTTGTGCCTTCTGAATTGCTTCCAGAAATTCCAGCCATTGCTGCTCTTCTGTCATCCCTGCCAGTGTTTGTTTCCAATTATTACTGGCCAACTCCTCTCTCACGCCTCTGTAATTCCCTGTGCTCAACTGTAATACTGATGCATCTGACTTTAGCTTCTCCTTCTCAAATTTCAGGGTGAATTTGATCATATTATGTTATCTTTCCCCTGAGGGTTCTTTTACCCTCAGGCCTCTCATCAATTCAGGTTTATTGAACAACACCAAATCCAGAATAGCTGATCCCCTAGTGGGCTCAAACATGAGACAAAATGCTGGATGAACTCAGCAGGCCAGGCAGCACCTATAGAAAAGAGTACAGTCAATGCCTTGGGCCAAGACCCTTCAGCAGGGCTGGAGAAAGAATGCTGAGGAGTTAGAGTTAGAAGGTGGGGTGGGGGGGGAACAGAGAAACACAAGCTGATAGGTGAAATCAGTGGTGGTGGGGTGGGTAAAGTAAAGAGCTGGGAAGTTGATTGGTGAAAGAGATGCAGGACTGGAAAAGGGGTATCTAATAGGAGAGGACAGAAGGCCATGGAAGAAAGAAAAGGGGGAGGAGCAGCAGAGGGAGGTGATGGGCAGGTAAGGAGATAAGGTGAGAGAGGGAAAAGGAGAATGGGAATATTGAAGGTCATTACTGGAAGTTTGAGAAATAGATGTTCAGGTCATCAGGTTGGAGGCTACCCAGACGGAATATAAGGTGTTGTTCCTCCAACCTGAGTGTGGCCTCATTGCGACAGTAGGGGAGGCCATGAATAGACATATCAGAATGGGGATGGGAAGTGGAATTAAAATGGATGGCCACTGGGAGATTCTGCTTTTTCTGGTGGATGGAACGTAGGTGTTTGGTGAAGCAGTCTCCCAATCTACGTCGGATCTCACTGATATACAAGAGGCCACACTGGGAGCATCAGCTACAGTAGATGCCCCATAAAAACTCACAGGTGAAGTGTTGCCTTACCTGGAAGGAATGTTTGGGGCCTTAAATGGTAGTGAGGGAGGAGGTGTAGGTGCAGGTATAACATTTGTTCCGCTTGTAAGGGTAAGTGCCAGGAGAGAGATCAGTAGGGAGTGACGAATGAACAAGGGAGTCATGTAGGGAGTGATCCCCGTGGAAAGCAGAAAGTGGAGGGTGGTAAGGAACGATGTGTTTGGTGGTGGGATCCTGCTGGAAGTGGCAGAAGTTTTGAAGAATTGTATGCTGGATGTGGAGGTGAGGACAGGAGGAAACCTATCCCTGGTGGGGTGGCATGAGGATGGAGTGAGGACAGACATGCATGAAATGGAAGAGATGCAGTTGAGGACAACCATGAACTGCTCTAAAAAGCCATCTAGTAGGCACTCTAGAAAATCTCCCCCAGAATCCAGCACCAACCCAATTTCCCCAATCTACCTGCATATAGAAATTCCCGATGACTGTTGTACATAACCCTTTTGGCATCCATTTTCTACCTCCCATTGTAATTTGTAGACCACATCCTTACTATTGTTTTGGGGTCTGTATACAACTCCCATCAGTTCCCTAGCTCGATCCATGATGATTAAACACCTTCCAACTCAATGTCACCTCTTTCTAATGACTTGATCTCGTTCTTTACCAACAGAGTAATTCTGCCCCATCTGCCTTCCCGACTGTCCTTTCAAGACAATGTTTATCCTTGGATATTAAGCCCCCAGCTGTAATCTGCTTTCAGTGATCCCTACATGCCAATCTGCAACTGTGCTGAAAGTTCATCTACCCTATTCATACACTGCACACACTCAAATTTAACACCTTCAGTCCTGTATTCACCCGTTTCAATTTTAACCAATTTTTACATTGCAACTCATCCTGTTGACTGCAATTTCGCTCTTTCAACAGCCTCTCCTCACCTCACATTGCCTCTGTTTTTAAGACAGCTACTTCATCTTCAGCTTAAACCCCACATTCAGCATTAACAAGCCTTCCCACTGTGATGTGTTATGTGTGTCTTGTGCTGTGTAGGACTTTTGGTTCAGTGTTTTGTAGCTTGGCCCTGTAGGAACAATCTTTTGTTTGGCTGCATTCATGTATGGTTTAATAACAGTTAATCTTGAACTTGAACTTGGACATTATTAGGAATCAAAATCAGGTTTAATATCACTAACATATTGTATGTCATGAAATTTGTTGTTTTGTACCAGCAGTACATTGAAATATATAAAAAATAGTATAACTTGCAAAAAAAACCATTTAAATTAAATAAATATTGCAAAAGGTCAGCAAAAATAGTGAGGTAGTGTTCATGGGTTCATTGTCTTTTCAGAGATCTCATGGCTCAAGGGAAGAAGCTATTCCTAAATTCCTGGGTTTAAGAATTCCCAGGATCCCTCTGAACCTGCCTCTTCTCTCCCAGAGACCGATTATCTTCTATTTAATTCTCAAAGCATTTATTCAATATCTATTTCTTATCTTTGAAAGGTTTATCTTTTTAACCTACTGCTGAAAGCCAGCAGCTTTGAAGTGAATTCATTATCTTTATTCATTTGAGATACTCTTCAGACCAGACTTCACTGATCTCATTGTGTATATGAGTCTGACATTCTAGTGTGGTGTTGAAGGAGAAATTCTGGAAACACTCAGCAGGCCAGACAGCATATGTGGAGGGAGAAGCAGAAGGTAATGTTTTAGGGTCAGTGGTCCTTCAGAACAGACGTTATTCTGGAGCAACACATGGAGTTGCTGGAGGAACTCAGCAGGTGTAGAGGGAATTGGACAGTTGAGATATTAATTCCACTTCTCGCTCTATAGAAGACAGTGCAGCTTGTATGTTCTTCCCACAACTGCATGGATTTCTTCCAGGTGTTCTGGTTTCCAATATCGGTTTGCAGGTTAATTGGGTGGCACAGGTTCATTAGGCCAGAAGGGCCTGTTACTGGACTGTATCTCTAAGTAAATAACCATATAACCATATAACAATCACAGCACGGAAACAGGCCATCTCGTGCCGAACTCTTAATCTCACCTAGTCCCACCTACCTGCACTCAGCCCATAACCCTCCACTCTTTTCCTGTCCATATACCTATCCAATTTTACCTTAAATGAACTGAACTGGCCTCTACTTCTTCTACTGGAAGCTCATTCCACACAGCTATCACTCTCTGAGTAAAGAAATACCCCCTCGTGTTTCCCTTAAACTTCTGCCCCCTAACTCTCAAATCATGTCCTCTCGTTTGAATCTCCCCTACTCTCAATGGAAACAGCCTATTCACGTCAACTCTATCTATCCCTCTCAAAATTTTAAATACCTCGATCAAATCCCCCCTCAACCTTCTACGCTCCAATGAATAGAGACCTAACTTGTTCAACCTTTATAAATATAAATATTTATAAAATATAAAGATGCTGTCTGACTTGGTGAGTTCCTCCAGCATTGTCTGTGTGCTGCATCCAGCCAAGATAAGGATACTTTACGATCTGTTATTGACATTGCTGGCAACTTTATACACTGCACTTGGGTCCTTTCAATGTTGGCAGTGGAGAGGGTCTAGAAGAGGTTCACAAGAATGATTCCAGGAATGGAAGGGTTAACATATGAGGCCTGCATGATGGCTCTAGGCCTGTACTCACTGGAGTTTTGAAGAATGAGGGAGGATTTCATTGAAAACCATCAACTATCAGGAGGCCGAGACAGAGCGGATGCGGAGAGGATGCTTCCTGTATTGAGAGAGTCAAGGACCAGAGGGCGCAAGCCTCTGTTCCTTTAGAACAGAGATGAGGAGGAATTTCTTGAGCCAGAGGATGGGGAATCTGTGAAGTTCATTGCCACAGATGACTGCGGAGGCCAAAGAGAGTTGATAGATTCTTGATTCATCTGGGCATCAAAAAATTCCAGGAGAAGACAAGAGAATGGGATTGAGAGGAATAATAAATCAGTCATGATGGATTGGCAGAGCAGACTTGCTCTGGTGGGCCAGATAGCTTAACAGTTCTCTTATGCCTTATGGTCTGATGTTCTTCACCTTCCTGCCTAAATTGCTTGCCTTCAATTCACCAGGCACTTGTTCAAATGCTGATTCTTCCTGCTAATACACTTTACTTATTTTGTATACATATGAAAAACAACAGCTTCAAAGTGAGTTCTTTCCCTCTGTTCATTGGCAGATGCTAGCTCAGTATTTTGGGAGTTTCTTGGCAGCCTTTTGTTAACAGATGTCAAACGATGCACTCGGCACATGGGGAAACTGAACTAGTCAACATCAGAGGGCCATTTCACAGCAACAGAGCTTGCCAATAATTTCAGTGGATAGAGACTCTGTCTATTGATGGCCATCCTGAGTGCCGTTCACAGCAAAAACTTTATTAAAGGGCATACTCAGCTCATAATGTAATTACTCAAATTGAGTGTTATGTTCTCCAAAGGGGAGAACTTCATGTGACTGTGGAGGCTGATCTGGCACAGTGTGGGCAAGAGCAAGTGGTAAACACAAGAGAATCCACAGATACAGGAAATCCAGAGGAACACACACAAAATGTTGGAGGAACTCGGCAGGTCGGAGAGCATTCATAGAAACATAGAAAATAGGTGCAGGAGTAGGTCATTCGGCCCTTCGAGCCTGCACCACCATTCAGTATGATCATGGCTGATCATCCAACTCAGAACCCTGTACCTGCTTTCTCTCCATACCCCCGATCCCTTTAGCCACAAGGGCCATATCTAACTTCCTCTTAAATATAGCCAATGAACTGGCCTCAACTGTTTCCTGTGCCAGAGAATTCCACAGATTCACCACTCTCTGTGTGAAGAAGTTTTTCCTCATCTCGGTCCTAAAAGGCTTCCCCTTTATACTTAGACTGTGACCCTTCATTCTGGACTTACCCAACATCGGAAACAATCTTCCTGCATCTAGCCTGTCCAATCCCTTTAGAATTTTATATGTTTCAATAAGATCCCCCCTCAATCTTCTAAATTCCAGTGAGTATAAGCCTAGTCGATCCAGTGTTTCTTCATATGAAAGTCCTGCCATCCCAGGAATCAATCTGCTGAATCTTCTTTGTACCTCTTCTATGGCAAGAATGTCTTTCCTCGGATTAGGTAACCAAAACTGCACACAATACTCTAGGTGCGGTCTCACCAAGGCCTTGTACAACTGCAGTAGAACCTCCCTGCTCCTGTACTCAAATCCTTTTGCTGTGAATGCCAACATACCATTTGCCTTTTTCACCGCCTGCTGTACCTGCATGCCCCCCTTCAATAACTGATGTACAATGACACCCAGGTCTCGTTGCATCTCCCCTTTTCCTAATCGGCCACCATTCAGATAATAATCTGTTTTCCTGTTCTTGCAACCAAAGTGGATAACCTCATATTTATCCACATTAAATTGCATCTGCCATGAATTTGCCCACTCACCTAACCTATCCAAGTCACCCTGCATCCTCTTTGCGTTCTCCTCACAGCTAACACCACCGCCCAGCTTTGGGTCATCCGTAAACTTGGAGATGCTGCATTTAATTCCCTTGTCTAAATCATTAATATATATTGTAAACAACTGGGGTCCCAGCACTGAGCCTTGCGGTACCCCACTAGTCAGTGCCTGCCATTTTGTAAAGGTCCAGTTTACTCCCACTCTTTGCTTCCTGTCTGCCAACCAATTCTTTATCCACATTAATACCATACCCTCAATACCGTGTGCTTTAAGTTTGCACACTAATCTCCTGTGTGGGACCTTGTCAAAAGCCTTTTGAAAATCTAAATATACCACATCCACTGGTTCTCCCCAGTCCACTCTACTAGTTACATCTTCAAAAAATTCTATAAGATTCGTCAGACATGATTTTCCTTTCACAAATCCATTCTGACTTTGTCCGATGATTTCACCTCTTTCCAAATGTGCTGTTATCACATCTTTGATAACCGACTCTAGCATTTTCCCCACCACCGATGTCAGACTAATGGAGAAGACTGAATAGCCAACGTTTCAGGCCAAGACTGTTAATCAGGACTGGTTAGTGGTTGGGTCATTTAGCTGTTCAGAGATGCTGCTTGCTCTCTGCGGCATAATGGAGGTCACTCTCGTGTAACGCAGCTCTCTCTTGAACAGATTTCTTCCAGGTGCATCTATTGAGTGCAACAGATGCAATGTTGAATTTCTTCAAGTTGATTTTCATGTTATCTTTGAAGCCTTTGGCTGACCTTCCTCCAACTGGGAGTAAAGGATAGGTTTGGCGTCCAGATGTCGGAGTTGGTGTTGCATTATCATGGTGGAGATGGTATTCATGTCAACCCCTTCCACTATGCACTAAGTCTGACCTTCCAGACGATCCTCAAAATCTTTGGTGGTATTGTTCCAAGCTTTCCGGTGCCTATTGGAGATGGTGGACTTGGAGTTCGATCTCAACCATCATTGCAAGCAGTCTCTTCTGCAAGTTCGTAGGTTTGTTAAGAAGGTATGCTGTGTGATGGCCTTCGTTAGTCAGGGAATTGAGTTCAAGAGCCACTTGGTAACGTTGCAGCTCTATAAAGCTATTGAGACCGCACTTGGAATATTATGTTCAGTTCTGGTTGCTTCAGTATAGGAAGGATGTGGAAGCTTTGGAGACGGTGCAGAGGAGATTTACCAGGATGCTGTCTGGATTAGGGAGCATGTCCAATGAGGATAGGATGAGCAGATGAGGGCTTTTCTCTTTGGAGTGAAGGAGGATGAAAGGCAATTTGATAGCGGTGTACAAGATGTGAGACATAGATCAAGTGGACAGCCAGAACCATTTTCCGAGGGCGAAAATGGCTGAAAGAAAAGGTGATTGGAGGAAAGTATAAGGGGGATGCCAGGAATGTGTTTTTTACACGGAACACCTGCCTGGTGTGGTGGTAGAGGCAGATACATGGGGGCATTTAAGAAACTCTTAGATAGGCACACAGATTATAGAAAAATGGAGGGAAGAAAGGGTTAGATTGATCTTGGATAGGTTAAATGGTTGGCACAACATCATGAAGTGAAGGGCCTGTACCATACTGTAATGTTCTACAATCTACCTTCTCTCTGTCTGTGGGGTGCTGGAGGAACTCGGAAACAGATGAAGGGTCTCGATCCGGAACACCGACTCTCCTTTTCCCTTCCATGGATGCTGCTTGACCCAGTGAGCTCTTCCTGCACCTTTGTGTGTTCCTCTCACTCAGCCAGTTGTTTTGTTGCAAAATGTCTGCTGGGAAACAATGGCTTGGTTCAATTAAGACGGTAAGGATGCTGCCTCTGAGCTTCGATGGCCCGGGTTTGATCCCAACCTCTAGTGCTGTCTGTGTGGAGTTTGCATGATTTCCTTGTGCCTGCATTGGTTTACCCTGGATGCCCCATCTTCCTTCTGCATCCGACACAAACCCAAAGGTTGGTGGGTCAATCAGCCACTGTAAATTGCCTTCAGTATGTAGGGCAGGGATAGAATCTGAGGGAGACTGGGATGTGAGAGTTGATGGGAATGTGGGGCTGGGAGGCAATAAAATAGGATTTGTGTAGGATTAAACCATAAGGCCATAGGACATTGGATCAGAATTAGGCCAGTCAACTCATTGAGTCTGCTCCGCCATTCCCTCTCATCCCTCTCAACCCCATTCTCCTGCCTTCACCCTGTAACCATTAACACCCTGACTAATCTCTGACCTGCACTTGTAGTGTGAGAATTATGTGGTTGAGCCTGTCGATTTTCTATTCAATGGTGACTCCCAGAAAGGTTGTTGAGGAAAAAAAATTACATAGCTCAAGTGAAACTCACTTCTCAGTCATATTGAGTTAAAAGTCTGATATTCGAAGGAAAATATGCATGGGCAAGCACAAACTTCAGATAATAGATCCCCACCTAAGCTGGAGACATCGGTGGGGTACCATAGGTTCATAAGACCATTGGTGCAGATTTAGGCCATTCAATCCATCGAGTCTGCCGCACTATTCCATCATGCCTGATTTCTCAAACCCATTCTCCTGCCTTCCCTACCGTTTTCCTATAACCTGACTAAACAAGAATCTTTCAACCTCTGATTTAAATATACCAAATGACTTGGCCTCCACAGCTGTCTGTGGCAAAGAATTCCAGTCATTCAACACCCCCAGGCTAAAGAAATTCTGCATTCGAAATGAATGCCTCTTGATTCTGAGGCTGCGCCCTTTGGCCCTAGACTCACCAGCTTCAGGAAACATTCTCTCCATGTCCACTCCTCTAGATCTTTCAATATAGGATAAGGGGTACTTTGTAGTCAACACGGTAAGCCCAGGTGTCCCCATGCCATAGAACTCAATGAATCTAAGCAAGTTATAGAGAATGTATGTAACATGCTGGTTTAGATACATCGACATCAGGGGTTCCCAACCTTTTTTATGTAATGGACGCTTACTGTTAATCAAGCTAGGAAGCCCTGCTCTAGATGACTATGTCCATTTCTGGGTGATACAGTTTTAGAACATGGACAGCATAGCAACAGGCCCTTCGGCCTAGAACCCTGCAGCCATCAGACTCCCGAACCAGTGAGGATAACTTCACTCACCTCAACATCCTACATTTACAAGGATGTTGCCTGGATTGGGGAGGATGCCTTATGAAAATAGGTTGAGTGAACTCGGCCTTTTCTCCTCGGAGCGACAGAGGATGAGGGGTGACCTGGGAGTGGAGCATCATGTCCACGATGTCCATATCCCTCCACCTTCCTAACATCCATCTGTCCATCCAAACATTTCAAAGCCTCTAATGTGTTTACCTCCACCACCACAGCAGGTAGTGCATTCCAGGCAGCCACCACTCTCTGAGTAAAAACTTACCCCTCAAATCTCAGTCATTTCAACTCTGGGGGAAACAGATACTCCCTGTCTATTCTATCTCTGCCTCTCATAATCTTATAACCCTCTATCAGATCTCCCCTCAGCCTCTTGTGACAGCACACGCCCTCTAAGCCAGGCAGGATCCTGGTGAACCTCTTCTGCACCCTCTCCAAAGCCTCAACATCCTTCCTACACTGGTGCAACCAGAACTGTATGCAGTACTCCAGACGTGGCCTAACCTGAGTTTTATAAAGTTGCAACGTAACCTCCTGAGTTTTGAACTCAATGCCTCAACTAATAAAAACAAGCATTCCGTGAACTACTATCATTTTGGCTCTCCCCCTCCCCCTCCCACTTTCATATCTCTTACTATCTCTTCTTTCAGTTAGTCCTGACGAAGGGTCTCGGCCCAAATCGTGGACTGTACTTCTTCCTATAGATACTGCCTGGCCTGCTGCGTTCCACCAGCATTTTATGTGTGTTGCTTGAATTTCCAGCATCTGCAGATTTCCTTGTGTTTGCGTTATCAAACTGTCTAGCCACTTTCAAGGAACTACGAATCTGGATCACAGGGTCTCTCTGTTCAGGATCTTACCCTTAACAGTGTGCAGTCTCCTTGCATTTGCCCTACCGAGGTGCAATGCCTCACATCTATCTGGGTTGAACTCTATCGGCCATTTCTCAGCTTATGTCTGCACACTGGACATTCTCTGCATGTTCATGGGCCTATCTGACAGGCTCTTCGATGTCTTTACCATTTCTGCCTCCATTGCCACCCCTGGCCACACATTGCAGGAATCCATCACACTCTACACAAATATTTACTACCAAGGACTAAGCTTCGACAACTAATGTTGGCTTTCAAAGTTTATCTTCGAGGAGAGACCACTGTCACTGTAGCACTTCCCCAGCCCTGAAAAATCAAAATAAAAACATTAGATTCTGAAATGTGAAGCAATAAATAACCTGCTGGAGGAAATGAGTGAGTCAAGCAGTATCTGTGAGAGAAAAATGATTGACAAAATGAGCTACAGCCTCTCGTGTCTCCATTAGGCAAAGTAGGGAATAGAAGAGGGAAGAGGAGAAAGAATAATTACCATCAGTTGGAGAAGGTGAAGCCGGTTGGGGAGGGAGGTGGGATGAAGTAAGAAGCTGGAAGGTGATTGGTAGAAAATGTAAAGGGCCGAAGAATAAGGAATCTGATAGGTGAGGACAGTGGGTGACTGGAGAAAGTGAAGGAGGAGGGGAACCAGAGACAGTTAATGGGCAGTTGAGGAGGAGGAGGGGTAAGAGGGGAGTCAGAATGGTGAATTGAAAAAGGGAGAAAGGGTAGGGGTAAGAAATTACCGGAAGGAACTTAGCAAGTCCGGCAGCATCTATGGAAGACCATCAACAGTTTGAGTTTCAGGCTGAAAATCTTCATCAGGGCTTCAGATTGACTATTTCTCTTTCCACAGATGCTGCCTGGTCTACTGAGTTCTTTCAGCATTTTCTAGTTTTATCTGGTATTTGTAGCAAAAGTACTTTGCTTTGATCTTCACTGAGAGCTCAAAGGACTGCAAATGATAATTGCATGTTCTTAATACCATAAGACATGGGAGCCATCTGGACTCCAAATGGTTATAATAAGCATAATGAATAGATCTGCAGAGAACAGCCCTCGGAGGGTTACCAGGCTACTGCGCTATCTTGTTATTAGGAGGCTATGGACTAAGTGCTGGTAAATGGGGTGAAGCAGGTCTGAAGATCTGTTCCTGTGCAGTGTGAGTCTATTTCTGAATCTGAGCTGCTGGTGGGCAAAGGGAACGCTTCAAGGACAGCATCAAAATCAGCCTGAAGAAATCCAACTTTAGGTCTAAAAACTGGGAAGGCATTTCAGTCAGTAGATGCACCCAGAGGGGCTGTGTTACACGAAGGCGACCTGCACCATGCAGCAGGGAGCCCGCGGCAGCTGTGAGGGGGGAGGCTGAACAATCAAAACATCCAAACCCTAACCACTGCCTCCGCTTACTCGTGTCCACACTGCATATGTAGATCCCAGATCAGCCTCTGTGTGAGGACCCGGCATTCTTGTCGTCTTCTTCTTCAGCCCGTCACCCCTACTGGGACATAGACGTCTGGCACCAGCTTGCCAGAGTCCTCTGTCCTGGGCCAGTATCTCACGTTGACCCCAGGTATAGCCCCTCCTCCAAGATCCTTCCTCTACCAGGGATGTGTTTGGAGCTTCTTGGTGTCGTTTCTGTAGTCTGGGTTTTTATAGGATGGTGTTGCTAGCCCCATGCCTAATCTCAAAAACGAGAAAATCTGCAGGCGCTGGAAATCCAAGGAACATACGCTGAATGCTGGAGGAACTCAGCAGGCCAGGCAGCTTCTTTGGAAAGGAGAGAACATTTCAGGCCGAGACCTTCATCGGGAACCACTAACCTGATGAAGGGTCTCGGCCCAGAACACCGACTGTTTATTCCCCTCCATACCTGGTGACCTGCCTGACCTGGTAAGTTCCTCCATAGTTCGGCGTGTGTCCCGTGTCTCACCCTCCCCCTTTGACAGCCAGGCTAGGGGGTGGTCTGTGACGGAGTCAGACAACCCCCTCAGGTGATAATCATACTCAACTCCAGTGAGCACATTATTACGACTCTCAATGATCTTGCAAAGTGAAGGTCGGTGAATGGAGCTGGAACGTAGATCAGTGTGAGGATACAGCTTGTCTGCTCCCGGTCCACTTTCTTCTCAGGGATACTCAACCCACAGTCAGCCGACTGAGAAGCCGCTAAGTCACTGCGAGTCCATTAATAATGTACTTATTCATTGAGCGATACAGCTCGCATGGGCCTTTCCGACCCCTCGAGTCTCGCCACTCCAGCAAGCCCCAACAAGCCTGATTAACTCTAACCTAATCATGGGACAATTAGCAATGAGCAATTAACCTATCTGGTGCACTTTTGGACTGTGACTTCAGCTAATTGCACAGCTGCTTAATTGGGCCAAAATATACTGGTCCTGATGTGGCCCAATTAACCAGACTCCACCTTACTAGAGGGCATAGCTTTAAGATGAGAGGGCTATAATTTAACAGAGACTTTTGAGGCAGGTATTTATAGATAAAGAGTGCTAACTGCAGGAAGAAATGATGGAAGCAGGTCAATAGGAATGTTTAAGAGGTGTTTGGATAGATACATAAATATACAGGGGATATGGATCCCATGTAGGCAGGTGGGAATAGTTTACAGTGGGCCTGTTTCTGTGCTGTACTGTTCGATATTAACTGTTGGATAAAGTGCGAAGAGAGGGAAATAGAAGGAAGAATTTGGAGGTCAGCATGCACTTCCAAGTCCAAAGAAAGAACTAAATCTTGGATGCAAGTACAATGCAGCAGTGGAGGGATCCTACCCTGCCAGGAGGCACAATAACTACCCCCTCAGAAGACCTCCACTATCTTATTCTGGATTCTTCCCCCTTCCATTCCATTCCTGATGAAGGGTCTCAAACCAAAACTTTGACTGTACTCCTCTCCACAGTTGCTGCCCGGCCTGCTGAGATCCTCCAGCATTTTGTGTGTGTTGCTTGGATTTCCAGCATCTGCAGAATCTTGTGTGTTTAGAAGATGCAATCTCCCGCATGAACTATTAAACTGAAGCACTACCAGCTCTCTTAAATGTATATAAAAAGGTCTGCATGTCCACCAGCAGCTAGGCTTCATTAGGAGTTTGAGGAGATTTGCTCCATCATGGGCATAACCCTCAGCATTGAGGGGAGGGCCCGAAAGAAGCCAGCATTCATCATTAAAGACCCTCACCATCTGGGACATTCCTTCTTCTTGTGGCCACCATCAAAGAAGAGATACACACATTCAATACTTTAGCAACGGCTTCTTCACCCACCCTTTGTGATCAGATTTCTGAACACACAAATACCAGCGAACGAACACACACATGCACATCCGTATAGACATACGAACATACACACAAACACACTTATACACACACAACACACAAAAGCATACATATACACACTCAAATAGGTGCATGGATTTGGATTATAGCAATGAAAGGCGGTATGTGAAAGAGTTGGTTTGTGTGGGTGTGTGGCTTTTTCTGTGCAGGCTTGCAACATGGTTTATCTGTGCTTGTTAAGAAGGAGAGTAAAAGTTCAGTCCAGTACTTAGCACACAGTCACTCACAGTAGGTGCTCTGCAAGGGGCACAGTCACCATAAGCCAGAAAATTCTTGAGTGCTGAAGGTTAACGTGAGTCAGTGTTTAGAAAGGCAAACACAATGTTAGCATTAATTTAGAGAGGGCTATGGTGCAGCAGTGTAGTGGCATCAGCACTGGACTTTGAGGCCGATGGCCTTGAGTTCGAATCCTGCCCAGTCCAACCTGGGAAGCAGCAGCATTTGGGTAAAAAAGGCCTGACAGTCTACTTCCGTATCTCGCCACAGAAACGCTGTGGACACCTACAGTATCCACAGGGTCACCACGAGCCGGCGGCACTCAACAGCAACAGAATATAAAGGCAAGGATGTAATGCAGTGATTTACAAGGCACCAGACAGACTAGGCCCCTGATCTAAGAAAAGATTTGCTGGCATTGGAGAGGGTCCAGACGATGTTCTAGGAATAAAAGGGTTAATGTAGGAGGAGTGTTTGATGGCTCTGGGCCTGCACTCCTGCACTCGCTGGAATTTAGAAGAGTAAAGGTGGGGGGGGGGGGGGAATCTTATTGGAACCTATTGAATATTGAAAGGCCAGGACAGTGGAAGTGGAGGGGATGTTTTATATAGTGGGGGAGCCTTGGACCTGAATACTTAACACATACTTATATCCCAATGCAATGGTTAAAAAGTGTCACTTTTCTGGAGATACCATTTCTGAGATGGAGGCCTGATGTCTGAGAGTCTGTGGCCAAGGACTGGAGGCCTGGAAGTGGCCTGTCCTGGGCTAGGAGGCTTCTTTGTTTGTGGGTGTGGGAGGGTAAGAAAGGGATGCTTTGCACTTGTTGTCTTGATTTCCTGCTTGTTCTGTTACTGCTGCTGCTTGTGTTGCTCTGCCGAGCATTGTGGGAATGCTATGCTGGCGCTGGAATGTGCGGCAACGCTTGCGGGCTGCCCCCAGCGCATCCTTGGGTGGGTTGGCTGTTAATGCAAACAACACATTTCACTGTATGTTTCCATGTAGATGTGATAAATAAATCAGGAAATATTAATCTGAGGTCCCATGCACTTACACAGATGGTTAGAAAAGTAAGTCACAACTTATTTCTGGAAATAAATAAAGTGAATTCCAATCAGTGTCTGGCCAATATTCTTCTCAAAGAAGATTGTTTGATGGTTACCTCATTGTGGCAACTTGCTATACACAATTTTGGCTGCTTGGATTTATTAGCTACATTTGAACAGTGACTACAACTCAGAAGTACATAATCAGCAGTAAGGTGAAGCTATTAAATGTGCTCTATAAATGCAAGATTTTTCAATGTGGCAATTATTGATTGAGCTGAATTATAATTAATACAGGAGTTGCCCATCCCAATTCGACATGCAGTGTGGAGAGACCTAGTGCCATCTAGTGAGAGGAAGAAGCATTACAGCCTCACTGCAGTAGACAGCAGCACCCTGGGCAATGGAACACACACACACACAGTATAACAATTACAGCTCGAAACAGGCCATCTCGGCCCTTCTAGTCTGTGCCGAACGCTTGCTCTCACCTAGACCCATCGACCTCAGCCCATAACCCTCCATTCCTTTCCTGTCCATATACCTATCTTTTTTTTATATATCGAACCTGCCTCTACAACTTCTACTGGAAACTCGTTCCACACAGCTACCACTCTCTGAGTAAAGAAATTCCCCCTCGTGTTACCCTTAAACTTTTGCCCCCTAACTCTCAACTCATGTCCACCTGTTTGAACCTCCCCTACTTACAATGGAAAAAGCCTATCCACGTCAACTCTATCTATTCCCTTCAGAATTTTAAATACCTCTATCATGTCCTCCCTCAACCTTCTACACTCCAAAGAATAAAGACCTAACTTGTTCAACCTTTCTTTGTAACTTAGGTGCTGAAACTCAGGTAACTTTCTAGTAAATCTCCTCTGTACTCCCTCTATTTTGTTGACATCTTTCCTATAACTTGGTGACCAGAACTGTACACAATACTCCAAATTTGGCCTCACCAATGCCTTGTACAATTTTAACATTACATCCCAACTCCTATACTCAATGCTCTGATTTATAAAGACCAGCATACCAAAAGCTTTCTTCACCACCCTATTCACATGCGATTCCACCTTCAGAGAACTATGCACCATTATTCCTAGATCATTCTGTTCTACTGCATCCTTGATGCCCTACCATTTACCATGTATGTCCTATTTGAATTATTCCTACCAAAATGTAGCACCTCACACTTATCAGCATTAAACTCCATCTGCCATCTTTCAGCCCACTCTTCTAACTGGCCTAAATCTCTCTGCAAGCTTTGAAAACCTATTTCATTATCCACAACGCCACCTATCTTAGTATCATCTGCATACTTACTAATCCAATTTACCACCCCATCATCCAGATAATTAATGTATATGACAAACAACATTGGACCCAGTACACATCCCTGAGGCACACCACTAGTCACCGGCCTCCAACCTGACAAACAGTTATCCACCACTACTCTCTGGCATCTCCCATCCAGCCACTGTTGAATCCATTTTACTACTTCAATATTAATACCTAACAATTGAACCTTCCTAACTAATCTTCCGTGCAGAACCTTGTCAAAGGCCTTACTGAAGTCCATATAGACAACATCCACTGCCTTATCCTCATCAACTTTCCTAGTAACATCTTCAGAAAATTCAGTAGGATTTGTCAAACATGACCTTCCACGCATAAATCCGTGTTGACTGTTCCTAATGAGACCTTGTCTATTCAGATAGTTATATATAACATCTCTAAGAATACTTTCCATTAATTTACCCACCACTGATGTCAAATTTACAGGCCGATAATTGCTAGGTTTACTCTTAGAACCCTTTTTAAACAATGGAACCACATGAGCAATACATGAGCAACCATACTGGAGGAACTCAGCAGGTCAGAGAGCGTCTATGGAAAAGAATAACTTGTTGATTCTCCGGGATGATTCTCTTCATCAAGATTGGACTTTGGCCTGCTTGCAAGATTCCAGGCCATTCAAGACAGCAGAGCTTTCAATATACCCAAAGTCATGCCAAATGATCCCTAAGGCTTCCATTGTGGACAGATATTAGGTTCACAGCCACAGGAAATGATTTATGGTTTAATATTGGATTCCTCACTTTTCAGCCCTACACCTCTCCCAGCTTCTCAGTTCATCCATCCTTCCCCACCCACCTACCTTCCCCTCACCTGCTTTCACCTATCACCTGCCAGCTTGAACTCCTTGATTCCCCCAACCTCCTTATTTTGGCTTTTCCCCTCCCTTTCCAGCCCTGATGAAGGGTCAAACCATTGACTCTTTGTATCTTTGCCGGAGCTGGTGTGTTCCTCTGGCAGTTACTAAGGATCAGATTTCCCTGTCACGTGGACATTGAAAAATAAAGTGAAATGAATGCACCCTTTGCATCAACAACCAACAAGGTCTGAGGACGTGCTGGGGGCAGGTGCAAGTATTACCGTGCTTCTGCCACCTGTAGAGGGTCATAGAGATGTAGAGCACTGCAGTACGGAAACAGGCCCCTCTCCTCGTCTAGTCTGCGCCGAACTATTAATCTGCCTACTCCCATCGACCTGCAACCCTCCCATTGCCCTCCATACCCCTCCCATCCAAGTTTCTCTTAAATATTGAAATCAAACCTGTATCCACCACTTCCACGCTCTCACCACCCTCTGAGTGAAGAAGTTCCCCCCCCCAGGCTCCCCTTAAATATTTCACCCTTCTCCCTTGATCCATGGGGCTTAGTATGCCTTTAACTTATGAACCCTAACCCGTACATCTTTGGAATGTGGGAGGAAAACGAAGCACCGGGAGGAAGCTCACATAGGCTCGGGAAGAACGTACAAACTCCTTACAGAGTGGAACGAGAACCAGAATTGAGAAGCACAAATTTCTCAGTCACTGTTACTCAGAGTACATTTATTATCGAGGTGCGTTTCTGTTACCGCACTGGTTCAGGAGCCTGTTGGTGGTGTGGGTCCTGAGGCTCCTTTCCAATGGCAGTAGGGAGAAGAGAGTACAGCCTGGATGATGGGGCTCCTCGATGATGAATGTAACAGTGCTCCTTGGAGGTGCTTTCAATGGTGGGGTGGGCTTTACCTGTGGTGGTCTGGGCTGAATCCACTATACCTATTGGGGTCCAAAGGAGTCTAGCCTTGAGAAAGCTCGGTGCAGGGCTGGATGGGATTGGTTTATTATTCTCAGATGTACTGAGATGCAGTGGAAAGCATCTGATTGGCTGCATCCAGGAAGATCATGTTGTGCAGAAGATCATCACAGTAGTGAAGTGAAAGCAGAATGTATAGTTCAGTCTGCACCATTCTTACCTCTCTCATATTTAACTTGCATGCTGATGTTCAAAGTTCCAGGTAAATTTATTATCAAGGAACATATTCACCATGAATGTTCAGACCCTAGACACTTCTATCCCCATCCAGAAGGTGTTAAACCTCTCTGTTCCTTTCTCAATAAAAGAACCAGCCGCTCCTCCATCTGGCAGAACTGGTCCTCACCCTCAACAGTTTTTCCTTCAGCTTCTTCCACACTCTCCAGACTCAAGGGTCCCTTGGGAAGCCGTTTGGGCCCCAGCTGTGCCTACCTCTTCTCTGGCTACATGGAACAGTCTGTGTTCCAAGCCTGCCCTGGTTATACTCCCTAACTCTTCTTCCACTATGTTGATGATTACATTGGTGATGTTTCATGCGCCCACGCTGAGCTCGTCAATTTCATCAACTCTGCCTCTATCTTCCACCCTGACCTTAAATTCACTTGGTGCATTTCTCACATCTCCTTTCTCTTTTCCGATCTCTCTGTCTCCATCTCTGGAGACAAACAGTCAACCGACCACTTTTATAAACCTACTGATTCCCATGGTTATCTTGACTATACCTCCGATGCCTCTTCCTACCCTATTTCCTGTAAAAATGCTATTCCCTTTTCTCAGTTTCTTCACCTCCGTCCCATCTGTTCCCACTTTCTCAGTTTCTTCAATTCCATCCCAACTGTTCCCACTTTCTCAGTTTCTTCACCTCCATCCCATCTGTTCCCATTTTCTCAGTTTTTTTTCACCTCCATCCCATCTGTTCCCACTTTCTCAGTTTCTTCACCTCCATCCCATCTGTTCCCACTTCCTCAGTTTCTTCACCTCCATCCCATCTGTTCCCACTTCCTCAGTTTCTTCACCTCCATCCCATCTGTTCCCACTAGGCTGTTTGATTTCCCAGGATATGAGAGGAGTCCTTCTTCAAAGAGCATGGTTTCCTTTCCTCCACTATTCCTGCTGCCTTCTCCTGCATCTCCTCCATTTCCTGAACATCCACTCTCACCCCATCTTCCCGCCGCCTTTATAATGATAGTACCTCTTGTCCTTACCTACCACCCCATCAGCCTCTACCTCCAAAACATCATTTTCTGCAACTTCCACCAAAGGGATCCTACCACTAAATGCAACTTTACCTCCACATGTCCTGCTTTCCACAGGGATTGCTCCCTCCCCAGTTCCCTTGTCCATTCATCCTTCCCCACTCTTGCTCCAAAACATTGGTCCATGGTCAAGATGAGGCCACCCTCAGGGTGGAGGAGGAACATCTCGTATTCCGTCTGGGTAGCCTCCAACCTGATGGCATGCCTTCTGGTAAAATAATCTTTTCCCTCCACCTCCCCTTTTCTTCTGTTTCCCACTCTAGCCTTTCATCTCTTCTTACTTGCCCATCACATCCCCCTGGATCCCCTCTTCCTTCTCTTTCTCTGATGGTCCACTTTGCTCTCCTATTAAATTCTTTCTTCTCAGCCCTTTCCCTTTCGCACCCATCTGGCTTCACTTATCACCTTCCAGCTATCCTCCTTCCCCTCCCACCTAACCTTTTATTCTGATGTCTTCCCCCTTCCTTTCCAGTCCCGACAGAAGTCCTCAGCCCAAAACATTGACTATTTTCTTAGATGTTGCCAGACTTGCTGAGTTCCTCCTGCATTTTGTGTGTGTTGCTGTACTACCTCGAGATTTATTTTCTTGCAGGCATTTACATGAAAAAAAGAAATACAACAGAATAAATTTGGTGTGTTGTTCAACATAAGCAAAAAAGAACAACAACAAAACAATAATGGCAAAACAACAACAAGATGCGCCCCTTTCCCTCCCTGCCCTTGAAAGTGAGTCTGTAGATCATAGAATCAGCTCAGAGTAGTGTTGAGGAAAGTCATCCTCACTGGCTCAGCTGGATGGTTGTAGGTTAATAGTGTGGGTTGGCACGGTAGTGTAGTGGTTAACAGAACGCTTTACAGTACCAGCGACCTGGGTTCAATTCCCACTGTTCCCCTTAAGGAGTTTGTAGATTCTCCCTGTGACTGCTTGGGTTTCCTCCGGGAGCACCAATTTCCTCCCACAGTCCAAAGATATACAGGTTGGTAGGTCATAAATTGTCCTGTGATTTGGGCTGGGGTTAAATCAGGGGATGCTGGGAAGCATGGTCCATGATGTATCTCAGTCAATAAATAAATAAATCCCTGTTTCTGAACCTGGCGGTGTGGGACCTAAGGCTCCTGTGCATCCTTTCTGATAGGAGCAGGACAAGAGAGCAAGGCCTAGATGGTCTTTGATGATGGACGCTGTGTTCTCGTGGCAGCGCTCCAGCTAAATCTTTTGCAAATCAGATTATTTTTCAAAGTGACAATTACTGAACAAGCTGGATTTAATTTTTCATTTCTGCTAACCTGTGCAATCAAGATTGTGAAAAAATGGAGTCAGTTTCTATTAAAGGCCACTATTATGCTACAATGCGCACTAAAAGGTTGTTTATATTTTCAGCCCAGGAGGGAAATATGTTACTTGCATATTAATGGATTTCTTCATAATGCCACAGATGACAGGTTTGAATGTGTTGGAACCTTGTGGTCCTGTGAAAAGCACTTACTACAATGAAATCCACCCCCCCTCCTCTGCTCATTAAACTAATTACAAAACAGTAGGGCTAGGAGTCTGGCCAGAAATAGCGGCCAATGCCCTGCTGCAGGGAAAGTGCTCAGACACTCGATTTCACTGAGATGTGGGCGGTGATGACTCTGCATTTTGAGAGTGCGGTGTGGCCATGAGTACACACTGTACTCCACTGACAACCTGGTCAACCTGTAACGCGCAGACTTCCACTCAGTACAGGAACCTCCTGTACCTAATAAAGTTGCCGTCTGTCGTCTTCTGCTGCTGTAGCCCATCCGCTTCGATGTTCGATGTGCTGTTCTGCACACCGCTGTTGTAACGTGTGGTTATTTGAGTTACTGTCACCTTCCTGTCAGCTTGAACCAGTCTGGCCATTCTCCTCTGACCTCTCTCAATATCACCCACAGAACTGACCCTCACTGGATTTTTTTTTTTTGCTTTTTGCACCGTTCTCTGTAAGCTCTAGAAACTGTTGTGTGGGAAAATCCCTGGAGATCAGCGGTTTCTGAGATACTCAAACCACCCCATCTGGCACCAAGAATCATTCCACAGTCAAAATAACTTCAATCACATTTCTTCCCCATTCTGTTGTTTGGTCCGAACGACAACTGAACACCTTGACCATGTCTGCATGCATTGAGTTGCTGTCATGTGATTGGCTGATTAGATATTCGCATTAACTAGCGGGTGTACAGGTGTCACTGGGTGTACTTTGCACTGGTATTAAAATACAGGATGGAAGGAAGAGGTGAGTTTATTCTCAGCAAAGTTCTGATTTAGATCCTGCGATGAAAGGGTCAAGATATTTAGTGATCAGAATCAGGTTTAGTCTCACTGACTTCTTGTCCTGCGGCAGCAGTGCAGTGGAGACGCACACAATTATTGTTCACTCATTCATCCTGTGCCATGTCATATGATGTTGGCCTTTCCATGACCATGATCATTCTCAGCAAAATTTTCTACAGAAGCGGCTTGCCCTTGCCTTCTTCTGGGCAGTGACTTTGCTCTTCAGTGATCAATACTCTTCAGAGATTGCCCACCTGGCATCAGTGGTGGCATAACCAGGACTTGTGATCTTCACCGGCTGCTCATACGACCATCCACCACCTGCTCCCATGGTTTCACATGACCCTGATGAGGGGCTAAGCAGGTGCTACACCTTTCCCAAGGGTGACCTGCAGTTTAGTGGAGGGAAGGAGCACCTTGCAGCTCCTTTGGTAGAGATGTATCTCCACCTGTCACCCAAAAAATATTGAGTCACAAAAATAGATAATAATACAAAGAGAAAGAATAGTGAGGTAGTGTCCATGTGTTTTACAAATCTGTTAGGGAGCCTGGTGTTCTCATTCATTTCCCGCTCTTGTCCTTGGTGGTAGAGGTGTTGGTCTGGGTAGTGTATTCTGGAGTGAACATTACATACCAGCAATGGAAGGTATGAATACTGAAGGGCGGCAGATAGCTGCTTTGTGTCAAGCTTTCTGAGAGCCAGTCAAGCTTACAATAGCAAGACAGATGGAGCTTATTCCATCGCAATCTTGACGTACCCCGTAGACCTGTTGGGCTTTATTACCTTTTTTGCTTTTTTTCTGAAATCATAACCATATGTTCAATGTGATATGTGCTGTGTGCTGATGGTGATATGTTTCACGTCTTGGCCCTGGAGGAATGCTGCCTTGCTTAGCTGTATCCATGTATGGTTGAGTGATAATTAAACTTGAACTTGAGATGTTGGATAGACTCGTTGTAGGAGAGTTAACTTGTAGTCGTGAGAGTTATGTGACTGGTCCTGTTGACCTTCTATTCAATGGTGACTCCCAGAAAAGTTGTTAAGGAAAAAAAAATTACATAGCTGAAGAGAAACTCACTTCTCAGTCATACCGAGTTTGCTGTTCCAGGGAAAATATGCATGGGCAAACACAAACTTCAGATAATAGATCCCCACCTAAGCTGGAGACATACACAGAAGACCATAAGTTCATAAGGCCATAAGATATAGGAACAGAATTGGGCCATTCAGCCCATCAAGTCTGTTCTGCTATTCTATCATGGCTGATTTATTATCCCTCTCAAATCCATTCCCCTGCCTTCCCTAGTTTCTCCCCATACCTTTGGCAGCCTGACTAATCAAGAACCTTTCAATATTTGCTTTAAAAATACCCAATGATTTGGCCACTACAGAAGACTGAGGCAATGAATTCCACATATTCACTACCCTCTGGCGAGCGAAATTCCTCCTCATCTCTGTTCTAAAGGGATGCCCCTCTATTCTGAGGCAGTGCCTTTTCGTCCTAGATACCCCCACCATCGGAAACATCATATCCACTCTATCAGTCTATTCGATAGGTTTCAATGAGCTCCTCTCTCATTCTTCTAACTTCAGCAAGTACAGGCACAGAGTCTTCAACAGCTTCTCATGTATTAACCCTTTCATTTCCAGGCCTTTTCTGCTTGGCTGCTGGAGACTGCTGGTATTCGGTAGGAGTTGGTTTTGGGACTGCCTCTTTTCACATTCTTCTGTCCCATGTTCAGTTGATAATTACTGAGTCTGTTCATATGTTCACATTCATTGAAGTTGACTATTGTTGTTTGTGCATGTGACTGTTCTGCTAATTGCTTATGGATGTCTGAACTATTGTCTCGTAAATTGGTGGTTGTTGTTGTGCTGTCTTGTAATGGTATTGTCCTGCACTTTATGCTTGGCACTGAACTGCAATCAATTCTGGTATGTTTCACATACTGGCAATAACGAGATTCTGATGCGAATAATTTGGATGATGGCAGTGGTGGTTTGTGGCCAAGCTTGAAGACAATATGAAGATAGGTTGAGGGGCAGGTAATGTTGAGGAAGTGAGGGGCTGCAGAAGGACTTAGATTGATTAGGAGAATGGGCAAAGAAGAGGCAGATGAAATATAGTATCAGGGTCGTGCACTTTGGTAGAAGGTGTAGAGGTGTAAACTGTTTTCTAAAAGGGAGAAAATTCAAAAATCGGAGGGTCAAAGGACTTGAGAGTCCTCGTGCAGGATTCCCTAAAGGTTAACTTGCAGGATGAGTCAGTGGTAAAGAAGGCAAGTGCAATGTTATCATTCAGTTTTAAGAGGACTGGAATATAAAAGCATAGATGTAAAACTGAGACTTTATAAGGCATTGGTCAGATTACAGTTGGAGTACTGTGAACAGCATTGGGGCTCCTTGTTTAAGAAAGGATTTGCTGGCATTTGGAGAGGGTCCAGAGGATGTTCACAAGAATGATCCTGGTAATGAAAGGGTTACCTTATTGGGAGCTTTTGATGGCTCTGGGCCTGTGCTCGCTGGAGTTTCCAAGAATGAGGGAGGAATCTCATTGTAACCTATCAAATACTGAAAGGCCTAGATAGAGTGGATGTGGGAAGGTGGGTCCTATGGTGGGGGAGTCTAGGACCAAATGGCACGGCCTTAAAATTTAATGGTGTTCATTTGGAACAGAGATGAGGAGGAATTTCTTTAGCCAGAGGGTGGTGAATCTGTGGAATTTATTACCAATCATAGCTGTGGGGGCCAAGTCATAAAGTATATTTAAAGTTTCTTGATTAGTCAGGGCATCAAAGGTTATGGGGAGAAGGCAGAAAAGGGTGTTGAAAGGGATAATAAATTAGTCATGGTGGAGTGGCAGTGCAGACTCGATAGGGTGCGTGGCCCAATCCTGCTCCTGTATCTTCTGATCTTACGGTCTCACTGATTTGATTTGCTGCAAAAGACGCGTTTCGATGTACATGTGACAAATAAAGATAATCTTTCAAAAGCCTTTTCCTTTTCTCCGTACGACACCCCCTGAGCAACAGTTGGTGTTGCATCTGTCAAACCTGGCACAAGATCAGAGACCACGTCGACGTCAGTGGGCTCAAGGCCTAAGGATTATGAGACAAAAGGGAAGCTGACTAATTTTGTCATAATTATTTCACTTTGGTTTAATGTTTTTAATTACTTCTGTGGTTTTATGCATTTTAATTCACTTCATTTTGCTTAATTTTTAAAGTTAATTATTTCAATTTTCTTAGTTAATCCCGTGCCAGGTACATTTAAACTTATCAAATCGTTCCCTTCGTTCACAGAATATCGGACCCCGTTAGTAGTTCTGCCTACTTGTGAACTTGGATCAGATGTGTTAGGGGTTTGGAACCCTGGACAACTGCAGGGACCAATGGCCTTCAGTGGTAGTGAGCCAGGAACTTCCTAATCCAGCTGTCCCCAGTGGAGCTTCCTCTACATTAGAAACAGAAAACCTACAACATAATACAGGCCCTTCAGCCCACAATGCTGTGCCGAAAAGGTATTTACTTTAGAAATTACCTAAGGTTACCCATAGCCCTCTATTGTTCAAAGCTCAATGTACCTATCCAGGAGTCTCTTAAAAGACTCTATCATCCACCACCATCTCTGGCAGCCCACTCCACGTACTCACCACTCTGCGTAAAAAACTTATCCCTGACATCCCTCTGTACCTCCTTCCAAGCACCTTAAAACTGTGCCCTCTCATGTTAGCCTCTTCAGCCCTGGGAAAAAAGCGTCTGACTTTCCACATGATCAATGCCTGTCATCATTTTATACACCTCTGTCAGGTCACCTCTCATCTTCTTCCGCTCCAAGGAGAAAAGGCCAATTTCACTCAACCTATTCTCATAAGGCATGCTCCCCAATCCAGGCAACATTCTTGTAAATCTCGTCTGCACCCTTTCTAGAGTTTCCATAGCTTTCCTGTAGTGAGGTGACCAGAACTGAGTACAGTACTTCAAGTAAGGTCTGACGAGGGTCCTATATAGCTGTAACATTACCTCTCAGCTCTTAAACTCAATTCCACGGTTGTTGAAGGCCAATGCACCGTATGCCTTCTTAACACAGAGTCAACCTGCGTGGCAGTTTTGAGTGTCCTATGGACTTAGACCCCAAGATCCCTCTGATCCTCCACTCTGCCAGTCGTCTTACCATTAATACTGCCATTATTCTGCCATCATATTTGACCTACCAAAATGAACCACTTCACACTTATCTGGGTTGAACTCCATCTGCCACTTCTCAACCCAGTTCTACATCCTATTGATGTCCCACTGTGACTTCTGACAGCCCTCCACACTATCCACAACACACTCAACCTTTGTGTCATCAGCAAATTTACTAACCCATCCTTCCACTTCCTCATCCAGGTTATTTATAAAAATCACGAGAGTAGGGGTCCCAGAACAGATCCCTGAGGCACTCCACTGGTGACTGACCTCCATGCAGAATATGGCCCATCTACAACCACTCTTTGCCTTCTGTAGTAAAGCCAATTCTGGACCCACAAAGCAATGTCCCCTTGGATCCCATGCCTCCTTACTTTCTCAATAAGCTTTGCATGGGGTACCTTATCAAATGCCTTGCTGAAATCCACATACACTACATCTTCTACTCTACCTTCATCAATGTGTTTAGCTACTTCCTCAAAAATTAATTCAGGCTTGAAAGGCAAGACCTGCCTTTGACAAAGCCATGCTGACTATGTTCCACTTGGATTACTGTGCTCAGTTGGAAGTCATAGAAAGGGTGCAGAGGAGATTTACAAGGATGTTGCCTGGATTGGGGAGCATGCCTTATGAGAAAAGGTTGAGTGAACTCAGCCTTTTCTGCTTGGAGAGAAGGATGATGAGAGGTGACCTGATAGAGGTGTACAAGATGATGAGAGGCATTGATCGTGTCGATAGTCAGAGGCTTTTTCCCAGGGCTGAAATGGTTGCCACAAGAGGACACAGGTTTAAGATGTTGGGGTGTAGGTACAGAGTTGATGTCAGGGGTAAGTTTTTTACTCAGAGAGTGGTGAGTGAGTGGAATGGGCTGCCGGTAACAGTGCTGGAGGCAGATACAATAGGGTCTTTTAAGAGACTTTTGGATAGGTACATGGAGCTTAGAAAAATAGAGGGCTATAGGTAAGCCTAGTAATTTCTAAGGTAAGGACATGTTTGGCACAACTCTGTGGGCCAAAGGGCCTGTATTGTGCTGTAGGTTTTCTATGTTTCTATGTTTTTCCTAAGTCATTCTGGCCTCTGCTTTTGCCACGATAAGGTCATACTCAGAGTGGAAGAGCAATATCTCATATGCCATCCGGGTAGCCTCCAACCTGATGCCATGAATATCCATTTCTCCTTCTGGTCATTTTTCCCTCCCCTTCCTTCTTCTTCTATCCCCATTCTGGCCTTTTATTTCTTCTCCTCACCTCCCTATTACCTCCTCCTGGTGCCCCTCCTTCTTCCCTAATGTCTGTGGTCCACTCTCCTCTCCTATCATGTTCCTTCTTCTCCAGCCTTTACCTTTCCCACCGGCCTAACTTCACCTATTACCTTCCAGATTAATAGGAAGATTGTCCTCCCTTCCCTCCCCCTACCTTTTTATTTTGGAGTATTTCCCCATCCTTTCCAGCCCTGAAGAACAGTCCTGATGTTCATTTCCATAGACGCTACGTGACCTGCTGGGTTCCTCCAGCATCTTGTGTGTGTTGCTCTGGATTTTCAGCACCTGCTGAATCTCCAGTGTTTCCAGTATGTTGAATCATTTAGTTTTAGACTCTCCTGCCCTGGTAAAAAGACTGTTCATTAATCTGAAATTATTAAGTTTTAGTTTAATTTTATTTAGAGATATGCACTATAACAGGACCTTCTGGCCCAATGAGGTTGTGTTGCTCAATTACACACGTGACTATCTAACCCAGATTTCAATGCCATCGCTGTCTACAAGGACTTACAGTCACAGGGAGAATGTAGAAACTCCTTACAGACAGTGATAGAATTGAACTGGGGTCGCTGCCACTAACTGTGAAGCTACCCTGCCAGCCCACACAGCTTCTGTTTCCCTTTGGCACCTGAGCACTTCTTGCTTTTGTTAAATTCTCCCAGATATGGATGACTGAGTTGTTGGGGAAAGTGGGGTTATGTTTTTATTATTTATGATACTCCTACCATACATCATTGTCATCATCATGTGCCATGCCATATGATGTTGTTGATCATAGTCTTTCCATGACCATGATTGCTCGTGACAAATTTTTCTTCAGAAGGGGTTTGCCTTTGCCTTCTTCTGGGCAGTGTCTTTACAAGACAGGTGACCCCAGCCACCATCAATATTCTTCAGAGATTGTCTGCCTGGCGTCAGTGGTCGCATAACCAGGACTTGTGATCTGCACCAGCTGCTCATAGACCACCCTCCACCTGGCCCCATGGCTTCACATGACCCTGACCTGGAGGGGGTGTGGAGGCTAAGGAGGTGCTACACCTCACCCAAGGGTGTAGCCTAGCAGAGGGCAGGACCACCTTCCACGTCTTTTGGTAGAGACATATCTCCACCGGGCCACCCATTGAGCAGCTGTAAAACATCTCCGATGCAATGAAGCAGCTCAAGAATTCAAAATCTGAGACATGGTCATGAATGGAGGTAGGTAGATACACAAGAAAATAGCAACAGAATTATACTATAAGACCATAAGGCATGGACTTGTTGGCACAAGTCTGCTCTGCCATTCCATCGTGGCTGATTTATTCTCCCTCTCAACACCATTTTTCAACTTCCTTGTAACTTTTGACCCACTTACTCATCAAGAAACTAGCAACCTCTGCTTTCAATATACTCAATCACTTGGTACTCACAGCTGTCTGTGGCAAAGAGTTCCACAGATTAATCCCCCTCTGGCTAAAGAAATACTCCCTTTTCTCTGTTCTAAAGGTACTCTCTTGTATTCTGTGTCTGTGCCCTCTGGACTACCACTATAGGAAGCAACTTCTCCACATCCACACTATCTAAGCCTTCAAGAGCAGTTATTACCATTATAAAACACTGGATCTCTTGTATGCAAATGTTAAAGATACTAACAGCTCCACAGCTCTCCTCCCACTTGGAAGATCCAATCACAACCTGCCCCTATATAAGCCCAAAGTACAGCAACAGCTAGCTACCAACAAGGTAGTAAAGAAAGGGACTCCAGAGGCCCTCAAGGTCTTGAAGGCCTGCTTTGATGCTACTGACTGGACTGTGCTTTGTGAACCATGTGGGGAGGACATTAACTGACTTACTGATGGTATCACTGGCTACAGCAAGTTCTGTGTGGACACTGTAGTACCATCAAGGACCGTCCACTGCTTCCCTAACAACAGACCAAGGGTCACCAGTGATCGAAAGGCTCTTCTCAACCACAAAAAGAGAGCCTTTCGATCAGGAGACCAGGAGGAATTGAAACATGTGCAGAGGGATTTAAACAAGAAGATCAAGGTGTCTAACGAAGAACACGGGAGAGAGCTGGAGAGCTGGAGGTGTGGAGAACATCACTGGCTTTAATCAGCCTCGCTGCAGAGTCTCGGAATGCAGCCGTGAATGGGCTAATGAGTTAAACCAATTCTTCAATAGTTTTGACAATTGCCCTCCTGTTCACACCCCCCTCAGCACACCAGTCCAGGTGCCGAGGCACCCAATGCTCCCTCAGCAATGCCTCCCCTCCTCCTTCCTACCCCCTGGGCTCTGGGAAACTCAGACACAGCACAGCAAAGCAGCCGTGTGGAGTTCTCCAGCGCATTTTCAATCTGAGTCTCAGCCGGGAAAGGGTCCCGGCTGTGTGGAAAACACCATGTGTGGTCCCAGTACCCAGAAGGGGCCAACTGAAAGACTTGACTGACTACCATCTAGAGGCCCTGACCTCACACATCGTGAAGATCCTAGAGAAGCTGGTCCTGGCTCATCTCCAACACCAGGTCAGATCAGTCTTCGATCCCCCGCATTTTCCTGGAGTCAATGATGTTGTCATCTACCTGCTGAACAGAGCTTTCTCCCATTTGGATAGCACTGTGAGGATCATGTTGTTTTGGTTTCTTAAATGCCTTCAATACCACACAGCCCTCGTTGCTGGGGGGAAAGCGACATTCAATGCTGGTTGACACTTCCATTGCATCCTGGATAATGGACTACCTGACTGGCAGACCACATTATGAGCAGCTTCAGAGATGTGTGGCTATAAGCAGCACTGGGGCCCCACAGGGAACTGTATTGGCTCCCTTCCTGTTTACCCTGTATACCTCAGACTTCAGGTACAACACTGAGTCATGCCATCTGCAGAAATTCTCTGATGACTCAGCAATGGTTGGGTGTATAAAGGGAGGACAGAAAAATGAATACAGGGCCCTGGTGGAGAACTTTGTCAAATGATGCGAGCTGAATCATCCGCAGCTCAGCCTCAGGAAGACAAAGGAGATGGTGATGTGCTTTAGGAAGACTAAGCCTGCACTGCTCCCTGTTACTATTGATGATGAGGATCTACTGGTACCTGGGGGGGGTGCACCTGGATGACAGACTTGAGTGGAGCACGAACGCAGAGGCTGTGTACAAGAAGGGCCAGAGGAGACTGAGGTCCTTTGGAGTGTGCAGGCCTCTCCTTCACATGTTCTACTAGTCTGTTGTCGCCAGTACAATCTTCTGTGCAGTGGTGTGCTGGGGCAATGGCATCAAAACAGGTGATGCCATCAAGCTCAATAAACTGGTTCTGCTTTAGAAGTCAAGCTGGATACACTGGAGGTTGTGACAGAACAAAGAACCCTACGGAAAATCCTGGCAATTCTTAGAAAAATAGAGGGCTATGGGAAACCAGAGGTAACTTCTAAAGTAAGTACATCTTCGGCACAGCATTGTGGGCCGAAGGGCCTGTAGGTTTCCTGTGTTTCTATGTTTTCTAAGTTTCTGCATAATGTTTCTCACCCTCTGCATGCCACCTTGACTGAACAGAGGAGCACTTTTAATAATAGACTAAGACAACTGCACTGCGCCAAAGAGCGTTGTATGAGGTCATTCGTACCCTTGACCATTAGGCTCTATAATGAGTCAACCTGTAGTCAGGGAAGTGATGACCCTCTCCTGTTCGACTGTTTGAGGTAATTTTTAAAAAATTCATTCTTACTTCTTTTTTAATATTTCTATCTGTGCACTTGTTATGCTACTGTGACACTGTAATTTCCTTTAGGATCAATAAAGTATCTATCTATCTACCCTTCAACAATCAGGTCACCCTTGGGCAAGGTGCTTAGCCTCCCAATCAGGGTCACGTAAAGCCATGGGAGCAGGTAGTGGATGGCCATATCAACAAAAACATGAAAAATGTTTGGGAGCTGAGTGTCCACGGTTAAATGTTGTATCGGAGGGATAGGAAGTTAAGCAGAGGGGTTGGTGTAGCTCTACTGGTAAAGAATGGCATCAAATCGGTAGAAGGATGTGACACAGGATTGGAAGATGTTGAATCCTTGTGAGTTGAGTTAAGGAAATGCAAGGGTAAAAGGACATTGATGGTAGTTATATACAAGCCTCACAACAGTGGCTGGGAGGTGGACCACAGGTTACAGCAGGAAATAGAAAAAGGCAAGTCAAAAGGACAATGTTATGGTAGTCACGGGAGATTTTAATGTGCAGGTTGCTTGGGAAAATTAGGTTGGTAATGGATCTCAAAAGAGAGAATTTGTTGAATGCCTAAGAGGTGGCTTTTTAGAGCAGTTTGTCATTGAGCCTATCAGGGGATCAGCTATACTGGGGTGGCTGTTATGTAATGTACCAGAGGCAATTAGACAGCTTAGGGTAAAAGAACCCTAAGGAACCAGTGATCACAATATGATTGTGTTCAACTTGAAATTTGATAGAAAGAAATTAAAGTCTGATGTAGCAGTATTTCAGTGGGGTAAAGGAAATTACAATGGTTGAGAGAGGCCAAAGTAAACTGGAAGGAGCTGCTAGCAGGGATGACAGCAGAGCAGCAATAGCGTGTGTTTCTGAGAAAAATGAGGAAGGCGCAGGACATGTGTATTCCAAAAGTGAAGAAATACTCAAATAGTAAAATAGTACAACCGTGGCTGTCAGGGGAAGTCAAAGCTGTTGTAAAAGCAAAAGAGAGGGCATACAACAAAGCAAAAATTAGTAGGAAGATAGAGGATTAAGAAGTTTTTAAAAACCTACAGAGAGCAACTAAAAAAATCATTAGATGGGAAAAGATGAAATATAAAATCAAGCTAGCAAATAATATCAAAGTGGAGAGAAAAAGTTTTTTCAAGTATGTTAAAAATAAAAGAGAAATGAGAGTGGATATAGGACCGCTAGAAAATGAGGCAGAAGAAATAATAATGGGGGACAAGGAGCTGGCTGAAGAACTAAATGAGTATTTTGCATCAGTCTTCACTATGGAAGGTACTAGCAGTATGCCTGATGTTGTAGTGTGTGAAGGAAGAGAAGTGGGTGCAGTTACTGTTACAAGAGAGAAGGTGTTCAAAAAGCTGAAAGACCTAAAGGTACATAAGTCACCTGAACCAGATGAACTGTACTCTAGGGTTCTGAAAGAGGTAGTGTTAGAGATTGTGCTGGCATTAGAGATGCTCCTTCAAAAGTCATTGGACTCTGGCATTGTGCCAGAGGACTGGAAAATTACAAATGTCACTCCACTCTTTAGGAAAGGAGGAAGGCAGCAGAAAGGAAATTATAGACCAGTTAGCCTGACCTTAGTGGTTGGGAAGATGTTAGAGTCAATTGTTAAGGATGAGGTCATGGAGTATTTGGTGACACAGGACAAGATAGAACAAAGTCAGGCAACACGCACAAAATACTGGTGGAAAACAGCAGGCCAGGCAGCATCTATAGGAAGAAGTACAGTCGACGTTTCGGGCATTTTCTGTGTGTTTGCTTGAATTTCCAGCATCTGCAGATTTCCTCATGGTAGCATAAAGTCAGCATGGTTTACTTCACTGAAAATCCTGCCTGTTGCAACGAATGAGGTGGACCCAAGCATAGGACACAGGCACAGAGGTTGCGTTAGCGTGCAGACGCGGGCGTGAGCATTGAACGGCAAACGGGAGAGAGTGCAGGAAAGCAGGAGATAGGCAAAAGTGATCTTGACATGACAAAACTGAGTTTCACAGGTAATTCTCGGCACTGAAGCAAAACTTAGAACACACAGTCCTAAGCAGCCGGGAAACATCAATTACCACACAGGCAAAACCAATGATCTGGCAACTAGTGATTGCAAAGCCGAGGTTCTTAAGCTGCAGGTCTTGATGAAAACCAGGTGCGTCGTCATCAAAGGGAATTAGGAGAAAGTGGGGAACTAACAGTCGGGACCGTGACACTGCCTGACAAACCTATTGGAATTCTTTGAGGAGATTACAAGTAGGACAGATAAAGGGGATGTATTGGATGTGGAATACTGGACTTTCAGAAGGCCTTTGACACATGAGGCTGCTTACCAAGTTAAGAGCCCATGGTATTACAGGAAAGTTATTGCCATGATTAGAGCATTGGCTGATTGGTAGGAGGCAGCAAGTGGGAATAAAAGGCACCTTATCTGGTTGGCTGCCAGTGACTAGTGACGTTCTGCAGGGGTCAGTGTTAGGGCTCTTCTCTTTATGCTGTATATAAATGATTTAGATGATGGAATAGGTGGCTTTGTTGTCAAGTTTGCAGATGATACTAAGATACCACCCCTCAGCACTCCAGTGATCACTCTAACAAAAAATTTCAGTAGCTGTCCAGTAGCGTCAAGATTCAAGGGAGTAGATTTAGGACAGAGATGAGGAGGAACTGCTTTCCCCAGAGAGTGCTGAATCTGTGGAATTCTCTGCCCAATGAAGCAGTGGAGGCTACTTCAGTAAATAACTTTAAGACAAGGTTGGATAGATTTTTGCATAGAAGGGGAGTTCAGGGTTATGGAGAAAAGGCAGTTAGGTGGGGATGAATCCATGGCTAGATCAGCCATGATCTTATTGAATGGCGGAGCAGGCTCAATGGGCCAGATGGCCGACTCATTCTTATGTTTCTTGTGTTCTTATGTCAACTTGTGTACAGCAAGATCCCATGGGCAGCAATAGCAAAGTAATGTGTTCATAGTGCTGAGGTCTGGGGCGTTAAACTTCTTGTATTTTTCAGAGCAGTAACAGAGGACCTTTGAAAGGTAGAATCACAGAACAGACGGTTCACCTGCAAATTAACCTCTGTGACTCTCTCTTGATATCAGCATTTTATTCCAGATTTTTATTTAATTAAGTAATTAAATTTCCCAGAAACCTCAATAGAAGAGTTATCTCTGTGGATCAGTAATCTAAGTCTCTGACAAGCCAGATTACCCCAGAAAACATGAGCAATTTTCGTGTCTGCAAATAACGAAAATCTTTTCTTGGGACAAAGTGTTTGTCTAATGAAATGTGAAGGAGGAAAAGCGGCTGCATATAACTCCTGGGGATCAGGAGAGGTGATTGCATTGAGGCATCTAAGAATCATGAGAGTGATTGATAGGATAGATACAAAGAAACTGTTTGCTCTGAAACTCTGGAAACACAGTCTATGATAAAGGCTTGATAGTTTAGGGCAAGGATAAAGAGAACTTTCTTTCCACGGAATTGCAAAGCCTTGGAATTGTCTGCTCAGAGACGTAAAGGATTCCCTGTTGTGGAAAGCATTCAAGGCAGAGAGATGGTCTCACCTATCACCTATCTGCATGTACTCCTCCCTTCCTCCCACCCTCCTGCCTTCTTATTCTGGCCTCTGTCCCTTCCTTTTCGATCCTGATGAAGGGTCTCAGAACAAAACATCAACTGTTCAAAGTCAAAGTCGAAGTCTATTTATTTTTGTGTCCCCATACATTTTCTTTTTGGCATTCCCCTCCATAGATGCTGCCTGAGCTGCTGAGCTCCTCCAGCACTTTGTCTATGATGTTCATGGACTCTATGTTTCTCTGTTATTTGTTTATTATTGTTAGTAATTCAATGCCAAGATGGCGCTGGTGAAGCATGGCGATGTGTTGCAGACTGATTACAAAACTTCTAAACATACTTCTTTTGAATCACTCTCACTGTGGTCTGTAGTTTGTAATCTCCCTTTAGGCAATGTACTTTTGAATAGTCCCAATCAACCAGTGATTTCACAGTCTTCTGAAGGACTCAGTGGACTTAACTCTCAAGCATGCAGGTACAGTACCTTTAATTGAATACAGCTGCATCACCATAGCCAGATTAGAGGGTGGAGAGGAGGGCTCTAAGCCAGGCAGAAACACCAGGTAATGAAAGTTCCTCTGTCCAGTATCTTGTTAGCAAATGTACAGTTGCTGGAGAACAAGACTGACTTAAGGGCGTGATTGCTGCATTGGAGGGAAATGAGGAATTGCTGTATTTTGTGTTTCAAGGAGACATGGCTCACTCCAGACATGCCAGATAGATTGGTAAGAGCAGAGGGCTTCTCGATGCATAGGATGGACCAGACTGCGAATTTGGAGAAGGCAGAAAGTGATGAGTCTGTGTTCCAAGATTTGTGGTGCTCTGATGATTAAGTGCTGACTGTCCTACTTACCAAGAAAGTTCTCCTCTCTTATCCTGACCAAAGTTTACATACCACTAAAAGGAGATGTAAATCAGGCACATGAGATATTTAATGCTGCAATCTCCAAACAAGATACTGCTCAACCCAACGCATTTCAAATCATTGTCGCGGAATTCAATCAGACTTGCTTGAAGAAATCTCTGTCCAATTATCATCAGGATATAACTGTAGCACTGGGGGTCTCAACACACTTTATACTAAGATAAGGAAGGCCTATCGTTCCATACCTATACCACATTTCGGGAAATCTGATCACTTGGCTGTCCTTTTCCTATTTGCATACGGGCAGAGGCTAAAGAGCAAGGACAGGAATAAGGACAACGAGGAGGTGTCGTGTGAGGTAGAGGAGTGCCTAATGGAATTGCCTAATGAGTCGGTGGACTGGTCCATGTTCAAGGACTCATCAGAGGATCTGTTGTCATGGACTTTATTAAAACATTTGTAGACTACTGTGTCCACTTTCTCTTCAGGCAGTCTTGCCCAAACAGAAGCCCTGGATGAACCATAAGATCCTCTATCTGCTGAGGGCCAGATCAGTGACATTCAGGTCTGGAAACCAAGTAAGATACAGGAGATCCAGGTACGATCTCCAGACAGCCATCTCACATGCGGTGGCTATGCAGGACCCGACTTGAATCACTGGGGGATGCTCGACACCTGTGGCAGGGCTTGTATGTTATTACCTCTCACAAAGTGAAAGCAGGTGACATAGGTGACAACAAGACTTCAATCCCAGAAGAGCTCAATGTCTTCTAAGCTTGCTTTGATTGTCAAAACATGGAAGAACCTTCACAAGCTCCCACAGCTCCCAATGACCCTGTGATTTCAGTCTCTGAGGCGGACATGAGAGCATCTTTCAGGAGGGTGAACCCACGGAAAGCATCTGGCCCAGATGGGGCACCTAGCCCAGAGCTAAAGACCTGGGCTGATCAATGGGCTGGTATATTCACTGATATTTTTAACCTCTCACTTCAGCAGTCTGAGGTACCCACCTACTCCAAGCAGGCTTCCTTTACGTTGGTGCCTAAGGAGAATGTGGCAACTTGTTTCAATGACTATAGCCCAATGGTACTAACATCCACCTTGATGAAGTGTTCTGAGAGGTTGGTGATGAAACTTATCAACTCCTGCCTGAGAAGTGACTTGCTTCCTCTCCATTTTGCCTACCAGCACAACAGGTCAACAGCAGGTCGTTGGCTTTTCAATCAACCCTGGAACATCTGGACACCAGGTACATCAGGATGCTCTTTATCAACTACAGCTTGGCATTCAATACCATCATCCCTTCAAAACTAATCAATAAGCTTCAGGACACTGGCCTCATTACCTTCTTGTGCAATTGAATCCTCAATTTCCTCTCTTGCAGACCCCAGTTAGTTCAGATTGGCAACAACATCTCCTCCTCGATCTCCATCAGCACAGATGCACCACAAGGCTGTGTGCCCTGCTCTACTCACTTTATACTTACAACTGTGTGACTAAGCATATCTCCAATGCCATATTCAAGTTTGCTGGTAACAGCACATCATTGGCAGAATCAAATGTGGTGACGAACCAGTATGTAGGAGGGAGATTGAAAGCTGGTTGAATGGTTCGGCAACACTTGGAATATTATATCCAGTTCTGGTCGCCTCAGTATAGGAAGGATGTGGAAGAATTGGAAAGGGTGGTATATTTTGTGAATGATACGAAGATAGGTCAAGGGGTGGGTAGTCCTGAAGAAGCAATACAATTGCAGCAGGACTTAGACAAATTGAAGAATGGGCAAAAAACTGGCAGATGGAATACAGTGTTGGGAAATGTATGAAAATGCATTTTCGTTAAAGGAATAACAGTGCAGATTATTATCGAAAGGAGGGGAAAATTCAAACATCAGAGGCACAGAGGGACCTAGAAGTCCTCGTGCAAGACTCCCAGAGGGTTAATTCACAGGTTGAGTTTGTGGTAAAGAAGGCAAATGTGATGTTGCCATTTATTTCAAAGGAAATAGTATATAAAAACAAGTTGATAATGCAGAGGCTTTATCAGTCCGCACTTGGAGTATTGTCATCAGTTTGTCAAAAGGATGGATTGTCATTGGAGAGAGTCCGGGGAGGTTCATGAAGATGATTCTAGGAATGAAGAGGTTAACATATGAGGAGTGTTTGTCAGCCTTGGGCCTGTACTCAGTGGAATTTAGAAGACTGGGTGGAGATCTCATTGAAACCTATCGATTGTTGAAAGGACTAGATAAGATGGATGTGGAGAAGATGTTTCCTCTGTGGGGGGGAGGGTATCCTAAACTAGAGGGCACAGCCTCAGAATTGAGAGGTGACCTTTTAGAAGTAAGGAGGGATTTTTTATTTAAGCCAATGGAATGCTCTGCTACAGACTGCGGTGGAGTCCAAGTCTGACGGTATATTTAAAGTGGAAGTTGATAGATTTAGTAGGCCAGGGCATTAATGGACATGATAAAAGGGCAGGTATATGGGTTTGGATGGAATCTGGGATCAGCCATGATGAAATGGTAGACTCAACTCAATGGGCTGAATGGCCTAATTCTACTCCTACGTCTTAGGATCTTATGGTTTTAATTCCAATTCCTCCCCACCAAATGCGTAATTAAACTTGGTAAGCATGATTCTAATATATAGACGTTCTGCACTGTGTTTAATGTGCTTCAGCAGCACTCTGTGACAATCAATAGCTAGCAATACCTTGGAGCCAATGGGCATTGAGAATTTAAACAAGCTGTGTTAGATTACAGCTTATCCTTCTTGCTTATTTCAAATCAGGCATCTCCTTAAAAAAATCTACAAGTGAATCCCCCCCCCCCCCAGGTAAATTTCATTAATGCTTCTCTCGGCAGTTTGATTCACACCAATCTGTCTTCTCTCTTCCACTGTTGTTCTCTGTCAGTGACCTTTCAGCATCTCAAAGTAGGGCAATTAATTCAGAAGATGCAGTCCAAAGTTATTAATGAACATTTCTCCCTGCTCCTTTGTAATTAAATGTCATTCATTTTATAAAACTTTCTTTTAGAAGCAGCTCTTGCACCTTTTCAAAAGAACAACCAGCCACTGAGGCTCCAGTCAAAGGAGAAATCTCACCACAATACCTTACAAAAGAGCTCTGACAATGAACTCTGTTTTAACGTCTTACCATCATGGAATTTCTTAAAGTCATACCATACCAAAAGACTCTCTCAACAAAGTTTCTCCATTTTATCCCTTGGAAAGAGAGTTCTAGCTGCAACACTCTGAAAGATTATCCTCACTGAGGATTCAGGAGAATCAGTGACAAATTTTTTTCATGAGATACCGCACACACACACAAAATGCTGGATCAACTTAGTGGATCAGGCAGCTTCTATGGAGTGAAATAAAGAGTTTAGGGTCAAGGCTCTTCATCAAGATTGGAATGTGGGGGAAAGAAGCCAGTGCTATAAGTCGGAGGAGGGATGAAGGGATTGGAAGAGAATAAGCTGGTGGAAGGTGAAGCCAGGTGAAGGGGAAGGTAAGTGGATGGGGGGAGTGGGGGATGAAGTGAGAAGCAGGGAGGTGATAGGTGGAAAAGGTAAAGGGCTGAAGAAGAAGGAATCTGATAGGAGAGGAGAGAGGACCATGGGAGAAAGAGAAGGAAGGGGATCAGAGGGAGATGAAATGCAGGTGAAGAGAAGAGAAGGGGGCCAAGCAGAGCCAGAATGGGGAATGGAAAAAAGAGAGGAAGGAGACAGAAATTACCAGAAGTTAAAGAAATTGATATTCATTGGAGGCGGAATATGAGGTGTTGTTCCTTCAACCTCAGAATGGCCTCATTGTGACAGTGGAGGAGATCATAGACCCTTTTCCTTGGAGCTACAGAGGATGAGAGGTGACCTGACAGACGTGTATAAGAGAATGAGAGGCATTGGTTGTGTGGATAGTCAGAGGCTTTTTCCCAGGGCTGAAATGGATAGCACGAGAGGGCACAGTTTTAAGGTGCTTGGAAGTAGGTACAGAGGAGATGTCAGGGGTAAGTTTTTTTACGCAGAGAGTGGTGAGTGTGTGGAATGAGCTGCCAGCGGTGGTGGTGGAGGCAAAAATGATAGGGTTTCTTAAGCAGCTCCTGGTTAGGTACATGGAGCTTAGAAAAATAGAGGGCTATGGGTAAGCCTAGGTAGTTCCCTCGGTTCTCTCATTTCAGTTCAGCACAGTTTTGTGGACCGAAGGGCCTGTATTGCGCTGTAGGTTTTCTGTGTTTCTATGTTTCTATGACATGTTGGAATGAGAATAGGGAGTGGAATTAAAATGGATGACCACCAGGAAATCCGCTTGTTGCAGACGGACCAGATCATCAGATAAATTTGTCAAAGTGAACAGCAAGAGCCAGACATTTGATATAATGATTCATCAGGCATGAAGCACCAGTAGTGTTATACTGTTTACTTTTTAATTGTTCTGATGAAGGGTCTCGGCCCGAAACGTCGACAGCGCTTCTCCCTATCGATGCTGCCTGGCCTGCTGTGTTCCACCAGCATTTTGTGTGTTTTGTTGTTTGAATTTCCAGCATCTGCAGATTTCCTGGTGTTTATTATTTGTTCATTTAGTTCTGGTACTATTACTTTATGTGTTGTGTGTGTGAGTTATATGTGGTCATGTGCAGCTTAGTCCAGAGCAACACTGTTCTGTTTGGCACTATAGATTGTACGACTGAATGACAATAAATTCAAACTTGAAACACAAATCCCGTCTATTTCCATCCATTAGCTGAGTCGTACCGTACTGTGTAGAAGACTTATACGGTATATATAGCGAGGGTGCCTAAGACTTTTGCACAGTGCTCTATTTGTCAATGTGGAGCAGACGGCGGGTCTCAGGAATGGGAATGACAAGGGTGGAGCGGGAGGGGTGTGGAACAGGTGATGAGAAGGGGCGCCAAAGTTGGGGAGGGTGGCTCAGGTGCAGTTATAAACAACTGAGACACCAGGGAAGGTCATTTGATCCCAAACAATTTATTGATTATTATGGTGCTTTCCTCTCCCTTCCCCTTTTAGCAACCATGATTCCCCTCTCCCTACCCCCTTCCCACTCTCAGTCCACAGTCCAGTCCTATACAGAATCAGGCTTATCATCATTCATATATGCCATAAAATCTGTGTTTTTTGTGGCAGAAGTACAGTACAATACATAACATTACTGCAGCGCTCTGCAGAAGTCTCAGACCCCTTAGCTATATGCATATATATGTGCCTAAGCCTTTTGTACAGTCACGTCCATAATTAAGGCCACTTAGTGATAGCATTTTCCCTCAAGGTTCAAAGTTCAAAGGAAAGTTATTATCAAAGTCCGTATATGTCACCATGTACTACCTGAGATTCATTTTCTTGCAGGCATTCATAGTAGAACAAAGAAATTTAATAGAATCAATGAAAAACCATGCAACAAAGACTAATGAGTAACCATTGCGTAAAATAAGACAAAATGTACAAATACAAATGATAATGATTATAAATTAAATAAATAATACTGAGAACATGCATTGTAGGGCCCTTGAAAGTGAGCCGAAAGGCTGCGGAATCAGTTCAGAGTCAAGGTGAGTGAAGTTATTCACGTCGGTTCAGGAGCCTGATGACTGAGGTGCTAATTTACAAAGTGCCTAATACTCACATTCAGAAAAGATAGACTTCCTACATCACGCTGCCACATGTAGTACATTTGTCACTGAAAATTAGCATCTGTTTGTAGCTAATGCTGTGGAACTCACTACAAAGTAACAGGCCATTCAGCCCCTCTCTCACCCGTCTGTATCTCATCATTATAGACTTGTAGAGAACTACAGTGCAGAAACAGGCCCTTTGGCCCATCTGGTCCATGCCAAACTGTTATTCTGTCTAGTCCCGTTGCTGGTAATGATCTCAGAAATTCATTGCCAACACAATCCCATCCTTTGATTAGTGAGAGGTAGTGACATTTCAATATCTATTACAGTCGAAAGTCACTGCTTGCTGAAGGCTAAGTACTTTTTCAGACTATGAATGTTTCTTCGACAATTTAGACCATAAGATTGTATTATTTTAGTGGCACAGTAGTGTAGTAGTTAGCATAATGCTTTACAGTGTCAGTAATTAGAAGACTGGGTTTTAATTCCCGCCACTGTTTGTAGTCCGGTCATGCTGGTGCCTGTGTTCAATGCTCCTTAGGTTGCCATCTTCTGGATCGATTACTTATTCACTGAGTCTGGCCAAAGAGTTTTGACCCGAAACGTTGTCCGTCCTCTTTTCCTAGATGCTGCCTGGCCGGCTGAGTTCCTCCAGCATTTTTTGAGTGTTGCTTTGGATTTCCAGAATCTGCAGATTTTCTCTTGTTTGTGATTGGATTTCACTTATTTTAAGTCTTTTACAAATGATTTTTTTTGTCTTGGAGATGATTCTGGAACTGTTGGAGCCTATGATTTGCTGTTTGGAGATCGTTTGGGCGTTTCAGCATGCTGCAGTATCCGAGAGGATTCTGGGAGGCAGAGGCAGCACGCGCGAACCACATGGCGGGCAGGTTACGGGACGGGGGGGCGGGGGTTGCACCAATGTTTGACTCCATTTTTCTGATTAAAGCTTCCGTTGTGCACCGATTAAAGTGATAAGGGGGAGTGAAACATTATGGCAAGTGTGGAAGTTGAATGCTGGCTGCCAGTTTTGGAGCGCTCCGTTACCAGAAAGGAGAGAGTTTGCCGCTGTGCCCGGAGAGTGTTGCCCAGGTTTTCAGTGTTTGGATGTGGACTTGGACTATAGACTCTTTTTCAGTCTTATAGGTTTTTATATTCTGTGATTTTGCCCAATCTTTTTCAATTTTTGTGTGCAGAGAGGGGGGTTATTACATATATTCCATTTTTCTTTTTTTGTGCGGGAGGAGGGATTTGGGGATTGCTGTACCTTCCCCATTTTTGTCGATTGTTTTGTGCAGGAGGAGGGATTTGAGGGTCGATGATTGTGCTGCCTTTCTTTTCTTTCTTGGTTTCATGGCTACCCAGAGAAGAAGGATTTCGGAGTTGTATTCTTTGATAATAAATGAGCCTTGGAACCTTTGAATTTGTATGTTCTCCATATGAACTCATAGGTGTCAAATTTAAAGATTCAAAGTACATTAATCATTAAGGTATGACTGCAGTACGCAGCCCTGAGATCCGTGCTCCCACAGACAGCCACAAAGGAAAGAAAACCATGGAACTTGTGCAAAGAAAAACATCGGATCCCCAATGCAACAAATAAAAATGTAAATCATGCAAACAGGAAAAAAAAACCCATAGAATATAAAACATCAAACCACAAAGTCAACAAAACAGTCTAAGAATGTAGAGTTCCAGCTCAGTTCAGTTCAATCTTCCACTGTGTTGTTGATTGACTGCAGGCCGCAGAGCTAATCTGCCCTGATCAAAATTGCAGAAAATAACACCAAAAAAAAGAAGCAACCAGAAGCAAAAACACATTATAACGTAAACTACAGAGCCCAGTTGACAAACCGGGTCCAAGACCCAAGATCCTCCAGGTGCTCCAGATTCCCCCCATTCCAAAGATGTACAGGTTAGGGTTAGTGAGTAGTGGACATGGTATGTGAGACCCCATCGGTTTCCTTGGCTGTGTAAATCTATGGAAGACGCACTCCAATCCCGCAAACCAGTAAAATCAAGACGGCTCTCCCGCCCCAAACCCCGGTGTGTGTGGATGCTGTGTAATTTGCTACCTCGTTGCAACTCAGTGCCAAGAAACAACAGACAGCACACTGCACATGATTAAAGGAATTATATTTATGAATCTTAACTAAAAGGTTAGTAAAGAAAGGAAAGAAAAAACGAAAAAGGTTCCTTATAATTAATCAGTCAAATGTGCACCAGTTGGAGCTCAATTCAACGATCCTCAGTCGATCTTGCCGCCTGGCTCCATTGAATCACAATCTCCCCACCAGGTCGTATCTTACAACTGCTTCTCTCCAGCGTCTTCTCTCTCAGCCCCTTTGCTGTCTCAACCTCATGCAGATCTGCTGACATGAACTGTTTTCTGAAATTCAATTAAACTGTCAATGGTGGAAACCTGGGAGAAGACAGAACATTCTAGAAGCATTCCACAGGTCAGGCAGTGTCTGTGGAAAGTAAAGCAGCCACCATTTCTGATTAAGCCTGTAAGATCCTTGTCATAGAGTCACAGAACACTACCCCACAAAAATAGGCCTTTCAGCCCATCTAGTCTGTGCCAAACCATTCAAATGGCCTAGTCCCATTGACCTGCACTCGGACCATAGGTCTCCACACTCCTCCCACGCCTATCCAAATTTCTCTTAAATGTTGAAACTAAACCTGCACCCACCACTTCCACTGGCAGCTCGTTCCACTCTCTCACCACCCCCTGAGTGAAGAAGTTTCCCCTTATGTTCCCCTTAAGTATTTCATCTTTCACCTTAAACTTATAACCTCTAGCTCTGGTCCCACTATATCTCAGGGGAAAAAAGCCTGCATGTATTAAGCCCCTCTCTAAACTATTGCCAATGTTGTATACCTCATTCTCCTATGCTCCAGGGAATGAAGTCCTCACCTATTCAACCTTTCCCTGTATAAAATTCAGCCCTTTAAGTCCCAACAATAACCTTGTAAACTTTCTCTGTACTCTCTCAATCTTACTGGCATTTTTCCTGTAGGTAGGTGACCTAACTATTCACAATACGCCAAATTTGCCTCACCAACATCTTGTAGAACTTCAACATAGCATCCCAACTTCTGCACTCGATACTCTGATTTCTGAAGGCCAATGGCCAAAAGAGCTCCCTCCACCAGTTTCAAAGTGTCTGCGTTGGCCAACATCTTCCCGAAAGAGCAACTTGCAGGTGAAGTCAGTGATATGGAAGGCAAGTGCAATGTTAGCATTCATATTGAGAGGTCGAGAATATAAAATCCAAGATGTAATGCACAGATTTATGAGGCATTGGTCAGATCACATTTGAAATATTGGGAACAGTTCTGGATCCCTTATCCAACAGAGAATATGGTCACATGTCAGACGGTCCGGATGTGGTACACAGGCATGATCCCAGGAATGAAAGGGATAACACAGGGAACATTTGATAACTCTGCCCTCGACTCAAAAGAGTCCTCATTTAAACCAACTAAATATTGCAAAGCCTGGATAGAGTGGATGTGAAGAGGAGGGTTTCCTGTAGTGAGAGAGTCTGTAGCACTGTGGTCACATCTTCAGAGTGGAATGACTCCCATTTCGAACAGAGATGAAGAGGAATTTATTTCTCTATAAGGTGGTGCCATAGATTTCTGTGGAAGGCAAGTTATTAGGTATGCTTAACATGAAGGTTGACAGATTATTGATTGGTAAGGGTATCAAAGGTTACGGGAAGAAGGCAGGAGAATGGGTTGGAGACAGATGTTGTGGGAAACCACAGGAAGTGTGCAGAGGAGATTTACAAGGATGTTGCCTGGATTGGGGAGCATGCCTTACGAAAACAGGTTGAATGAACTCGGCCTTTTCTCCTTGGAGTGACATAGGATGAGAGGTGACCTGATAGAGGTGTACAAGATGATGAGAGGCATTGATCATGTGGATAGTCAGAGGCTTTTTCCCAGGGCTGAAATGGCTGCCACAAGAGGGCACAGATTTAAGGTGCCTGGGAGTAGATACAGAAAAGATGTCAGGGGTAAGTTTTTTACTCAGAGAGTGGTGAGTGCGTGGAATGGGCTGCCGGCAACAGTGCTGGAGGCGGATACGGTAGGGTCTTTTAAGAGACTTTTGGATAGGTACATGGAGCTTAGAAAAATAGAGGGCTATAGGTAAGCCTAGTAATTTCTAAGGTAAGGACATGTTTGGCACAACTCTGTGGGCCGTAGGGCCTGTATTGTGCTGTAGGTTTTCTATGCTTCTAAAAGATCTCTTTACAACCCTATCTAACTGCAACACCACATCTAAGGAATTATGAACCTATATTCCCAGGTCCCTTTGTTTTGCCAGAAAGACTTTGGAGTCACTGGTGAGTGGTAAGAACTGAATGAGGAAACACGAGCAACTTCAGCCACTTGTAATCTTCAAGGTTAATTAAGGCTCATGGCAGTTCCTTGGAAGAATTATCTACCTTTCTGTCTGTGGACAGCAGCTAGCGTTTATACAGTTTCAGTGGCCCGATGCTGGGCTCATTAATGATGTGGTTGACAGATGACTGCATAATTGAAGACCTATGAACGAAGAGTGATCGTCGTTCATTTATCAGATGTGGAGGATTTTGTAGGTTCTGGCATCTTCCCCCTTCCTGTCCGGTCCTGAAGTAGGGTTTCGGCCTGAAATGTCGACTGCTATATTCATTTTTATAGACTCCACCTGACCTGTTGAGTTCCTCCAGCATTTTGTGTGCGTTACCTTCTTTAGAAATGAAGGAGATTCAGCTTCTCACCAGACAATCGAACAAGATTGTTAAAAGTGTCCTGCCTGTTTGCAGCATGGTCTGGCGTGGGAATTTAAATGTGTAGGAACAGGAAAAGTTGTAGAGAGTCGTCCATGCATTCCATATACTGTATCACATACACATCCTTCCTCACCATCGGTAATATCTGCAGACGGTGCTGCCTCAAGGAGGCAACATCCATTGTCAAAGATTTATTTATTTACCTCACTGAGGGATACAGCATGGCAATAGACCTTTTTGTCCCAATGAGCCCGTGTGATCCATCTACACCCATGTAACCCATTAATCTACTAACCCTATGTCATTGGAATGTGGGAGGAAACCGAGCATTCAGAGGAAACCCCAGCTGACTTTACAAAGAGTGGTGAATATCATTATGTTAGAAGTCACAGAAAACTACAGCACTGAAACAGGCCCTTCAGCCCATCTAGTCTGTGCCGAACCATTTAAACTACCTAGTCCCATTGACCTGCACCCAGATCATAGCCTTCCACATTTCTCCAATCCATCCACTTATCAAAACATCAGACTGGGGAAGAAATGTGATCTAACTGACCTTGACCATGGATTGATTGTTGGTGCCAGATGGGGTGGTTTGAGTATCTCAACAACTGCGGATTTCCTGGGATTTTCATACAGAGTGTGGTGCAAAAAACAGTGAGTTGCAGTTCTATGGGCAAATTGCCTTGTCAATGAGAGGGCAGAGGAGAATGACCAGACTGGGTCAAGCTGATCGGAAGGTGACAATAACTCAAATAACCACACGTTACAACAGTGGTGTGCAGAAGAGCATCTCTGAATGCACAATACATCGAACTGTGAAGTGGATGGGTTAAGGTTAGGGTCAGGGTTAGCAGCTGAAGACCACAAATATAGTCACTATATTAGGTACAGGACGCAGCTAATAAAGTGGCAACTGAATGCATCTCAGTGATAATTAACCTGATTCTGATTCTGAGTGCTGAATATTTTCACCCAACGGTACACTAATTCAGCACCAGAAATAAATGGACTGTCTACAGTGCTGAAATAATAAACAGTTCCTGAACAACATCACGCAGTCTCTGATTGGCAGAGTGAACTTTAACTAGGCCAATGCAGGAAGGGAGCTCAGAGGACTGCTAAGTAACCTTCATGCAAAACTAGTTTCTTTTACCTCCCCGCAGAGAGAGAGTGAAAGCAAAATTAAATGTCCCTGTCACTTACTCCCCTCTCGCCTCTCTTTGACTCTCCAGGCACCTTGTTCCAATTTCGCACATCTGAGCTGTCTGCCAGCCGACACAGGAGTGCGTCAGAAAGAACACAGCTGTAACAGGACAGAAAATTAGCTATGGGTTAAAAGGCAGCCTTCAAGTAAAGTTAACTAGAACATGTGAGATCTTGTCATTTGTATCAGATGTAAATGATACACATCCTGAGAGAAAATTATCTCCTGAACCCAACAAAGTGGCTCATGATCTTCTGCTGTTGTAGCCCATCTTCTTCAAGGTTCGATATATTGTCCATTCAGAGATGCTTTTCTGCACACCACGGTTGTAACGTGTGATTATTTGAGTTACGGTCACCTTCCTGTCAGCTTGAACCAGTCTGGCCATTCTCCTCTGACCTCTCTCATTCACAAGGCATTTTCAACCACAGAATTGCCACTCACTGTTTTGTTTGTTTTTTGCACCATTCTCTGTAAACTCTAGACATTGTTGCGCATGAAAATCCCAGGAGATCAGCAGTCTCTGAGATACTCAAACCACCCCATCTGACACCAGCAATCATTCCACTGTCAAAGTCCCTTAGATCACATTTCATCCCCAGTCTGATGTTTGGTCTGAACAACAATTGAACCTCTTGACCACGTCTGTATGCTTTTATGCATTGAGTTGCTGTCACATGATTGGCTGATTATATATTTGCATTAACAAGTGGGTGAATCTAATAAAGTGGCCGTTGAGTTAGCACGATTAACTGAGAAGGAATTTCCAGGAGAGTAAACACAAAAAGAGTCATCTCACCCATCTCCAGAACAATACACAAAATGCTGGAGGAACACAGCAGGTCAGGTAACATTTACGGAGGGAAATAAATAATTCACTTTTCAGGCTGAGACTCTCCATCAGTACTGGAAAAGAAGGGGGAGGAAGCCAGAATAAATGTGAGGGGGAGGGAAAGGAGTACAAGCTGGCAGGTGATAGGTGAGACCAGGTGAGGAGGAAGCGTTGTGAAAATGAAGTAATCAGCAGGGAGGCGAAAGGTGGAAAAGATAAAGGGTTGAAGAAGATGAAACGTGATAGGAGAGGAGAGTGGGCCATGGTAGAACGAAAAGGGGCAGGGGCACCAGAGGGAGGTGATAGGCAGTTGAGGAGAAGACGGGAGCAAGAATGTGGAATTGAGAAAGAGATTAGAGGGAGGGGGAGAAATTATCATAAGTTAGAGAAGTTGATATTCATACCATCGTGTAGGAGGCTACCCAGACGGAATATGAGGTGTTGCTCCTCCGACTTGAGAGTGACTTCATCATGTCAGGACATAGACCAACAAGTCAGAATGGGAAAGGGAAGAGGAATTAAAATGGCTCCATTTCCTCCTCTCTCCTGGCTGATGTATCCAGGAACAATACCAGATGCTGCGCAAGTTGTTAGGGTGGTTAAAAAACCATATGCTGAGTCAGCCTTCATTATCGGGGCACTGAGTTCATGAGCTGGGAAGTTATGTTGCAGTTTTACAAAACTCTTGAGCAGACCTCTAACACAATGAGGATGAACTTTGATCTCTCAGACTATCTCAAACCATTGATCCTGTTTACAGTTACTGTTCTTTAGATTTGCTAAGTATGACCACAGAAAAACAATCTCAAGGTTGTACATTGTGACGTGTATCTACTCTGATAGTAAATTTTACTTTGACTTTGACTATGGAACTCTCTCTCTCTCTCTCTCTCTCTCTCTCTCTCTCCCTCCTTCCCTCCCCCCTCCCTTTCCCCTCTCCTTCTCTTCCTCTCCCTCCCCTCTCTAACCCTCTCACCTCTCCTTCTCCCCCTCTCCCCTATTCCCCTTCCCTTTCCATCTCTGTCTTGTCCCTCTCCTGTCTCCCTCATTCCTTTCCCCTCCTTCTCCCTCACCCTCCTCTCTCTCTCTCTTTCTCTTCCTCTCCCCCACTTCCCCTTTCTTTTTCCTCTCTCTCTGTCTCTCTCCTTCCCTCCCCCTCCCTCTCCCCCCCCCTCTCTCTCCCTCTTCAGGGTGTTCTCACATTCAGACTGAGGGAAAGTCAGGATGTCGAGCTGAGGTTTTATAAGATGTTAATCTGATCACATTTGGAATATTGTGAGGAATTTTGAGCCAATATTGAAAGAAAGATGTGATGGCCCTGAAGTAGTTCCAGAGGATATTCACAAGAATAATCCTGGGAATGGAAGGCCCAATGTATCAGGAATGTCTGGTCTCTCTGGAGCTGTTCAATGGCGTTCAGATTGATGATGAGAGAGACCTATTGCACACTGAAAGACTGGATAAAGTGGATGTTGGGAGGATGGCATAACCTCAGAATAAAGGGATGTTTCTTTAGAACTGAGATGAGGAGTAATTTTTTTTCAACCAGATCATGGTGATTCTGTGAAATTCAACGCTACAGGTGGCTGTGGAGGTCATCATTGGGTATATTTAGTCAGAAATTGATCGGTTCAATTGATGAGAGGATAAAAGGCAGGGGAATGGGGCTGAAAAATGTCATCTAAGATGTGCCTAATTCTACCCATGGTAGTGAGAGGTTAGCGCTACGCTATTGCAGCTCAGGATATCGGAGTTCAGAGTTCAATACTGACATCATCTGTAAGGAGCCTGTACATCTTCCCCATGGAATGCTCGGGTTTCCTCCAAGAACCCTGGTTTCCTCCCACAGTCCAAAGAATACCAGTTAGTGGATTAATTGGCCATTGTAAATTGTGGTGTGAGTAGGTTAGGGTTGAGTGCCACAGCTCGAAGGGCCAGAAAGGCCAATTCCGCACAGTTTCTCTAAATAAGTAGATAAATCTTATGGTGTTAAGCGAAGCGTTCTGTGCTAGCAGAGTACATACTGTGACTGGTGTCATTTCAAAGCTGCACTGCTGAGTAAATAAATTGATAAATTACACACAGAGCAATGACACTGTAACAATGTATAAAAAAAATTGAGAAACCCTACTGTAGACAAAATGGCTGCTCTTTCTGTAATTGGCACTGGTCTGCAAGTTTTGATGTAGACTCAGTTAAACCACTTGCATTTCTATACTCATTCGATCATTATGCGGCGTGTCATATGACGTGGGCGGTCACGGCCTTTCCGTGACCGTGATTGCTCTTGGCAAATTTTTGTACAGAAGTGACTTGCCATTGTCTTCTTCTGGGCAGTGTCTTCACAAGACAGGTGGCCCCAGCCGTTATCAATACCCTCCAGAGATTATCTGCCTGGCATCAGTGGTCGCATAACCAGGACTTGTGATGTGCACCGGCTGCTCATACGACCATCCACCACCTGCGCCCATGGTTTCACGTGACCCTGATTGGGGGGCTAAGCAGGTGCTACACCTTGCCCTAGAGTGACCTGCAGACTAGTGGAGGGAATGAGTGCCTTTCACCTCCTTTGGCAGAGACTTATGTCTTTTCTACCTTACAGAATGAAATGAAGACGATGCTATGATGCTGAAGGTAAGATTGTTAGACATGTACTTCTGAATGTATGAAGAACTTGCTTGCCACAGTAACGTAATAGTTAGTGCGAAGCTATTACAGCTCGGGGCGGCAGGATTCGGAATTCAGTTCCAGTGCCCTATGTAAGGAGCCCCTGTGCGTCCTCCCCATGGAATGCATGGGTATTCTCCAAGTGATCCAGTTTCCTCCCACACTCCAAAGACATACTGGTTAATAGGTTAATTGTCCTGTGATTAGGCAAGGGCGAGGGTTAAATCAGGGGTTACAGGGTGGTGCTATTCGAAGGGCCTGATCTGCACTGTATTTCTAATTAAAATTAATAAATAAATTAATATAACAATAAACTTGACTTTGACATGGGTGTGATAAACCTTCTCCAGTTTGCTTTCAAGTCATTGACATTCTTCCTAAAATAAGGAGCCAAATCTGGTCTACCTGAGCATGAACTCGGTACAACTTTTACATTTGCAGTCGATGAGATTTCTAGTAAAACTACACTTTGATAACAGAATGTTGACTACAGAAAGACTTAATAAAGTAGCAGAGTAGGTCCTGACTACAGAGTAAAATGATTATCCTCAGGTCTAACAGTAAATCCAATTTTCTATTACAACAGTAGGCACACACTATAACATAATTAACAAAAATCCTGAACCTCGGACGTCATCACTGCTGCATTCCTGGTCTCTGCTTCAATGCGGTTCCCTGTTATCATGCTAGCACAATCCACATCGCTAATTACTAGTAAGTCAGGTCAAGTAAAGTCAAGTCACTTTATTGTCATTTCGACCATAACTGCTAGTGCAGTGCATAGTAAAAATGAGACAATGTTTCTCAGGACCATGGTTTACATGACACAGTACAAAAACCAGACTGAACCATGTAAAAAAAAAACACAGAGAAAGCTACACTAGACTACAGACCTACACAGGACTGTGTAAAGTGCACAAAGACAGTGCAGGCATTACAATAAATAATAAACAGGACAGTAGGGCAGTAAGGTGTCAGTCCAGGCTCCGGGTATTGAGGAGTTTGATAGCTTGGGAGAAGAAACTGTAACATAGTCTGATCGTGAGGGCCTGAATACTTCGGAGCCTTTTCCCAGACGGCAGGAGGGAGAAGAGATTGTATGAGGGGTGTGTGGGGTCCTTCATAATGCTGTTTGCTTTGCGAATGCAGCGTGCAGTGTAAATGTCCGTGATGGCAGGAAGAGAGACCCCGATGATCTTCTCAGCTGACCTCACTATCCGCTGCAGGGTCTTGTGATCCGAGATGGTGCAATTTCCAAACCAGGCAGTGATGCAGCTGCTCAGGATGCTCTCTGTAGAATGTGATGAGGATGAGGGGGTGGGAGATGGATTTTCCTCAGCCTTCGCAGAAAGTAGAGACACTGCTGGGCTTTCTTTGCTATGGAGCTGGTGTTGAAGGAGCAGGTGAGATTTTCCATCAGATGAACACCAAGAGATTTGGTGCTCCTTTCAATCTCCACCGAGGAGTCGTTGAGCCCTCACTATTCTTTTCCCAATAACAGTCTTTCTGCATTTGTACATGGGCTATGAATGTTTATCCTTACCCAAACCACCTGGTACATTTTGAATCACGAACAAGAGAAAGTCTGCAGATGATGGAAAACATTTTGAAAGCATTTTTCAAGATAATAATAATAATAATATTAAATTGCTTCATGGTTTTCATTAATGATTGGAGACAGTGTATGTTCCAGTAGCATAATCATGTGTAGTATTAGGGTGCATATGCAATGAAATAGAAAAACTGAAGCAAGTTCAGAGTGAGACAGTGTGAGTGGCAATAGAAAATGGATGGTCTCCACTAACAGAGAAATCATCTAATGGATTGTTCTGAAGAACAGAAGCCCTGTGAAAACTGAGGACTACCTGTATTTCAAGAGATGGTAGATAATTTTTTGTAGATGAGGGGATTACGATATTTAGGTATTAGAACAGAACAAGGCAAACTATGGGGTAGATTCAGATTTGTCACATGTACATTGCTGTGCAAAAGTCTACTGTATACATAGCTAGGTTGCCTAAGACTTTTCCACTGTACTGTTGTAATGCAAAAGAAACCAATTTCATGACATTTGTGAGTGATGATAAACCGGATTCTGATATATGGGCCTCTATTGTGGACTGAGAGTGGAAAGGGGGCAGGGGGAAGGGAATGGTTGGGAAAAGGGAAAGCGAAAAGCTAAGGAGTGGGAAACATCAAAGAGGCATCTTGTAATGATCAATTAATTATTTGTTTGGAATCAAATGGCTTTACCTAGTGTCTCAGGGCTGGGTGTTTCTGCACCCACCCCCCCCCCCAGCACTCCTTCTCTGCCACCTGGCCCACACCGCTCCCACGACACTCCACCCTCACCACTCCCAACATCCTTTGCTCCCGCCAGATTTACAAACTGGCTCTCCGCTCCACATTGACAAATACAGTTCTGTGCAAAAGTCCTAGGCACCCCAGCTATATACGTACTGTATGTTCCTAGGACTTTTGGACAGTCTTGTACATCAAAACATACAGTAAATGCATCATTGGCATTAACGACCAAAATACCCAAGGATGCGCTGGGGGCAGCCCGCAAGTGTTGCTGCACATTCTGCTGCCAACATAGCATTCCCACAATGCTTCACAGAACAGAATCAGGTTTAATATCCCCAGCATATGTTGCGAAATTTGTTGCTTTGTGGCAGCAGTACAATGCAATACATAACAATAAAACTATAAATGACAGTAAGTATATATAAAAAAGAAAATTAAATTAAGTAAGTAGTGCAAAAAGTGATAAGAAAATACTGAGGTCGTGTTCATGGGTTCATTGTCAATTTAGAAATCTGATGATGGGGGAGAAAAAGCTGTTCCTGGAATGTTGAGTGTGTGTCTTCAGGCTCCTGTACCACTTCCTTGGTGGTAGCAATGAGAGATTAGCACGTCCCGAGTGATGGGGGTCTTTAGTGATGATGCTGCCTTTTTGAGGTCTCGCCTTTTGAAGAGGTTGTTGACGCTGGGAAGTCTGGTGCCCATGATGGAGCTGCCAAAACAATAAAACAATAGGAAAGGAAGATGAATTCAGGGCATGGATCAACACATGGAATTATAATATTGTAGCCGTTAGCGAGACTTAGTTACGGGAGGGGCAGAACCGAACAGGACAATACAGAACAGGAGGGATTAAAGGGGGAGGGGTGGTGTTACTACTCAGAGAATAATTACAGCAGTGCCCAGTCAGGACAGACTGGAGAAGCTGACTACTGAGGCTTTACGGGTGGAACTGTGGTACACTGGGACAGGTTGTTTTCTGGCAAAAGTGCATTTGGTAAGTGGGAGGCCTTCAAAAGTGAAGAGCTGAAAGTAAGAAGTTTGTATATGCTCATCAGAATAAAAAGATTATGATAACAGGTTTAGGGAAATGGTTTTCAAGAGATATTGAGGTTCTGGCTGAGAAACAGAAGGAGGTGCATAGTAGGGATAGGCAGGTAGAACAAACAGGGTTCTACAGATATATTAAGAGCAAAAGGATAGCAAGAGACAACATTGGTCCTCTGGAAGATCAGAATGGTAATCTGTGTGTAGAATAAAAAGAAATGGGGGAGATCTTAAATGGATTTTTTGCATCTGTCTTTAGGAGATGGACCAGTGAGGCAAAGCAGCAAGGAGGTCATGGTCACTATACAGGTCACAAAGGAGGTGCTTGCTGCCTTGAGGCAAATTAGGGTGGATAACTCCTCAAGGCCTGACAAAGCGTTCCCTTGGACTCTGTAGGAGTTTTGTGCAGAAATTGCAGGGGCCCTAGCAGAGATATTTATATCATCCTTCATGACGTGAGGTACTGGAGGAGTGGAGGATAGCCAATGTTTCACTGTTTAAGAAAGGTTCTAAGAATAAATCAGGAAATCATTGGCTGGTGGGCCCGACATCAGTTGTGGGAAAGTTATTGGAAGGTATTCTAAGGGACCCAATACAGTACATGACTATTTGAATTGACATGGACTGATTAAGGACAGACATGGCTTTGTGCATGGCAGGTTATGTTTAAACAATCTTATAGAGTTCTTGAGGAAGTTACCAGGAAAGTTGATGACAGGAAGGCAGTGGATGTTGTCTATATTTGTTTTAGCAAGGCAGTTGACAGGGTCCTGCATTGGAAGTTGGTCAAAAAGGTTCAGTTACTTGGCATTCAAGATGAGGTTGAATTAGGCATAGGCCTTTTGGGAGAAGCCAGGGAGTAGTAGTCAATGGTTGCCTCTCTGTCTGGAGGAGAGTGAGGAAGACTATCAGAGCCTGTAGCTGGATCTGGACCAGCTGGACAAATGGACTGAAAAACGGCAGGTGGAATTTAATACAGATAAGTGTGAGGTGTTGCAGTTTTGTAGGACAAGTCAGAGTAGGTCTTTCCCAGTGAACAGTAGGACTCTGAGGAGAGTGGAATACAGGTCCATTGAAAATTACATCATAGGTAGATAGGGTTGTAAAGAAAGCTTTTCCCACATTGGCCTTCATAAACCTAAATACTGAGTACAGGAGATGGGATGTTACATTGAAGTCGTATAAGACATTAGTGAGGCAAAAGTTGGAGGATTGTGTGCAGTTTTGGATCACCCACCTACAAAAAATATGTAAATAATGTTGAAAGAGTACAAAGAAAATTTACAAGGATGTTACTGAGATCGGTAGACCTGAGTTATAAGGGAAGATTGAATAAGTTAGGACTTTATTCCGTGGAATGTAAAAGATTGAGGGGAGATTTGATAGAGGTATACAAAATTATGAGGGGTATAGATAGGGTTAATACAAGCAGCCTTTTTCCACTGAGGTTGGGTAGGAATACAACTAGAGGTCATGGGTTAAGGGTGAAAGGTGAGATGTTTAAGGGAAGCATGAGGGGAGACTTCTTTATTCAGAGAGTGGTAAGAGTGTGGAATGAGCTGCCAGTGCTAGTGGTGCATGCACTCTCAGTTTCAAAGGCTAAGAGAAGTTTGGATAAGTATATGGATGACAGGGCTGTGGAGGACTATGGTTTGGGTGCAGGTCGATGGGAGTAGGTAGTCTAAATGGTTCAGAGCAGACTAGATGGGCTGAATGGCCTGTTTCTGTGCTGTAACTTTTGAAGACTCTGTGACTCTAAGCTAGCACATGCCATGCAACAAACAACACACAAACACAGTTCTCTAACTCCAAGGCAGGCTGTCTTCTCCACCTTCGATTTCCCCAGTAGACTCACGGAGATTTTGTCGTGGGTTCTGTCCACTGAGCCTTGACATCTGGACTTCTGATTGACTTTTGGACTTTGATCTGGAATTGTAATCGACCTTCGGTAGCAACCCAGCAGCTGCCAATGCTGATGAATGAGGACCCGAAACCCAGGTGCCGATGACGGGACACTAAACAGTAGGCCTTGAACCCCAGTCTCACTATTCGTGTACCTAGTGGGTTAATAGCGGGGCAGGTGATTAACTCCTGCTCCTTGTGTTTCACTTTGATGACTTAAATGGGAACTGAGTCAGAGTGAATGTGCTAGTTAGGAAGAGTGTGAGGGAAGACTAGATAGGACAAAGGGAATATCCACAATAGTTCACCTCAGGGAAGCCTGTGGGATTACTGCTGATTAACTGATCTATATGATGAACTACTGAGAGCAGTAAGGGAGAAATGAACAAAGAAATTTAAAGAACTGTGATACCAGACTGTAAATACTGGAAATCTAGAGTATCACATATACAAAATGTCGCCACATGCACTGGTTCCCTGAACCCAGTAATATATACACCATGTTACCATCCACCCAGATGTAATTTAGGACTAGAAGATACCAAGTAAACTTGACTCACAGGTTAGCTCCCATTCCTTACCTTAAACACTTGCTCCTTCAGTCTGCAGAATTTCATTATCCATCAAGGGGCCTTGACCCTTAGGTTAGGCCTCACCTGCACCACCCGCCCCCCCCCCCGCCTTTTACCTTAAACAATTGCTCCTTCAGTCTGCAGAATTTCATTATCCATCACAACGCACTCAGCAGGAAGGTCAGTGTGAGGACAAAGTGCCGGGCTGTGTACTTTTATACTGTCAAGCCAATTCCTTATTTATCACTCAAGCTAATTGTCAGGCTAATCGGTATGGTAGTACGCCGCCTCACAGATAGGGCCTGTTTATCAGTAAGCCATATCACCTTGACAGGGATAAATAAAACTAAATTGTTTCAATTTGCAACAATGGAAAACCAAAAATAATAATCAGAGTAACCTTGCAGGGGAAAATTCATCCTGCCAGCCTCTCTGTCTCACTCTCAGTCAGCCAATTGTATTCCTGGAGGAGTTTAGCTTTATTTAAGGAACACGAGCAGGTACACGTGACAGATTCCCTGGTGACTGGTGCCGATGTTGCCTCATCATTCTTTCCTGCACGATAACCTTGCCTCGAGCCTTAAATGGCGATCTTCCATCAGCTTCTGGTCCACCACTGCCTCAGGGAGCACCTTGAGTATAAATGCAGCGCGGCTCACGCAGGCTGTTTGCCGCACACCGAGCCATGGCCTCTCGCTGCCGTATCACCAGTTGTGCCCGCCAGGAAGGGAGATGCCAGAGGCGGTGTGCCGCAGAGTCCGTGCTGCCTTGGGGGGCTGCCCCCTCCTGTCAATGCTGCACTCCAGTGTTCGCTCGGTGGAATAACAAGCTGGACTGCGCGCGCACGTGCACGCACATGTGCGTACTTTCGCCTGTGGACTACTGGGAACTGCTTGGTCCTTGTATCTTGGTCCCGGAGTAACACTGTCTCATTTGGCTGTGTTCATGGATATTCACGTATGGTTGAATGACAATTAAAATTGAAATTGAACTTGAGTGTTGATTGCATGTGCTCCCACAGAGCTGATAGACATGCTAGGTTCAATTCACAGACAGACCCGAGTCACCCCAAGCACAAACTGTTTCAGCTGCTATCATCCAGGAAATTGGACCACAGCGTTAAAGCCAGGACCAACAGGCTCCGGGACAACTTCTTCCACCAGGCCATCAGGCTGATTAGCTCACGCCGGCACAATTGTATTTCAAAGCTATACTGTATTGACTGTTCCATTGTGTATCTTACTGTACATACTAGTTATTACAAATGACTATAATTTGCACATTGCACATTCAGTCGGAGAATGTAATAGAAAGATTTTCACTCCTCATGTATGTGAAGGATGTAAGAAATAAAGTCAACTCAATCCACAGATGGATTATGGTGATAAATACCAGCCCATGACCAAACGGGTGAAACAGGCACTACCTTTCCTCAAACGCTTGAATTCTGGTTGCCACTAGTCTCCGCAGCTGTACGCTCTGTGGACACTTCAGCAGGTGGCTCCTGTATTTCAGATGCCTTATGGTCTGGTACTGCAGTGCAGTGTGCAGAGAGTAGTGGACTCAGCCCAAAGCACGGCAGACATAGGCCTTCCCACGATCGGCATGAATCATAACAGACGCCACCATCCAGGCCATTCGGCCTTCTCAAAGCTCCTATCAGGCAGGGTGATATCAACTAACACCAGGTTCAAGAACAGCTACTTTTCTTCTTGAACCAACCAGCACACTACCTGATCGCTACCTCATTATAACAACGTTATGAACACTCCTCACTGCAGTGGGCATTTTTTGTTCTAATTGTGTTGTCTGTGGAATTTTGTGTAGTTCATGCTTAATTCATATTTTGCTTGTGAGTGTTGCTACTCTGACGCCGGGTGCCTGTGAAGCTGCTGCAAGTAAGTTTTTCATTGTTTCTGTGAGTTGTTACGGGTTACGGGTTTACAGACCAGCAGAAATAGGAGAATCCGTTGGAGTCTGGTGGTACCGAAAACTAAAGGTGTTTATTAGTAAACTACACAATACAGTATCAAAAATGCAAAACAGGTTAGCAATAATAAGCATAGAAGTGTCGGAATAATAATCGACAATAATAAACAAGCTCTATCAATGTCTTGGGGTAAATGAATTGTCATAAGAGAATATAGAGTTCAGTTCAGTTCATGTGTGCTGAGGTAGTTGCGGTTGTTGTATTGTAAGTTGTTGGAGAGAGAGAGAGCGAGAGAGTGAGCGAGATGTAACAGCAGCTGCAGGCAAACCTTCCGTTGTCTTCTTATTCCGTCATATCGTTGTGGTCATTCGGTTATGCCCCCTCTGTTCTCAGCCAGACCATTCTTCAGCGGTGGACTCGTCACTCTGGCATGAGTGGACACACACACACACGTCCCCACCGGCCCTGCCATCACACTGAGAGCTTTGTTGACCGATCTCCTGATTCGGTCCTTGAAATCCCCACCTTGCCGCGGGTGCACAACACTCGGTCAGCGTCCACTGGTGTGTCTGAGGGGTGTCTCCCCACACCTGCCTTTCATCCACATTGACAGGGTATCAGCCATCCATCAACTCAAAATGACCATGTCCATCAAATCAGGCCACTCCTGCTGTCTCCTGAGGAATGTTAACGAGCAAAGTAAAGTCCTTGTAATGAAAGATAAATAATCCAGGAAGAAGCCATAATACGTAAATCAAATGTGTGTGTCTCTCTCTTATCTGTAGCAGATGTTCCTGCCTCTGTGCTTCATCTCTCTCTCTCTCTCATTAGCAGTATAGCAATAGCAATAGTTCATAGTTCTCAAAGGGGGGGGAATGGTTAACTCTGCACCCCATTTCCATCAGGACTGTTCAGCACTCATAACAGAATCAGTGTAACTGTGCACAGGACATTAAACTTGAGCTCCTTCCTGAGATGGAGTTGGGCCAATGCTCAATGAGTTGGTGGCTAATTGGACCCTAATGTAGGTGAGTGGTCACAGGAAAGCAGCATCGGCCATCGAATACTCCCACCATCCAGGCCATTCCCTCTTTGGGAAGGAGATACTGGAGCCTCAGGACCCACCAACCGGTCCAGGAGCAGTTATTACCCCTAAACCATCAGGCTCTTGAAGCAAAGAGGATAACTTCACTCAACTTCACACACCCCATCACTGAACTATGCCCACAAACTGTGGACTCACTTTCAAAGAATCTACAACTCATTTTCTCAATATTTATTGCTTATTTAGTTGTGTTGATTGTTTGTCATTTTGTATTTGCACAGTTTATGGTCTTCTGCACGCTGGTTGCTTGTCTGTCCTGTAGGGTACCGTCTTTCACTGATGCTATTGTGTTTTTTATACTTACTGTAAAGGCCTGCAAGAAAACAGGTGACATATATGTACTTTGATAATAAATTCGCTTTGAACTTTGAACTTTGATAGATCTGGGCAGGGTAGACAGATCACAGCGAAACCAGATTGCTCTGTATGCCAACAGGAATCGATGGGCCAGATGGGCTATATTCAAAGGAAGTTTTGAAGATGCTGCTTCCGTTAAGTTCAGTAGAGATGCTTGGGTGGAATTAACACCTCACCACATATTTATAATTTATATAGTATTATTATTTTTTGTATTTGCATAGCTTGTGTCTTTTGCACACTGGCTGGTGCAGTCTTTCATTCATTCTATTATGGTTATTAATCTAATACGAATTTATTGAGTATGCCCACAAGAAAATGAATCTCAGGGCTGTTTATGGTGACATATATATACTTTGATAATAAACTTACTTTGAACTTTGGGCTTTGAAGAACTGCGACCCCACCATATCCTCAGCTTGCACTTACTTACTTGGGCATCGAGCCAGTTCCCCGTATACTTTAAAAAGCTTTGCACGTCATAAATATCTGACTTGCTAAAACCTGTTCACCATGTGAGACTATTAAATGGTTCACAGTTTTATTTTAACCTTCATTTTAGTGGTTGAAAATCCAATTGGATATAGGTAAAGAACTGAAAATATTAATTTGGGTGTTAACTTCACTTTCAGCCGCATTAGTCAAAATAGCTCGAGGTTACCACCATTATGAAGATCAAAGAAATACATTTTAATAGAAATGCAATGAGACAATTATGTGTGAGTACTTAACTCAATTACACTGCTCAATGGAAATATGCAGGTATGTACAGAAGTGATGAGGTAACATAGCGCTATTACAGCGCAGCGGCCTGCTTCATTTCCTGCTGCTGTCTGTATGGAGTTTGCACGTTCTCTCCATGACACTGGCTATTCCAATTTCCTCCCATGTTCTCAAAGGTTTCAAAAGAACATTTAATGTTAAAGAAATGTACACAATATACATCCTGAAATGCTTTTTCTTCACAAACATCCACGAAAACAGAGGAACAACAGCTAAATGTTAGAACCCCAAAGCCCCCCCCACAGCTCCCTCTCTCCCGCGCATAAGCGGCAGTGAACAAGAATCGCCCCTCCCCCATCAGCACCCGCCACTGAACACTCAAGCGTGAGCAAAGCAATAGCAAAGACACAGACCAGCAGATGCACCAAAGACTTTGCGTTTCACCTGGTAACTCGACATACCATACATTCTGAAGATGTCAGTAGATTACTTAGTCACATGGATATATGGAAATGGTCAGCATGGGTTTGTTGGGCCAAAAGCGCCTCTTACCACACTGTATCTTTAAGAAAAATAAAATAAAATAAAATAAAATAAAATGTTATTTTCCACAGAAAATAGAGGAATAGTTTTTAAATGCAACATCCTGATTCCAAGTTTATGCAAGTATTTAACCTCATTCCATCACTTAGGATTCACTTAGAGGAGCATTGGCAATGTGTGACAGACACCTTTAGATGAGCAAAAATACGGCCACAGAAGCATGGCCAATAGTCTTCTTTCGACCATTAGTCCATAAAATCAGAATTAGGCCATTCAGCCCATCAATCTGTTCTGCCATTCAATCAGCTGGATTGTTTTCAGCCCCATGCTCCCATCTTCGTCCCTTCACTGATCAATCTCTGCCTTAAATACAGTCTCCACAGCCCTCTGTGTCAACAACTCCTATAGACTCATCACACCCTCGCTGAGGAAATTCATCCTTATCTCAGTTTTACAGGGACGTCCCTCTATCCTGAGGCTATACGTTCAGATCCTTGAATCTCATACCAATGGAAAGATCATCTCCACATCCACTCTATCCAGACCTGTCAGCATCCAGGAAGTTTCAGTGAGATATCCCTACCTCCCAACCTCTGAACTCCATCGAGTACAGGCCCAGAGATATGAAATACTCATTTGTTTACATACTTAAGTCTTAGTTTTGGGTGGTCAGAAGCAAGGAAGTTCCCAAAGGATGGTAGATTAGCATTGGTGAGATTCCCATGCCGCAAGACATCAATCTCAAGGAGGAAAAAAGAAATTCAGGAAAGATCAAACACGAGGAAATCTGCAGATGCTGGAAATTCAAGCAACACACACAAAATGCTGGTGGAACACAGCAGGCCAGGCAGCATCTATAAGGAGAAGCACTGTTGACGTTTTAGACCGAGACCCTTCGTCAGGACTAACTGAAGGGAAAGATACTAAGAGATTTGAAAGTAGTGGGGGGGAGGGGGAAATGCAAAATGATAGGAGAAGACCGGAGGGGGTGGGGTGAAGCTAAGAGCTGGAAAGGTGATTGGCGAAAGTGATACAGAGCTGGAGAAGGGAAAGGATCATGGGACGGGAGGCCTCGGGAGAAAGAAAGGGGGAGAGGGGAAGCACCAGAGGGAGATGGCGAACAGGCAGACAACTAAATATATCAGGGATGGGGTAAGAAGGGGAAGAGGGGGATTAACGGAAATTAAAGAAGTCAATGTTCATGCCATCAGGTTGGAGGCTACCCAGCCGGTATATAAGGTGTTTTTCCTCTGACCTGAGTTTGGATTCATTTTGATAGTAGAGGAGGCCATGGATAGACATATCAGAATGGGAAAGGGACGTGGAATTAAAATGTGTGGCCACTGGGAGATCCTGCTTTCTCTGGTGGACTGAGCGTAGGTGTTTCAGGAATTCAGGAAAGATGGTGGTTTTTCCCAGCACTTTTTGATTTTATTTCACATTTCCAGCATCTGCAGCTATTTATCTTATTCACTTATGCTACAAGCAGTCAGATCTTCTGTTGTACACTCGCCATAATGAAGCCATTCTATAAGACATTAGTTAAGACGCTGGTGAGACCTCACTCAAAGCATAGTGTACAGTTCTAGTCACCCTGTTGCAAGAAAGATGTTTTAAAACTAGAAAGTGTGCAGAAAAGATTTACCAGGGTGTTGCATGGACTTGGGTCCTGAGTTACAAGAAGATGTTCCATACACTGGGACTTCATTCATTGGAATGTAGGAGATGGAGGGAGTGATCTTACAGAGGCATATAAGTGTGTTAGACAGGGTGAAAGTCACTGTCTTTTTCCCATGGAAGAGTTACTAAAAATAAGAGGCATGATTTTAAGATCAGAGGTGGGAGATTTAAAAGGGACATCAGAGGCAGCTTCTTAACACAAAGCATGGTAAGTATTTGGAACTAACTGCTAGAGGTAGTGTTTGAAGTGGGAACATGAGTAATATTTGAAAGTTGTCTAGGTAAATACATGGATTGGAGAGGTTTTGTGGTCTGTGAGCCAAGTGCAGGTGGATGGAATTACCCCTTGAGCTTTTCACCTGGCACCTTCCACCCTCCCCCCACCTTCTTTATAGGGCCCCTGCCCCCTCCTTCTACAGTCTTGACGAAGGGTCTTGGCCCGAAATGTTGACTGTTCATTTCAACGGTTGCTGCCCAACCTGCTGAGTTCATCCAGCTTGTTTGTACGTGTTGGATGGAATTAATTACCTCACTGGGCAACACATCTATGACATGAGCTGAGGACTGGCTTTGATGCTGTTAAGACTTGATGATTTCATGTCATACCTGCCGCGTGGGCTTCATCCAGTCACAATCTCAACCTCAGAGAAAAATCTGATTAATTCAGCATGAGTTTGCTGACTTCCACTGACAAAACCCCAAGTTAACTCAGCCCAAAGTAAAGAACCATACACAGCCTAATGGTGAGGAAATGCTTACAACACAGCTGGAGCTACTGATCTTCATGGAACAGGGCTTTTAATGATCTACATTACATAGTTATAGCATATCATATAATGTCTTCTGAAACATCATTACTAGAATTGCATCTCCTTCTGCGGTCTCTCCATTATTTCCACACTTTACAGGACACCTTTTTATGAAGGCCTTCGGTTACCATAGCAACACCAGCTCTTCATCGCATGGGGTCATGAAATGGGGTTTGGATGCAAGATATTAAAACCGAATTGCTTTGATGTGGTGTTAGAGCATCATCACCGTACGTGGTTTGTGAGGGAAAAGGTACTTTTGAATTTACCAAGATTATAAGGAAAAATGGAATTATGAGGAAGGGAAATTCAGCCAGGTTAAAACCTTAAATGAAGGCCTTCCAAATGAGGGAACACACCACTCACATCAATAGGTTTTATTTTCAGATACAGATTGACCTACTTTCGCTGTGGCATTTGACATTTTCTGAAATCTCACTGCAGATCACTTCTTTTGTTTGTTAACTTCAGAGAACAGCACAGAGCAATAACCCACCTTATTTATCTTTTCCCACTTTGTGTACGTGCTACAAAGCACGGTGCCGTTGCTCAAGGAGGCTCTCTCCAGCCCTGTCCCCTGATCAGAGCAGAGGGAACTCGGGGCTTCAGGTATGGCTCCCTGAAAGTGGAGTCACAGGTAGGCAGAGTAATGAAGAAAGCTTTTAGTATGCTGGCCTCCATCAGTCAGGGTACTGAATATCAAAGTTGGGATGTTATGTTGCAATTGTGTAAGACATTGGTGAAGCTGAATTTGGAAAGCTGTGCTCAGTTTTCATCTGCTGTAGGAAAGATGTCATGAAAATAGAAAGACTGCAGAAAATATTTGCATTGATTTTGCCATTGACGTTGGGCGAGATTGGACAAGTTAGAACATTTTTCCTTAGAGTGTAGGAGACTGAGCAGTGATCTTACGGATGGTATAACGTCATGGGGGGCAAAGAAGATGAATGCAGTTTCTTTTTCCAAGGGTTGGGGGTATCAGGAACTAGATGGCATAGGTGTGGGGAGAAAAGGAAAAGATTTAACAAGAACTTGAGGAACTCTCTCACACAGAGGGGTGGCATTTCTGCGGAATAAACTACCACATGAAGTGTTTGAGACAGGTACAAGAACAACTTTCAGTCATGATCCAGTCCATAAAGTCCACGTTCCAGTTCACGGTCTGGTCCGTGGACTCCGGACTCTGGGTCTTCTGACTGTCCCTTGTTTCAGTTGGGCTTAATCACAGGCACCTGATGCTCATCTTGGGACTGGGAATATAAGTGACCCTGGGTTTGAGTGTGGTGGCTGGTTTGTCTTGTCAGTATCCTGTCCTTGCCTCTGTTGGGTAAGCCGGTTGCCTTTGCTCTTACCCTGAGGCTGGACTGTTCCCTTCCCTTCCCCTTCTTTCTGTAGCCCTTGGCTGGAGCCTCACCTGCTGCCTTTTGTCTGGAGCCTCACCTGTGTCCTCACCTCTTCTCGCCGTCAGGTTCTGCTGCTGGAGCAAGACTGGAGCCTTGCTGTGTCCAGATTAGGAACTGTCTTTTGTTGTTTGGAACTGTCTCTTTGTGTCCTCACCTTCGCTAGGTAGGTCCGGCTGTTTGCCGCTACCTTGTGTTGGGAACGGTTTCGTCATATTCAGCTTTCTGTGTATGAGTTCTGGCCCTACGTCCTGTTCCCAAGGAGGGGTCCTGGCTCTGTGTTCCATGTTCCTGTCTCCCAAGACCAAGGCTCTGTGTTCCACATTCCTGTCTCCCAAGACCAAGGCTCTGTGTTCCAGTCTCCCAAGTCCGAGTGTGAGCTTCATGTCCTCATCCAGCCCAGAAGTCCCGCGTTCTGCCCCATGTCCAGTCCTGTTGCCTTGCCACGTCCAGTCCTCGCCTAGATCCAGAGTCCGAGCCCGAGGCAAGACCCAGGTTCCGGGTCCCTGTCCCGTCTCTGGCTCGGAGTCCTTGCCCAGGTTCCCAGTTCCTAGTTCCTCGTCAAGGTCCCACTTTCCTGTCCATGTCAGGTCCTAGACCATGCCCTGACTCCTAGTCCTGTCCAGAGCCTTTGTCTTGTCCAGTGTCGTTTCTTCGCCACTTCCCTTGCTTTCTTGATACACCTAGTCCTCTCCTTAGTACTTCAGTGTCTGTGTCTTGCATTTGGGTCCATTCTCAACGCCCACCTTATGACACTTTCAAAAGATAGTTGGACAGGTACATGGATAATAAAGGTTTAGAAGGTTATCAAAATAACAGTGGAATCTGTAGTGGAACCCTCTCTGGTGTTTCCCACTCCCCTCCCCTTTTCCCACCCACGATTTTCCTCTCCCTGCCTGTTTCCCACACTCAGTCCACAATGGAGACCCATATCAGAAACAAGTTTACCATCACTCACATATGGCATGAAATTTAGAACAGTGCAATACATAAAATTACAGCAGTACAGTGCAAATACCTTGGGCACCTAGCTATATATACATACCTAAGACTTTTGCCCAGTTCTTTATATATGTATATATATTTATTTATCTAATTATTTACTTATGTGCACGGGTTTTCTCTTGCACACATTGCTTATTTATCAGCCCTTGTGTTTAGTTTTTCACTTCTTTGTTCTGCTGTGAATACCTGCAAGAAAATGAACCTCAGGTTTGTATATGGTGACATGTCTGTACTTTGTTAATAAACTTGCTATGAACTTTAAAGTTGAAAGAAGCAGAAAGTGCGGGAGATGTTTGAGGAGCATCTGTGAAGAGAGAGACAGCGCTAAAGGTTCAGGCTGATAATGTGGCTAGAGTCAGATTTTTTTTTCTTTTTGAAGTTTGGCTGCTTCTGGAATGAAGGAAGCACCGAACATTTGATACGCACACAGCAAGGACTTTCGTTTACACTCCTTCTGCCTCATGGAGTTCAGCGGCCTCAAATGGAAGCACCGGATTTTGAGAAGTCTTTCTACAGGTATAAAAAAATATACCCGCTCTCCTGCACAAACAGGGAAAGTAAGATTGAAGGCAAAAAGAAGTTTAAGATGAGCTAACAAATGTCAAGGCTTGTCTCGTGTTCCGTCGAAAGTTGGGCTGCCTGCTGTGCACAGATTTCTAATGTAGTCTGGCATAACTTTCAGTTCCTGTTTAAGTGTAGCTGCACTGAACAGAAATACAATCAAAGAACTCATAAGAGAATGGCTTTAAAATACTAACCTAGTGACAACCTTTGCCTAGGAAGAGGACTCAGCTATTGGCTTCCCTTCCTCTGAGAATGCACAGGAAGGGCCTGTCTCTTGCCACTTTTTGCATCAGCCTGTTGGAGACTTTATTGCTGTAAACAATTAGGAATGTTGTCAGGGTGTTTTGTATTAATCCTACTTTGCGTTATCTTTAAACATAGCTATCGCAGCAGCTCCTTTCTATAAATAGCACACCCAAAGGAAGGAACATACATATAATTGTTCAATGCACGCTCATTAACAGAGGGATCACCTAAAATGTCCTCTCTGTGAGACCACTTTGATACAGTACTCTTTGATATTCTATCTCTTCCAGCTGGATAGACACTGCTATTAGCACGATTAATAATAGATGAAAGGTGTAAAATAAGTCTCCCTAATACCGCTAGTCTCTTTTGATGTCTTCAAAGACCCGTGAGCTACGGTAAAGCCAGCTCTGATTGTAATTTATTCTTCATGGTTGAAGGAATGTTTACAGAGATGATGAGGTCAACTGGATGGTTCAGATTCAGATTCATTTATTTACCACAGGTACATCAAAACACGGTGAAATGTGTCATTTGTATTAACAACCAACACAACCTAGGGATGTGCTGGGGCAACACACATTCTGTCCACAACACTGCCTGTCCACCATGTTCACAGAGCGACACAAACTACAAGCAACAAACAATAACAGTAAAACAAGCCCCGATCCTCCCTCACACATAAACACACTCACACACTCACTACACGCACATTCACCTACACACACACAGTCACCTACACGCACACACACACTCTCACCTACACACACATTCACCTACACACACACAGTCACCTACACACACACAGTCACCTACACGCACACACACACTCTCACCTACACACACACATTCACCTACACACACACAGTCACCTACACGCACACACACACTCTCATCTACACACACGCACACTCTCACCTACACACACACACTCACCTACACACTCTCACCTACACACACACACACACACACTCTCACACACACATACACACTCACCTACATACACACACACTCTCACCTACACACACACATACACACTCACCCACACACACTCACACACAGATCCACACACTCACTTACACATGCACATTCACCAACTCATCCAACTCAGAACCCTGTACCTGCTTTCTCTCCATACCCCCTGATCCCTTTAGCCACAAGGGCCATATCTAACTTCCTCTTAAATACAGCCGATGAACCGGCCCCAGCTGTTTCCTGTGGCAGAGAATTCCACAGATTCACCACTCTCTGTGTGAAGAAGTTTCTCCTCACCTCAGTCCTAAAAGGCTTCCCCTTTATCCTTAAACTGTGGCCCCTCGTTCTGGACTTCCCCAACATCAGAAACAATCTTCCTGCATCTAGCCTGTCCAATCCCTTTAGAATTTTACACGTTTCAATAAGATCCCCCCTCAATCTTCTAAATTCCAGTGAGTATAAGCCTAGTCGATCCAGTCTTTCTTCATTTGAAAGTCCTGCCATCCCAGGAATCAATCTGGTGAACCTTCTCTGTACTCCCTCTATGGCAAGAATATATGCAACATTGCCAGTGAAATCTCTGCAAAGTTTTATATAACTGTAGAACAAACTCCTGACTCTTTACCCTATATCCCTGGTGATGAAGGCAAGCACGCCATCTACCTTCTTTAATGCTGTAGTTGCCACCTTCAGGGAGGCATGGACCCAGACCCCAAGAACCCTCTATACTTTACCAGGATCCCTTGATGGCACACCAGGTTAAGTCCTGCCTAAATATGAAGGTGTTAGTAGGGAAACTATTGCTATTAGAAGAAAGACATAGTCTTTGACTATGTTTAAAATAGAATTCATAGATGTTTTAGAGACTGGGTAAAAATGTGGAGATCTTTACATGATTTATCTTTTATTAGAAGTCTGGCACCGTAGCGTAGTGCCAGCAATCAGGGTTCAATTCCCACCACTGTCTGTAAAGAGGTTTAGCGTTCTCCATGTGGTCATGTGGGTTATTTCTGGGCGCTACGGTTTCCTCCCACATTCCAAAGATGTACAGGTTAATAACGGTGAATAAGTTGCAGGCTTGCTATGTTGGCACTAGAGTTGTGGCGACACTTGTGAGCTGAGGCCGGCAAAGCTTCAGACTTTGTTTGTCATTGAGATAAAGGACACATTTCATTCTATATTTTGATGCTTCGATATACAGCGTATATATGAATATGATAGCACCGTGGTAGCGTAGCCATTAGCACAACGCTGCTACAGCTCAGAGTGCCGGAGTCTGGAGTTCATGTCCGGTGTCATCAGCCTCCCTGTGGAATACGTGGATTTCCCCCGGGTGCTTCAATTTCCTCCCACAGTCCAAAGATGGACCTGTCATGGTCCCATCTGGCAATTCCCCATTACCTCTTTAACTGGGCCCTAACCCCTTTGCCTGATTTCCAATCGTTCCCAGTTCAGCAAATTACACACACCTGCTTCCCATCAGTAACCGCAGGATAAAAACCCTGGAATCACAGCAAGGAGCTGCCAGCTCGTTGGTCGACTCTGGTGTGAGTAACTTCATTTCATGGTTCTCAGGACTGCCAGTTCTAAGTCCAGCATCACTCCTGGATACCGGTTCCATGCTCGCTATGCCAATAACGCCTCCCGACTCTGCCTCCGCGCCTGAGCTCTGTCCACCGCCATGCTCATGTAACAGCACCAGTCTGTAGGATAATTGGTTATTGTAAATCTTCCTGTAATTAGGTTGAAGTTAAATCTGGAATTGCTGGACAGTGAGCCTCAAAGGGTTGAAGAGCCTGTTCTATGCTGTATCTCAATGAATAAATGGGACAAATAAAGCTAGTCTATAAACCTTTCGTGCGAATAGCAGTGCATGTCAGACTGGAGGAGATGCCATATTAAAGTGTGTCTCACAGAGCGGACACTTTACAAGGTTCCTCTGTTAATGAGCATGCACTGAATAAATCCAATATCTACTTTTTGACCAAGGTTGTGTTAAGATCTGAAGCTGACTGGCCCTCTAAAAACCATCAGGTTCAGGAACTGTTATTATCCCTTACTCCCAGACTCTTGAACCAGAGGGGATAGCTTCACTTAATTTCACTTGCCCCATCACTGAACCATTCTCTCAACCTATGGACTCACTTTGAAGGTCTCTTCATCTCATGTTCTCAATATTTATTGTTTTATTTTCTTTCTGTATTTGCACAGTTTGTTATCTTTTGCACATTGGCTGCTTGTCCGTCCCTTTGAGTGTGCTTTTTCATTGATTCTATTATAATTCTTATATTTACTGTGAATGCCCAAAAGAAAATTAATCTCAGGGTTTATATGATGACATGTATGTACTTTGATAACAAATTTACTCTGAACTTTGATGAGATTATTGATGGACCAATACTACTTTTTATCGCAGTTTATAGTTGTGGAGACAGTAACCCGACTAAGATCAGATTGTCTGCAGTTAGATCAGTTTGGGCTTGAACTTGATAGCCAAGAAAGCTTGCAAAATGAGATTTCTGTACAAATATAATACAGTGGATTCCATTTAATTGAACTATCAATTAATTGGTGCAGCTGCTTGCTTAGAACAACTCTTAAAGAGTGAAAACTGATGGAGAAGGTAGCCTGGATTCCCTTCGTTTATTTGGGACACTGCACTACTTAACTGGGAGAGGAAACTGAGCCAAGCAGTTGTCAAGTCAATTAAGTACCCGCGTCAAGTACTTGCGTCAGTCAAGTACCCGTGTGAGACCACTAGATAGTACACTGATTAGAGCAAACAGTTTTTAAATTGCACAAGTTGTGGTGCATTTATGTTTAAAAAGCAGGGATTTTTGTCACTGAAAGTTAGCAAGAAATAAGCAGTCAGACTAATCAGAACTGTTTTGCATTGTGGTTTCAAGCATTCAGGCATGGAGATGCCAGAAACAGCTGGGAGTGAAAATGAAACAATGCCACTACTTCAACAAGTTAGGAAATATGAAGAATTTGAAGATATCAACAATCATCTTGAATGTTACAATGGCAAAGAAGATTTGGAGAATGCAGTCATCTAAAGCATTGTATGAAGGCAGCCCTGCACTGATTTTGCACTGTCTGTGCTGATTTTGTTCATTTACCATCAATCAAAAGAACATGCCTTTTTTATACCTTTTAACTATCCCCATGAAACTTTGGCTAATTGCAGCAGCCGTTTAATTTGATCAAAACATATTGGCCCTGGTGTGCCCTAATTAACCAGAATCCACTGTATATTTATTATATTTAATATATTAACTATATGGAATCTATTTTTCATTACCTGTTTAGTCTCCATATTTTTCTCTATCCGAAGTTTTCTATGTCCCAGATTTTAATTGTTCCCTAATTAGCAGCACATCCTTATAGTGGTCACATCCCCAAGCAATGGAAAGAATCATCTCAAAACTCTCCACATCTCTCTCCTCCACCTTTCTCATTCTCTCTCTCTCTCTCTCTCTCTCTCTCTCTCTCTCTCTCTCTCTTCTCTCTCTATATTCTCTGTCTTTGTATCTATCTCATTCTCTCTTTCTCCACCACTTGTCATTGCATCTCTCAGTCACATTCTCCTGTCCTTCAAGATCTTCCTTAAAATCTACACCATTGTTTGTGTCTTTCCTTTCCCAATGTAACATAGTGTCAAAGATAGTTTAGAAAATCTTATGTAAAATGCCTTGGAACATGCTATTATGTTAAGGCCTTATGCTTCTAGATTGTTGATGTCTGAAACAATACAAGCACAATTTTAGAATGGATGCTGAGTTAATTTCTGTGTGTCTGGTCTAACAATCTAATCTTGCTTTATCCCCAAGGTCATTACATGTACGAAAGACTAATAGAGCGTCCGGCAATGCATTGAAAATATATCCAGGTGTCTTGGTAGCATCATGGTTAGTGCATTTGCTTTATAGCACCAGCAACTGGAAGATCCGGGTTCAATACCTGCTGCTGTATGTACGGAGTGTATACATTTTCCCCAGTGACCATGTGAGTTCCCTCCCGTTTCCTCCGACATTCCAAGGACGTTGAGTTAGGGTTAGTAAATGCAAGACAAGCAATGTTGGCATTGGAAATGTGCCGACACTTGCAGGTCACCTCCCGCAACATAGTACATCTTGGTCATTGATACATTTCACCGTATGTTACGATGCGCATGTGACAAACAAAGCTTATCTCTTATCTTTTTCTAAATCCTTGTTTCTTGGGTGAAAGATGGGTACATTAGGACAAGAAGGCACCAAACTCCACTTCCTCCATTCACAGGGAGCTGAGAGTCCTGGTTTGATATACCACACCACCTCTGAGCTCTCTCCAAATCCTCCATATCCTGAGTTAAAATTTAGCTAATTTCAATTATCATTTGTAGAAGGGAAAACTGTGGAACAAAACGAAAATGGTTCTTATTATCTTTAACTGCAGGAATAATAACTCTACACTTTAGCAACAGTTTCTTCCCTTCCGTCATCAGATATCTGAACACAACCTCATTATTCCCCTTTTCAGCTTTTTTCCTGTCACTTGTACTAATTTTTCAGTCCTGCACTGTACTGCTACCAGAAAACAACAAATTTCCTAAATACTCTCATTGACCACATTATGAGGTCCCTAGTGAAGTACTGAGTAAATACCATCTGCACCTCATAATGCGGCCACTGAGTGCATGCTCATGGCCTTGTGCTGCTGTAGCCCATCTGCTTCAAGGTTGAAATTGTTGACTGTTCAGTGATGCTCATTGGCACATCCCTCTGGTTATTTTGTGTTATTGTTGCCTTCCTGTTGGCCTAAACAATTCTGGCCCTTCTTCTATAACCACTCATTTACAAGGTGATTTCACCCACAGAGCTGCTGTTCACAGGATTTTTTTTTTATCGCAGCATTCTCTGTAAGCTCTAGAGACTGCAGTACATGAAAATCCCGGATCAGCAGTATCTCAGATACTCAAACCACCCCATCTGGCACCGGCATTCATTCCACAGCCAAGGTCACTTCTTCCCCACTGTGATATTTGAACAACGACTGAGTTGCCAGCCGGTGGTGTGGTGGCATCTGCACCGGACCTTGAGACAAGTGGTCCCGGGTTCCAACCCGGTCGGCTCCTCACGCACTTTCCATCCGTGCTGGGTTGAGCATCGAAATGACAACCCAGCCTCATTAAAAAAAAAACAGACAATGTGCTAAAGAAACGGCAAGGTTGCCACCCGATGCAGGTGCAAACGGGACCAACTACAATGACAACTGAACCTCTTAACTATGCTTTAATGCATTGAGTTGCTGCCACAGGATTGGCAGCTGTGCCTAATAAAGTGTCCATTGAGTGTATGGCAGAGGAAATAAACATGATTCTGATTCCAGTTCACTGAAGGTGAATGAGCAAGTGCAGCAGGCAGTGAAGAAGGCTAATGGAATGTTGGCCTTTATTACAAAGGGAATTGAGTACAAGAGCAAGGAAATCCTCTTGCATTTGTACAGAGCCCTGGTGAGACCACACCTGGAGTATTGTGTACAGTTTTGGTCTCCAGGGTTAAGGAAGGACATCCTGGCTGTAGAGGAAGTGCAGCGTAGATTCACGAGGTTAATTCCTGGGATGTCTGGACTGTCTTACGCAGAGAGGTTAGAGAGACTGGGCTTGTACACGCTGGAATTAAGGAGATTGAGAGGGGATCTGATTGAAACATATAAGATTATTATGAGATTGGACAAGATAGAGGCAGGAAATATGTTCCAGATGCTGGGAGAGTCCAGTACCAGAGGGCATGGTTTGAGAATAAGGGGTAGGTCATTTAGGACAGAGTTAAGGAAAAACTTCTTCTCCCAGAGAGTTGTGGGGGTCTGGAATGCACTGCCTCAGAAGGTAGTGGAGGCCAATTCTCTGGATGCTTTCAAGAAGGTGCTAGATAGGTATCTTATGGATAGGGGAATCAAGGGATATGGGGACAAGGCAGGAACCGGGTATTGATAGTAGTTGATCAGCCATGATCTCAAAATGGCGGTGCAGGCTCGAAGGGCCGAATGGTCTACTTCTGCACCTATTGTCTATTGTCTATTGTCTATAAGGACACTCAGGTCCGTCAGAACACAGAACCGTTCAAAAATACTCTGATTTTCTATTTTGTTTTACCAAAGAACTCACATTTTTTCTACCTTTATCTATATTCACCCATGCACTGAGACTTTTCATGTTCCCTTGAAGTCTGTGTGCAAACCTCTCACACTCACTGTTCACCGTAACCGCTTCATATCATCAGAAAACCTGGGCCTTTCTGTCCTCCATAACATATTGTGACAACTAGGAGACTTCAACTGGCAAACTCTTCTTGAGCGCGAGTGCCCAGACCAGTGATAGCCTTCGCCAGCAAGCCATGGTAATTTTGAGCAGAGATGATCATTGCTTAATTAGTTAGTAAGCAATAATTATAGACTTTTCAAAGGGAAAGTCCTGTTGCTTGTTTATGTGCATTCAGTGTTTTAATATTAATAAAAGTATAACAGAGACAGATTTAAGTGAAACATTTTAGGAAAACCTGTTCAAAATTATTATTAATAATTTTTATTAAGTCAATTGAAAAACAAATATTCATGGAGGTGTTAAATTATTTACCATAATTATCACTGAATATCTAATATTCACTCACAACCAACAAAGGGGGGAAAAGCATGCTGAGCAAAGCCAATACCCACTGGCCAACTGTGTACTATCCAAATGCCAATGAGTATTTTGACGTCATCCACGAGGAATTTGAAAGTTCTCCCTGAGGTCGCATGCGTTTCCTCCTGGTGCTCTGGCTTCCTCCCACATTCCAAACATGTACCGGTTGATTGGTCATTGTAAATTATCCCATGATTAGGCTAGGGTTAAATCGGGGGTTGCTGGGTGGCATTAGGGTTCGTTTGCCTGTTCTGCACTGCATCTCAATGAGTAAATGACTGAGCCATCTTGCTGGCGCCAAGCCGCTGTGAGGCGTTTCCTGTGAAAACATCTCACTGCTCTCAGGCTGTAAAAAATCATTTGCTGCTTCATTCGGTGGTCAATATCTGTCTTTTTGTCATGGAAAAGGTTTAATGAATTGAGGGGCGGCACTGCATGTCACATGCCAACGAAATCTTTACACGTGCCATAGGATCGTCGCACCCAGTCAGGGTGGCAGCACTAATCTCCGAGGCATCCGTAAGTCACAGCCTCTGAACCCAACTTGCTAGGGAAGCAGAACACTATATAACACACTGGAGCATTGCAAAGGAGTTCTGCGTCGTCGGACTTATGCTTGTTCCTGGCATTGTCTTGTGTTGTAAAATAGGGTAAACATGTCCCAGTGAGTAGAAACACTGCCCCTAGTGACTCAGATTCAACTCTGACCGCGGATGCTGCCTATCCTGCCTGTAGAACGTTGCCTCAGTTTGTCACATCCCAAGGACACACAGCTTAGCCTTTCACCCTCCTGCTACCAACATCACCTCACCAGAGTTCTCTGGTCTGGGCCATTCTTTCAACTTGTCCCAAGTATAGCCCATCTTCTTCCTCTTCTGGAGATGAGCTCTCTGGAGTTTCTGTTGGTGTTTCACTTGCTCTGGGTATTTGGACAGACAGACATACTTTATTGATCCCGAGGGAAATTGGGTAACGGGATGGGGTAACTAGCCGCTTGTCAAAATGTATCGATAAGGTCAAGAGAGAGACACCAAAGCAGGTTGACAGTTCACTGCCTTTAATGAGAACTGTTGCAGAATTTAACGGAAATGGAAACCAACAAATACTAGGCAAACACAGCAGCTAATTGAAACTCTCGAACTGCAAGTTAACGCCAAAGCCACATTGGAAGCAATAACTAAATACTAAATAAATACCGCTCCTTGACAGTGTCAGTCTAAGTGGTAGTCTTCGTACCCAGACAGGGATGAGGGTAAGCAGGGCGCATAAACGTTGCTGTGCTTTTGGTCGAGTGTCAACAAGACCACGATGAAAAGAAGGGAGTTAAATGCCGCCATAGTGGAACACTAATTTGCTGGAATATCTAAAACCATGCGTGCAATTACCAAACCTGTTCCGCAGCCTACCCGTAAGGGTGCATAGACCCTGCAGCAGAGTCCATGGTTGTGATACCCACGTCCAGCCCTCCTCCTTTCGCAAGCAGGCTTGGGACCATCCATAGTGGAGTTGAAGAATACAAGGGTTGGTAGGTTAATTGGCCACTGTACCGTACCCTTCATCTGTCAGAGCGGTAGAATTTCAGGTTTGGAGGAAGAGTTGACGGAGCAGCTGGGTTAGGTTTGGATTAATATAAATGGGTGGTAGATTGCTGATGTGGAGAGGAATGAAAGACCAGTTTCTGTGTCTCTCAAAGTCAAAGTCAGAGTTTATTATCATATGTATAAGTTCACATGTGTACAGGTGCGATGAAAAACATATTTGTAGCAACATCACAGGTACATAGCAACACCCACAAGAAACGCATAAATCACATTACTCATATACAATTTCTACATGAAACAACACAATTAGATCAAAACATGATGTTTGATTACAGTCTCTATGATCAAAATCTCCTTTGGCAACCTTTCTGAACTTTAAATTGTCTTCATACTTTGTACATTACCTCAACTTTATTCAAAGAACTGTGTCTCTCAAAGATCGAAATAAATTTATTATCAAAGTACATCTATGTCACTACATGCAACCTTGAGATTCATTTTCTTGTGGGCATTCACAGTAAATCCAATAGCCATAATAGGATCAATGAAAGACCGCACCCAACGGAACAGCCTAGCAGTGTGTCTCCGGACAGATACAATGCATTCCAGTTAATTGGACTTTCACTAAATCAGAGCAACCAGGATTCCCATTGTTTATTTGGGACTCTGTGCTGCTTAATTAAGGCAGGAAACTGTTGCCGAGTAGTTTCTAACTAGAATCGGAAGTGTGCACTTGTATGGCTATTAGACGCTGCATAGTGCTTAGAACAAGCAGTTTTTAAATAGCATCAGTGGTATGCACTTGTGTACAAACACTGGAGATTTCTAAAAGCTGGTGAAAAATAAGCAGTAAGGCAACTTGGAACTGTTTCTCTCATTTGCGGTTTCGGGCCTTCAAACCTGGAGATGCCAGAAATGGCCTGGGGCGAAAATGAAATGATTTCACCACTTCAACAAGTTAGGAACTACGAAGAATCATCGTGTCGGCAATCATAGTGAACGGTGCAATGAGGGTGAAGCTTTGGAGGATGCAATTGTCGATAGCATTCTATGAAAGCAATCCATTATCTACAGGAGCTGATTCTGTTAATCAGAAGAACATGACAGCGAATGCCAAAATCTTCCGTCGATAGTTATTATGAATTAATGTCCTGTAGCAGCATTGATCTGTTCTGCATTTCACTTAAATACATAATTTCTTACTCAATTGAATGGCAGTTTGTATTTTATACCCTTTCAGCTATTTCCATGAAACTTCAGCTAATTGGGGCAGCCAATTAATTGAGCCAAAATGTATTGGTCCCGATATGTCCCAATTAAGCAGAATCCACTGTATTACTATTCAAAAATGCAAACCAAAAATGAATCTTCACTAGGCAAACACGAGGAAATCTGCAGATGCTGGAAATTCAAGTAACACACACAAAATGCTGGTGGAACACAGCAGGCCAGGCTGCATCTACAGGGAGAAGCACTGTCGACGTTTCGGGCCAAGACCCTTCGTCAGGACTATCGTTTTGTATTTTCCCCCTCCCCCTCCTACCTTCAAATCTCTTACTATCTTTCCTTTCAGTTAGTCCTGATGAAGGGTCTCGGCCCGAAAGGTCGACAGTGCTTCTCCCTATAGATGCTGCCTGGCCTGCTGCGTTCCACCAGCATTTTGAGTATGAATCTTCACTACCTCCAATGGTAAGAGATGTTAATCACAGCGCTACAATTTTTCACAATCAGAATCAAAATCAGGTTTAGTATCACTGACATAACTGACATTAAATTTGTTGTTTTGCGGTTGCAGTACAGTGCAAACACGTAAGTTACAAAACTAAATAAGTTGTGAGAATAAAGGAAAACTGGGGTGGTGTTCATGGGTTCATATCTCTGCCATGGACAGTACCAAGCTCGGCTGTGAAAGGAGAAGAACTGGACATGGGGCTAGCAACCCCAACCCATAGAAAGCCAGAGCTACAGACACACTAACAGGAGATCCAACCTCATTCCTGGGAGAGGAAGGATCTTTGAAGATGGGCAATGCCTGGACACAACTTGAAAGACTGACCCAGGACAGAGGTGTTGTTGGCGGCCTACACCTTAGTAGGAGAGATGGGCTTAAGAAGAAGTCAATAAAACACAAAACACTGGCAGAACTCTGCAGGCCAGACAGCATCTATGGGAGGAGGTGGTGACGACGTTTCGGGCCGAAACCCTTCATCAGGAGTGCAGTAACGTGGGATGGTCGAGGGGGGATAAGAAGTGGGGGGAGGGATGAAGTAGAGAGCTGGGAAGTGATAGGCTGAAGGGAAATGGGCTAGGGGGAAGGTGGAGAATTATGGGAAATAAAAGAGAAAGAAAGGTAGGGCTGTGGGGAGATTATAGTGGGGGGGGGGAATAGAGAGAGAAAGAGAACCAGACTAAAATTAAAGATAGGGATGGGGGTAAGGGGGGGCAGCGGTATCAACGGAGGTCTGTGAGTTGGATGTTCATGCTGGCAGGCAGGAGGCTACCTAAGCGGGAGCTAAGGTATTGCTCCATCGACCTGCGTGTGGCCTCATCTTGACAGTAGAGGAGGCCATGGACAGACATGTCGGAGTGGGAGTGGTCTGTGGAATTGAAGTGTGTGGCCACAGGGAGATCCCGCCACTGCTGGAGGACTGAGCGCCGGTGTTCGGCGAAATGGTCTCCCAGTCTGTGGCGGGTCTCCCCAATGTATAAACGGCCACATCGGGAGCACCGGATACAGTATATCACCCCAGTTGACTCGCAGGTGAAGTGGTGCCTCACCTCAAAGGTGAGGGAAGAAGTGTGGGGGCAGGTGTAGCACTTCTTCCGTTTGCAGGGATGAGTGCCCGGAGGGAGGTCGGTGGGGAAGGATGGGGGGGGGGGGGATGAATGGACAAGGGAGTCACGTAGGGAGCGATCCCTGCGGAAAGCTGAGAGTGGGGGGGAGGGGAAGATGTGGCTGATGGTGGGATCCCGTAGGAGTGGTGGAATTTACGGAGGATTATACATTGGATCCGCAGGCTGGTAGGGTGATAGATGAGGACAGGGGGACTCTATCCCTGGTGGGCTGGCAGGGGGATTGGGTGAGCGCAGAGGTGCGTGAAATACGGGAGACGCGATGGAGGGCAGAGTTGATAGTGGATGAAGGGAAGCCACTTTCTTTAAAAAAGGATGACATCTCCTTGGTCCTAGAATGAAAGACATCCTGAGAGCAGAAGAATAAGAAGTTAAGAAGTTAAGAAGTTGTTCAGCATTTCATGGACCATTCAGAAATCTGATGGTGGAGGAGAAGAAGCTGTTCTTAAAACAATGAGTGTGTGTCTTCAGGCTCCTGTACCTCCTCCCCGATGGCAATAATGAGAAGAGGACATGTCCTGGATGGTGAGGGTCCTTAATGATTGATTCTGCCTTCCTGAGACATTACCTCTTGAAGATACTCTCAGCAGTGGGGAGGGTTGTGCCTGCGGTGGAGTTAGCTGAGTCTATAATCCCTGGCAGTCTCTTGCTATCTTGTACAGTGGGACCTCCATACCTGGCTGTGATGCAACCAGTCACAATGCAGAATAAAGTGCTCAGTCCCTGTTTCAAGTCATGCAGTTGAACTCATGATATGTGAAAAACTTACAAAATCCTACAGCATATTTGAAGAACAGAGAGTTCCTGCTGATACTCTGGCCACAGTTTATCTTTCAGTCGACTCAAGGAAAACAGATTAATTGGCCATTTATCTCTTGCTTGTTTTAACATTTCACTGTGAACTAGTTGGCTTCTGTCACCCCCCTGTTCAAAGTCCTTCATTAACTCTGGGATTTTAGGATGTTCTGAGGACATAATAAATGCTTTAGACATATCAGATTTCTGGAATAAATGCTTTAAAAATGTCAGGCTTCTGGAATAAATGCTCTTCATTTTACCTTCTTAATTGACACCATGGTGCTAATGTTAATGAGCTGGTTACAACACAGATCCAAACCATCTTTGAACTACCCCACTGACTCAACATCAGACTCTGGTCATTTTACATTCTGCTGCTCTGATATTGCTAAACCCCACAATTCTTAAATTTCTTAGAATCCAACCTCTGAAGTTGTTTCAGGATATCGTAACTTTTTTTCCATGAAGTTACAGCCTAGAAGAACTCCTATGGGACCAGCTCCTGGACATCATTTCTTCTTTTTTTTTTGATCCGTATGAAATACCACTGTGATCTATATTCACTTTCCAGGGCCCGAGAGGTATATTGCCAATCTTAGCTCTCTAGAACAGCAGCAAGACCTTTCCAAAGGGTCAGAGTTGTTTGTGACAAAGTTAAACTTCCAGCCAATATTACTTGTTCCATTCCTTGTTGTAAATAAGTAAACAGTGAGGTCTTGTAGGCCTATGTCTAAGTAACTTAAGACAATGGGGCTATGTTAACTGGCCTGCATCAAACCAGATGACACAGGCGATGCTATTTACACCGTTGTGACTGAGATTCAGGAAGCTTGCAGACATTGTTGATTTTGTCCTTTACCACATCAAACATCATCACAGGTATAGTTGATCAATCAATATTTGAGATATTTGTGCATTCAGGGAGTCAACACTCACAGCATTAATTTTGGGTGTCTGGGATCTGTCCCTAGAAGCTTTTAGACTATTGGTATGAATTTCTTTGTCCCACCAGAAGTATCTGAAAAATTAATTGTATGCAGATAATGTCATCTAGTAGCAGAGCAGTATAAATGTTAGAAAGCATTGGGGATTGGAATGGAGAGCATTGGGGATTGAAATTAATAGCCTTGGGGATTGGGATGGAAAGCATTAGGGATTGGAATGGAGAACATTGGGATTGTTAGGATTAATAGAAAGATGAACTAGAATTCATTCCCTTACCAAGTCATCAGTCATTCCCCTTTTCACCATTCTCATTATTAGATGAATGTTATCAAAATCAACTTCTCGTAAATCTGATAGACATACAGTTGATGGCATTCTAACTGGTTACAACACCACCTAGTATGGAGGAGGATTGCAAGAGGTTGCAGAGAGTTGTGATCTCTGCCATTTCCATCTAGGACACAGTCGAGGACATCTTCAAAAGGAGGTGACTGAAGAAGGCAGTATTCAACATTATGGACTCTCATCATCTGAGACATCATTCCCTCTCTTTGCTACCATTAGGGAGGAGGTACAGAAGCTTGAAGACCCACACCCAATGTTTTAGGAACAGCTTCTTCCCCTCTGCCATCAGATTTCTGAAAGGTCCATGAACCCATAAACCATAACATTACTCTTTCCCCTATTACACAATATTTTTATGCATTTAATTTTATTACTTATAGTAATTTTTGACTAGCACTGAACTGCTGCCACAAAACAAACAAATTTTAAGATATGAATGGTAATAAAGTTGATCGCAAGAGATTCTGCAGATTGTGGAAATCTTGCATTCTTGAATGACCTTTATTGTCATTATACATAGGTACAATGAAACTCTTGTTTGTCTTCCTCTCAGGCAATCAAACAAAGTAACACACACAAAATGCTGGTGGAACTCAGCAGGTTAGACAACAGCTGCAGAGAGGAATAAAGAGTTGGTGCTTTGAGCTAAGACCCTTCATCAGGACTGGGTCAGAATAAACCTGATTCTGATTCTGCCCAATCTTGCTTCTGACATCCCCATCTCACTGAATAAAATGAATCTGTGACTGGAAACACCTTCTCTCTGCCTGCACTATTTAAATGAGTTTGCATCTTGTCCACTTCTGTACAGGAGCCTTGGGTCCCACACAACTAGGTTTAGGGTCAGTTATTACCCCTCAATCATCAGGCTCCTGAACTGCGGATAACTTCATTCACCCCATCCCAGTACAGATTCCACAACCCAGAGACAATTTCAAGACTCATGGTCTCAGTATTATTTACTTATTTGCACAATATGTCTTCTTTTCAAAATTTGTTCATCAGTTTTTATTTATATATAGATGTTTGTAAATTCTATTGCATTTTTTTCATTTTCCTACTAATGCCTGCAAGAAAATGGATCTCAAGGTCATATATTGTGATAAATGTGTACTTTGTTAATAACAGATTGACAGGGACTGATTAGGGACTGATTTTGTGCATGGTAGGTTGTGTCTAACCAATCTTATAGAGTACGTTGTGGAAATTACTAGGAAAGTTGAGGATTTTGTCTACAATGAAGGGATCCATGCTGGGTCCATTGTTGCCTGTCATCTGTATCAATGATCTGGATGATAATGTGGTCAACTGAATCAGCAAGTTTGCACATGACAACAAGATTGGGGGTCGAGAGGACAGTGCATAAGACTACCTAAGCTTGCAGCAGGATCTGGACTAGCTGAAAAAATGAGCTAAAAAGTGGCTGGTGGAATTTAATCAAACAAATGTGAGGTGTTGCACATTGGGAGAACCAACCACGGTAGGTCTTACGGATCCAGAGCTCTTGAAAGTGGCATCACAGTTCATAAAGAAAGTGTTTGGCACATTGGCCTTGATAAGTCAAAGTACTGAATACAGGACATAGGATGTGATGTTGAATTTGTAGAAGACATTGGTGCGGCCTAATTTGGAGTATTGTGTGCAGCTTTGGTCATCTACCAACAGGAAAGATGTAAAGAAGATTAAAAGAATGCAGAAAAAACGTACAAGGATGTTACTGGGACTTGAGGACCTGAGTTATGGGGAACAGTTGAAAAGGTTAGGACTTTATTCCTAAGTGCATTTAAGACTGAAGGGGCAATTTGAGAGAGGGATACAAAATTATGAGGGGTATTGGCAGGGTAAATGCAAGCAGGCTTTTTCAACTGAGGTTGTGTGAGAATAGAACTAGAGGTCATAGGTTAAGGGTGAAAGGTGAAATGCTTAAGGGAAACATGAGGGGGATGTTCTTCATTCAGGGATGGTGTGAGTGTGGAAAGAGCTTCCAGCTGAAGTGGTGGATGGGGGTTTGATTTCAACATTTAAGAGAAATTTGGATGAGTACGTGGAAGGCTATGGTCCAGGTGCAGGTTGACAGGTGCGGTTGGGCTGAAAGATCTGTTTCTATTACTCGATAACCAATGCAATACTATAAAACTGTGTGTTAGTTCCTAAAAGTTATCAACGGAGGAATTCATCCATTGTATGCTGCCGTGTTCTTTTGATTGATTGTAAATGAACAAAATCAGTGCAGGCACCTGGAATAGTCCACCTTCATACAATACTTTTGATGATAGCATCATCCAAATCTTCATTTTCATCTGTAACATTCAAAATGATTGTCAATACCCTCAAAGACTTTGCATTTCCTAACTTGTTGAAGGAGTGAAATTGTCCCATTTTCTCTCTCGGCTGTATCTGGCATCTCTAAGCCTGAATGCTTGGAGTGAGCAAAACAGTTCTGATTTTTTTTTTACTGCTTATTTCTCACCAACTATCAGTGTAATGTCTAATGGCCATGCAAGGGCACATGTCTGATGCTAATTAGAAACTATTAGGCAACAGTCTCCTGCTCATTTTAAGTGGCACAGTGTCACAAATAAATGAAGGGAATCCTGGCTATTTCTTTTTGTTCTTTAAAAGATGTTGAAATAAGCAAATGCCCTAATTAGCCAAAGGTTCAGTTGACTGGAATCCACTATGTAGCATTTCCCACATTACAGTGGTGTTTATACTGTTCTTCACAGTGTAACCCATTGGACAATGGATAGGGGAATTCTGATGGATAGGGGAATCAAGGGATATGGAGACAAGGCAGGGACTGGGTATTGATAGTGAATGATCAGCCATGATCTCAGAATGGCGGTGCAGACTCGAGGGGCAGAATGGTCTACTTCTGCACCTATTGTCTATTGACAACAAGGCAGCACGTAGGCTGAGTCAGTAAGAAAAAGGGCAAACAGAAAGTTGCCATCGAGTTCCAGAATATAACTGCAGGAGTGTTGAGGCTTTAGAAGACAATGACCAGACTGCAATTTATTCTATTTTATTTAGAGATACAGAGTGGAACAGGCCCTTCCGGCCCAGCGAGCCTCATTGCCCAGCAACCCACCTATTTAACCCTAGTCCAATCACAGGACAATTTACAATGACCATCTAACCTACTAGCCAGTACTCCTTTGGATTCTGGAAGAAAACCACAGAGAGGATGTACAGACTCCTTACAGGTGATATCAGAATTGAACTCTGAACTCTGAGCCTCCAAGCTGTATTAGTGTCACATTAAACACTGCGTTATGGTAGTGCCCAAGGCTGCTCACCGTATTTGGAGCACTGTGAGCAGTTTTGGTCCCACTCCCTAAGAAAGGATGTGCTAGCACTGGAGAGGGTTCAGAGGAGATTCTCAAGAGTATTCCTGGGAATGAAAGGCTTTAAGCAAGAAGAGCATTTGATGATTCCTGGCCTGTACTTGATGGAGTACAGAAAGGTGAAGAGAGATCTCAGTAAAACCTTCCAAATACTGAAAGGGCTGGTTGGAGTGTATGTGGAGAGAATGCTTCCAATAGTGGGGGATTCTAGGATATGAAGGCCCAACCTCAGAATAAACAGACATCTCCTCAGAACTGAGACTAATTGAATTTAATTGAATTGAATGATCTTTATTGTCACTATACATAGGTACAATGAAACTCTGTTTGGCTTCCTCTCAGGCAATCAAATAAAGCGGTAGATAAAAACAAGACAGTAATAGAAAAACGGTATTAAATAGATAAGTAGCAGAAAATAAGTTGCAGCAGCACCAGAATATCACAGTAATGCACAAAGTGCCGTTAGTGCAAGTATTTGAGTCCTTGTGTGTGAATGTGTGTGCTCACAGTTTCAGTCGTTGTTCTGTGGGTGGTGTGATGGAGGCCACAGCTCTGGGGTAGAAGCTGTTCCTCAGTCTATTTGTTCTGGCTTATAGTGTCCTGAACCTTTTGCTGGACGGTAGTGGGTCAAACAGGGAGTGGTGTCTCTGGTTATACTGATGTCTTTCCTCCTGAGTCTGCTGGAATAGATGGTGTCCAGTCCTGGGAGCTCCATCCTGACAATTCGCTGGGCCGCCTTCACCACGCGATGCAGGTCTTGTCGCTCAGCGGCTGTGCAGCTGGCACACCACACTGTGGCGCTGTTGGTCAGGATGGTTTCAATTGTGATTCTGTAGAAGTTAAGCAACAGCTTTTGTGAGAGTTTGGCCTGTTTCAGCTTTCTGAGAAAGAAGAGTCTTTGTTAAGCCATTTTTATAAGCAGCGTGGTGTTGGTGGTCCATGTCAGCTGTTTTGACAACTTAACTCCAAGGAACTTTAGGTTTTCCAGGGGAGGAAGTTCTTCAGATAGAATGTGGTAAATGTTGAAATGGATGCTACTTGAGGCGTGACGGCCACATTATTAGGTTTATTTAAAGCTGAGATTGATATGTTGCTGATTGTTAAGGTGATTAAGGTTTATGAGTAGAGGGCAGGAGAATAGGTTTTTCAAAAATCAGTCATGATTAAATGGTACAGAAGATTTGATAGGTTGAATGGCCCAATTCTTGTGCTTTATCTTACAGTCTTATGTTCTTATGAGGGAGGAGAGAGAGAGGGGCTCTCAAAACTCCCATGGAAAGTATCTTCAAAATCGAATGTCCTGAATAGAATTCACAGCAGAATAATGAAGTGGAGAGACAAGGGACAGCAAACAGTGAGAAAAATGTGTCTTAGCAATGCTAATTGTGCTATACAGAATGGAAAGGATATCCAGTAGAACTCCCATCATCCTAAACAGAATAATACTATACAATTTTTATTTTCATCTGTTGAGAGCATAGAACCAAAGAATGTACACTGTGTCCACTTTATTTGGTACCTCCTCAATCTAATAAACAGGCCACTGAGTGTACATTCATGGTCTTCTGCTGCTGTAGCCCGTCCACTTCAATATTTGATGTGTTGTGTGTTCAGAGATGCTATGCTGCACACCGCAGTTGTAATGTGTGGTTATTTGAGTTACTGTCACCTTCCTGTCAGCTTGAACCAGTCTGGCCATTCTCCCCGACCTCTATCATTAACAAGGTGACTGACTTGATTTTTTTTGTTTCTTGCACCATTCTCTGTAAACTCTAGAGACTGTTCTGCGTGAAAATCTCAGGAGATCATCAGTTTTTAAGATACTCAAGCCACCCTGTCTGGCGCCACGTGGTCAAGGTCACTTAGATCACATTTCTACCCCATTCTGATGTTTGGTCTGAACAATAACTGAACCTCTTGACCATAACTACGTGCTTTCATCCACAAGATTGGCTGATTAATTATCAGAATCAGAATCAGGTTTATCATTGTCGGCTTGTGTCATGAAATTTGTTAACTTAGCAGCTGCAGTACAATGCAATATATGATCATATAGAAAAATCAATAAGCAAATCAATTCTAGTAAGTATATATGTATATTAAATAGATTAAAATTGTGCAAAAACAAAAATAATATATATTAAAAAAAAGGTGAGGTAGTGTTCATGGTTTCCATGTCCATGTAGGAATCAGGTGGCAGAGGGGAAAATACTGTTCCTGAATCAATGAATGTGTGTCTTCAGGCTTCTGTACCTCCTACCTGACATTAACAATGAAAAGAGGGCACGCCCTGGGTAATGTGGTTCTTAGTAATGGATGTCACCTTCCTGCAGCACCTCTCCTTGAACACTACGGAGGCTAGTACCCAAGACAGAGCTGACTAATTTTACAACTTTCTGTAGCTTCTTTCGGTCTTGTGCAGTAACACCCTCCCCAACAAATGCCAGTCAGTGATGCAGTCTGTCAGAATGCTCTCCGTGGTACATCTATCAAAGTTTTTGAGAGTTTAAGTTACAGGCCAAGTCTCTTCAAACTCCTAATGAAATATAGCTGCTGTTTTGCCTTCTTTATAGCTGAATCAATATGTTGGGACCAGGTCAGATATCCAAGAACTTGAAATTGCTCAATCTCTCCATGTCCGATCCCTCTGTGAGGATTGGATCATGTTCCCATGTCTACCCTTCCTGAAATCTACAGTTAGTTCTTTTGTCTTACTGACATTGAGTGCGTTGTTGCGGCACCACCACTCAACTAGCTGGCATATCTCACTCCTGTATGCCCTCTCATCTCCATCTGAGATTCTACTAACAAAGGTTGTATCTTCAGCAAATTTATAATCACACTTGAGCTATACCTAGCCACTCAGTTATGGGTAGAGAGGAGTAGAGCTGTAGGCTAAGCACACATCCTGAGGTGCGCCAGTGTTGATTATCAACGAGGAGATATTATATGTTTCAAAGGTACATTTAATGTCAGAGAAATGTATACAATATACATCCTGAAATGCTTTTTCTTCACAACCATCCAAGAAAACAGAGAAATGCCCTAAAGAATGAATGACAGTTAAATGTTTGAACCCTGAAGCCCCCCCACAGCTCCTCTCCCTCCCACGTGTAAGCAGCAGCAAGCAACAATCCCCCCCCCCCCCAACTGGCAAAAAAAAAGCATCGGCACCCGCTACCAGCACTCAAGTGTGTAGCAAATCAAACAGCAAAGACGCAGACTTGCAGTACCCTAAAGACTATGCAGTCACCCAGTATTCGACATACCACAGGTTCTCTCTCTCCCTATTAAGGGAGAAAGAGATGTCTTCACTTCACAGTGAGAGGGGAGACGTAACAAACATCTTGATGGATTATGATGTTAAAAGTCCATTGCTTCACTTTTTCCGAGCTCTGTACCCAAAGATCTCAGGTCTCTGGGCACACAGCCAAACATCTTCCTGTTCCCAGGCCACACCAGTCTGTTGGGAAACTGACCTTCGATCCACCCATCTCCAGAGCTCTGAGATCCTAGGTCTCCAGAGGCAAGCTGAACTCTTTGGCTGCGCCCTCAGCATGCCAAACAATGACCAGTCGTAAAACCCCGAGAGCAGGACCCATTCCCGCCAAGAACTGAAGTCAGCGTGTAACTCCAGGTCAAGGTCTTCAGAAGAACCCTGAAAGGGAAAAATAGAAATATTAAAGACTGAAATAGAGATGTTTCTAAAGATGCAAGTGAAAGAGTCGCCATTTAGTGCTATCTTGACTAAGTGCCTTCCCATATTATCACCAAACCGCACAGATTGTGGACGTACAGTTAGGAAGCTGAGGATTCATTTGCAGAGGGAGGTACAGAGGCCCATGTTTTGTAGCTTATCAATCAGGACTGCGGGGATGATGGTGTTAAACGCTAAGCTATAGTCTACGAACAGCTTCCTGACATAGATGTCTGTATTTTCAAGCAGATGTGTACAGGTGTATCTAATAAAGTGATCACCTTCATGGTAAATGGTGGTCTAAGATGGTGAGGAAGATGTCCTTAATTTGAATGTCTTTGAACATTTCAAATGAGAATTTCAGATCGTTAGGAATATTCAAAGCTGAGACCGAACTATTTTTGGGCTTCAAGACAATTATAGCCAGCAAATACAGCTGAGGTCGCTGATCTTATCAGCTGTCTACAGTAAAGAAGGCTTGAGGAGGCATATGAAAGAAATGGAACCTTGAACCCTTGTCCTGTTCTCTCCAATAAATGCAGAAAGAATCGCGGGCAAAAAGACACAACTTGACCAGAAAACCACTTCTGCAATTAGCAAACGCAAACCCAACTTGTAGCACCTGAGGGCTGAAAAGGTCACCAATCTTCTTCAGCTGCAGAATATAACCTTTTCTAAGATTTGTTTTTTTTGCTCTCAGGGTCAGAAAAATATTTAGAAGTATCAGGTGATCAAAACCACCTAAGTTTCCCGGGTCTCTATTCAGCAGTAGGAGAAAGAACTATCCAAGTATTATGCATTAGGGCCTAGCGATCAGCATTTCACTTAAAGCTTGACATTAGAGAAAGAATCATCTTAGTACAATGCCCAGTGATGAACATTTAACTTAAAGCCTTATACTGTTGGCTAATTCAACATCATTTTCTCTGAGGATAAAGTGTTGTCCATTAGCAACTTGTAATTAAGACCAGTCCGGCAAACAGCATGAATGCCCTGTCTGATGGCTGCTCTATAATCAAGAATGCAAATGTCCTCGTCTATTTGATTCCCCCTTCTCCAGCCCTGTATCTCCCTCACCAATCAACTTCCCAACTCTTTACTTCAGCCCTCCCCCTCCAGGCTTTGCTTATCATATTGTGTTTCTCTCTTCCCTCCCTCCACCTTCTAACTCCACTCTCATCTTTTTCCGTCCAGTCCTGCCAAAGGGTTTTGGCCCAAAACGCTGACTGTGCTCTTTTCCATAGATGCTGCCTGGCCTGCTGAGTTCCACCATGGGGGACTGGGTTGTCCCTGACAGAGACAGTGGCGGCCATGGGGGACTGGATTGTCCCTGACACAGGCAGTGGCCACCATGGGGGACTGGGTTGTCCCTGACAGAGACAGTGGCGGCCATGGGGGACTGGGTTGTCCCTGACAGAGACAGTGGCGGCCATGGGGGACTGGGTTGTCCCTGACACAGGCAGTGGCGGCCATGGGGGACTGGGTTGTCCCTGACAGAGACAGTGGCGGCCATGGGGGACTGGGTTGTCCCTGACACAGGCAGTGGCGGCCATGGGGGACTGGGTTGTCCCTGACAGAGACAGTGGCGGCCATGGGGGACTGGGTTGTCCCTGACACAGGCAGTGGCGGCCATGGGGGACTGGGTTGTCCCTGACAGAGACAGTGGCGGCCATGGGGGACTGGGTTGTCCCTGACAGAGACAGTGGCCACCATGGGGGACTGGGTTGTCCCTGACAGAGACAGTGGCGGCCATGGGGGACAGGGTTGTCCCTGACAGAGACAGTGGCGGCCATGGGGGACTGGGTTGTCCCTGACAGAGACAGTGGCGGCCATGGGGGACTGGGTTGTCCCTGACACAGGCAGTGGCGGCCATGGGGGACTGGGTTGTCCCTGACAGACACAGTGGCGGCCATGGGGGACTGGGTTGTCCCTGACAGAGACAGTGGCGGCCATGGGGGACTGGGTTGTCCCTGACAGAGACAGTGGCGGCCATGGGGGACTGGGTTGTCCCTGACACAGGCAGTGGCGGCCATGGGGGACAGGGTTGTCCCTGACAGAGACAGTGGCGGCCATGGGGGACTGGGTTGTCCCTGACAGAGACAGTGGCGGCCATGGGGGACTGGGTTGTCCCTGACAGAGACAGTGGCGGCCATGGGGGACTGGGTTGTCCCTGACACAGGCAGTGGCCACCATGGGGGACAGGGTTGTCCCTGACACAGGCAGTGGCCACCATGGGGGACAGGGTTGTCCCTGACACAGGCAGTGGCGGCCATGGGGGACTGGGTTGTCCCTGACAGAGACAGTGGCCACCATGGGGGACTGGGTTGTCCCTGACAGAGACAGTGGCGGCCATGGGGGACTGGGTTGTCCCTGACAGAGACAGTGGCGGCCATGGGGGACTGGGTTGTCCCTGACAGAGACAGTGGCCACCATGGGGGACTGGGTTGTCCCTGACAGAGACAGTGGCCACCATGGGGGACAGGGTTGTCCCTGACAGAGACAGTGGCGGCCATGGGGGACTGGGTTGTCCCTGACAGAGACAGTGGCCACCATGGGGGACAGGGTTGTCCCTGACACAGGCAGTGGCGGCCATGGGGGACTGGGTTGTCCCTGACAGAGACAGTGGCCACCATGGGGGACAGGGTTGTCCCTGACACAGGCAGTGGCGGCCATGGGGGACTGGGTTGTCCCTGACAGAGACAGTGGCCACCATGGGGGACTGGGTTGTCCCTGACAGAGACAGTGGCGGCCATGGGGGACTGGGTTGTCCCTGACACAGGCAGTGGCGGCCATGGGGGACTGGGTTGTCCCTGACAGAGACAGTGGCCACCATGGGGGACTGGGTTGTCCCTGACACAGGCAGTGGCCACCATGGGGGACAGGATTGTCCCTGACACAGGCAGTGGTGGCCATGGGGGACTGGGTTGTCCCTGACAGAGACAGTGGCGGCCATGGGGGACTGGGTTGTCCCTGACACAGGCAGTGGTGGCCATGGGGGACTGGGTTGTCCCTGACAGAGACAGTGGCGGCCATGGGGGACTGGGTTGTCCCTGACAGAGACAGTGGCCACCATGGGGGACAGGGTTGTCCCTGACACAGGCAGTGGCGGCCATGGGGGACTGGGTTGTCCCTGACACAGGCAGTGGCGGCCATGGGGGACTGGGTTGTCCCTGACAGAGACAGTGGCGGCCATGGGGGACTGGGTTGTCCCTGACAGAGACAGTGGCCACCATGGGGGACTGGATTGTCCCTGACACAGGCAGTGGCGGCCATGGGGGACTGGGTTGTCCCTGACAGAGACAGTGGCGGCCATGGGGGACTGGGTTGTCCCTGACACAGGCAGTGGCGGCCATGGGGGACTGGGTTGTCCCTGACAGACACAGTGGCCACCATGGGGGACTGGGTTGTCCCTGACAGACACAGTGGCCACCATGGGGGACAGGGTTGTCCCTGACAGACACAGTGGCCACCATGGGGGACTGGGTTGTCCCTGACAGACACAGTGGCCACCATGGGGGACTGGGTTGTCCCTGACACAGACAGTGGCCACCATGGGGGACTGGGTTGTCCCTGACAGAGACAGTGGCCACCATGGGGGACTGGGTTGTCCCTGACACAGACAGTGGCCACCATGGGGGACTGGGTTGTCCCTGACAGACACAGTGGCCACCATGGGGGACTGGGTTGTCCCTGACACAGACAGTGGCCACCATGGGGGACTGGGTTGTCCCTGACACAGACAGTGGCCACCATGGGGGACTAGGTTGTCCCTGACACAGGCAGTGGCGGCCATGGGGGACTGGGTTGTCCCTGACACAGGCAGTGGCGGCCATGGGGGACTGGGTTGTCCCTGACACAGGCAGTGGTGGCCATGGGGGACTGGGTTGTCCCTGACACAGGCAGTGGCGGCCATGGGGGACTGGGTTGTCCCTGACAGAGACAGTGGCGGCCATGGGGGACTGGGTTGTCCCTGACAGAGACAGTGGCCACCATGGGGGACTGGGTTGTCCCTGACACAGGCAGTGGCGGCCATGGGGGACTGGGTTGTCCCTGACACAGGCAGTGGCGGCCATGGGGGACTGGGTTCTCAATGGCATCCTCAACTAGAACAGGAAGCTTCATTTTCTTATATCAGCATTGTTATATGTTGTCAGCTCTCGTGAATAGATAACTGATATATAAACCTGTGAATTTATGAGATTTATTGCAACTATTTATAAAAGATTCCCATTATTGTTTCTGATTCCAGTTGTGCTGTACACGAGTGCCCATTTGTTTCTTGTAACTTGTAACTTTCATTTCTTCTTCAAAGTCCAAGCCAATTTATGGGGCTCTAGCTACACGGCTATATTTATTTCCAATCCCAACCTTACTATAAAACCCGCTGATAAGGAGGTGGCGTTGTTGTCGTCTGGCATACTGACCTCTACCTGGCCGAGGCACAGCAACAACTCTCTGATACCTCCTCTTATTTACCCCTTGACCATGACCCGACTAAGGAGCACCAGGCCACTATACCATCACCAACCTTATCAGCTCTGGGGATCTCCCATCCACTGCCAGCACCCTCATAGTTTCCACACCCCGCACTTTCCGTTTCTACCTCCTACCCAAGATCCACAAACCTGCCTGTCCAGGTAGACCTATTGTCTCAGCTTGTTCCTGCCCCACCAAACTCATTTCTACATACGTTGACAATGTTTTATCCCCCCTTGTTCAATCTCTTCCCACCTATGTTCATGACACTTCTCACACTTTGAATTTTTTCAATGATTTTAAGTTCCCTGGCCCCCGCCGCCTTATTTTCACCATGGACATCCAGTCCCTATATACCTCCATCCCCCACCCGGATGGTCTCAAAGCTCTTCGCTTCTTTCTGGATTCCAGACCTAACCAATTCCCCTCTACCACCACTCTCCTCCGTCTAGCGGAATTAGTTCTTACTCTCAATAATTTCTCCTTTGGCTCCTCCCACTTCCTCCAAACCAAGGGTGTAGCCATGGGCACTCGTATGGGTCCCAGTTATGCCTGTCTTTTTGTTGGCTTTGTGGAACAGTCCATGTTCCAAGTCTATACGGGTATCCATCCCCCTCTTTTCCTTCGCTACATCGACGACTGCATTGGTGCTGCCTCCTGCACACATGCTGAGCTCATTGACTTCGTTAACTTTGCCTCCAACTTTCACCCTGCCCTCAAATTTACCTGGCCCATTTCCGACACCTCCCTCCCCTTTCTTGATCTTTCTGTCTCCATCTCTGGAGCCGGCTTATCTACTGATATCTACTATAAGCCTGCAGACTCTCACAGCTACCTGGACTATTCCTCTTCCCACCCTGTCTCTTCCAAAAATGCTATCCCCTTCTCACAATTCCTCCGTCTCCGCCGCATCTGCTCTCAGGATGAGGCTTTCCATTCCAGGACAAAGGAGATGTCTTCCTTTTTTAAACAAAGGGGCTTCCCTCCTTCCACCATCAACTCTGCTCTCAAACTCATCTCTCCCATTTCCCGCACATCTGCCCTCATCCCATCCGCCTGCCACCCCACTCAGGATAGGGTTCCCCTTGTCCTCACCTACCACCCCACCAGACTCCAGGTCCAATGTATAATTCTCCGTAACTTACGCCACCTCCAACAGGATCCCACTACCAAGCACATCTTCCCTCTCCCCCTTTCTGCTTTTTGCTTTCTCCCCCCCTTTTGCTCCCTACGTGACTCCCTTGTCCATTCGTCCCCCCCATCCCTTCCCACTGATCTCCCTCCTGGCACTTATCCTTGTAAACGGAACAAGTGCTACACCTGCCCTTACACTTCCTCCCTCACCACCATTCAGGGCCCCAGACAGTCCTTCCAGGTGAGGCGACACTTCACCTGTGAGTCGGCTGGTGTGGTATACTGCGTCCGGTGCTCCCGGTGTGGCCTTTTATATATTGGTGAGACCCGACGCAGACTGGGAGACCATTTCGCAGAACACCTATGCTCGATCCGCCAGAAAAAGCAGGATCTCCCAGTGGCCACACATTTTAATTCCACGTCCCATTCCCATTCTGATATGTCTATCCATGGCCTCCTCTACTGACAAGATGAATCCACACTCAGGTTGGAAGAACAACACCTTATATACCGGCTGGGTAGCCTCCAACCTGATGGCATGAACATTGACTTCTCTAACTTCTGTTAATGCCCCTCCTCCCCTTCTTACCCCATCCCTGACATATTTAGTTGTGTTTTTTTTCTTTCTCTCTGCCCATCACTCTGCCTATTCTCCATTTCCCTCTGGTGCTCCTGCCGCTCCCTTTCTTTCTCCCGAAGCCTCCTTTCCCATGATCCTTTCCCTTCTCCAGCTCTGTATCACTTTCGCCATCACCTTTCCAGCTCTTAGCTTCATCCCACCCCCTCCGGTCTTCTCCTATCATTTCGCATTCCCCCCCCCCATTACTTTCAAATTGCTTAATATCTCTCCTTTCAGTTAGTCCTGACGAAGGGTCTCGGCCCGAAACATCGACAGTGCTTCTCCTTATAGATGCTGCCTGGCCTGCTGTGTTCCACCAGCATCTTGTGCGGGTGGCTATATTTATTGTCTGTAATAAATGATGTCCCCAGCAAATGAGTGAAGCTCACATTAAGCATTTGATTCAGTTCACCGTACATTCATATTTGCCCAGAGAGCTCATTTCTTCACAAACTAGCGCTGGAAGTTCATTGTCCAGAAACAAAATCTAGAGTCATCGGGGAACTCAGCAGGTCAGGCAGCATCCATGGAGAGGAATAGTGTGCCGGTGTTTTGGGCTGGAACCCTTCATCAGGATGTGACTCAGCCAGGGCCATCCTGGACACCAGCCTTCCTACCATCAAGTTCATTTTCAAAAGGTGATGATTCGAGAAGGTCTCATTACGATGGGGGGGAGGTACAGGAGCTTGAAGGGACATACTCAATATTTGAACATAGAACATAGAATAGTACAGCACGTTACAGGCCTTCGGCCCACAATGCTGTGCCGACCCTCTAACCCTGCCACCCATATGACCCCCCACCTTAAATTTGAGGAACAGCTTCTTCCTCTCTGCCATCAGATTTCTGAATGGGCATTGGACCCATGAACGTTTCCTTGCTATTCCTCTTTTGCAATGTATTTTTAATGATTATAATTTATTTGTTATGCCTGCTGCCACAAAGCAACAAATTTCATGACTGACGTCAGTGACATTAAACCTGTAATATCCTGACTAGAAAGAAACACTTACACCAAACAAAAAAAAATAACATCTCAAGCTCAGGAAAGTAGATTCAGCCACTAGTGACTGATAAGCCACCTTGTAATGCCTTTGAGTCCGTACAAATCTTTTGCATTGAGAACTCCAGCACAGTTGACGCGGTGCAAATCCCCCTTAAGCTTATTGTTGTCCATTCGGGACTGGGAACCGGAACAGCAGCACCATCGAATACAATTCAGAAGTAAGTGTCAGATAGGTTGACAGAGGGCTGACTGCAGACATGAACTGTGACAATGTGAGGTGAAGATAAAATACTGACGATACAGCCAACATCAGACAAAGAAAAGTAAGCCAGGGGTCTCAGTGCTTCGTAGCTCTTGAAGAGCCTCTTGCTAAGCTTGTAAACCTGTCTTTTCTGATAAAGACAAGTTTATTTTTAGAGATACAGCACAGTAACAGGCCTTTCCAGACCAATGAACCCACACTGCCCAGTGTGATCAATTAACCTACTAACCCGAACTGGAGTGTGTGGAGGAAATCCCCGGTCACAGGGAGAACGTGCAAACTCCACACAGCAGTGGGAAATTAACCACGGTCACTGGTGTCAGGTATTAAGGTGTTTGTGGAATATGGATGCAACTGGAAATGTAAATTCACTTCAGTGAATAAGTGACATTATTGTTGTTGTTCCTTCCCGTGCCCCATGCTTTTCGTAGCATTTGACTGTTTTTTCAAGCGTTCAACCCAGCACAGATAGAAAGCTGGGTGGATAGGAGCTGGCTGGATTCGAACTCGGGACCATTTGCCTCGAAGCCCGGTGCTGATACCACTACACCACCATCCAGCTAAGTGATGTAATGGCAAGTCCGAAATGCCTGCCTTTCCTGAGTTCACATCAGCACCAAATGGCAGGTCTGGACTCATTGCTCCACTGAGCAGATTGATGTGTTTTATTAAGAAATGGGGAGAACGTATAAACTCCTTACAGACAGCGGTAGGAATTAAACCAGGGTTGCTGGCACTGCAATAAGTCTGCACTAACCACTACGCCATCCCAATAAGCTGCTACTCCCAATTCTTTAATTTCACATTTCCATGTTTTTTTTCTGGTTTGTGTTCGTATTTTAGGGATGAGCAGAATTTCTCAGAGATGTTGAGTTAATCCACAGGATTGTAGGTAACACTACTGTACAGCACATACTTTCTGCCTGTTACACCACTGGCATTTAGGGCAACAATGAAGGTCCTCCAGCTCTGTCTGTGTGGGAGGGTTCTTCATTGCTGTTTCCATGACAATTGTTCTTTGACCAGTCAGGGTTGTTAGCCCTGAGCTGAACTCCAAAACCTGGAGGACCAGTTGACCACTGTTGGTCTGGCCTCTACCCTTTGAACTGTTTGGCATGCGTGACCCTAGCAAGAGCCAAAGCACAAGGCCATTGACTCCAGCCAACATCGCTCTCCAGGTCATTGAGGCAGGTAAGCCTCCGAACCCGCCGACAAGCCTGTGGTCTGCTTGGAGGCATGGAACATATGGGAATTAAAAATGGCAGAGAAAATATAACCGCAACAGAATTCGATTTGATCAGTTACTTTGTTACAAGAAATGATCCGGGAATGAAGCACACTCTGCAAAGTCCATGGTTTTACTTTTCAGTTCCCCCAAATGTCCGGAGTGGAGCCCGTGGCTGTGGCCTGTGGCTCAAGTAAAGTAGTAGATTGGTTTATTATTGTTATTGTGCCAAGGTATATTGAGAAAAAGATGTTTAATGTGCCATCCATACAGATAATTTCTTTACAACAGTGCAAAGGAAAACTATAACGGAATGCAGAATAAAGTGTTGCAGTTACAGAGAGGTCATCTCCAACCTGACGGCATTAGCATCGATTTCTCCTTCCAGTAAATCTTTTCCCTCCCCCTTCACTCTACTTCTATTCTGGCCTCTTACCTGTTCTCCTCACCTGCCTAACTCCTTCCCCTGGTACCCCTCCTTCCCTTTCTCCTACAATCCACTCTTGTCTCCTAACAGAATCCTTCCTCTTCAGCCCATAGCTTACCCACCCACCTGGCTTCATCTATCACCTTCCAGCTTGTTCTCTGACACCCCCCCACCCCATTTTTTTATCCTTGCATCTTCCCCCTTCCTTTTCAGTCCTGAAGAAGGATCTCGGCCTGAAATGTTGACTCTTTATTCACTTCCATAGATACTGCCTGCCCTGGGTGAGTTCCTCCAGCATTTTGTGTGTGTTCTGTTCTGCATTGTCGCGTTGAACATTCTGGGCATAATTTGTTGCTGCCAGAATGTGTGTGCTGAGCATGGCTTCTTTTATTCTTATTGCCTTGTCGCTGTTAGACCACAAGACGTAGGAGCAGAGTTAGGCCACTCCGCCCATCGATTCTGCTCTGCCATTTCATCGTGGCTAACTTATTATCCCTCTCAACCCCATTCTCCTGCCTCCTCCCCATAACCTTTCACATCCTGATTAATCAAGAACCTGTCAACCTCCACCTTAAATATATCCAATGACTTGGCCTTCACAGCCACTGAAGTCAAAGAATTCCACAGACTCACCCACACTCAGGCTAAAGAAATTCCTCCTCATATCCGTTCTGAATGCATGTCCCTCTATTTTGCTGTGAACCATGCTATGTGGCAATGCTGGAGAGTTGCCCAGCACATCGTTAGCTTGTGTTGGTGGTCAACACAAATGAAGCATCTCACTGTGTGTTTCGACGTGAAACTCATCTGGGAGTGCTGTGCAGGTTCAAGTACGTGGCGAGGTCAGGAGTCCATCTTATCATACTCGGGGACAATTTAATGGTCTTATAACATTGGGGTAGAAGCTGTCCATGAACCTGGTGGTACAATACTTTCAGGCTTTTGCATCTTCTGTCCGACAGGAGGGGTGGGAAGAGGAGTGCGTTACCTCGATTATGAGAGCTGCTTTACTGAAGCAGCAAGCCATGTAGACAATACTGGAAACAGCATAGCAGCAATGCCTATTAAGTCCTCTCCCCTCCGTAGCCACGATAATAAGACCCACTCCACTCTTCAAAAGTCAAGTCCAAGTTTATCGTCATGTGCACAAGTTCGGTGAGCTGCAGGTCAAAGATACATAGGTTCAGACAATACACAGAACATAAAAAACATAAGAACTAGGAGCAGGAGTTGGCTGTCAAACTTGCTCTACCATTCAATAAGATGATGGCTGGTCTGGCCATGGTCTCAGGTCCACCTACCTACCTTTTCCCCATAACTCTTAATTCCCCAGCTATGCAAAAAGCTATCTAACTGTGTCTCAAATATATTCACTGAGTGAGTCTCTCTGGCTTCCCTGGGCAGAGAATTCCACTGATTCACTACTCTCTGGGAAAAGCAATTTCCCCTCACCTGCATCCTAAACCTACTTCCCTGATTTTAGAGGCTTTGTCCTGAGTTCTAGTCTCACCCATCAGTGGAAACAACATCCGTATGACCATTAGACATTGGAGCAGACTTGGTTCATATGGCCCATCGAGTCTACTCCAACATTCCATCGTGGCTGATTTATTATCCCTCACAACCCGGTTCTCCTGCCTTCTCCCCATAAACTTTAATGACCTTACTAATCAACTTCTGCTTTTCACATACCCAGTGACTTTGCCTCCACAGCTGCCTGTGGCAATAAATTCCACAGATTCACCACCCTCTGGCTGAAGAAATTTCTCTTCACGTCTGTCCCAGAGGGATGTCCTTGAATTCTGAGGATGTGCCATCCAGTCCAAGACTCATCCGCAATAGGAAACATCCTCTCACGTCCACTCTATCTCAGCCTTTCAATTTTCAAAAGATTTCAATGAGATTCCCCCCCCCCCCCCAGTTCTTCTAAATTCCAGTGAGTACAGGCCCAGAACCTTCAAACGCTCCTCATATGTTAACCTTATTATTCCAGGTATCAATCTGGACCCCCTCCAATGCCAGCACATCCTTTCTTAGATAAGGAGCCCAAAACTGCTCACAATATTTTATGTAAGTTCTAACCAATCCCTTATAAAGCCTCAATAGAACATTCTAGTCCTCTTGAAATGAATGCTAGCCCTGCACTCGCCAGTGACTCAATCTGAAAGGTATGGAATCCCACACAAGGACTCTGACATCCCTTTGCACCTCAGAATTCTGAGTTTTCTCTCCGTTCAGAAACTTCCTCACCTCTCCCTTACCCATCCCTTTCACCAAACTGAACTGATTGATGTGTCAATGTGAAAGACTTTACTGCCTGTAAAATATGCTTTTTTACTGAGTGCTGTGGGCGGACAGAGCTAACTAGCTCATTTTAAACTGTCTTATTTGTGCTCATTAACTCAAATGAAGAAGACGTAATGAATGTCATGAAGTAACAACACTGGCAGCTTATTAGACACGGTTAAGAGGTGTCTCAGTTTGAGCAGAAGCACGAGGGTGCAGTTCCGCCAAACACACTCTGAGGACGAGGTTGGGGGTGGGGCGGATATGTAGGTTCACTGGCCCTGCCCCCTCTGGAGCTTAAGGCCAGCACAGAGGGAGGGGTTTTTGTGCATCCAGAATGTGAAGACTTTCCCATCTCCGTCCAGAAGTTATAGAACACTACAGTACAGAATCAAGCCCTTCAGCCCATCTAGCCCATGCTGAACCTAAACCATAGCCCTCCATGCCCATCTCATCCTTGTACCTAATCAAATTTCCCTTCAATATTGAAATCGAACCAGCATCCGCCACTTGTGTGACAGCTTGTTCCACGCTCTCAGCGATTCTCTGAGTGAAGAGGCTCTTCCTCATGTTCCCCTTAAACGTTTCACCTTTCCACTTGAGAAAACACCGGCATGGAGTACAGACTGGGGCAGTGAACGTACAGCATACAGCACAGTACTGTCCCTTTGGCTCACGATGATGTGCCGACCTTTTAACCTACTCTGAGATTAATTTAACCCTTCCCTTGTACATAACTCTCCATCTTCTGTCATTCATATGCTACCTAAGAGTCCTACAAATGTCCCAAATGTATATGTCTCTACCACCGCCTTTGGCAGAACATTCCACACAGTCACCTCTCTCAGTGTAGGAGATCCATCTTTGACATTTCCCCCCCCCCAAAAAAAACTTTCAAATTATATCTCTGTATATTAGCCATTTCTGCCTTAGAAAAATGTTTCTAGCTATCCAATCAATTTTTGCCGCCCTGAAGAGTCAAAATGAGATCAGTACTAACCCAGATTCTGGAGGTTATAGCCTTTATATTTAGAGGATGAAGAAAGATTTGATTGGGATTGAAAATAAGGTCCACATTCCCTTCACTGAAAAGTCAATGATTGAATGGCTTATGGTCCAAGACTGAAGTAATCCTACGAGTGTTGATGTTGTAGACACAGGGTCGTAACTGGTACAGATGTAGGTAATTTGTAGGGGGAGGGTGTTGAGGATGTTATAGATGTAGGTAATTTGTAGGGGGAGGGTGTTGAGGATGTTATAGATGTAGGTAATTTGTAGGGGGAGGGTGTTGAGGATGTTATAGATGTAGGTAATTTGTAGGGGGAGGGTGTTGAGGATGTTATAGATGTAGGTAATTTGTAGGGGGAGGGTGTTGAGGATGTTATAGATGTAGGTAATTTGTAGGGGGAGGGTGTTGAGGATGTTATAGATGTAGGTAATTTGTAGGGGGAGGGTGTTGAGGATGTTATAGATGTAGGTAATTTGTAGGGGGAGGGTGTTGAGGATGTTATAGATGTAGGTAATTTGTAGGGGGAGGGTGTTGAGGATGTTATAGATGTAGGTAATTTGTAGGGGGAGGGTGTTGAGGATGTTATAGATGTAGGTAATTTGTAGGGGGAGGGTGTTGAGGATGTTATAGATGTAGGTAATTTGTAGGGGGAGGGTGTTGAGGATGTTATAGATGTAGGAAATTTGTAGGGGGAGGGTGTTGAGGATGTTATAGATGTAGGAAATTTGTAGGGGGAGGGTGTTGAGGATGTTATAGATGTAGGAAATTTGTAGGTGGAAGGTGCTGAGGATGTTATAGGGAGGTCATTGGGATAGTTGTTGGTACAATAGTGTGGTGTCCCTGATTTTGTATTTTTCTATAAGTCTCTCTTCAGCCGGTGTCCCAACAATAAACCTGATCATGTCATAGGTTAACCCTTAGCTCCGGAAAGTGCTTTATCCATCTAGTGAGCTTGTTTTTAGTATAAGACAACCTCAACTTTGTGTATATTCTTTTCTTGCTCCTCCTTCACGCCCTCTCACCCTGACAGTCAAGTGAGTTGGTTACCATTATTTGTATTTGTTGTGAACACCTAACAAAATAGCTATAATTAGATTGACGTTGGGAAGAACCTCTGAATCTATATCACTGAAGCCAACTGGAACAATAACATACCGGCCTTTAGCAATGTTAATTGAGAGATATGCACATCGAAACCTTGAAAGATTCTGTAAAAGACATTGTTTGTCCATGTCCGAGGATGTACTGAGGGCAGACCCCCAAGTGTCGACACAGCCGGTGGCAACACAGAAGGTCCACAGCTCGCCAGCCCTGACCCATAGACCTCTGCAACGTGGGAAGAAACCAGAGCACCGGGAGGAAATCCACGCGGCCAAAGGGAAAATGTACAGACAGCGACGGGAATGGAACCCACTGTGAAGGGTTAGGATGCGATTATATGAACAGTGGGAAAACCTTCCCTCTTGTGCTCTTTGATCTCATCACTCGAAACTCAGTGTTATACAACTGGTTAAGTTTAGCCCTAACCCTAAAGCGCTGTGAAGCGTTACGTTGACCGCTACAATACCATGCCGTATAGTGGGCCTTCACTTCGTCATTTCATTCAAAGGGTTACATATCTGGCAGTGCAGCACCTGACTGGGCACAGCCTGGAGCGTCAGCTCTGATGTTTAATCTTGTCCCAGGAGAAGGATTTGAACCCAAAAGTCTTCTGACTCAGAGAAAGCGAGCTGCCAACTAAGCCATATTTAATTCCTCTCTACAATAGCTCTCAATGTAATTTTAAGAGGATATGGAAAGTGAGGATAGGATTAACAGTGGTTCTCAGCAATGTGCACTCAGTGGCCTCTTTATTAGGTACACCAGCGCGTTAATTCAAATTTGTAAACAGCCAATCACGTAGCTGCAACTCAATGCATACGTGGTCAAGAGGTTTGGTTGCTGTACAGACCAAACATCAAGAATTGGGAAGAAATGTGATCTAAGTGACTTTGACTGTGGAGTGATTGTTGGTGCCAGACGGGAGCAGCAGGTCCATGGGTGAGAGAGATCAGAGGAGAATGGCCAGACTGGTTCATGCTGACAGTGACTGAAGTAGCCTCACATTCCAACAGTGGTGTGCAGAAGAGCACCTCTGAATGCACGACACATCAAACCGTGAAGTGGATGGGCTACAGCAGCAGAAGACCATGGACGTACACTCAGCGGCCACTTTATTCAGTGCAGGAGGTGGCTAATGAAGTGGCCACTGAATGTATTAAGCTATACTGTAAGGCGTTTTAGTGGAGACCACACTACCGAGTGAACTCCATGGTACCACTTCAACCAAAGCGGAAGGCGAGGACCATCTTCCCAGCCACCAACTCATCCATAAACACCTCCACCAACAAAATCAGGTCTTTTGAGTGAAAATGTGTTAGGTATTCCCTCTCCGTACATGCATATGGGCTTCACGAGACCATTCAGCCCCTTATCTCGGTGCGACTATTCAATGGCTGTTTAATCAAATTGGACTTGGCAGCGGTGCAGATAAATCCTGATGACTGGAGGGACCGCAGAGCTGGCATTCGCATCACAGTTTAATTGAAAATGAAATACAATGAAGATGTTGAGTCATAGAGCAGAACCTCACAGGAACAGGCCCTTCAGCCTAACTCGACCATGCTGACTACATCAACTATTCCCATTTGCCCAGACTTATGGAGAAGAGTACACCACAATACAGGCCTTCAATACCACAATACAATACAGGCCTTTGGCACGTGATGTTGTGCCACTTTCTTAATCTACTTCGAGATCAACCTAACACTTCCCTCCACACATAGCCCTCCATTTTCAAAGTTCAAAGTACATCGGCCATGATCTCAGAATGGCGGTGCAGGCTCGAAGGGCCGAATGGTCTACTTCTGCACCTATAGTCTATTGTCTATTTATTATTGGAGTATGTGTACATTGTACAACCTTGAGTCTCATCTCTTTACAGGCAGCCACAAAACAAGAAACCCAAAAGGACCCATTTAAAAAAAATCAAGAAACACCCAAAGTGCAGAGAGAGAACAAATCAGGTAATCAATAAAAGCAAGCAAACAGCACCCATAGACACACAGCCCGCAGAAGCCGGTGCAGGCCCGTGCAGCACTCTGAACATAAGTGAGTCCATAGACACACAGCCCAGAGCAGCCGGAGCAGGCTCTCAGCCTCACGGAGAGCAGAGTAAACGTCACAGAGCTGAGCAGAAGGTCCTTTTCAATCCAGCCAACTTTACCAATAACACTCTCAAAGGGCTTTATCACCGTCACAGGTTTATTTTGGAGTAGCATCTGCACCTGCATCTGGCAGAATGCCATAGACCAGATGCTGTAAGGCTGTCTCGGCACTCAGTGTAATCTAGATGACATCATTACCACCAGTAAGGATGACAAGGACCATTGCCAACATCTGAAGACAATGTTAAAACAATTAGATCATGGGCTCAGAGCACAATGTGACAAGTGTGAATTCTTTATACCAAGCACCATTTACTGCGGTCACGTGATTGATGCACAAGAATTACACAAGTGTGCTGAGAAAATTCAGGCAGTGGCGGATGTCCCGAGGCCGAAGGACGTGGCACAGTTGTCATCCTTTTTAGAATTTTTCAATTACTATTAACAGGCTCCTGCTGAACCTGGCCACTGCGCTCCACTGTCTTGAACTCGTCACTACAGATTGGGGAGAAACGGCAATGGACAAAGCGGTGTGAGGTGGCCTTCTCGAAGGTAGAGGAAATGGTGACGTCAAGCACGGTACTCACACATTACGCTCCACCTCATCCAGTGAAGCTCACCGTGCACTGTCTGGGATGCCAACACGTCCAGACGAAAGGTTTCCACAGGCAACTCCAGAGCTGCCAGACCACTTCCTACGGTCCTAGAGTTAGCTCCAGAACCACCACGGAGGAGGTCCCAAAACATGAGATTGTTTCACAACCACAAGTCTTGGCTGCCAAACAGAGTGACCACCCCCGCCCCCCGGGTCAGGAAAGACGTCATCCCACATGAGTAAAAAATCCTGAGGCCTGAATGGGACAATTTAAAATTTACAATGCTGTGGATTTCTGTATAGTAGTTGTATAATACAGTGTACTGAGATACATTCTACACTGAGTTGGAGTTAATAGCTAAATATGTTAAATATTATTGTGTATCTAATATTTCAATAATATTGAGTAATATTGTAAATATATTTTTGACTAAGCATTCTTTGTTGTTTCCATAATGTATGTCAGGTTATATGTAAAAGTACATAAATGGTATACATTATTATGCACCAACACACCAACACCTCGTTTAAAGTAAAGACGAAGTTAGATTTGCATATCAGACTCCCTTGTTGTTCTTCCAATTAGTTTTGTGTTTTGGAGTTACAGACCATAGCTGCCTTTGTGATGGCATTTACATGCGGGTGCATCTGTGTGCAGCCATAGACACTTCTACAAATTCCTCACCTAATGCTGACCACCTCCTGGGTGGAAACATTTCTCCTTGACCCAACTTAGCAGTCAGAGCAATGCTATTACAGATTGGGGCATCAGTGTTCGGATTTCAATTCTGGCTGCCTCTGTAAGCAGTTTTACATACTCTTGTGGGTTTCCTCCGGGTGCTCAGCTTTCCTCCCATAGCCCAAAGGCATATCAGTTAGTAGGTTAATTGGTCATTGTAAATTGTCATGTGATCAGGCTAGTGTTAAATCAGGGGTTGCTTGCGGCGCTGCTCAAAGTGCTGGAAGGGTCTACCATAAGACCATAAGACAAAGGAGCAGAATTAGGCCATTCAGCCCATCGAGTCTGCTCTGCCATTACATCATGGCTAATCCTGGATCTCACTCAACTCCATACACCTACGTTCTTGCCATATCCGTTGATACCCTGACCAATCAGGAAACGATTAACTTCTGCCTTAAATATACCCACTGACTTGGCCTCCACTGCAGTCTGTGCAGAGCGCTCCACAGATTCACCACTCTCTGGCTATAAAAAAATTCCTCCTTGCCTCTTCTCTATCCTGCACTGAATCTCTAAATAACATAAACCAGAATAAATATTGGCATGTGAAGGTCCACACAGAGTGAAGGTAGTGATGAAGAGGGGTGGGGGCAGAGTTTGTGTCAGGACGTCTGAGGATGAAATGTTTTGTGTGAGCACCCAGAGAAAGGAACAGTTCTACTGAATTAGTGGCACAGTAGCTGTTTAAATGCCACATTTATCCAGTTAATACGTGAAGCCTCAGTCATATTATTGTGAGTGAAAGCAGGAAGGAAACATAATTAAATTGACGCCCTACAGTGTGATTGTGCATCAGAGTGGTTCTGCAGAGCTAGCTCAGCCCAGCATGTAATAAGACTGCACATTGCCTAAATTATTTTGTTTAAAAAAATAATCAATATGTCATATTGCACTTCAGTTTCCTGGAGGTCACTTTTGGTTGCTGATACCATGTAAGGGAGATAATTTATGCATTGTGAAAGAGAATATTAAGAGAAAATGACTTAATTAAGCACTGTAGATGAAGGAGCCGTGGGCATAAGGAATCATTCACTCTGCTCTGTGATAACTGTGCCATATGCAACTGAGTGTTCTCAGTTCCCTACTCCAAGGCTTGGCTACAGGGCTGCAATTGTCCAGAAAGAGGGCCAATTTCCACCTTCTCAGGGTCTCGCATCTCACGGGCACATCCCTCCCCACCATCGGTAGTATCCACAGGAGGCAGTGCCTCAGGAGGACAACATCCATCACCATAGATCTCCACCATCTGTGCCATGCCATCTTCTCACAGCTCCTGTTAGTCAGGAAGTAGGTAGGCAGCCGTCGATCCCAGGGATCATGGGTCTGTGCCTCTGGTGGACCGTGTCCTCTCCAGGTGCAAGCCTGGTTGGGAAGATTTGAAGAACCGGCTGTTGCCCATGCAGCAGACTCCCCCTCTCCAAATCACTGATGTATTCCAATGGAAGGGCAAGTGCCGATACAGCTTGGCACCAGTGAGATCACAGAGTTGCCAGAGTGAAGATGTAAGCAACATCAAACTGCCTTAGGGACCCAGGCCCCGGATTTCTTCCTCGGGGTTTATTCCTGAGGCCTTTCCCAGGGGTGGGTATGGCCACAAGGCAGTGGAGGTTCCTAGGCGGGCTTCTGTCCAAGGCTGGTGAGCTCCACATGCCCGAGGTACAGGAGGTACAGATGCCTGAAGTCCCACACCACCAGCTTCAGGAACTTCAGCTTCCTTTCAATCATTAATTTCTTGAATCTAGCAGCAAATCCCAAATCACTACAGTCTAGCAACACTGTGATCATTTTGCATGAAAGTGAACTTTTATTTCTTAACTGTGTTCATTCTTGTGAAAAATATGTATAATTTTATGTTTTTTTTCTGCCATATCGGATCCAGAGTAACAATGATTTAATTCTCCTACTCTTGTGTATAATCTTGAGAAGGGGAAGTTGAGCTGCTTTCTTAACCTGTTGCAGTCCATGTTTCTGATAGTGTCAACAATCTCTTGAAGTGAGAAGGAGAACAGCCAGAGGTTGTGGTACATATTGGTACCAACGACATAGGTAGGAAAAGGGAGGAGGTCCTGAAAAAAGACTACAAGGAGTTAGGAAGGAAGATGAGAAGCAGGACTGCAAAGGTAGTAATCTCAGGATTACTGTCTGTGCCACGCGACAGTGAGTATAGGAATAGAGTGAGGTGGAGGATAAATGCATGGCTGAGGGATTGGAGCTGGGGCAGGGATTCAGATTTTTGGATCATTGGGACACCTGTACAAAAAGGATGGGTTGCTCTTGAATCTGAGAGGGACCAATGTCCTGGCAGGGAGGTTTGCAAAGGATACTGGGGAGAGTTTAAACTAGAATTGCTGGTGAGTGGGAACTGAACTGAAGTGATGGAGGAAAGGGAGGTTGGCCCACAAATAGAGAAAGCTCGGAGACAATGCAAAAGGGAAGACAGGCAGGTGATAGAGAAAGGATGCACTCAGACCGATGGTTTCTTTCTTTCTTTTTCAATATTTTTATTGATTTCTTACATAAAAGAATACAGAGTACAGTAGGATTACAATATATTGGATCACAAATATGGTCTTATTACCCCATATCCATATAAATTAAATTTAAACATAATACTGAAAAAAGATTATTTTATTATACCAAAAAATCTAAACCCACTAACAGAAAAAAACAGCTGTTTGGTTAATAAAAAAGAAAAGGAAAAAAATCTTTATCATATAGTAAAGCATATTATTAGCCAACATCTGTGCTTAATAGCAAATCAAAGATTTTGAAAATAATTCATAAAGATCCCCACAATGTTAAAAATTCTTGTCTGGATTCAGAAATTGAACAGCAAATCTTCTCTAAATTTAAACATGACATAACATCATTTAACCAATGAGTATGAGTAGGCAGTGGCATCCTTCCACTTCAGCAACAATGCCCTCCTGGCTATAAGAGAAATAAAAGCCAAAATGGGCAAGTCATGCGTCACCAAAATAATATCATTTCCCCCAACAATACCAAAAAAAGCAGTCAAAGGATCAGGTTTAAATTTTACTTTAAAAAGCACCGAAAAAGTTTGAAATACTTCCTTCCAATATTTTTCAAGACTCAGACAAGTCCAAAACATATGAATTAGTGAAGCTTCTCCAATGTTACATCTATCACAATAGGGAGATATATCAAAGTGAAAATGAGACAGCTTATCTTTAGTCATGTGGGCCCTATGAATCACTTTAATTTGTAGGAGGGAATGACGGGCACATAACGATGGTTTGAGATGTGTGAGATGTGTCTATTTTAATGCGAGGAGAATGATGAATAAAGTGGATGAGCTTACAGCATGGATCAGCACTTGGAGCTATGATGCTGTGACCATTACAGAGACTTGGATGGTGCAGAGGCAGAAATGGCTACTTCAAGTGCCAGGCTTCAGATGTTTCAGACAGGACAGGGAGAGAGGCAAAAGAGGTGGGGGCATGGCACTGTTGATCAGAGATAGTGTCACAGGTACAGAAAAGGAAGAAGTCATGGAAGGGTTGTCTATAGAGTCTCTGTGGGTGGGTGGAAGTTAGGAATAGGAAGGGGTCAATAACTCTACTGGGTGTTTCTTATAGACCACCCAATAGTAACAGGGAGATTGAGGAGTAGATAGGGAGACAGATTCTAGAAAGGAGTAACAATAACAGGGTTGTTGTGGTGGAAGATTTTAATTTCCCAAATATTGATTGGCGTCTCCCTAGAGTGAGGGGTTTAGATGGGGTGGAGTTTGTTAGCTGTGTTCAGGAAGGTTTCTTGACACAATATGTAAATAAGCCAACAAGAGGAGAGGTTATACTTGATCTGGTATTGGGAAATGAACCTGGTCAGGTGTCAGATCTCTCAGTGGGAGAGTATTTTGGAGATGGTGATCTCAATTCTAACTCCTTTACCATAACATTGCAGAGACATAGGAACAGACGAGTTAGGGAAATGTTTATTTGGAGTAAGGGGAAATATGAGGCTATCAGGCAGAAACTTGGAAGCATAAATTGGAAACAGATGTTCTCAGGGAAACGTATGGAAGAAATATGGCAAATGTTCTTGGAATATTTGTGTGGAGTTCTGCATAGGTATGTTCCAATGAGACAGGGAAAGGATGGGAGGGTACAGGAGCTGTAGTGTACAAAGGCTGTTGTAAATGTAATCAGAAGAAGAGCTTACGAAAGGTTCAAAGAACTGGGTAACAATAGAGATCTAGAAGATTATAAGGCTAGCAGGAAGGAGCTTAAAAATAAAATTAGGAGAGCCAGAAGGGGTCATGAGAAGGCCTTGGCAGGCAGAATTAAAGAAAACCCCAAGGCATTTTACAAGTATATGAAGAGCAAGAGGATAAGACGTGAGAGAATAGGACCAATCAAGTGTGACAGTGGAAAAGCGTGTATGGAACTGGAGGAGACGGCAGAGGTACTTTGCTTGATGATTGTAGGGATGACTTGAAGCGGACTGAAAAGCTTGAGCATGTAGATATTAAGAAAGAGGATGTGCTGGAGCTTTTGGAAAGCATCAAGTTGGATAAGTCACCAGAACCAGACGAGATATATGCCAGGCTACTGTGGGAAGTGAGGGAGGAGATTGCTGAGCCTCTGGCAATGATCTTTGCATCATCAATGAGAATGGGAGAGGTTCTGGAGGATTGGAGGGTTGCAGATGTTGTCCCCTTATTCAAGAAAGGGAGTAGGGATAGCCCTGGAAATTATAGATCAGTAAGTCTTACTTTAGTAGTTGATAAGTTGATGGAAAAGATCCTGAGAGGCAGGATTTATGAACATTTAAAAAGGCATAATATGATTAGGAATAGTCAGCATGGCTTTGTCAAAGGCAAGTCGTGCCTTACAAGCTGATAGAATTTCTTGAGGATGTGACTAAACACATTGATGAAGGTAGAGCCATAGATGTAGTGTATATGGATTTCAGCAAGGCATTCAATAAAATACCCCATGCAAGGCTTATTGAGAAAGTAAGGAGGCATGGGATCCAAGGGGCATTGCTTTATGGATCCAGAACTGGTTTGCCCACAGAAGGCAAAGAGTGGTTGTAGATGGGTCATATTCTGCATGGAGGCCGGTGACCAGTTGTGTGTCTCAGAGATCTGTTCTGGGACCTCTACTCTTCATTTCTTATAAATGACCTGGATGAGGAAGTGGAGGGATAGGTTAGTAAATTTGCTGATGACACAAAGGTTAGGGGTGTTTTGGATAGTGTGGAGGGCTGTCAGAGGTTACAGCGGGACATTGATGAAAAACTGGGCTAAGACGTGGCAGCTGGAGTTCAACCCAGATAAGTGTGAGGTGGTTCAATTTGGTAGGTCAAATATGATGGTAGAATATAACCTTTATGGCAAGACTCTTGGCAATGTGGAGGATCCAAGGGATCTTGGGGCCCGAGTCCATAGGACACAAGCTGCTACACAGGTTGACTCTGTGGTTAAAAAGGTGTATGGTGTATTGGCCTTCATCAATCAAGGGATTGAGTTTAAGAGCCGAGAGGTAATGTTGCAGCTATATAGGACCCTGATCAGACCCTACTTGGAGTACTGTGCTCACTTCTGGTCACCTCACTACAGGAAGCACATAGAAACCATAGAAAGGGTGCAGAGGAGATTTACAAGGAAGTTGCCTGGATTAGGGAGCATGCCTTATGAGAATAGGTTGAGTGAGCTCGGCCTTTTCTCCTTGGAGCGATGGAGGGGGAGTGGTGACCTGATAGAGGTGCATAAGTTAATGAGAGGCGTTGATCGTGTGGATAGTCGGAGGCTTTTCCCAGGGCTGAAATGGCTAGCACGAGAGGGTATCTGTTCCTCGATAGCAGAGTTTGTAGATACTGTGTTGACAAAGAAGCCTAGACTAGAAACCACGGTGCATTTTTGTAGATTAAGTTTTAAAGATTAAAGGTTATCTTTATTTGTCACATGTACAGTACAGTGCAAAACTTTTAGACACATATAAACATGAGAAAGTCTGCAAATGCTGGAAATCTAAAGCAAGACACACAAACCATTAGAGGAACTCAGCAGGTCAGGCAGATTTATGGAAATGAATAAACAGTCGACATTTCAGGCTGAGACCCTTCTTCAGGACTGGAAAGGAAGGGAAAATTGCCAGAATAAAATTTTGCATTCAGTTTATGTTTTTTCCCTGTGAATGCTGCTTATATGTTGCTATGTGCCAGTGAGTCAAAACTGCAAGTCAGTTTTTCATTGTTTATTCTGTATGTGAAAAGAAGCTTGATTTTGACTATTTTCTACTAGTGCTTGGAAACAAACACTTGTCTCCACTTCTGGTCTCAGTTGAATGATCTCTCAGTTGGAGCCACAGGACGAAATTTCTTCCTTCTGTCTTCTCTTCTCTTGTCTAGTCTTTCCTTTGCACTGATGTTGTGTGGCAATTGAGAACATACAGAGTGCCAGCTGTAAGACTGGGGATGGATTTCCATTGCTGTCAGGAAAAGGTTTGTATATTCTCCCCATGACTGTGTAGGTTTCCTCTGGGTGTTCCACATTCCACAGACACATGGCTACAGTTAGGGTTAGTGAGATGTGGGCATGCTATGCTGGCATTTGCGGGTTGCCAGCCACAAAATCCACGCTGACTTAATTTTAATACAAATGACACATTTCACTGATTGTTTTAATGTATACAGTACTGTGCAAAAGTGTTACACATAGCTCGGGTGCACAGAACTGTATTTTTCCAACGTGGAGTGGAGAGCGAGTTTGTAAATCTGGCGGGAGCGAAGGATGCTGGGAATGGCGAGGGTAGAGAGCCTCCAGAGGATTGTGGGACAGGTGGCAGAGAAGGAGTGCCAGGAGCCGGGGGAGGGGGCGAGGGGTGGGGGTGAGACATACCCAGTTCTGAGTCACCAGGCAAGGTCATTTGATTCTACACAATTGGTTTATTAATCAATACAAGATATTTTTCTGGTGCTTCCCTCTCCCTTCCCCTTTTCCCAAGCATGATTCCCCTCTCCCTGCCTCCTTTCCACTCTCAGAGACCCGTATCAGAATCAGGTTTATCACCACTCACATATGTCATGAAATCTGATTTATTTGTGACAGCAGCTCAGTGCAGTGCATAAAATTACTACAGTACTGTCAAAAGCCTTAGGCACCTTAGCTACATATCTGTGCCTAAGACTTTTGCACTGTACCATATGTGACAAATAAAGCTAATCTTTTATCTTTCTCTTTAATCAATTTGACTCCACAGTATTATATTTACCTCATTTTAGGAAGGGTGATGAGACTTTGGGGAGGGAGCAGAAGAGGTTTATAAGGAATGCTGCCCAGTGCAATGTGGAGAGGCTGGCCAAACTTGAGTTGTTTTCTCTGGAGCTGCGGTCGCTGCAGGGAGATCTGATAGAGGTTTATAAGATTATCAGAGGCATAGATGGAGTAGACAGGACAGTTTCCTTGGTGTCAACATATCTAGAGTGCTTCTCCTAGGACTAACACACAAGGGTCATCGGAAGTCAGGTACCACAGCACTTCTGCTCTTTTAGAAGTACGTATAGATTCGGCATGTCACCAAGAACGTTGAAAACTTGTGTAGAAACCCAGTGAAGAGTCTCCTAACTGGTTGCATCACAGATGATTTGAACGCCAGGGCCAATTGGAAGGGTAGGGTACAAGTCGAACCGAGACGCTGGAGTCCTGGCCTCAGACGATAGCGAAGCGACTGAATTCAGTGTCTGGACGATGATTTAGGCATGGGGCAGGATTGAAAAGGTCAGGGCGTCGGAGGCGAGGCGAGGGTTGGGCCAGTTCAGCTCACTGCCTGCTCTGTGCTGATTTAAGGGTCTGTGGTCAGACTCTCTGTGACTTCAGTTCAAAACACTATCTGCTTGTGTTTATTGTTTGCTTTTTATTTCTTTCTGCACATTGGCTGTTTCATGGTCTTTTTTCAATGCGTTCTTTTATGGTTCTTTCTTTCGTGGCTAACTGCTAGGAGGCCAACCTCAAGGTTGTATAATGCATACATACTTTGATAAAAAATGTACTTAGAACCTTGACTGGCATGGAAACATCACATGACCGTGGACTCGCTCTGTGGTACCGGTTCTGCGTGTTATTTATTTCCATTGTTATTGTTTTCACGATTTGTTCTTTTCTCACGCATCGGATGTTTGACTGTCTTTGTTGTGTAGAGATTTTCGTGGATTCTGTGGCTTCCTGAAGGAAGATCAGTCTCCAGGTTGTATATAATAATACATTTACTCTGAACCTTTGAATGCCCACTAATGGAAAAAGGTACAGAAAATGGTATCACTGGTTAAGCCCTCCCCACCATTAACTACATTTACTAGAAGTGCTGCCACTAGAAAGCAGCATCCGTCATCAAGCCCCCACCATCCAGGCCATGCTCTCTTCTCACTGCTACTGTCGGGCAGGAGGGACAGGAGCCTTAGGTCCCACACCACTAGGTTATTACCCTTCAACCAGGCTCCTGAACCAGTGTGGATCACAACACTGAACAGATTCCTATGACCTGCAGACTCACTCTCAGGGCTCTTTTCTGCTCTTTTTTATTTGCGCAGTTTGTCTTCCCAGTCTTGATCTCCCAGTCTACCTCCTCATGGCCTTGCACCTTAATGTCCACCTGCACCGCACTTTCTCTAATTGTAACACTCTATGCCGCGTTCTGTTATCGTTTATCCCTCGTACTGTTGTGATGAAGTGCCCTGTATGGATGGCATGGAAATGAAGTTTTTCACTATACCTCAGTCCACATGACAATGATGAACCATTTACGAACGGTCCAGAACACTGGCTCCTAGTCTAGTAATTTAACCACTGGGGAACCATGCCTGCAGATCAAAACTAATTGATTGTCAGTGAAGCAATCTCAAACATCCCAGAGGGACAATAAGAGCTACATAACCCATTGATGTGTAAAATCTGAGTGTAGGAGAGGGCACAAAAGGGCACATTGTGTTAAGACCATAAGACATAACAGGAAAATTAGACCATTCTGCCCATCAAGTCTGCTCTGCTATTCCATCATGGCTGATTTATTATCCATCTCAACCCCATTCTTCTGCCTTGTCTGCATAACCTTTGACATCTTATCAACCTCCACTTTAAATGTAACCCAATGACCAGGCCTCCACAGCTGCATGTGGCAATCAATTCCATTGATTCATCACCCTCTGGCTAATAAAATTCCTCCTCATCTGTTTTCTAAAGGGACATGCTTCTAGTCTGAGGTTGTGCCCTCTGTCCTAAACTCCACCTCATCACATGTGGGAATATCCTTTCCACATCCTCTCTATCCAGACTTTTCAATATTCAATAGGTTTCAATAAGATTTCCACCAACACCCCCCCCACACATTTTTCTAAATACCAGCTAGTACAGGCCCAGAGCCACCAGACACTCCCATGACCTGGAGTTGAGTGTTTTATCATGTGCACAAGAAGACAGGGGTAGAGCTTCAATAAAAAACTTGCCTGCAGCAAAAAAACTGAACATAAATTATTTGCAAGTTACGTAAAAGAGTAAAGAAAAAAAATGCCAGTGTCCAATAACGATTAAGGTCATTGGGAGTTTGGAAAATTCATGGCTTTCAGAAAAGGTGGTGTTGTAGTTCCAATCTTACTTGTTCATCGAAAGCCACTCCCACTTGCTAGCTGGGGATTGGCCCATTTAAGGAGCCCTACAATTGGGTGCCACGACACCAGCTGATGATGTCACAATGTCACTAGAGTATAAATCTAGCTCGCCAAAAGTGTTTGTCTCTTTTGGCTCTCTGGGTCACAACCAGTGCCTTGGGAACTTTGGGAGTGTGCTGCAGTGACGGAGGGCCTAAGTGCACACTTTAGGTAAGTATTACTAAACGGATATAACTTGAAGGGTTTGCTGAATGTTTAGTGTGTATCTTGTCCTGTAAATAAATAGTTAACTTACTTACTGGTGGTTTCTTTTATCCCCACTCACCGAACCCACAAACCTGATTTCACACAACAGATGGTCGAGGCGCCATAATTTTTATGTTCGGCCCAGGTTTCTTCCTCTTATTCATATGGAGAGAAGAGGTTGAAGGTCACGATGACTCTGGAACCTGTGACACATGGCATCATTTGATGAACACTTATAGTGTTAACATGTTTTAAATATGTTGCCAATTGCCAGGCCCCAAGCTATTCCGTGAATATTATGAGGTCACAGAATGTTTACAACCAGTTTTCATTGATCACATCTGTGTAAATTTTAGCCAATTTGTTTTGGACTAGCAGCCTTCATTCATCTCTGTAAATTAAAGTGGGAAGAATAATCTTGTCTATCTGAAACATTCTCAACAATTTTTGAGCCCAATATTTTATAGTTCTTTTGACAATGTCTTCAGCATCTCCTCCTTTTTCTCTCCAGATGGTTTCTCCCAGATACCCTGACTCCTGACAAGGCTGGGATTTTCTATCTAAGGAATGGACATATGCAGAAGGTGCCGGGAGAAGACCAGCGATATCACGAGGAGTCCCAATGAAGGATCTCAGCACAAAGAGCCAGTTGTTCATTCTCTACGGATGCTGCCTGCCCTGCAGAGTTCCACCAGCATTTTGCGTGTGTTGCTTTGGATTGCCAGTAGCTGCAGAAACTCTTGTGTTACAGATGCGCACTTTAGGGCATCTTAACCTGCTGCATCACTGCATGGTTCGGAAACTGCATTGCAGCAGACAGAAAGGTTTGGCCACGGGTAGTTAAAACTGCCCAAGCTATCACCAGCACCAGCCTACTCACCATCAAGGACATAGATAGGAGCTGGAAAAGACCAGCAATATCATGAAGGATCTCACCCATTTATGGACTGTTTGTCAAAGTACCATCAGGGAAGAGGTTACACAGCAGCCATCCAAAGCCCATCATACTCAGGTACAGGCTGATCAACACATCCAACCATTAACCCTCCCCACCACCACAATATATATATCACGCAGCGTCAATGTATGTACATACAACCAGCTATGTACAACAGTTATGTGTGCTGTGAGGGCCTCTGTTGGTCAGAGTTGACCAAGGAGATTGCATCCTAGCTGTCTAGATTTGCAAGCCAGGGCTGTATGATACGGAGAGCAAGCTGTTGCCCGGGTAGCAAGCTCCCCCCTCCGCGCACCTGATGAACCCAAAGGAATGGCAGAGACTGACACAGTTTGATACCAGCATGGTCACAGGAGTTGTCAGTCAGTGTTGAACTCAGTGTAGGGCTGCCTTAGGGAATCCAGCTCTGGATTTTTTTCCTTCGGGGTTCACGCCCAAAGTCTTCCCCATCAGTGGGTATAACCACAAGGCAGCAGAACTTTTCCTTCTCCTGGATGAGCTGCCAACCACAGTTGATGAGTCCCATCTGCCCGAAGCGACTGGTTTTAAGGTACCAGTAACCCGCTTTTGTCCCTTCTGCCAGTAGAAACAGCCACACCAGGCTTATTTGAGGTGCACACCATTGGGAGCATTTAATAGGTAGTGGGAACTTGTCCCATTACCACCCCCAGCTATACAACCTTAAGGAACTACTCAGTAGCCACTTTATTAGGTACACCTGTATACCTCGTTAATGCAAATATCTAATCAGCCAATCATGTGGCAGCAACTCAATACATAAAAGCGTGCGGATGTGGTCAAGAGGCTCAGTTGTTGTTCAGACCAGACATCAGAACAGGGAAGAAATGTGATCTGAGTGGTAAACACAAGAGATTCTGCAGATGCTGGGAATCAAGAGTAACACGCACTAAATGCTGCAGGAACTCAGAAGGTCAGGCAGTGTCTATGGAGAGAGATAAATAGTCAATGTTTCAGGCCAAGTCCCTTCATTGGGACTGGAAAGGAAAAGGGAAGATTCCGGAATAAGAAGTTGGGGGAGAGAAAGGAGTACATGATAGAAGGTGATAGGTGGGTGGGAGAGGAGAAGGGATTAAGTAAGAAGCTGAGAGGTGGAAGAGGTAAAGGACTGAAGAAGAAGGAATCTGATAGGACCATGGGAGAGAGGGAAGGAGGAGGGGAACCAAGGGAATGTGATAGGCAGGTGAGAAGAAGAGGTAAGAGTGGGGAATAGACGAAGAGGGAAGGGAGAGAGCAAAAAAATTACCAGAAGTTGGAGTAATCGACATTCATGCTGTCTATCAGGTTGAAGGCCAACAAGATGGAATATATGAAGATCAATATGAAAATGGCTTCCTCTACTCCCACGATGAGACAACTCTCAGTTTTGGAAGAGCAACCATCTTTTTTTTCCTCCAACCTAATGGCATAGGAATCGATCTCTGCAACTTCCAGTAACATTTTTCCCCACCCCTTCCCTCACAAGCACAATCCAAGGACACTTTCAAACGGCGGTGTCTCAGTAAGACGGCATGCATCATTAAGAATCCTCACCACCCAGGACGTGCTCACTTTTTATGACTACCATCAGGGAGCAGATGCTCAATCTACATTTCAGGAACAGCTTCTCCCCATCCGTCATCAGATTTTTAAAAGGTTCATGAACATAACTTCACCAATTTGCCCTTTTTATCCACTCTTTATTTACTTTTCATATATTTTTATTGTAACTTAAAGCTATCTTTAAAGCCTTGCATGGTTCTGACGCAAAACAACCAATTTCCCGACATGAAGCCATCCATCAGGTCTCTATGTCTTTCCACTCTCACTCTGAACCCTTGCACTCTAGTTCTTGATTCGCTGACTCCGCGGGAAAAAGACAGGAGGATGTATTTATGCACAGTATTGTTCAATCAAACTTGAAGGCAAACTTAATATAACTTTGTGCTTTCACCACTGGAGAAACAGTTGATTTCTTCGTGGTCAGATTCACAGGTTCAGAAATGTCGGTGATCTGTGAAATGGAGTTTTTTTTGGGAGTCTCAAAGTCACATTTCCTGCTGTCGGTATCGGATGCTCAGTGTGACGTACGCAGGGCAAGCCTTGGGCGTAGAGATGTTGGTGGGGGAAGCTCTCACACCTTGAGCGGCAGATTCTAACGGTGAGATGGGATGGCAGGGACTGTTTGAGTGCGTTCTGTGAATCAGATTGCAGAGCATGCCCCGCTAACATGAGACACGGCGCCACAGTGGAGCGAAGAGGCACAGTAGCCTTGTGGTTAGCACAGTGCTTTACAGCACCAGCAATTTGATTTCAATTCCCACCATTCTCTATAAGAAGCTTGTACGTTCTCCCAGTGACCACATGCGATTTCTCCAGGTGCTCCGGTTTCTGCCCACATTCTACAGACACGTAGACACGTAAGGGTTAGTGAGTCGTGGGCATGCTTTGCTGGCACTGGAAGCACTGCCATACTTGCGGGCTGTCCCAGCAATCTGCAGACTGTGTCGGTCACCGATGCATTTTACTGTAGGTTTCAATGTACACGTGTCAAATAAAGCTGATCTTTAATGGTACATGGAATAGACATTTATTTTCAAAACAAAAGTCCAACGCCTTCAAGCTTCCAATCAAGCCCTTTGTCAGTTCAATTCTGCTCTGTGGCTGACAGTTCATTTCTGTCTTTTTTCACATGGAGACTTCAGTAAGCAGAGAGGATTGCACTCATGTCGTTGCTGTAGACAACATTATTGGGAGTCCGTAACACATCAAAGGTGTGTTTTTGGGCCGACCGAGTGACCTGTTGCTTTTGCTGTCTCTGAGGGGATTCGGTGCGGTTAAGAGTGAGGTGGAGAATGGCGTGTGTGGCATAATTGTGGAGTGCAAACCGAGTGAGGGTCCATTTCTCACCAATCTTGCCAAGTAAGGCAGCAAGCAAGATTGAAATCACCGAGGGTGAGAGCGGAAGTTGAGCGAGTGTTCAGCACCATCTGCTTGCGTTTGACTGGCCTCTCTTTCTCCCTGCTCCCAGAGGAAGGTGACTACATTTGACTGATCCCTCCCCCTCCCACAGTTATGCCACAGTTCCGACCGTTTATTTCCCAATTACTTCTAATACATTTTGATGACCGCACACCTGGTTTCCATCTAGAACTACAGTATAAGAACCTCGGCATCACAACCACTAGTTGTCAGTTCATTGTTTTTTTCCCTGTGAGGTAACTACGTTTCCCGACCACTTAGAACCGTTTGTTCTAAGTTTAGCTTCAGTTTCAAGGTTTACCTATGAGACTTCGTCTCTCTGAGCCAAGACTCCGTGTCAAGGCTCCATATCAGGGCTTCGTGTCGAGGTCCCTCCTGTTTGCTGTTTGGCGTTTACGCCCACCTAAGCATCCAAACTGAATCTCCGTGCCTGTGTCCTGCACTTGGGTTCACTCCCTTCGCTCATTGTAACAGAATGGACCCAGCGGACACGAACACCCTGGCGACAAACCCTCGTCAGACAGGGCTCCCTACTGGGTCTGCACAATCAACTTCTTTGGGATGTCGTGGAGAACCTCCTTTCTCTGTCTGTTATCGTAATGAAGATTGGTGACCAGGTGGACCATGTATCCACTAATTTTACCCCATTCTCTCCTGGAACTCTGTCAAATCAGTCCAAACAGTCTGTAGTGGCAACCCCCTACGTGTCAGCAATACCCCCACCAAGGGAGCCACACCTACTGAGCCAGAACACTACACCGGGGATTTGGGGAAGTGCTGGGCCTTCCTCTGCAATGCTCCTTGGTGTTCGATCAGCGGTCGTCCACGTACTCCACAGACAAGTCAAAGTTAGCTTATATCATGGGGTTGTTGTGGGAAAGTGCCTTAGCATGGGCTATGGCTGCTTCAGCCAATCAGCCAGAGATCTGCTCTTCATTCCCCACCTTTATCACAGAGATGAGAAAGATCTTTGACAACCCCGTCCGTGGTAAAGATGCCACTATGTGTCTACTTGTCCTCCGTCAGGGCTCCCGCAGTGTCGCCAAGTATTCTGTGGAATTCTGGATGTTAGTGGCCAACTCGGGGTGGAATGATGAGACACTCCAATGGCTATTTCGGAATGGCCTCAGTGACATGGTGAAAGATGAGTTGGTGGCAAGGGATGACACCAACAGCCTGGATACCTTGATCTCCCTAGCCACCAGATCGGACAATTGTCTTTGAGAACATCATAAGGAGAGACCTGGTCGTCCACCCCCTTTGGCCACTCCAAGGCCCTCTTTTCCATCTCCCACCAGCACAAGCCTCTCCCTTCTCCTGCTCCTGGAATAGCTCCCAGCCCAGCCATTTCCACCAGCCCAGGAGAGGAACCAATGCAGCTGGGACGGAACCATCTTTCTCCCACAGCACGACTCCGGATGGGGGAGTGTCTCTATTGCAGCCAGTCCAGCCACTTCCATGTTTCCATCAGCCAAAAGGGAAGGCTCACCAGCAGAAATGGGGACCCTGGTGAGCCAGATAACATTCCCTTCCGTCCCCCGAACCCGGATACAGATCGAAGATCCCTTAGGTTATAATCAACAGTCCCTGCCTCTGTCAGCTGCAGTGGACTCCAGTGCTGAGGGAAACCTGTTGGAGGAAGACATAGCTTCCCAGGCCGGAATTCCTCGGGAGCCATTGAGTACCCTTCTGGAAGCCCGGGCACTGGACGGTAGACTCCTGGCCTGAGTCACCCACTGCACACCACCCTTGCCTCTTATTCTTTCTGGGAACTATCAGGATCAGGTACAATTTAACCTAATTTCCTCTCCTTGAGCTCCTATCATTCTTAGGTACCCCTGGTTAAGCCGCCATAATCCCCACATTGACTGTTCCACCGGGAATGTAGTCAGCTGGAGTCCATTTGTCTTCAATCGGCCCTTTCCCCTGTGAAAGTCACCGCGACCTCGTTGGCCGCTGAAACCCCTGACTTATTCCAGCAGAGTACCATGATTTGGGGGAGGCTTTCAGCAAACAACGGGCTCTTTCCCTGCCTCCACACCACCCTTATGATTGTGCTATTGACCTTTTCCCCAGAGCTCCTCTACCCACCAGTCAACTGTATAACTTGCCCCAGCCAGAAAGGGAAGCAATGGAGGCATACTTAATCTCTCGTGGCGGGCATTATCCGACCCTCATCCTCCCCTGCTGGCGCAGGTTTCTTCTTTGTAGGGATGAAAGACGGTTCTCTGCGCCCCTGCATTCACTACCAAGGCCTAAATAGCATAACAAATATCCACTGCCCCTTCCCAACTCTGCTTTCGAACCATTTCATGGAGCCACCATCTTCTCCAAGTTGGACCTACGAAGTGTCTATCAGGATAAAGGAAGGAGATGAGTGGAAAACAGAGTTCAACACCCCTCTTGGTCACTTTGAATACCTGGTCATGACATTCGGCCTCACAAATGCCCTGCTGTTTCTCAAGCCCTGATAAACAATGTCCTTGGAGATTTTATTAACCGCTTCATGTTTGTCTATTTGGATGACATCTTAGTCTTCTCCAGCAGTCTTCGGGAACACACCCACCATGTCCGTCAGGTCCTGCAGAGGCTTTGGGAAAACAAACTATCCGTAAGAGCTGAGAAGTGCGAGTTTCACGTTCCTTCAGTCAGTTTCTTAGAGAATCATCGAGAATGGGCAAGTGAGGGCGGATCCCGAAAAGATCCGGGCGGTAACAGAGTGGCCAAAACCCACGACACTCAAGCAACTCCAGCAATTTCTGGGGTTCAGAAACTTTTATCATCGTTTCATCAGGGATTACAGCCGGTGCCAGCGCCCCTTACTCGACACCTCTCCTAAGACACCTTTTCACTGGGACCCTGAGGTGGACACTGCCTTCTCAGAGCTGAAGAGGTGTTTCATCCCTGCTCCCATCCTGGTCCAACCAGACCCCTCTTGTCAATTCATTGTGGAGGTCGACACATCCAACTCTAGGTGGGAATGGTCCTCTCCCAACGTTTAGACCCCAACCAAGAGCTTCATCCCTGTGCCTTCTTATCTGGCTGGAGGAGTGGAGGCACTGGCTGGAGGGAGCGGAACATCCGTTTTTCGTCTGGACCGATCACAAGGACCTTGCATATATCCAAACCACCAAACACCTGAATTCCCGCCAGGCCCATTGGGCATTATTTTTTGGTGGGTTCAGAGTTACACTCCCCTATTGTCCGGGGTCCAAGAACAGGAAGCCCAATGCTCTTTCCCGTCAATACATTTCCAAGGAGGGTCTTCCCAACCTCGAGACCATCCTTCCACCATCCTGTTTAGTGGCTGCCCTCACCTGGGAGATCGAGGCCATAGTCAGAGGTCCAACAGACTCAACCTGACCCAGGCAATGGACCCTCCAATCACCTCTTCGTGCTCGATTCCGTTCGATTTCAGGTTCCCCAGTGGGGGCACCCTTCTTACTTCGCCTCCATCCCAGAATCGATCGGACACTGCCCCTTCTGAAGAGACATTTCTGATGGCCCTCCATGGATGCTAACACCCATTCCTTCATCTCTGCCTGTTCTGTTTGTGCCCGTGGGAAAGCCTCCCACCGACCACCTGCTGGGTTGCTTCATCCCCTACCTGTCCCTATCCGCCCTTGGTCTCACATTGCGCTGGATTTCATTACGGGACTACCCCCTTCACATGGAAATACTGTCGTACTCACTGTGGTGAACCATTTCTCCAAAGCTGTGCACTTTGTAGCGCTTCCCAAACTCCCTACAGCTAGTGAAGCAGTTGACTTTCTCGTCCATCATGTGTTCTGTCTTCACAGGGTTCCATCTGACATTATTTATGACTGAGGCCCCAAATTCGTCTCCCAAGTTTGGACATCTTTTTGTCAAGCCCTTGGAGCCTCGGTAAGTCTGTCATCCGGCTTTCATCCACAGACGAACGGTCAAACAGAATGGGCTAACCAGGATTTGGAAGCAGCACTGTGTTGCTTGACGGCCAACAACCCATCTGCCTGGAGCACCCATCTCACTTGGGTGGAGTACGCCCACAACTCCCTGGTCAGCACCGACACCGGAAGGTCTCCTTTCAAATGCTCCCATGGTTACCAACTCCCTCTGTTTCCCGCACATGAAGATGGCATTGCTGTGCCTTCTGTTCAAGCCCATCTCTGCCAGTGCCACAAGATCTGTTGCTCCATTCAGCCATCCGCAACAGGAGGTTTGCCAATCGCGATCGGATTCCTGCACCTGATTATCAGCCTGGGCAGAAGGTTTGGTTCTCTTCTAAAGACATCCCCCTCAAGAACGAGGTCAAGAACCTCGCCCCCTGCTTCCTGGAACTATTCAAGATTGAGAGTATTATCAACCCCTCAGCGATCCGACTCAAACTGCCCAAATCTATGCACATCCATCCTACATTCCGCATTTCCCAATTGAAGCTGGTATCTGTCAGCCCTTTGTGCCCTCCTGCTGAACCCCCTCCACCCTCCCGGATCATTGACGACAACCCAGCGTACACTGTTCAGTGATTACTGGATGTGCACTGCCGAGGCAGGGGCCTCCAATACCTGGTCGATTGGGAGGAATACGGCCTGGAGTAATGTTCCTGGATTCCCTGCTCCTTCATCCCGGACCATTCGTGATTTCCATCAGGGCCATTCGGACAAGACTGGTGGATTGCCTGGAGGCTCCCATTGAGGGGGAGGGTATTGTCATGGTCCCGATCGTTAATTCCTTATTTTGCTCTTAATTTCCATTGATTGTGCCACAGTTCCGACCATTTATTTCCCAATTACTTCTAATTCTCTTTGACGACAGCACACCTGGTTTCCATCTAGATCTATAAGAACCTCAGCATCACAACCACTAGTTGCCAGTTCATTGGTGTTTTTCTTATGAGGTAACTACGTTTCCTGACTGCTTAGAACCGTTTGTTCTAAGTTTAGCTCCAGTTTGAAAGTTTACCTATGGGACTCCGTCTCACTGAGTCAAGGCTTCATGTCAAGGCTCCATATCAGGGATCTGTGCCAAGATCCCTCCTGTTTGCTGTTTGGTGTTTACACCCACGTAAGCATCCAATCTGAATCTCCCTGCCTGTGTTCTGCACTTGAGTTCGCTTCCTTCGTTCATTGTAACAGGTGTCTGCGTTTGACTGGCCTCTCTCTCCCTCTCACTCGTTATGACTGGAGAAAGGTATCTGCGTTTGACTGATCTCCCCCTCTCCCTCTCCCCTCTCCTTCTCACCCCTCCCAGAGGATGGTGTCTGCGTTTGACTGGCCTCTCTCTCCCTCTCACTCGTTATGACTGGAGGAAGTGTCTGCGTTTGACCGATCACTCCCTCTCCCCCTCCTTCTCAACCCTCCCAGGGGGTGGTGTCTGCGTCTGACTGGCCTCCCTCCCTTTTCTCGTTGTGACCGGACAAAGGTGCAGGTGTCATGGGTCTTGGGAAAGGCTTGATTGGTGCAGTTTGTGGACTGGACTCCTTTACAGAAAATTCTGCAATTAATGTTCTATGTGTTTCTGGTTCCTGGAAACTCCTGTGAACTTTGCAACGTTTTACCCTGCTAATATAATGAACTGAACACTGAGGCTTCGGGCCTGTTCCAGGGATTTGGATCTAAGGACTCAGTTTCACTCAGAATGCTGTTGTTGTTGCTCATTTCTGTTGTTTGCATGATTTGTTTTGTCCTTTTTTCTCTTTCTCTGTGGGAAATGGGGGATTGGCCTTATATTTTTTAAAAATTGGGTTCTTTCAGGTTCCCTGCCAATAAGCAAACAAATCTCAAGGTTGTATAATTTATACATTCCTTGATAATAAATGCACTTTGAAACTTGTTCTCCTTTTCTGCGTGTAGGCTGTTTGGTGTTTTCTTTAAATGGGTGCCTTGGTGTTTATTTGTTTGTGACTGCCTGTGGGAGGAAGAATCTCAGAGTTGTATACTGCAGCACGCACAAATTGCTGGAGGTGCTCAGCAAGCTAGGCAGCATCTATAGATGATGAGATAATGAGAGGCATGCGTATAAGATGATGATGAGGCATTGATCGTGTGGATCGTCAGAGGCTTTTCCCCAGGGCTGAAATGGTTGCCACTAGAGGACACAGGTTTAAGGTGCTGGGGAGTAGGTACAGAGGAGACGTCAGGGGTAAGTTTTTTACTCAGGGAGTGGTGAGTGAGTGGAATGGGCTGCCGGCAACAGTGCTGGAGGCAGATACGATAGGGTCTTTTAAGAGACTTTTGGATAGGTACATGGAGCTTAGAAAAATAAAGGGCTATGGGTAAGCCTAGTAATTTCTAAGGTAAGGACACGTTCGGCACAACTTTGTAGGCCAAAAGGCCTGTATTGTGCTGTAGGTTTTCTATGTTTCTATGGAAGAGAGTAAACAGTCAACACTTTGGGCTGAGTCCCTTCATCAGGACTGGGGAGAAAAGAAGGGAAGTCAGAGTAAAAAGGTGGGGGGAGGGGAGGAAAAATACAAAGTAGGAGGTGATCGGTGAAATCTGGAGGAGGAAAGGATGAAGTAAAGAGCTGGGAAGTTGATTGGCGAAAGAGATAAAGGGCTGGAGAGGGAGAATCTGACAGGAAAGGGCAAGAACGACTAGTCAGCTTACAGAGAGGAGGTGCAGCGGCTAACAGACTGGTGCAGAGCCAACAACCTGTCTCTTAATGTGAACAAAACAAAAGAGATGATTGTTGACTTCAGGAGGGCACGGAGCGACCACTCCCTGCTGAACATCGACGACTCCTCGGTAGAGATCGTAAAGAGCACCAAATTTCTTGGTGTTCACCTGACGGAGAATCTCACCTGGTCCCTCAACACCAGCTCCATTGCAAAGAAAGCCCAGCAGCATCTCTACTTTCTGCGAAGGCTGAGGATAGTCCAGCTCCCACCCCCCCCCCCCATCCTCATCACATTCTACAGGGGTTGTATTGAGAGCATCCTGAGCAGCTGCATCACTGCCTAGTTCGGAAATTGTACCATCTCGGATCGCAAGACCCTGCAGCGCATTGTGAGGTCAGCTGAGAAGATCATCAGGGTCTCTCTTCCTGCCATTGGATATTTACACTACACGCTGCATCTGCAAAGGAAACAGCATTATGAAGGACCCCATGCACCCCTCATACAATCTCTTCTCCCTCCTGCCATCTGGGAAAAGGCTCCGAAGCATTTGGGCTCTCATGACCAGACTATGTAACAGTTTCTTCCCCCAAGCTATCAGACTCCTCAATACCCGAAGCCTGGACTGACTCCTTGCCCTACTGTCCTGTTTATGATTTATTGTAATGCCGGTACTGTTTTTGTGCACTTTACACAGTCCTGTGTAGGTCTGTAGTCTAGTGTAGCTTTCTCTGTGTTTTTTTTTATTACGTAGTTCAGTCTAGTTTTTGTACTGTGTCATGTAAACCATGGTCCTGAAAAAAGTTGTCTCATTTTCTCTATGCACTGTACTAGCAGTTATGGTCGAAATGACAATAAAAGTTGACTTGACTTGACTTGAGAAGGCCATGGAAGAAAGGAAGAAAGGGAAGGGGGTGGTGAGGGATGGGTGAGGAAATAAGGTGAGAGGAAACGGGAATGGTGAAGGAGGTGGGGGGGCATCACCTGAATTTTGAGAAGTCGAGGTAGCGGAGGCCATGGACTGACATGTCGCAATGGGAACGGGAAATAGAACTCAAATGGGTGGCCACTGGGTGATCCCGCTTTTACTGGTGAACGTAACATAGGTGCATGGCAAAGGGGTCTCCCTGTCTACGTCAGGTCTCACCGACATACAGGAGGCCACACCGGGAGCACCAATACAGTAGATGACCCCAACAGACTCTCAGTGACTCTCTGGAAGGACTGTTTGAGGCCTGAGTGGTAGTGAGGAGGGAGGTGTATGGGGCAGCTGCTGCACTTGTTCTCTTTGCAAGGTGAAGCGCCAAGCCAGAGATCAGTGGGGAGGGATGAATGGACAAGGGAGTGATCCCTATGGAAAGCAGTAAGTGGGGGTGTACTTGGTGGTGGGATCCCATTGGAGATGGTAGTAGTTACTGAGAATTACGTGCTGGACACGGAGTGGTAGGTGAGGACAAGAGGAACCCTGCCCCTGGTGGTGTGGCAGGGGGATGGGGGTGAGGACAGACATGCGCGAAATGGAAGGGCGGCGTTGATGGTGGAGGAAGGGAAGCCCCTTTCTTTGAAGAAGGAGGACATCCCCTTTGTTCTGGAATGAAAAGCCACATCCTGAGAGTAGATGCAGTGGAGACAGAGGAATTGAGAGAAGGGTTTGGCATTTTTACAAGTCACAGGGTGAGAAGAAGTAGCAGTGAGAATCAGTGGATTGTAAACTGCATATGTACTTTGTTAATAAATGTACTTTGAACTCTGAACTTTGAGTAATGTACAAGACATAACAAAATACACTCAAAATACCTTAAATACACCCCTTGGCCTCTGTGGCATTGAATTGCACATAATCACCATTCTCTTGCTGAAGAAATTTCTCCTCATCTGAATGTTAAAGGGATGTCCCTTTATTCTGAGTCTGTGCCCTCAGATCATAGACTCTCCCCCACATGGAAACATCCTCTCCAGGACCACTCCATCCACGTCTTTCAGTCTATCCAGGCCTGGTCCGTTCTGATAAAGAAATCAAGCTGCCCAGCTTTGATCAGAGCTGAAACTCACTGAGAATAGTGTCAGAAGATTCTGGGATCCTACAGAAACTTATATAACGTGTCAACAGCAATCAGTTCTGCTTTTCCATTCCAATCAATCTCCACACTGCACTCCGAGGCAAGCTCGTGCCTGAGTCTGGAGAGAACACAGATGTGCCTTCTTCACATCACTTCACCAACTGTAACAGCGCAGTACTAATGCCACATTATGTTGGCTTCCCTGTAACTCAATTGACATTTGGCTGCAAGGGAACATGGCTCTGCGTTCCCTGGTCAGTGAGACATGAAGCCTCACCATCCACTCACCCAGAGCTAATATTCAAACCAGGATCTGTGGAATGTTAACATGCAGACTGCACACAACAAACAAGGTTCTGCCTGACCTACAATCTCCAGGCTTCCAGACACCGTTAGAAGTTGCGAGATGATTGGCTTTATGGAAGAGGGTTAGCTTGGTGTGAGTAAATTGCCATATTCAGCATCCACACAACATTCAGCGTTGGATCTTAAACACTGATCAATCACTGGAGTGCTATCTCACTATTTTGACACTCTTTGTGCATTAGTTCTTTATTTGTACTGTATGTTTATATATTTAGACCAAAAATCATAGGAACAGAAAATGGGACACCCCATCGAGTCTTTTCTGACATTCCTTCATGGCTGATTTATTATCCCTCTCAACCCCATTTTCCTGCCTTTTCCCTGTAACCTTTGACACCCTGACTAATCAAGAAGCTTTTGTTTTAAATATGCCCAATGACTTGGCCTCCACAGCTGCTGTAGCAATGAATTCCACAGATTCACTGGCTAAAGAAATTCCTCTTCATCTTTGTTCTAAAGGAACATTCTTGAATTCTGAGGCTGTGCCTTCTGGTCCAAGACAGCCCCACTATAAGAAGCATCCTCTCCACATCCACTCTCTCTAGGACTTCCAATATTCAATAAGAGTCAATGAGGGCCCATTCATTCTCCAGCGAGTGCAGGGTCAGAGCCATCAAATGCTCCTCATACAAAGATAGAGTAAAGAGAGAGAGACAGATAGAGATACAGACAAAGAAAGAGGTAGACAGAGAGGTGAGTGACAGACAGACAAAGAGAGATAGAGAAAGATAGAGAGAGAGACAGAGACAGACATACAAAGAGGAAAGAGAAACCATTTTCCCCTCCAGCATCAGATTTCTGAACAGACATTGAACCCATGAATACAATTCACTATTTCTACTCTCTTTCCACTAATTTAATTATATATATAATTTATTTGTAATTTACGGTATATTTCATGTATTGGACTGTACTGCTGCCACAAAACAATAAGTTTCACGTCATATGTCAGTGATAATAAACCTGATTAGATGCACAGTGAGGAGTATTCTGACAGCTTGCACTATTATGGAAGCAACAATACCTATAAACAGAAAATCCTCCAAAAACACAGATATGGCCCGTCCGTCACAGAAGCACGCCCTACCATTGAGCACATCTACATTTGTACAAGGGCACTGCCATAAGAAAGCAGCATCCACCATCAAGGACCACCCACTATCTCGGCAACGTCCTCTCCTTGTTGCTGCCATTGCTCAGGAGGTACAGGTGCTTTAGGTCCCACACCACCAGGTTCAGGAGCAGTTATTACCCACCAACAATCAGGCGCCTGAACCAGCGTGGATAACTTCACTCATCTCAGCACCGAACAGACTCCACAACCCAAGGACTCACTCTCAAGGATTCTGCAACTCATGTTCTTAATATCTATTACTGATTTATTTAATGCTACTCTTTGCTTTTTTGTATTTACACAGATTGTGCTCCTTTTCATGTTGGTTGTTTGTCAATCTTTGTGTGTAGTTTTTCATTGATTCTATTGTATTTCTTTGTTCTACAGTGAATGCCCGCAGGAAAATGAATCTCAGGGAGGTATATGGTGACATGTACATACTTCGATAATAAACCTACTTTGAGCTTTTTTTTTTCCCTGAGTGAGAAAGACATGCAGAGATGAGAGACACACAAAGACAGAGAGAGGAGCATGAAGAAAAAATATGACAAAGAAAAGTCTTGTAAGGCAGAAAATGAGAAGTGGGAAGTGTTAGAGAGAATGAGAGGGAAGCAAGTTCTGGGAGGAGAGAGGAAGAGAATGAAAGGTCATGAGGCAGGTTGAGAGGGAGAAGCGGCAAAGAGAGAGAGGGAGAGAGTTTAAGCAAAAATGGGAAAAGTCTGCAGGAAAGTGAGAAAGAGGAGAGAAGGAGAGAAAATGAGAGAAAGGAGAAGGGCAGAGTAGGAGAAAGTGATAGTAGGAGAGAGAATGAAGGAGAGCAGAGAATATGTTTAGAGCATCAAACATGAGGAAATCTGCAGATGCTGGAAATTCAAGCATCACACACAAAATGCTGGTGGAATGCAGCAGGCCAGGGCAGCATCTATAGAGAGAAGCACAGTCGACGTTTCGGGCCGAGACCCTTCGTCCTGACCTGGCCTGCTGCGTGCCACCATCTTTGTGTGTGTGGTGGTTAGAGCGTCTTGTCTTTAATTGGCAGCACACGAGCCGCTAAACTCACCCATAGCTGCACACTCCCTCTGGAGCCCAACGTCTACAGGTGACCCATGTGACACTGGCAAACAGAAATATTCTTCACCCCTCCCAAGACTCACACCCCATGAAATTCCAGCACTGGAGAGAGGACCATCTGCTTGCCAAGCCCTAACTCCGCACTGACAGAAATTAGCCAAGCTAACCCAAAAAGCATCCGAGAACTGCAACATCTCCCCACACTCCCTGCACGCTTCCTTCAGAGAGACTCACACAGGCACAGCAAGTTGCTTTCTCTTTCGAGAGAAGTGATTTAAGGCTTTGCTAATATGCAGGCGGTCCCTGTCTCATTAAACTGCTTAAATTGAAAGAGAGAGGGCCATGAAATGGAACTAATCAGTGAGGCTGGGGAGATCTCAGGGGGGGCAACGAGGGAGCTGAGAATTCAATGCAGCAGCTGTGTCTCCTTGTTCATCAATTAATAAAAAACACAGTCAGGAAGAAAAACCAACAGAGGTCTGAGTAGCTGCCTGCAAACAGCCCATCCAGAGAGATGGCCAGTCAATTTTCGCTGATCTCCAGCCTAGTTGTCACTTTCAATATGACCAGTTTGCAAAGCGAGGCTGAGATGTCAGTGAAGTGAGTTTTGATTTACTGGTGCTGTGGAGATATGTGATGGGGCCACGGGGAGTGATTGCAGTCAGCTGCTCTCCTTGTAAAGAGGCACAAATCCTCTCACTTGGTGCTCTCTTCCCAAGGGTCTCGGTGCAGCCGCGCAGAACGGCGGAGCCCCGGACGGTCCCTCAGTCCCTCAACTCTGTGAACCTAATGGACACCCTCCTCTTACCTGAAAAGATGCGGTGCAAAATAGTAATCGATAATCTCAATGCTATCCGGAGTAACATGTCAGGCAGTATCTATGGAGGGGAATAAACAGTCAATGTTTTGGGCCGAGACCCTTCAATCAGGAGAGGAAAGGAACGTGGAAGATGCCCGAGTAAGAAGGTAAGGGGAGGAAGGAGCACAAGCTGCCAGGTGATAGGTGAAAATGGGTGAGAGGGAAAGTGGGTGGATGGGGAGGTAAGAAGCTGGAATGCAATAGGTGGAAGAGGTAAAGGCTGAGTATTAAGCAAGCTGATAGGAGAGGGGACTGTGGAGGAGGGGCACCAGTGGGAAGTGGGCAGGTGAGGAGAAAAGAAGGGGTGACAGAGGAGCCAGAACAGGAAATGGAAAAGTGGGAGGAGAGAGAAATTACTGGCAATTGAGAGGCAGTACCTCAAGAAGGCAGCACCCATCATTAAGGACCCTCACCATCCAGGACATACCCTTATCGCAAAGGATACATAGGAACCTAAAGACCCAGACTTAACTTTTGTGTATTTAATATTTGAGTAATGTTGTAAATATATTGTTTTATTAAGCATTCTTTGTTTACATAATTCAATATGGGTTATATAGAAAAGGACATGAAAGACATATGTCATTTGCCACTGCATCATAAGTTCATGGCTCACTAAAATTAAAAAAAGAACAAAGAATACACATTTGTCCCACTCTCTCCGTGTTTTTCTCTCAATTAGTTTTATGGTTTGGGGTGACAAAACACAACAATGTCAATGAGGAAATTTTAAACAAACCAAAACTGCTACCTACCCATTGCAGTACAGCGATACGTTTGAGTTTTTTAAAAGCACAATGAGAAATTGCCAAATGAAAACCACTGCAGCTCATGCTTCTTTGGGAAGGAACAGAGACAGTTGAGTTTAATAAAAAGGCCAAAAATAGATTAATGTAGAATCTGACTCAGAATCAGGTTTGATATCTTCAGCAAATGTTATGAAATTTGTTAACTTTGCACAGTAGTACAATGCAATACATGATTTTAAAAAGTTGTTAAAATAAATAAAGCAAGAAACAAATAAATAAATAAGTAGTGGATAGTGTTCAGGGGTTCAATGCCCATTTGGAGACTGGATGGCAGAGGGGAAGAAGCTGTTTCCGAATCATCGAGTGTTTGCCTTCAGGCTTCTGTACCCCTTTCCTGATGGTAACAATGAGAAGCTGGCATGTCCTGGGTGGTGGGAGCCCTTAAAGATGGACGCTGCCTTTCTGAGACACTCTTCATTGAAGACATCTTGGATACCCCAGAGGTTGGTGCCCATGATGGTGCTGACTAATTTTACAACTTCCTGCAACTTACTTCGATCCTGGGTTCATAAACAGTGAGTGCCGGGTGATAAAAACCATAAATTAAAAAAAGCAGAGATGGCTGACTACGTCGGAAAGATTGATGCATTCCTTTGCTGGATACTGTACACTGTGTGAGTTGAGCAGTGTCTTAAAGCAAATGAAATAGCCATTGAGAAACAAGTGTTAGTTTTGATGAATGCACTGGGTGGAAAAGAATACAGTTTGCTTAGAAGTTTAACTGCTCCAACAAAACCGGTTGAAATAAATTTCACTGGTATCATGAAAGTAATGCAAGAACATTTCAAACTGAAATCATTGTTAATTGCAGAACACTTTGGGTTTCTTAAGCAGAATCAAAAGGAGGGAGAGTCCATTTCAGTCTACATGGCTGAATTGAAGAGACTGAACATTATCAGTTCAGTGATGGGCTTATTCATGCTCTGAGAGATTGTTTCCTCATGCTGGGGCTATACGGCGTTGAGGCGCGTCCCCTGGGTGGTGGATGGGGGATCCGTCGTGTGAGGGGTGCACCAGATAATATGGAAGAAGGTGCCGCGAACCAACATAGCCTAGGAGAAGGAACTCCAATTCCAAACCTGGGTAGATAGGACTCGTTAGCCTCGGATGGCAGCCTATCTAGGAGAGGGTAAACTCTGATTTCAAACCCGGGCAGGTGGAGTTTGTTAGCACGGAAATGCCATTGTTAGCATGGAAATGCCATTGCCTAGGGGAAGGTGACCCTGACAGAAAACCCCTGGTCCTCCAGGTGGGGGGTTGTGCAATGGGCTAACAACCCGTTCACGTAAAACAAGCAATTGTTACAGAAACCGTCAACAGATTGTCAACTACTAACTCAGATCTCGGGAAAAGCAGGGCCCCATTCAGGAGGCTGATGACGCGCTGCAACCAAACCCGTCAGGAAGCTGCAGGGCTGACAACCCTCCATTCCTAGCGAAGTTCTCACCAGGGTCATCTTGGAGCAGATGAAAGACGCCATTGACCAGAGACTTAGGGATGAGCAGGGAGTGTTCAGGAAAGAGAGATCATGCATTGACCAGATAGCTACACTTAGAGTCATTGTGGAGCAGACAATAGAATGGCAAACTCCACTATATGTGTGTTTTATTGATTTTGAGAAGGCATTTGACAGCCTGGACAGAAAGTCAATGTGGAGCATCTTACGACACTATGGTGTACCGGAAGAGATGGTGAATATCATCAAGCAGCTTTATGATGGCCTCTCATGCAGGGTCATCCACGATGGGAGACTGTCCAAAGAGTTCCTGGTCACTACTGGAGTCAGGCAGGGATGCCTGCTGTCGCCTCTACTTTTTCTCGTGGTACTCAACTGGGCTACAAGAACAGCCTATGCTGGCTCAGAGAGAGGCATCCAGTGGACGTTAACAGGGAAATTGGAAGACCTGGCATTTGCAGGTGATTTCGCTCTTCTCTCACACCAGCTTCAAGATATGCAGAAGAAAGTAGATTCCTTGGGAGACACCTCACAGCGAGTAGGCCTTAAGATCAGTCAGGAGAAGACCAAAGTTCTTTGCATTAATAACAAATGAGAGGAGCCATTACGGATTGAAGGACAAATAGTTGAAGCTGTAGACAACTTCACCTACCTTGGAAGTAAAATCAGTAAATCAGGAGGTACAGATGAGGACATCAGAGCAAGGATCAGAAAAGCCCAACATGTCTTCACAACCCTGCGACCTGTTTGGAGATCTACGGCCATCTCTGTCAAAACTAAGCTCCGTATATTCAGCTCCAATGTGAAAGCCATCCTGCTATATGGATCCAAAACATGGAGAATCACTAACACCAGCTGAAACAAGATCCAGACCTTTCTCAACAAATGCCTCTGGCAGATCCTCCACCTCAAGTGGTACGACAGAGTGTCAAACCTAGACCTATGGAAGAGAGCAAACCAAGAGCCCATTGTATTCCAGATAAGGAGGAGGAAGTGGAGATGGGTCGGCCGCACCTTGAGGAAGAGCCAGTCGAATGTCACTCAACAATCACTCAAATGGAATCCAGAAGGGAAGAGAAGAAGAGGTTGCCTAAAGCAAACCTGGAGGCGTAGGCTTTTGGATGAACTGAAAGCCGCCAGCCAAACTTGGGACACTGCAAAAACATCTGCTAGAGATCGCAGGAAGTGGAGGACTTTTGTTGAGGCCCTATGCCCCATAAGGAGCAAAAAGGATTAAAGTAAAGTAAGTAAGAGAGATTGTTTAGTTTGTGGAATCTTACAAGTAAGCATTCAAAAACAGCTCCTAACTGAGGCACAAATCACATTTAAAAGAACTGTTGAAATCACTGTATCAATGGAAACTGCACACAGGAATGAAGTGAACGTGAACAATATTGTAATGTCTAAACAGGAACCTACTTGGTTGAACAAATAAAATCACCATCGTGGCAGGGGCTCACATTCACCAAACTAATGCAGATTTAAAGGTAAAACTTGGAAAAATTGCAACAAGGTAGGACAGATGCAAAGAGCATGTCGGGCAGACAAAAATAAATTGACTGGACAGGAAGTGAAAAAGAGAAAAAGTCAAGCTGCAGTTTCAAAAAGAACAAATCTGCATGCTATTGATAAAAAAAAAATCTGATAATGATGAGAGTGACACAGGGCTGAGTAGCCTTGAGGTTTACAATGTAAAAACTAACAATAGACAAGCAATATGGCTTGCACCAGAAATGAACGGAAAACTAATTAAAATCAAATTGGACACTGGTTCGGCTGTTTTAGTCATTCTGCAAACTGGCATTTCAATGATACTGAACTGAAGCCTGCAGATATCCATATAAGACCTTATACTGGAGAAATGATAACTCTTATTGGAGTGACATCTGTAACAGTGAAATACCACAACCAACAGAACACATTGGGCTTATACAGATAGGAGAACCAGCATTGTGGGATCATGATCGGCTGAAGCATTTACAACTTGATTGGAGACCCATCCATCATTTGCATGTCACATCCCCTGCAATTGAGTCAACTGAAAGCAAATTAAGAAAGACACTGGATGCTGCCGTGGCAGTGTTCTAGAATGGGGTTGGAAAACTCAAACATATCAAGGGTAAAATAGCATTAAATGAAAATGCCACATACAAGATTTCCTTATACCATCCATGATAAAGTAGCCAGTGAGCTAGACCATACAGAGGCTGAAGGAATTCTTTCCAAGGTCAAGTGGAGCCCATGAGCAACACCAGTGGCCCCAGTAGCCAAGAAGGATGTGTCTGTCGGGATTTGTGGTGATGTTAAGGTCACCAACAACCTATTACTGAAAGTAGATTAATACCCTCTGCCCAGGATAGAGGGTGTCTTTACAAACATTTGGAGAGGATAACACTTCAGCAAAGTGGACTTAGCTGACCCCTAGCTACAGATGGAGATGAAAGAAGATTCCAAAGGGTTTCTCACCATCAACACTCACAGAGGTCTTTATCACTATAACAGGCTTATTTTTGAAGTGGCACCTGCACTTTGGCAGAAAGCCATGGACCAGGTGCTGCAAGCCTGTCCAGGCACTGTTCCCATCAGGATGACAAGAAATATCTCCAAAACATCAAGACAATGTTAAAAAGATAAGAAGATTATGAGCTCAGAACATGATGCAACAAATATGAATTCTTTAAACAAAGGATCACTTACCACTGTGGTCACAGCATTGACATATAAGAATTACATAAATGTGCTGAGAAAGATCAAGCAGTGGATTCCCCAAGACAAAAGGACATGTTGGAGTTGTGGTCCTTTTCAGGATTTGTCAATTACTATGACATGTTCCTGCCAAACCTGGCAAATATGCTCCACTCCTTGAACTCATTATTACAGATTGGGAAGAAATAGTAATGGATAAAGCAGTGTGAGGTGGCTTTCAAAAAGGTAAAGGGAATGCTGATGACGGACACTGTACTCACAAATTATAAGCCACATAATCCAGAGAAGCTTCCCTCATGGTACAGGCGCAGTCATGCACATTCTGAGTGATGAACATGAATGCCCAATAAGCTTTGCAACATGTTCCTGTACCTCTGCAGAGGAAAATTATGCACAGGTTGACAGAGAGGGCCTGAGTCTGGTTTGGGAAGTAAAACATTTCAACCAGTACTTGTATGGCAAAGAGTTTGCCCTCATTACTGATCATCAACCACTAGCGTCCATTTTCAATCCAACAGCAACAGCACAAGTGCAGAAATGGGTTTTGATTCTTGGAGAACACAATTACAAGAGCAAATTCAAGAGGACAGCTAATCATGGAAATGCTGATGGATTTACCCTTGGAAAAGGAAATACCTGAAACATTTACGGAAGAGGAGACTCCTCTCAATGTATTCTCCCAACTGTAAATCAAAAGTTTTCCTATTATGGCAGAGATGATCCATAGGGAAATCAGAAAACACCATGCACTACACGGCCACCCAAAATGTTTGGAATGTCCAGTTTCCCCATTGCTGCCAGCTCCAGGATGAACTTGCCCTTGATGGGTGTTGCTTTATAGAGAGTTTGAGAGCTCGATATAGAACACTAAGAGCTGAAGTGTCCCCTGTATGTCAGTCATCCAGACATGGTCAAAATGAAACTTTGTCCAGTGGCCTGGAATTGAACAGACCAGCGTGCACTGTTTGGGATCCCAATGTGTCCAGAAGATGCCAAGAGCTGCACCTCTCCATCCTGGGGAATGGCCTGCATTGCCCTGGTAGAGGTTTCATGCAGACTTTGACAGACCATTCATGGGCACAACTCTCTTGGTGGTAACAGATGCAGCTACAAAGTGGCCAGAGGTGTTCCCAGCAGCTTCCACTACACCCCGCACACTGTTGATGTCTTCTCAAGGACTGGTAAAGAACAATTAGTCGGTGACACTCGACCACAGTTTGTTGCAGAGCAGTTTCAGTAATTCCTGCAAATGAATCAGAAAAGAAATATTACATCTGCACCATGCCCTCCAGCTACAAATGGCTTGGTGGAAAAGTTTGTCCAGCATCTAAAGAATGCTCTGCCAGCAACATCAGCAGAACACACTATACTAACACTAGATCAGAAGCTTGCCAATTGCCTCCTTACATAAAGTAGCCAGTACATTCCACAACCAACACCTCAGCAGCTATGCTGTTCTTGGGTCATCCCTTGTGTTGACACAGGAATCTCCTCAAAGCCAGTCTCAGAGTGGGTCTGCAGAACCAACAGCAAAGGCAAATTGGAGGTTTGTTATTTCACTCCTGGACAAGCATTCCTGTTGAGGGACTACAGAGGTCATCAAAATGGGTACTTGGCAAGATTTACAGAAATGAACCACCCTCCTACACATCTGGATATGACACATTGATCGGTTGAAGGAAGTAGAGTCAATTGTTTGAGAAGAGTGTGTCCAGAGCTGTCAGAACCACCTCCTGCAGTCAACTCCTACAATTACCACGGAGAAAATTCTAAAACCTGAGATTGTTTCACAGGCACAAGTCTCACCTGCCAAAGCAGAGTGATCCCCCTTTTCAGCAAAGACATTATCTCACAAGAGTACGAGATCCTCCACAGCAATAAAATCTTTAGGCCTGAATGGGACAATTTAAAATTTACTGTGCTGTGGATGTAAATATATTGTTTGGTTAAGCATCCTTTGTTAGCATAATTCATTACAGGTTATATGTAAAAGTACGTGAATGGCATACGTTATGACAACACCATGTCATAAGAGCATGCCTCGCTAGAAGAAAAAATAGCGAGGAGTACACATTTGTCCCGTTCTCCCCATGATTAGATTTGTGCTTTGGAATTACAAAACTTTCCAAACCTGCACTACCTGCAAGGGTGGCAAGCGCAGGGGCACTGAGCACACAATGCCACAGTCGGTGGAACTGCCTCCGAGAGGCACAAACAACCCAGGTTTGATCCTGATCTTTGCTGCTGTCCTTTGTTACTATTCCCTCAACCTATCGACTTCAAAATGCACCAGAGAGCAACACGACCAATGGCAATGATTCACAAAACTGCCTCTTTTACTCTGCTAGTAAGCTGCGTGCAGTTGGAACCTGTGATTGACATTTTGACAGTGCGTTTTTTAGCTGATGGAGTGATCTGATGCTTTGCTGTCTCTGAGGGAGATTGGTGAGGCTGAGAGTGGGGTATGCGGCCTGGAGACCTGGAAACCTGGAGACAGTGTGCAAGCCCATGATCGGCTCCATTGCTCCTCTTTGACTGAGGTGTCAAGCAGGATTGAAGTGGACAAGGACAAGAGTGGAGAAGTCTTGGATCCCATGTTGATCTGTGAGGCTGTGGACTCATTTTGGGAAACTTTGAGGTTCATGTTCATGTGCTGCTGGACTCTGGTTACTCTTTTTCCTTGCTGTTTTTGTGCAGTTATATCGGGTAGATTGAAGCAAAGCAACGAACGGCTCTGTGGCCTGCAGTGAGCTAACAGCGCAGTGTGCATTGAACTAAGCTGAATACGGCTGCAGTCCTGGTTTGATGTTTGAAGTTCTCTGTGGCTTCTGCTCGCTTGTTGCCGTTTGCGCAATTTGTTCTATTTTCACGCTGAGTGTTTGATGTTTCTTTGACTGGGTTCCATGGTGTTTCTTTGTTTCTTTGTTGCCTGTGGGAGAACGAATATCACAGTTGTACTTGTATGCATACTTTGATAATAAATGTACTTTGAATATTTGACTCACTTTCAAGAACTCTTCATTTCATTTACTTGATATTTATTTATTATTATTATTATTATTATTATTATGGTTGTATTCTTTTTTCAGCTCAAGCTGGTAAAACCTGAGGTATGGGCATAGCCAAGCATGTTCATTTCTCAACTGCAAAGAATTATCAGACTATTCTGGTGGTGTTTAGTATTGTAGCTTTCTGAAGGTTTACATAAATATTTCTGTGTAGGCCTAATTGTTTAATGCTATTGTGGAGTGACTGTGAGATGATACCAATTCCATATATTACTATTAGGACAATGTATAACCTGTTCATGATCCATAGTCTTTCAATTTCCTCTTTTAATTTAGCATATTTCTGTTTTTTTTTTACATATTGATTAATGTATGTTGTGGCCACTTTATAATTCCTACATCAACAAGTTGAAAAATCAATGTGTTATTTTGGATTTCAGAAAGGATTGATTGAAGAAGGGTTTGAAAATGATATTGTTCAATATGATATTAGGGTCTTAAATCTGACTAGAGTAATCTATACTCTGTAGTGACTTTATTTGGTACCTCCTGCACTTAATAAAGTGGCTACTGAGTGTATGTTTGTGCACCACTACTGCTGTAGCCCATCCATTTCAAGGTTTGACTGAAGTGCATTCTGGGATACTCTTCTGCACACCACAGTTGTAACATGCGGTTATTTGAGTTCTTGTCACCTTCCTGTCAGCTTGAACCAGTCTAGCCATTCTCCTCTGACCACTCTCATTAACAAGATAATTTTGCCTGCAGAACTGGATGGTTTTTGTCTTTTCCACCATTCTCTGCAAAATCTAGAAACTGTTGTGTATGAAAATATCAGATCTGCAGTTTGTGAGATCCTCAAACCACCCTATCTGGCACCAACAATCATTCTATGGTCAAGGTCACTTAGATCACATTTCTTCCCTATTCTGATGTTTGTTCTGAAAAATTTAACCTCTTGACCATGTCTGCATGCTTTTATGCATTGAGTTGCTGCCACATGATTGACTAATTAAAGATTTGCATTAATGAGTACATGTGCAGGTGTACCTAATAAAGTGATCACTGGGTGTGTACAAAACTACTCCATGATCAACCTAACCCCTCCCTCCTATTCAGCCTATACCCTCCATTTCTTTTCATTAATATATCTATCTAGGAGACTCTTATGCGTCCATAGCCTGTCAGCCTCAAACACCACTCTCTGCATATTCAACGGTACATTTAATGTCAGAGAAGTGTGTACAATATACATTCTGAAATGCTTTTACTTCACAACCATACGTGAAAAACAGAGGAGCACCCCAAAGAATGAATGACAGTTAAATGTTAGCATCCCAAAGTCCCCCAGTTCCCCCCTCCCGCATGTAAGTGGCAGCAAGTAACGATCCCTCTCCCCCCACCAGCAAAAAAAAAAAGCATTGGCACCCTCCACCGAGCACTCAAGCTTGCAGCAAAGCAACAGCAAAGACACGGACTTGCAGTACCCTCATTCACCCGGTATTCGACATACCGCAGGCTCTCTCTCTCTAACAAGGGAGAAAGAGATATCTCCACTTCACAGTGAGATGGGAGACATAACAAACAACTCACTGGTTTATGATGTTAAAAGTCTGTTGCGTCACTTTTTCCAGACACTTACCAATCTATAGTTATTTCTGGGTGTACCAGTTTCCCTCACATCCCAGCAACATGCATGTTATTTGGTCCTTGATAATTTCCCCCAATGTGGAGGTGAATGATGGGAAATTGAGGAGAATGAAATAGGATAGGTGTAGGACCTTTGAAGGCCTCTCACTGTTGCCAGAAAACAACCTGTCCCAATCCACACTTGCCAGATCCTTTCTGGTACCTTCACATTTATCCTTTCTCCAATTTAGAATCTCAACCCATGAACTAGACCTATCCTTCTCCATAATTATCTTAAAACTACTGGCATTCTGATCACTAGATGCAAAGTGTTCCCTGACACAAACTTCTGTCACCTGCCCCGCCTCATTCCCTTCTAGGAGGTCTAGCATCGCAGTCTCTGGAGCAGATGTTCCCAACTTTGTGTCCACGGGCCCCTTGGTTAAAGGTAAGGATCTATGCAATAAAAAGGGGTGGGAACCACTTGTCTGGAGTTTGCAGAGAATGATGCAAATCACAAAGAAGAAAATCATCCAGTGACGGCAGTTTTGTGGATGAAAACGCCTTGTTAATGAGAGCGATCAGAGGAGAATGGGCAGAGGTTCAAGCTGACAGGAGGACGATAGCAAATCAAGTAAGCACGCATCTCTGAAGGCACGACACGTCGAACCTGAAGTGGATGGGCTACAGCAGCAGAAGACCACGAGCATACACTCACTTTATTAGGTAAAGGAGGTATCCAATAAAGAGGCCACGGAGTGTCCGCAGTTTATGCATTACAGAGAAGCTGGCAATCTACCGCAACCCATACTAAACCAAAGGCAAGTTCAATGTCATCTGCACAAAGACATGTATGCACAGGCGCAAAGAGAAACGTACTGATTACATGCAGAACACCAGTGCTGGAGGGGGGAATGTTTAAACTGGTGGATGAAAACGCAGTCAAGCGCAAGGCAAACAACATTAATCCTCTCCTCTGACAGCAGTTGGCTTATGTGAGCCAGGAAGCTCAAGGGTGAGATTTTTGGAAATATTCCACTACTCAAACAATCTGATGGATAATCAGAAAGACAAATAATTGTCAAGCTCCATTGTAAATGGAAAGATAATTCAGCAGTAATCTCACACCGGCCTTCGTTCACTAATGAGATGCAGTGCCCACACGGTGGGTGGCTGTTCTGGTGAACCTCAAATCCTACTCTAATTTAAACGAGGCCACGCCACACTATTAATACACTCGTTACACACTAATGAGCCACGGGATCACTCTAAACCATGACCTCTCACCAGCTAGTCAAATTACTGCTTCAGAAAGAAGTTCCCATTGGCCAAGTAAATGTTTCCTCATCAGAACAACAAAACAAATTTAAACTATTCGGTTTCAATTAATCACACTAGATAGTAAGTATGAGGGGAATATATTTTTTTTTAATTTCTTATTAAGCTTCAATGAATTCTTAACTATTTAACATGTTCGTACTTTTGGTCATTGATGATAGAGGGAGTGTTCTGCTAACTGGAGGTCTCTAATCACTGGCGTTCTGCAAGGATCAGAATTAGGATCATCACTGACATAAGCCATGAAATTTGTTGTTTTTTTGCAGCAGTACAGTGCAAGATTTAAAAAATGACTTTAAGATGCCAAAAAATAAACAGATAGTGGGAAAGTGAAATATTGAGGTAGTGGGTTCACTGTCCATTTGGAAATCTGATGGTGGAGGGGAAGAAGCTGTGCTTATAACATTGAGTGTGGGTTTTCAGGCTCCTGTACCTCCTCTCCAGTAGTGGTAGTAAGATGGTGTGGTGAAGACACTTCATGATGGATGCCCCCTTCTTCAGGAGGCGCCCCTTGAAGATCTTCTCAATGCTATCTTCCAGTTTCTTCATGAGGACATGGGGGGGGGGGCAGAAGCTAGTATAAGAAGGTGAAGGTGGGAGGGGGAAGGAAAAAAGTACAACTTAGCAGGTGATGGGTGAGACCAGGTGAAGGGGAAGATGGGTATGTAGGGGAGGAGGGGATGATCTGAGAACCTGGGAGAGATAGTTGAAAGAGGTAAAGGGCTGAAAGTGAAGGAATCTAATAGGTGAGGACAGGAAACAATGGAATAAATGAGGGGAACGAGGGCTTGGTCTCACCTATCACTGGCCAGTTGTGCTCCTCCCCTTCCCCCACCTTCTTATTCTGGCTTCAGTCCTGATGAAGGGTTTCGGCTCAAAATATCGACTCTTTGTTCCCCTCCACAGATGCTTCCTGACCTGCTGACTTCTTCCAACATTGTGTGTATGATTGTTTCTGTTTATATTACAGTGACATGCCTTGGGGCATCTTAATTATCTTAAAAGTGCTATCTAAATGCAAGTTTCTGTTGTTAAAAATTCATGATCATAATGGCTACTCTGCAAGGAATATTCTTTTGATGTTGCCTCTACTTCACCTGGTTTCTCTTCATTGCTGAGTGTGATTTATAACAATTATCCTCTCAAACTCTATATCTCTCTCAGGATTTGTACCCAACTACAAAATCCACAGTCATAAGGTCCTGATTTTCATCATACAATAACAACTATGTCCATTTGTACTGTATGCTGTGTATAAAATTGCCTTAAATAGTTCTCAAGGATTTTATCCAATCTAATGTAAGCCCTTCTGATTAAAAGGTATAGGACAGGTCTGAATGCAGGGTTTTGACCCGAAGTTTTGACAATCCTTCTACCCCACAGAATCAGAATGAGAATCGAGTTTATTATCCCTAAAGTATGTTGTGAAATTTGTTGTTTTGTGGCAACAGTACAGTGCAATACATAAAAACTACTGTTATAAAAATAAATAGAGTGAAAGCAGAATACTGAGGTAGTGTTCATGGGTTTGATCATTGTCCATTCAGAAATCTGATGGTGGAAGCAAGGAAGCAGTACCTACAACCTTGGGTGTGGGCCTTGAGGCTTCTGTACCTCCTCCACATTGGTAATAATGAGAAGACAGAGTGGTGAGGGTTCTTTATTATGGATGCTGACTTCTTAAAGTCACAACCCTGGAAGACATCCTCAGTGGTGGGGAAGGTTGTGGCCATGGTCACTGCCGAAAACTCTGTTGTTTGTGTTATAGATAAAAGATTTGGTTGAAAATGGAGGCAATCTTGATTATTAAGTAGACAGATGATATGAAAGTTGATAGAGTTGTAGGTAGTGAGGAAGGTTGCAAAGGGTACAAGAGGACAAAGATCAGTGGAGGTTTGGGTGGAGAATTGGTAGATAGGGTTGGTTCCAAACAAGGGTGAGGTGATGCATTGTGGGAGGTCAAATTCAGGAAGAATGGAGCCAGTAAATGGCAGGACACTGCTGTGAGTAAATATTTTTATTGTACATGCATCTCATTGTACTTGGTAACATGCCTATATGATCAACTGGATGAGCTTTCTAATTATAGTAATTTCTCACCCCTCCGCCTTCTCTCTTTTTCTATTCCCCATTCTGACTCCCCTCTCCACACCTGCCTGTCACCTCCCTCTGCTGACCTCCTTCCTTTTCTCCCTCCCATGGTCCACTCCTCTCTTCTGTCAGATTCCTTCTTCTCCAGCCCTTTTACCTCCTCCACCTCCCACCTCCCAGCTCCCTCTACCCCACCTACACACCTTCCCCCCTCACCTCACTTCAACTATCACCTGCCGGCTTGTACTCCTTCCCCTCCCCACTTTATTGTTCAGGCTTCTGCCCTTTTCCTTTCCAGTCTTGAAGAGGGTCCTGGCTAAAACATCTCCCCATAGATGCTATCTGGCCTGCTGAGTTCCTCCAGCATCTGTGTGTGTTGCCTTGAGTTCTTTTCTGAGAGCTCGACCAGTGAGAGTCATGGGTGCCCAAGACCACTCGGGCTCGACCTCCACCTTGGTCCTACTTGACATCCCAAGCACAAGACCAGAGTCCCAGTCACATATTCAATGTTGAAAAATCGGGGGTGACAAAATCAAACCAGCCAGCCCTGGATAACTGAAAGCAAATGAGGTGGATTTTACACTTCATTAGGTACAACTGTACACCTGCTCAGTAAGGCAAGGATCTAATCATCCAATCACGTGGCAGCAATTCAATGCATAAAAGCATGCAGACATGGTCAAGAGGTTCAGTTGTTGTTCAGACCAAACATCAGAGTGGGGAAGAAATTTGATCCAAGTGACTTTGATCATGGAGTGATTGTTGGTGCCCATTGGGGTGGTGTAAGTATCTCAGAAACTACTAACCTCCTGGTTTTTGTACAGAATCCAAAATTATTGTTGGTGCCAGTTGGGGTGGTGTGAGTATCTCAGAAACTCTGATCTCCTAGGTTTTGTACAGAATCTAAAATTCTACAAAATTTGGCATTGTGAACTGAGATATATTCGTCTCTATGAACTGCAGCCATTCCCAAACCCTGAACTCAGAAATCACCGTCTTCCTCTCTACTCTCCTTGAATTCTGAGATATGGAACTCAACTGTCCAACTAAGTCTGTCCTGAAGCAACAGACAACCCGCTGGAGGAAGTTATCACATTGACACAATCACAAAGAAGGCACTCCAGTGGCTCTACTTCATTAGGAGTCACCAAAACACATTTCCAAATTTCTACAGATGTATGGCGGAGAACATTCTGACAGGTTGCTTCTCAGCCTGGCCTGAAGGCTCAAATGGACAAGATGGACAGGATAACAGGGTTCAGAGGGCTGTAGACTCAGCCAGGTCGATTACAGACACAAGAAAACCAAGTGGTCTTGCAGAGGCCTATTTCAAGGGTGAAGAGACAACTCCGAGAGAGGTTGGAGGTGACACCGGATGTGCGACAGTTCTCCAAAGGGTTTGCAAGACTTTACTTCCTCCAAAGTAAAACGCAATAGCATGCACGCTTCACTGCCAGATGAGCTCAGTGCCTTCTATGCCCACTTTGAAAGGGAGAATGTATCTACAGCTGTGAAGATCCCTGCAGCACCCGGTGACCCTGTGATCTCTGTCTCGAAGGCCGATGTTAGGCTGTCTTTAAAGACGGCAAACCCTTGCAAGTTGACAAGCCCTGATGGAGTACCTGTTAAAACTCTGAAAATTTGTGCCAACAAACTGTTGGGAGTGTTCAGGGACATATTCAACCTTTCACTGCTACAGTTGGAAGTTCCCACTTGCTTAAAAAAGGCACCAATGACAGCAGTGCCCAAGAAGAGTAGTGTGAGCTGCCTTACTGACTATCACCCAGTAGCACTCACATCTACGGTAATGAAATGCTTGGGAAGTTTTGTCATGGCTGGAATAAACTCCTGCCTTGGCAAGGACCTGGACCCATTGTAATTTGCCTATCGCTTCAACAGTCTACAGGAGATGCAATCTCCTACAGCCTTAGATCACCTGGATATATACTTACTGTAGATGATTTACTTATTTATTTATTTTTCTGTGTCATCATGTATTGCATTGAACAGTAACTGCTAAGTTAACAAACTCCATGACACCTGCTGGTGATAATAACCCTGATTCTGATTCTGACTCTGAAACCTCCCACTGGTGAGGGCATCCTCAAGAGGCGCTGCCTCAAGAAGGTGACATCCATTATTAAAGACCCTCACCATCCGGATATCCCTTCCTCTCATAACTGCCGTCTGGGAGGAGATACAGGAGCCTGAAGACCAACTCTCAACATTTTAGGAAGTTTCTTCTTTCTTGCCGTCAGATTCCTAAATAGTCTTTGAACGGCTACCCTGATATTCTGCTTCTTGGCATTATTTATTTATTTTTAACTTTAGTAATTATTTTACATTTTGCACTGTACTGTTGTCACTAAACAGCACATTTCACGACATATATCCATGATTCTCATTCTGATTCTGTGGAGGAGAAAGATTGTCAAAACTTCGGGTCGAAACCCTGCATTCAGACCTGTCCTATACTTTTTAATCATATGAGCTCACATTAGATTGGATAAAATCCCTGAGAACTATTTAAGGCAATTTCATACACAGCATACAGTACAAATGGACATAGTTGTTATTGTATGATGAAAATCAGGACCTTATGACTGTGGATTTTGTAGTTGGGTACAAATCCTGAGAGAGATATAGAGTTTGAGAGGATAATTGTTATAAATCACACTCAGCAATGAAGAGAAACCAGGTGAAGTAGAGGCAACATCAAAAGAATATTCCTTGCAGAGTAGCCGTCATGATCAGGAATTTTTAACAAAAGAAACTTGCATTTAGATAGCACTTTTAAGATAATTAAGATGCCCCAAGGCATGTCACTGAAATATAAACAGAAACAATCATACACACAATGTTGGAAGAAGTCAGCAGGTCAGGCAGCATCTATAGAAGGGAATAAACAGTTGATATTCTGAACCAAAACCTTCATCAGGACTAGAAAGGAAGGGGGAATAAGAATAAGAAGGTAGAGGTGGGGAGGAGCACAATTGGCAGGTGAAGGTGAGACCGATCCTCCGATTCCCCTCCTTTATTCCATTGTCTATTGTCTTCACCTTCAACCCTTTACCTCTTTCAACTATCTCTCCCAGCTTCTCACATTATCCCCCCCTTCCCCTACATACCCACCTTCCCCCCTCACCTGGTCTCACCTATCACTTGTCCAGTAGCACTTCTTGCCTTCTCCCTCCCACCCACACTATCTTATCCTAGCTTCTGCTCCCCTCCCTTCCAGTCCAGATGAAGAAACTTGGCCTGTGCATCGACCGTTTATTCGGCATCTGCAGAATCTACTTTGTAAACGGAAAATATGTTTTGCATGAAATGAGAGGACGTTTAGGGAGAGGAAGGCAAAGGTTTTAAGAATTGTCTTAGAAGGGGAGAGAGTGATAGAGAGTTACAGTTGAATTCTGGAGCTTGGGTCCCAGCAAACTGAAGAAAGGTATGTGGGAAAGTATCAGGAATGCCCACCCGACCAGATTAGGCAGAATCAGGTTTAACATTCTTGACATATGTCGTGACATTTGTTGTTTTGCAGCAGCAGTACATTGCAATAATAAAAATTACTAACAGTTGCAATAAAAATAATTAGTTCTAAAAGAGAGCAAAATAGTGAGTCACTGGGTTCATAAACCATTCAGAAATCTGATGATGGAGGGGTAGAAGCTGTCTTCAGGGTCCTGTACCTTCTCCCTGATGGTAGAAATGAGAAGAGATGGTGAGGGTCCTTAATAATGGATGGGGCCATCCCGAGGTATTGCCTTCTGAAGATGTTGGGGAGGCCAGTGTCCATGATGAAACTGGCTGAGTTTACAAATTTCTGCAGCTTTTACCAATTCTGTGCATACCAGACAGTGATGCAAACCGTCACAATGCTCTGCTTCTGTAATTTGCTGGAGTCTTTGGTGACAAAACAAATCTCCTCCAACTCCTGATGAAGTATAGCTGCAGGTTAACCCTTACACAAGCACTTGGCATTAGGGCTGGGAGAACGGCTAAAGTGGGGAAGGGGGAGGAATAGGAAAACAGATGAAATTAAAGACGTGTTTTAAAATCATTTGATTTCTTCATTATCAGCCAGCACATGCAGGGTGAAGGAGAAAGAGGACACAGTGGTGAGACAAGTGGTGAGCAGCGTCACTCTTCACCTAGGGAATAAGTCCTGTCTTGTGACTTGGACTAACCATGTTCAGATTAGATCCTCTCAGCCTGGTTAGTATTCCCTAGGTTTTATTGGTGATTTGACATGCAATTTCATTTCACTTCCCTGCATTAATGTGTTTGTTCTGAGCTCAGTCACATTTCTTAGTTAATTCTCTGTATGTTGCTGCAGTGCTGCTGATAATGGTGACTGCACAGATCAGGCCCTTCAGCCCACCATCTCTATACTGTGCATGATGCCAATTCAAGCTGGGTCCTTCTGCCTCCACATCCTTCTATTCATGTGTTGATCGAAGAGCCCCTTCAAAAACATTATTACATCTGATTTCATTGACACCCCTGGTAATCTATTACAGATACTTACCACTCTCAGTCATAAAGGGTGCTCTGCTCAGCTCCCTTACAATTCCCCCTCTTGTTTAAATGTCCACTCTGTGACCCAGAGTGTACCTCCTGTACCTAATAAAGTGGCCACTAAGAGTATGCCCGTGGACTTCTGCTGCTGCCAACCATTCACTTCAGGATTCAAAGGATTGTGCAATTCTGCACACCACTGTTGTAACGTCTGGTTATGTGAGTTACTGTCACCTTCCTGTCAGCTTGAACCGGTCTGGCCGTTCTCCTCCGACATCTCTCATTGACAAGGCAGAGCTGCCGCTCACTGGATTCTTTTTTTTGATTTTTGCACCCTCCTCTGTAAACTCTAGAGACTGTTGTGTCTACAGCTCATCCATCCTCAAGCCATGCTACAGATGCTCAGAAGGGAGCATTCTAACAAGCTGAATCACTGCTCGGTGTGGAAACTGCACTTCGGCAGGTAGGAAGGTTCTACAACGGGTAGTGAAAACTGCCCAAATGATCACTGGCACCAGCTGAATTGTCATCAAGGATGTATATACAAGAAGGTGCCAGAAAAGGACCAGTAACATCATGAAAAATCCCACCCACCCTGTTCATGGACTGTTTGTCCCACTCCCATCAGTGAGGAGGCTACGTAACATCCACACCAGGACCACCAGTCTGAAAAACAATGACTTTCGCCAAGCAGTAATGCTAACCAACACCTCCACCCATTAACCCGCCCCTCCATACCCCAAACACTGTTACTTATCGTTTCCTGTCTGTCACCTTATGTACGTGCCTGGTGTCACTTTATGGACATACAATCAATCTATGTATATAAGCTCTTATGTATTTATATTTATTGTGTTTTTTAATTATTATTGTGTTCTTTATTGTTAGTGTCTTTTGTGCTCCATCAGATCTGGAGTAACAATTATTTTGTTCGCTTTACTCTTGTGTACAGGAAATAACGTTAAACAATCTTGAATCTTGAGTATTTAAATCACCCTGTCTGGCATCTTCCACTGTCAAAGTCACTTAGATCAAATTTCCTCCCCTTTCTGATGTTTGGTCTGAACAACTGAACCTCTTGACCACATCTGCGTGCTTTTATGATTGAGTTGCTGCCACTGGACGGGTTGCATTAACAAGCAGATGTACAGGTGTACCTAATATTCAAGTGTTTGACAATTCTACTATAGAACCATTTGATAGTTCTACTCAAAAATTTGTCTATCTTGATTATGTCTTTCAAAATCATATAATTTTCTATCAGGTCTCCCTCTCAGCCTCCAACTCTCCCGACAAAACAAGCCAAGTTTGACCAATCTCTCCTTATAGCTCTTGCTGGAAGCTGAGTCTTCATTAGTCAGTGTCAAGAGGTTATGGAGAGAAAGCAGGAGAAGGGAAAATAAATCAGCCATGAAGGAATGGCAGAACAGTCTTGATGGGCTGAATGGTCTAATTCTGCTCCTTTGTCTTATGGCCTTCTGGTCAACCTGGTGAACCATTTCTGTGTTCTCTGCAAGACCTCCACATTCTTCCCGTGAAGGTTTGACCAGAAATGTATACAATACTCCCAGAGCAGCCTTCTCAAAGTTTTATACAGTTTCTGACTCCTATACTCGATTTCTCTTGATGTCACCTTCATCTCTTCCTCTACTTGCAATGCCATTCTCAATGAGGAGTGGGATTAAAGCTCCAAAATAATGTGTAGCAAACCAAAATTCTACCCCCATACACATTTGGTCTACATCAGAGGCAGCTGCCAGTAACCCCAAATGTGCCATGTTGAGTTGCTACTCCAATTATTTAATTCAACAGGTCAGAGAATGATGAAGCATCATGCTTCTGCCAGCCCATGGGTAAAACTCTCCAATCTCCATATTCTTTATGACCCTCTTCATAGGTTAAAGCTTCTGGTACATGAAATGCTGTTGGTGGGCTGGGACTCACCCTTGACTTTCCCACTGATCCGGTTTCCGTGGCGTTTTGGTCAACTGTCCGTAGCCTGACCCTATAGCAGTCTCATCAGAAATCTTGGGCAGGATCACTGGCAGTAATAACAATGGGAAAAATCTAATAGTCTCAACGTTCAAAGTAAATTTATTATCAAAGTACACAGATGTCACCATGCACTACCTTGCAATTCATTTTTGAGGGCATTCACATCAGGTGCAAAGAAACACAATCGAATCAATGAAAGACTACACACAAATAAAGATGGACAAGCAATCAGTGTGTGAAATAAGACAAACTGTGCAAATACAAAAAATATAATAATAACAAATAAAAATAATATTGAGAACATGAGCTGTGAAGTCTTGAAAATGAGTCTATAGGTTGTGGAATCAGTTCAGTATTGGGGTGAGTGAAGCTATCCACGCTGGTTCAGGAGCCTGATGGCTGAATCAGTTCAGTATTGGGGTGAGTGAAGCTATCCACGCTGGTTCAGGAGCCTGATGGCTGAATCAGTTCAGTACTGGGGTGAGTGAAGCTATCCACACTGGTTCAGGAGCCTGATGGCTGAATCAGTTCAGTACTGGGGTGAGTGAAGCCATCCACGCTGGTTCAGGAGCCTGATGGCTGAATCAGTTCAGTACTGGGGTGAGTGAAGCTATCCACACTGGTTCAGGAGCCTGATGGCTGAATCAGTTCAGTACTGGGGTGAGTGAAGCTATCCACACTGGTTCAGGAGCCTGATGGCTGAATCAGTTCAGTACTGGGGTGAGTGAAGCCATCCACGCTGGTTCAGGAGCCTGATGGCTGAATCAGTTCAGTACTGGGGTGAGTGAAGCTATCCACACTGGTTCAGGAGCCTGATGGCTGAATCAGTTCAGTACTGGGGTGAGTGAAGCTATCCACACTGGTTCAGGAGCCTGATGGCTGAATCAGTTCAGTACTGGGGTGAGTGAAGCTATCCACGCTGGTTCAGGAGCCTGATGGCTGAAGGGTAATAACTGTTTCTGAATCTGGTGGTGTGGGACCCGAGACTCCTGTCTCACCTTCCAGATGGGAGCAGTGAGAAGAGAGCATGGCCTGGATGGTGAGGGTCCCTGATGATGGAGGCTGCTTTCTTGTGGCAGCGCTCCTTGTAGATGCGCTCAAACTCTTCCACTGTTGTGCTTTATTGCTGGCAGTAACGGGCTAATTGTGTCAACCAAATTAATCACTGCTGCTTTGCCTCCCAGATCCTCACTGCAGTTACCGTTTAATGTATACGCTGGTTCCAGTTGCTTCAACAAGTGGTGGAGTTACACAGCACAGAAACAGGCCCTTTGGCCCGACTGATCCAGGCTGACCACTTTTCAGCTCCTGTCATGACAGATTAAAGCCTGTGATCCATTAGCCTTTCTGATGGCTTGTGTTTTCCACCCAATAGTTTCTGTCCTCTGATTTCAACATTTCTTTACTTTTTCACAGTATTTAATTCTCTACCATTTATAAAATGCTTCAATTTATAGATTGTTTAAATTTTAATTTAATACGTTGAGAGATTTAAAATGATTCATTTTTCACAGTTAAACACATTGCATCGCATCAATTGCCTGCGTTTATTTGGAATTTAGTTTTGTTTGCTGCGCTGTAGATTGTAATTGCTTCTTGTTTTGTTGCACTCAGATGTTTAACTCATTTCATTATTTCAGAAATAGTTTTCAATTCCAAGTCAAGGCAATCAGCAGCGGCTGTAATGTTCTCTGTGAGTTCAGCCTGATTCATTGTAGGAATGCACCATGCTGTTACACAGGAAACCATAATTCCATTAGACGTAGGAGCAGAATTAGGCCATTCAGCCCATCACATCTGATCCACCATTCCAACATGGCTGATTACTTATCCCTGTCAACCCCATTCTCCTGCCTTCTCCTTGTAACCTTTGATATCCCAACTAATCAAGAACCTATCAACCTCCACTTTAAATATACCCAATCTCTTGGCCTCCACAGCCGTCCGTGGCAATGAATTCCACAGATTCACCCATCTCTAGCTAAAGAAATTTCTCCTCATCTCTGTTGTAAAGGAATGTCTTTCTTTTCTGAGGTTATACCCTCTGCTTTTAGTCTCCCCCAAGAGAGAAAGCATCCTCTCCATGTCTACTCTATTGAGGCCTTTCAATATTCAATAGATTTCAGCGAGATTTCCTCCCTCCCCCCATAATTCTTCAAAGCTCCAGTGAGTACAAGCCCAGAGTTGTCAAATGTCCTTATATGTTAGGACATTCATTTCCAGGATCTGATGACTGAGACAGCAGATGCTGGTACGTAGTCAAATCGCTGGAGGAACTCTGCAGGTCAGGCAGCATCCGTACAGACCATTTTAGTTCTGATATATCTCAATCTAAATGCCCAGTCATTCCTTTGCCTCCTCAGATGCTGCCTTTCTCCAACAGTTTGTTGAGTGCATCTGTAGCATTAACGGATATTTTCTCTGACAGCACACAGCTGGAGATATTGCAAAATACAGAAAAATGCTACAGGAACTCAACCAGTCAGGCATCATCTATGAAGGGCAAATAATAGGTGCTGTTTCAGGCCGAGACAATAAACAGTCGGCATTTGGTCGCCTCCAGCCTGGTGGTATGAACATTGGCATTGGTTCCTCTAACCTCTGCTAGCATCTCCCCACCTCTCTCCTTCCCTCTTTTTCCATTCCCCATTCTGGATCTTCTCTCACCCCTTCTCTTCTTCTCAACTGCCCATCACTTCCCTTTGGTTCCCCTCTTCCTTCCCTGTCTTCCTCAGCCGCTCCCGTCTCCTATCAGATTCCTTCTTTTGCAGCCCCTTACCTCTTCCACCTATCACCTCCCACCATCCTCCATCACTCACCCACCCACCTTCCCCCTCACCTGGTCTCACATGTTACCTACCACCTTGCACTCCTCCCCCTCCCCTCACCTTCTTATTCTGCCTTCTGCCCCCCTTCCTTTCCAGTCCTGATGAAGGGTCCCAACCCAAATTGTGTTTATTCTGCTCCATAGATGCAGCCTGACCTGCTGAGCTACCCCAGTATATTGGGTGTGTTGTTCTTTCTTTGGAAGGTGATAAAAGAGAATTCCTCAGCAATGAAGGAGGCCACTTGGCCCATTACTTCTATCCCAGCTTTTTGAATAAGCTTTTCAGCCAATCATTCCATTTTCCCTGTAGCTATGAACATTTTAACCTTTCGGTTATTTAAAGGAGTCAGTTGTGAAGTCTAATATTCAAGCTGTTTCCACTAAGCAACAAGCAAATAATTTACTTACTGTGGAAAGGAGACCTTACCTGGAATCAAATTTGGTTGCCAAAGCCATTTCAGAGGTTGGAGTCTCGTATTGGTTTATTATTGTTGCATGTACCAAGATACAGTGAAAAGCTTGTCTTGCGTGGTCTTCTGCAGATGAAATCTTTGCATGGCGCTCTAAGGCTGAGCAGGGTACAACAATAACAATTCAGAATAGAGTGCAGAACTTACAAAGAAAGTGCAGTGCAGGTAAATGACGTAGATTGGGTGGTCAAAGCTCCATCTTATTGTACAAGATATCCATTTAAAAATCTGATAACAGTGGGGTAGAAGCTGTCCTTCACCCTGGTGGTAGGTGCTTTCTGGTGTAACACCCTGGTTCACATCTTTACTGCTGTGCTGTAGGCGTTTCATTTAGCAGCTCTGTGAGAGCAGTCCGTTCTGCTTTCAGCCTGTTTGGGTTATTGTTGAAGATAAGGGATGATGTGGAATGTGTGCCATCCAATTAGCTGGAGGTTTTCTTGGTGAGGGACAATAAGATTGGTCTTGGAGTTTTGTTTGAGAGGAGATGAAGAGAGAAGACGCTGGGGAGAACTGGTCGTTGCGTACGATCCGGTGGGAGACCCGTTTGTTCGAGATGGATTGCGAGCGACGTTCAGAAGGTGGTGTGTGTTTTCACGTTGACCGAGGGCCCAACGTTTCAGAGACAGAGAAGTTCAAGATGAGATCCAACTTGCGCACGTCTGACTGTTCAATTAGAATGGGCCCTTTGCTTTTTGTTATTCTTTATTAACCCTTTGGTTAAATAGCATAAATAAAGTTATTTAATTGTATGCAGTGTATTCTCTGTTATTTTGTGGCATTAATTTGTAACAGGGTGGCGAATTACACAGCAGCCACACAAACAGGGGGTTGGGGTGGGGAGGGGCTCGCGCCTCGATCTCACACATCTGGTGCTGCTGGAGATTGTCTTCCCTGGACTTACGCAGCCGAGGAAACCAGTCTTTCACTGGCATCTAAATCTTGGCCCGATGGGAGAGGGGAGGGGAGAGAATGGTTGGCGTGGGTGGAGTCTTTAATTATGCTGGCTGCTTGATTGAAGCAGTGAAAAGTGTAGACAGAATAATAAAGGGGGCGGGGCTGGTGCCTGTGATGTGCTGAACTCGTTTCAGTTTCCTGTAGTCACATGCAGAGCAGTTGCCACACCAAGCTGTAATGCATTCAGATAGAATGCTTTCTCTGCTGCATCAATAAAAATGAGTAAACTTGGTTAAAAAAAAATGGGACATTCAAAATCTCTTTAGCCTCCTGTGGTGAGATTTCTTGGCTGAGACATCGATGTGGTCGGACCAGGACGGGCGATGTTCACTCCTGGGAACTTAAAGCTCGCTCGCCATCATTGATGTAGACAAGAGCAATTCCCTCCTTCCTGCATCAAAAACCAGCTCACTTTTATGTTAACATTAAGGGAAAGGTTGTTGATTATGCTGGATTCAAGGATAAATGGGTTCTCTATGAAGACAGTTGGGCAGGTTGGACCTCTGTTGATTGGAGTTTAGAACAATGAGCAGTGATTGTATTGAAACATAGAAGATGCTGGGAACCTTGACAGGGAAGATGAGGAGAGGATAAGTGGGTGTCTGGCATAATTTCAGGAAAAGGAGTCATTGCTTCAAATGATCTCAGAGCAAAGTTCTTCAACAATTGAAGTAAGAACGTGCTCAGATATCATTTGATGGAAGAAATGTTTTCTCTTGGTGACGTTCTCCACCCCAAGTGAGGTGGAGGTGGAGTCATTCTGGAGTGATTTGGAATTTTAGTCTATGTGTAGTAGAGGCCAAATGAGTAGAGTGTGAGATGGAGGTGAAGTCATTGAATGGCCTTAAGGCTGAGAGAGATGGAATTGTGTTCTATGTGGAGTGGGCCATTGGGGGCTAGGTATGGGACCATGGCTGGTGGTGATCTGGCACCAAAGTGGACCTGAGGCCGAGGTCAGATCAGCAACGTTCATATTGTATAGCAACAGGCTTGAGGGGCCAAATGTCCTAATTGATCTTCCTATTTCTTATGCACTTGTGTCGCTGGCCAAAAACACACACTATACTGGTTCTTCAGAGAGAATGGTACTGCTGTCTGAGGCAGAGGACAACAGAATGGCATCACTCCCAAGCACCACCAAACCAGAACAGATAGGGTGAATGTGCACTGATTTTTTTCCAAGCATTAGGAAGTCAAGAACAGGAGGGCATAGGTTTAATGTGACAGGGGAGAAATTTAATATGAACCAGAGGTGCAACTTTTTCATTCCGAGAGTGGTCAGTATATGAGCAGCAGTTCTGTGGGAAAAAACGAGAGAGGTCAGAGGAGAATGGCCAGACTGGCTCAAGGTGACAGGAACTCAAATAACCACACGTTGCAACAGTGGTGTGCAGAAGAGCATCTCTGAAAGCACAAAACATTGAACCTTGAAGCGGATGGGCTGCAGCAGCAGAAAACCACACCAGATCCACTCTTGTACCTGACTGTACAGAACGGAAGAGTTGATTCTTTAATCGTACTAGAGTTTTGCTCAGAGATGGTGGGACACAAACGAACTGCCAGACGAGGTGCCAGAGGCAGGAGCCACATTTAAAAGGCATATGGACAGGTAGTTGAATGAGTAAAGGCACAGAAGGAGATGGAACTAATGCAGGTAAGTGGGATTAGTTTGGTGGTCAGCATAGTGATGGACTGAAGGGCCTATGTCTATACTGTACAACAGAGTCCTGGAGTTAACTCCCCAGCAGCATCGTGTCTTTATCCAGGTTTTCTTTAATGAGTTCTAACAAAGACTGCTAGAACTAGAATATTAATTCTTCTTCTCTTTCCACTGTTGCTGAAGGTTTCCAGTATCTTCAGATCAACTTGGGACAAGTTTATTGTCCTGTGCACAGGTATGATGAGGTACAGGACAAACTTGTCTGCAATATCGTCATGGGAACACAGATTCTGTGTGTTATGTGTACTACCATGCTTCACACCCTGGTTCAGGGAAACGTTGTCCCGTTTCTATATACATTGTATAATTATATGTGTTATCTGTATGTACATAGTTAAATAACAATAAACTTGACATGACTAATTGATCACATGGGTGCAATTGAGCAGTGTAGGCTTACTGGGCCAGGAAAGTCTGTTACCGTGCTGTATTTCTAAAGAAAATAAAAATTAAAAAAACACAATCAAAGACAAGTCCATTGTAGTTAAAGTGTTTATTTTAATATTGCAGATTTCCAGTATCTGCATACTTTTGACTCTCCCTTTAATGCCTCTCTGCTTTGCTCCTCAAACACTCTGAGCCAGACCTCCATTCGGTGCTGGAACGACGCAACCACTTGACGAATCCAACTGGGCTGTGAGGGATCCATCCTTGTAGTTCATCTCAACTTACTCAGGCACGCTATAGCCACAGGCTGCCATGTTAGCGTAGCGGCTCATATGACAACTATCACAGCCCGGCACTTCAGAGTTTGAAGTTCAATCCCAGTGTCCGCTGTGAGGAGCCTCTGTACAACCTTCCTGTGGAATGCATGGGTTTCCCACAGGAGCTCCGGTTTCCTCCCACAGTCCAAAGACATTCCAGATAGATTAATTGGTCATGGTAAAATTGTCCTGGGAATAGGTTGAAGTTAAATCAGGTTTGTTGGGGGTTGCTGGGCAGTGTGGCTCGAAAGCACGGGAAGGCGTGTTCTACACCGTCTCTCTAGATGAATAAGTAAACCATCATTTGGAAAACATCTTGAAGGAAAATCTGGAGATAACAGCCTGCGTGTGTGGAGATTGGCAGCCCAGTGAGGTATCATTCTGCACCAACGTCGATGAGCACAACTGTGTGTGAGTTGGATTTTTTCCTTAATAATCCGTGAAAATAATTAAAGAATCTGCTTGAAATTACCAACAAAAATGTAAAGTCAGCTGTGTCTTTATTTCACTTTAGAGAAAAAAGAGCATTTTAATTTAAAATTCTAATTAATTTTCTCCCCTTGGTTTAGCATGAAATTAGTCTCAGCAACTGAATCGAATTCTTATAAATGAAGGCAAAGAAAATTCTGGTGGGTGATCAATTTGGTATGGAAATCTGTGATAAGAGTTTTACAACCTCCTGCTGTCAGCTGCGTAGAATCTAAGCAATGCTGGGTTAGGGCTCTAGCACATCACCACTCTCTATCACCCCGCCAACGGTGGCTGTGACTTCAACTATGGACACACCAGATATTCTTCCGATGCTGCAAATCTAGAGTTATAGGCATCTGTTGGGCTCGAGAGACCATGGATTTGTGCCTTGGAAAGTTTCCAGGGCGTAGGCCTGGGCAGGGTTGTATGGGAGACCAGCAGTTGCCCAAGCTGCAAGTCTCCCCTCTCCATGCCACCGATGTTGTCCAAGGGAAGGGCAAGGGCCGATACAGCTTGGCATCGCAGAGCAATGTGTGGTTAAGTGCTTTGCTCAAGGACACACCATGCTGCCTTAGCTGAGGCTCGAACTAGCGACTTTCAGATCACTAGACCAATGCCTTAACCACCTGGCCACGCACCAACAAATTTAGAGTAATGCACACAAAATACTGGAGGATCTCAGCAGGCCAGGCAGCATCTACAGAGAGGCATAAAGAGTTGACGTTTCGGGTAGAACACACACAAAATGCTTGAGGAAATCAGCAGGTCAGGCAACAGCTATGGAAAGGAATAAACAGTCAATGTTTCAACCAAGGCCTTTCATGGGTCCCGAAGAAGGGTCTCAGCCTGAAATGTTGACTGTTTATTCTTTTAACACACACAAAATGCTGGTGGAGCCCAGCAGGCCAGGCAGCATCTATAGGGAGAAGCACTGTCGACGTTTTGGGCAGAGACCCTTTGTTAGGACTAACTGAAAGGAAAGATACTAAGAGATTTGAAAGTAGTGGGGGGAGGGTAAATGCAAAATGATAGGAGAAGACCGGAGGGGGTGGGATGAAGCTAAGAGCTGGAAAGGTGATTGGCAAAATTGATACAGAGCTGGAGAAGGGAAAGGATCATGGGACAGGAGGCCTCAGGGGAAAGAAAGGGTGGGGGGGGGGCACCAGAGGGAAATGGAGAACAGGCAGAGTGATGGGCAGAGAGAGAGAAAAAAAACAAACAACTAAATATGTCAGGGATGGGATAAGAAGGGGAGGAGGGGCATTAACGGAAGTTAGAGAAGTCAATGTTCATGCCATCAGGTTGGAGGTTACCCAGCCGGTATATAAGGTGTTGTTCCTCCAACCTGAGTGTAGATTCATCTTGACAGTAGAGGAGGCCATGGATAGACATATCAGAATGGGAATGGGACATGGAATTAAAATGTGTGGCCACTGGGAGATCCTGCTTTCTCTGGCAGACCGAGCATAGGTGATCAGCAAAACGATCTCCCAATCTACATCGGGTCTCACCAATATATAAAAGGCCACACCGGGAGCACCGGACACAGTATACCACACCAGCCGGCTCACAGGTGAAGTGTCGCCTCACCTGGAAGGACTGTCTGGGGCCCTGAATGGTGGTGAGGGAGGAAGTGTAAGGGCAGGTGTAGCACTTGTTCTGCTTACAAGGATAAGTGCCAGGAGGGAGATCGGTGGGAAGGGATGGGGAGGGGGGAATGAATGGACAAGGGAGTCATGTAGGGAGCGATCCCTGAGGAAAGCAGAAAAGGGGGGGGGGAGGGAAAGATGTGCTTGGTAGTGGGATCCCGTTGGAGGTGGCGGAAGTTACGGAGAATTACACGTTGGACCTGGGGGCTGGTGGGGTGGTAGGTGAGGACAAGGGGAACCCTATCCCGAGTGGGGTGGTGGGCGGATGGGGTGAGGGCAAATGTACGGGAAATGGGAGAGATGCGTTTGAGAGCAGAGTTGATGGTGGAAGAAGGGAAACCCCTTTGTTTAAGAAAGGAAGACATCTCCTTCGTCTTTCGTTTATTCTTTTCCAAGGATGCCGCCTGACCTATTGAGTTCCTCCAGTATCCTGTGTGTGTGTGCAACCGTTAGCTACAGAATTCTTAGCCTCTCATACAGTGGTATGGCAAAGGGTAAATTATCAGATAGAAAGTCAGAGATCCAAGTTTAATTCTCACCACAGGGGCTGTAGTATTTAACTTAATTTATTTATCTGGAACTTGGATCAAGTACAACTAGATTTGGCAACAAAGACTAAAGAAGGTTGAGACTCAAACTACAAAAGGTGAAAGGTGAGATGTTTAAGGGGGATATGAATGGAAACATCTTCACTCAGATGGTGGTGCAAGTGTGGAATGATCTACCAGCAGAAGTGGTGGATGTGGGTTTGATTGTAACATTTAAGAGAAGTTTGGAGAGGTACATGGATGGAAGAGCATAGAGGGCTTTGGTCCTGGTGCATGTAGGCAGACCAAGGCAGAAGATCAGGTTGGCATGGTGGGATTTGGTCCTGGTGCAGGAAGGTCGGGCAATGCAGTAGATCAGGTTGGGATGGTGGGTTTTGGTCCTTGTGCGTTAGGTGGGATGAGACCACAATCAGGTTAGCATGGTGAGCTTTAGTCCTGGTGCAGGTAGGCAGAAGATCAGGTTGGCATGTGCTAGCTGTACTGAAGTGCCTTTATCAAAACCAAGGATGTAACGCTAAGGCTTTATAAGGCATTGGTCAGACCACACATGGAGTATTGTGAGCAGATTTGGGCCCCAAAGGACATGATTTTCTGTGCTACACTGCTTGACAACTCTATGACTCTAAACTATTGGATTTTTATAAAATCCCATCTGGCTTACTATTGTCCTTTGAGTGAGGATATACTGTACATCATCCCTCCCCAAACTGGGCCTATGTGTAAGTGCAGATCCACTCAGCTAGGTAGGTGTTACACACATGGACTTTATTAAAACAGTCAACAGCTCCCTCGTAAGTCCATCAGACATTAGAGCAGAATGAAACCATCTGGCACAACGTATCTACTCCAACATTGATCGGGCTGCTTTATTTTCCCTCAACCCCATTCTCCTGCCTTCTCCCTGTAATCTATGACATCCTGGCTAATCAAGAATCTGTTTTAAATATGTCCAATGACTTGTCCTCCACAGCCTTCGTGATAATGAATTTTACAAATTCACAACTCCTCTGGCTAAGGAAATTTGAGTTAGACAGATCCAAAGGATTAAGGGACATCTGGTGACTTAGTACATTTGATTCAAAATTTGGCTGTAGAAGAAGGTGGTGGTTTGGAGGTGTTACTCCCACAACTCCCAGGACCTGCATACAGTCCCAACCTTTGGTGCTGTCTATGAGGAGTTTGTAGGTTTTCTCTGACTAGTCTGATTTCCTTCCATATAAATTGTCCCCATTGTGTCAATGAGTGGCATAATCTTGGGGAGAGTTGATGCAGATGTTTGGAGAACAAACTGAACTCATGTTCAATTCACCTACATAGGCATGTGATTGGGCTAAATAGACTAGGTGGGGTAAATATCTGTGCCATATCTCCTAGGAAAGATGATTACAACATTGCCCAGAAAGGAGAGTAAAATTATGAACCAAGTCAGCCAACACTGGGTGTGAAGGTTTCAGAGCTCTCCCTTCTAAGTTATAATATTCACTTCAACATTCAATGTGTTGTGCATTCAGAGATGCTCTTCTGCACGCCACTGTTGTAATGCATGGTTATTTGAATTACTGTCAGCTTGAACCAGTCTGACCATTTTCCTCTGACCTCTCTCATTAACAAGGCATTTTCGCCCACAGATCTGCCACCCCACTTGATTATTTTTTTTGTTTTTCGCACCACTCTCTGTGAACTCTAGAGACTACTATGCATGAAAACAGAAGTTTCTGAGATACTCAAACCACCCCATCTGGCACCATCAATCATTCTACAGTCAAAGTCACTTAGATCACATTTCTTCCCCATTGAGATCTTTAGTCTGAACAACAACTGAACCTCTTGACCGTGTCTTCATGCTTTTATGCATTGAGTTGCTGCCACATGATTGGCTAATTAGATATTTGCATTAACAAGCAGGCGTACAGGTGTACCTAATAAATTGGCTGCAGAGCATATATGTCTCTTCAATCGCTAAATTCTATGGATATGAGAATGAATCAGTGATACAAAATGCCATCCTCAAAATAAGAAACAGAGAAAACTGACTTTGTCATCTGAAACCATCATTTTATTGTTGCAGTTCTGACTTTCTTAACATCTTCCAGTTAGTTTATTATATTTATTTCATTGGCTTTCAATTCTAAAATTATTATTGACTGGAGACACAGTCTGAATCACAGTAATGGAAGGAATTGCGGAGAGAATTGAACTCTGCCAGTACCTCAGAGATACATCAGTAATATCTGCATGAGTTGCTATCTCAAGTAGGCAACAATATCATCAAAGATCCCTACCATCTGGGTCATGACATCTTCTTGCAGCTACCATCAGGCACCCGATGTCCCCCACCACCAGGTTCAAGGACTGGCACTTCCCTTCAAACATTCGGTTCTTGAACCAACCAGCACAAGGGATTCCACAAATGGTGCAAATCCTGAGGGACAGGGACAAAATTGGCAGGTCAGGCAGTACCCCCGGAGGGTTATTATTACTGTTGTTTACTTACATTTGTATTTGCACAGTTTGTTGTCTTTTGCACTCTGGTTGAATGCCCAGGTTGCTCCGTCTTTCATTGATTCTGTTATGGTTATTATTTTGTGGATTTATCGAGCATGCCACAGAAGATGAATCTCTGAGTTGTATATGGTGACACTGAAAATAAAATTTACTGTGAACTTAATAAATTATTGAGATTTCAGCCTGGGACCCTAATCATTACAGTATAACAGCAGTGTAACAGGTTCAATCACCTACATAAAATGAACTTCAACTTTGTTTTGTTCTAATTATATTCTTTCTTGCAAAGAATGTGTATAATTTATGTTAAGTTATGCTACTCATGATGCGATGTGCCTGTGGTGCTGCTGCAAGTAACTTTTCTACTGAGTCTCTGCACACGCGGACTTGTGCACTTGACTTTGACTTTTTTTAAACTTTTAATCATTATTTTGAGATACTGCGTGGTAACGGGACCTTCTGGTCAAAATACACCCAGCTGACCAATTAACCTACCAACCCACACAAAGCAGAGGACCGAAAGGAAACCCACTGGTCATAGGGAAGATACACAAACTGCTTCTGGACAGAGGAGGGAACCATCTTAAACTCCTTAAAATTAGACAGCTCCCAGTCAGCTGCTCTTCTGAAATCTGATTTAATACCGTTTTAAGTCTGTTTCAATATTTGCCGAATCCAGGGCACTGAGAGGGTAGAGCTCCTCACTCTCTCTCTCATTCTCTCTCTCTCACACACACTTACAAAATCATACACACACCACACCCACACACACACCCACACTCACTCACACACTCACACTCAGATACACACACTAAGACACACAGACACACATACACTCTCACGCACACACTCAGACACACACAGTCAGATGCACACACACTCATACACACTTACACACACACTCACACACAGACACACACACAAAGACACACAGACACACATACACTCTCACGCACACACTGAGACACACACAGTCAGATGCACACACAACCACACACACACTCATACACACTTACACACACACTCACACACTCACACTCAGACACACACACAGACACACAGACACACATACACTCTCACGCACACACTGAGACACACACAGTCAGATGCACACACAACCACACACACACTCATACACACTTACACACACACTCACACACTCACACTCAGACACACACACAAAGACACACAGACACACATACACTCTCACGCACACACTCAGACACACAGTCAGATGCACACACAACCACACACACACTCACACTCATACACACTTACACACACACACTCACACTCAGACACACACACTCTCTCACTCACTCAGACACACATGCACACATACACACACTCTAAGGATTAAGGATCCTTCACCATTCCCTAACAATCCCTGAGAATTAGCTTCATCTGTGAACCCAACACACATTTTTCCTTTCTGCTTATACCCCACCTGAGCATCTGCACTTCACGTCTCTGCCCTTCACTGACTGAGGGATGGGTAACTATTAGGAATAAGGTACAGAAAACTAGCAGAATAATTGGGTATGGAAAGATTAAATTATTTAAATCATTAAGCAAGGTTCATATATTTACATTGATCACACTTGATAGATCCAGTACAAATCCCTGTTGGCTATGCTAACTAAGTATTGATGGCCTGTTCTCTGGAACAATATTACTAATTCCATCCTGGTTTAAAACCTTCTTCAGCACTCTTATTTCAAGAAATATTTTATACTGAGTGATCCCTATAATATTTTCCATCACATTAGCATAATAACAACTTGCATTTTCCAAAATATCTCTAATCGAATTGAGCTGAGACTGCATTTATTTCACTCTGTAACTTTCCCTTCTCAATCATCAGACGGCAATGAGTTAAGACTGAAATATTAATAGAAAATTTCCAGCAACAGCTGAGGTATGGAGTTGGAGGCATAAATCTGAACTCTGGTTATAAACACAAGAGATTCTGCAGACGCCGGGAATCCAGAGCAACACACACAAAATGCTGAAGAAATTCAGCAGGTCAGGCAGTATCAATGGATTAAAAGAATTGCCGTTTTGGGTTGAGACCCTTCATCGGGACAGTTTATTTATTGTGTGTGTGTGTGTGTGTGTGTGTGTGTGTGTGTGTGTGTGTGTGTGTGTGTGTGTGTGTGTGTGTGTGTGTGTGTGTGTGTGTGTGTGTGTGTGAGTGTGAGTGTGAGTGTGAGTGTGAGTGTGTGTGTGTGTGTGTGTGTGTGTGTGTGTGTGTGTGTGTGTGTGTGTGTAATAGAGTATGTGTGAGAGAGTGTATGTGTGTGTGTCTGCGTGTGAGTAAACATGTACATACATCGTTTCCGGTCTGGCCTTCTCACCTTCCCGTTGCCCTTTCATCCTCAGTGCCTTGCTCCACAACATAGACATCCAGCTGCAAAAATTGGACCCCAAATCTAAAGCCCACATTGACTGATTTACAACTTGTAAAGATCACTCTCCAATTTCTCATACACTGAAGACTTTAATTTACAACATGAAATATAAATCTCGTTCAAAAATAATTTCAGCTGGCATAATTACAAGCACCGCAAAGCAGTTGGCTGTAATTTATCAAAGCAATTGACTAAGGACCCTCTCATCGGCAGTTTTAACAGCAAGCTCCAGGTTCCACATCTCACCAGGACTTCCAAGTATTGACTCAGAATTACACGTCACCAGGTCACTTATTAGGTTCAGAGAGGAAACAGCCACCGTTCAGCCCAACGAGTCGATGCTGGCTTTAATGTTCCTCTGGTCTTCTACCACACTCTCCCAACTCCATGGAGGAGTAATTTCAATGGAGATATGCAAGTTAACTGAGAGTGTTTGGTATCTGGAATGTATTACCAGAGGCTGAGAGGAGATCTGATAGAGGTTTATGAGATTATAAGAGGGATACATAGAGTAGACAGCTGGTATCTTTTTTTCCTGGGATTGAAATGTCTAATACCAGAGGGCATGTATTTAAGGTGAGAGGGGGTAAGAATTTGTGAGGTCCAAGGGCTTTACAGTGAGTGTGTGGGGGGCACCTGGAATGTACTGTCTAGGGTGATGGGAGAGGCAGAAACATCAGGGACTTTTAAGAGATGTGTAGATAAGCACATGCGTGTGAGGAAAATCAAGGGATGTGGACATTGAGCTAGCCAGTTGATTACTAATTTAATTGGTTTTGAACAACATTGTGGACCGAGGGGCCAGTCTTGTTTCTCTATGTTCTAAGTACAATGGAGGTGTTTAGGAGACCTTTGGAAAGGCACGTGAGTACATAAAGAATGGAGGGATACGGACCAAAGACTCTTGCAAATTTCTACAGAGCAACAGTGGAGAGCATTCTTACGTGCTGCACCACAGTTTTGTGTGGAGGCTCCAATGCCCAGGATTGCACGAGACTGTAGAGAGTTGTAAACTCAGCCAGCTCCATCACGTCCACAGCCCACCTCACCATCGAGGACGTCTTCAAGAGAAGGTACCCCTCAAGGAAGGGCATCCATCACTAAGGACCTACACCTCTCAGGAAATGCCCTCTTCTCATTTCTACCGATGCAGAAGCCCGAAGACCCACACACAGTGATTTAGGAACAGTTTCTTCCCCTCTCCTACCTCATTATTCCCTTATTTTGGACTATTCATTTCTTTTTCTAATTCATAGATTTCTTTCTCCTTTTCATCTTGGTCTCCACAATGGGTTGTTAAAACTGCCCAATGCATCACTAGCACCAGCCTACCTGCCATCAGACTGCAAGCTGATAGGGGCATGGATCGAGTCGAAAGCCAGAGGCTTTACCTGGGGCAGAAATAGCTAATACAAGGCACCCTCACTTTAAGGTGATTGGAGCAAATTAACGAGGGAATCAGAGGCATGGTTTTTTTTTAACACCGAGAGTGGTGGGTGTATGCCAGGGGTGGTGGTAGAGGCTGGTAAATTTGGGGCACTTAAGAAATTCTTTACTAGATGGCTATGTAGGAGGGAAGAGTTAGTTGATCCCAGAGTAAGTTAAAAGTTTGGCAACACTGTGGGCCACAGGGTCTGTATCTGCTGTAATGTTCTATGTTCTACCTAATCCCCCCCAGAAAGTGACAAAATGTTCTGGGAGGATCTGGTTAATGCTTCAGATGAGACTGCAGATGCGGAAATATTTATTTATCTATTTACTTAGAGATAAATAACAGACCCTTTCAGTCTAACTAGCTCGTGCCACCCAATTAACCTGCATCCCGTATGTCTTTGGACTGTGGGAGGAAACCAGAGCACCTGGAAGAAAGCCACTCAGTCACAGGGAGAATGTACAAACTCCTCCCAGTCAGCATCGGGAATTGAACTGGAGCAGCTGGCGTTGTAATACTGTTACACTAGCTTCTGCGCTATCATGTGTCATGAAGCGTAGAGGAGGCTTGACACAAAGCAGCGGAGATGGTTTAGCGGTGAGCGACAACTTTAATAATGAACTGCAAAGTAACAACAGGCCACGAGGGGCCACAAAACAAGGGAGAATGGATACCAAACATGACAAGGCAACCAGATAACACAAGGCTAGGAGCAAGTGGAAGAGGCTGGCTGACTTGTGTGAGTGAACAAGGGTTCTTGTTAAAAACTGGGTCTAAGTAGGCTGCAGGTGACGAGTTGGAAATGAGTGGCGATAACTCCTGCTGGTTGGGTGGAGACTGGGAAGTGCCTGCCAGATTAGGTGAGGAGTTAGAAGCAGAAGCACAGGGAGTGGTAAATGCTTAGAATGCACTGGCAGGGGTGGTAGTTGAGGTTGAAATATTAGGAACATTTAGAAGACTTTTATACAGGCACATGCTGAAAGGAAACTAGAGGGTTATGGGCTGTGTAAGAAGGAAGGGTTAGTCGAGACGGAATAGGTTTATATAGATTAACACAAAATCATTAGCCAAAGGACCAGTAAATACAGAAACAAAGAAAACCTACAATACAATACAGGCCTATCAGCCCAAAATGCTGTGCCGAACATGTCCTTACCTTAGAAATTACCAAAGGTTACCCATAACCCTCTATTTTTCTAAGCTCCATGTACCTGTCCAGGAGTCTTTTAAAAGACTCTACTGTATCTGCTTCCACCACCGTCGTCGGCAGCCCATTCTACACACTCGCGTAAAAACTTACCCCTGACGTCTCCTCTGTTTCTGCTTCTAAGGAATCCTTAAAACTGTGCCCTCTCATGCAAGCCATTTCAGTTCTGGGCACTTTTCTGTTCTGTTCTATGTTCACAATTGAATGTAGAGGGTTATTGGCAGTTTAGGAGTGGGTATCTGATTTATCTTGGAGTAGGTTAAAAAGTTGGCACAACATTGTGGGCCGAGGGGTCTTTACTGTGCTGTTCTGCTCCACACTCAGTGGCACTTTATTAGGTACACCTGTACACCTGCTCAGTAATGCAAATATCTAATCAGCCAATCATGCTTCAGCAACTCAATGCGTAAAAGCACGCAGACCTGGTCAAGAGGTTCAGCTGGGGTTCAGACTAAACATCAGAATGGGGAAGAAATGTGATCTAAGTGACTGTGGAGTGATTGTTGGTGCCAGATGGGGTGGTTTGAGTATCTCAGAAACTGCTGCTCTCCTGGGATTTTCACACACAACAGTCTCTAGAGTTTACAGAGAATGGTGCAAGAAATAAGAAAAAAATGCATCCAGTGAGCTTTGTGGGTGAAGCTGCCTTGTGAATGAGAGAGGACAGAGTAGAGTGGCCATACAGGATCAAACTGACAGGAAGGTGACAGTAACTCAAATAACCACACATTACAACAGTGGTGCGCAGAAGAGCATCTCTGAATGTACAAAACATTGAAGCAGATAGGCTACAGCAGCAGAAGGCTATGAACATACACTCAATGGCCACTGGGTGTCTGCCCCAGAGCCTTGGAATAACCTTCCTGTGCGGCTTTGGGATAGAGTTGCTCTTGTCGTGGTTGCTGCCTTTCCTGAACAGAGTCTCAACTTTGCTGTAGAGGGCTGAGGGCAACAGTTACTAGTTACATAAACCTTCAGTCAAAGGATGGATGCAACATTACTAGCTAAACAGGGCTCTCTAATCTGCACACATGGAATAAGTTCACAGTTTTTGTTTAGTATTTACTTATTGATTTAGACATATAGCATTGTAACGAGCCCTTCCAGCCTAACAGGTCAGTGCTGCCCAATTACACCCAAATGGCCAATTAACATAATAACCCATACATCTTTGGAATGTTGGAGGAAACCAGAGCACTCGGCAGAAACCCAGCCAGACATGAGGAGCACATACAGACAGTGCCGGGAATTGAACCAGGGTAACTGATGCTGTAATAGGGTTACGCTAACCACTATACCTATTGGTCTACATCAGCCTTTCTCTACCTTTTTGCCCTGGGTGAACCCTTGGAATAATTTTCAAGTGTCAAGGAGGCCCTGCGTAAGAATTATTATATCTAGAACTCATGGTACATTAGTGTGATCAGTAAGTTGTAGATGTAATAATCCAAAAATAATTGTCAATGCTCTTTTGAGTAGAGAATGAATTTTAGCCAACTTTTCTTGGGAAAAAGAAACACAGTTAAGCTTAGCTTACCTTTCTTGAAATTAATCTCTTTCATTCCCATTCATAAATTTTTAAAACTCATAAGGCAAACTTAATAAATTTCTCAATTCTAAGTTGAACTTAATATAAGCACACAAGGATTTCATCTTCATCTGAAATGAGATGTTTTCTATCCTTGTTCTCGATGCTTGCTAAACAAGAAAAAGCTTGCTCACATAAGTAAGAAGTTGAAAACTGAAGCAAAATGTTTATTGCTTCCTTGTGAATGGCAGGATACTCTTCTTTCACAGATATCCTGAACTTGTCCAGGGGCAGGTCAGTAAATCTCATCTTGAGTGTATGATCAGAGTACAGTCCACAAAGTTCTTCCTATTCTCTCAAGGTCAAGTTCTCATGCTGAGCAGAGGTTTCAGAGAAAGCGTCCCTCACACAGTCATACACTTGAGTTGAAAGGGAGGAAAAATACTTTTCATTTTTGTTCTGCAGTTCTTCCAAGTGGTTTCAATAATACTTGAGGCTTTCTGATATCCTTCCTCACTCTCAAGCCCAAGCAGAAGTGGAAACATTTCAGAATTTTCTTTTCCAACATGACTTTTCCAAAGATACAGTTTCATTTTAAATCCAAGAATCTTGTCACTTGAAGTCAAAACGTTTTCTCCAGGGCCTTGCAGAGACTTGTTGAACTGGATCATATGAAGATAAATATCTGTTAAGTAGGCTAGTTTCTTCAGCCATTCTTCATCTTCAAATCACATCAAAATCTAGACTACTATTTTCTTGGAAGTACTCTGGCAATTCACCTTTCAGCTCAAACACCCGTATGACAACTCTCCCACTGCTAAGCCGCCGGATTTCTGAATGTAGCAGGAGATTGGTGTACTCTTTGTCTAGGATTTCACAGTTTATTAAACATTCTCCAGTGAAGTGATCTTAAAGCTGCTTAATAACTTGCTTCCTGAGACTTTTTACTGACTGTGACTTCATTTTCAAAAGCTTTAATCTGTTTGTTTTGAGTTTCCAACGGTCATTGAAAATAATCAGCACTTTTACACGTCACATTGCTGTGATTTGTAGTTGTGTCATTTCAATGTTACTGGAGCCCTTGCTACATCTGTAAGTTGCTTTCCACAGACTAGGCACAATGGAATAGGACAACTTGGATCACCAGTCCTTGTAAAACCCATTGATAAGTAGTTTTCTTTCGAAAGACAATCTTCTTCTGTGTCCATTGTTGCACTAGTGCAGTGAAATGACTCAGAGGTTTGTAATTCTTCATCGTTAAACTTACCCGAATATTCGTATGCCTAGACCTAGAATCCTCCTCTTCCATCTCACACCTCCTCCTCAAAAATCACTGCACTGGTCCATCTTTAGAATGAAAATTTCCCTCCAATGTTCTACAACTTTGTTTACTCCCATGTCAGTCGGCGTCTTGTAAGGAACAGTTGGGGGAAGCAATTCGAGAGGAAGAAGCTGATATCACAGCCAAGTTGAGCAAGTCAATTCAATGGTTGGAAAACACAATTCACACTCCTCATCAGCCTACCATCCTCCCCTCCATGTAATACAGCACTCACCAATTATCACCCTACTGGCCTCCCCTCCGTGTAATACATCACTCACCAATTATCACCCCACCGTCCTCCCCATCGTGTAATACAGCACTCACCAATTATCACCCCACCGTCCTCCCCATTGTGTAATACAGCACTCACCAATTATCACCCCACCGTCCTCCCCATTGTGTAATACAGCACTCACCAATTATCACCCTACTGGCCTCCCCATCATGTAATACATCACTCACCAATTATCACCCCACCGTCCTCCCCATTGTGTAATACAGCACTCACCAATTATCACCCTACTGGCCTCCCCATCATGTAATACATCACTCACCAATTATCACCCCACCGTCCTCCCCATTGTGTAATACATCACTCACCAATTATCACCCCACCGTCCTCCCCATCGTGTAATACAGCACTCACCAATTATCACCCCACCGTCCTCCCCATTGTGTAATACATCACTCACCAATTATCACCCCACCGTCCTCCCCATTGTGTAATACAGCACTCACCAATTATCACCCCACCGTCCTCCCCATTGTGTAATACAGCACTCACCAATTATCACCCCACCGTCCTCCCCATCGTGTAATACAGCACTCACCAATTATCACCCTACCGTCCTTGAAAGGAAGAAGCTGATATCACAGCCAAGTTGAGCAAGTCAATTCAATGCTTGGAAAACATACTTCACACTCCTTATCAGCCTACCATCCTCCCCTCCATGTAATACAGCACTCACCAATTATCACCCCACTGTCCTCCCCATCCTGTAATACAGCACTCACCAATTATCACCCCACCGTCCTCCCCACCGTGTAATACATCACTCACCAATTATCACCCCACCGTCCTCCCCATCCTGTAATACAGCACTCACCAATTATCACCCCACCGTCCTCCCCATTGTGTAATACATCACTCACCAATTATCACCCCACCGTCCTCCCCATTGTGTAATACAGCACTCACCAATTATCACCCCACCGTCCTCCCCATTGTGTAATACAGCACTCACCAATTATCACCCCACCGTCCTCCCCATCGTGTAATACAGCACTCACCAATTATCACCCTACCGTCCTTGAAAGGAAGAAGCTGATATCACAGCCAAGTTGAGCAAGTCAATTCAATGCTTGGAAAACATACTTCACACTCCTTATCAGCCTACCATCCTCCCCTCCATGTAATACAGCACTCACCAATTATCACCCCACCGTCCTCCCCATCGTGTAATACAGCACTCACCAATTATCACCCTACCGTCCTCCCTATCATGTAATACATCACTCACCAATTATCACCCCACCGTCCTCCCCATCGTGTAATACAGCACTCACCAATTATCACCCCACCATCCTCCCCATCGTGTAATACAGCACTCACCAATTATCACCCCACCGTCCTCCCCACCGTGTAATACAGCACTCACCAATTATCACCCCACCGTCCTCCCCATCGTGTAATACAGCACTCACCAATTATCACCCCACTGTCCTCCCCATTGTGTAATACAGCACTCACCAATTATCACCCTACCGTCCTCCCCATCGTGTAATACATCACTCACCAATTATCACCCCACCGTCCTCCCCATCGTGTAATACATCACTCACCAATTATCACCCCACCATCCTCCCCATCGTGTAATACAGCACTCACCAATTATCACCCTACCATCCTCCCCATTGTGTAATACATCACTCACCAATTATCACCCTACCATCCTCCCCATTGTGTAATACAGCACTCACCAATTATCACCCCACCGTCCTCCCCATCGTGTAATATAGCACTCACCAATTATCACCACACCGTCCTCCCCATCGTGTAATACAACACTCACCAATTATCACCCTACCATCCTCCCCATTGTGTAAAACAGCACTCATCACTCATCAATTATCAATTATATTGCATAAAAACTGAGAAGAAACTCAGTCCTACTGCGTACGGCCATATGGACTGAGAGACCTCTAAGAAGGTTGCTAACGGGGCTGCTCCGTCACTGTGTGTGCCAGCATCATGCATCCTATGAAATTCAATAAATTTTTTTTGGTTTTTTTTAAATAGCAATCTCTCACAGACCCCTGCAGACTTCTCATGGAACCCCAGTTAAGAAACTCTGGTCTATATGATCAGTTTGAGTAAGATCTAGATTGTGGACGGGCACTCAGTGGCCACCTGTACATCTGCTGGTTCATGCAAATATTTAATCAGCCAATTATCGGATAGCAACTCAATACATAAAAGTATGCAAACATGATCAAGAGGTTCAGTTGCTGTTCAGACCAAATACTAGAATGGGGAAGAAATGTGATGAAATGACTTTGACAATGAAATGATTGTTGGTGCCAGGTGGGGTGGCTTGAGTATCTCAGAGATTGCTGATCTCTTTGGATTTTGACACACAACAGTTTACAGAGAATGGTGTGAAAAACAAAAACAAACAGTGGATGGCATTTCTGTGGGTAAAAATGCCTTGTTAATGTGAGAGATCAGAGGAGAATGGCCAGACTGGTTTAAACTGACAGGAAGGTGACAGCGACTCAAAAAACCAGACATTACAACAGTGGTGTGCAGAAGAGCATCTCTGAACACACAACAAGTGTGTTCTAGACGTGGATGGGCTACAGCAGCAGAAGATCAGGAACATTCACTCAGTGGCCACTTTATTAGGTACAGAATGAAGTGGCCACTGAGTGTATAATAACTTGTGGAACAGGCTTGACGCCTCATCCAAAGAGTGACAGAAGTACACTGAATCGATGTGAGCCTTGATAACCTGTGTAAAGGGGCTGAGGTATAATCTCTGGTTAACTGGACAATGACAAATGATATGCAGGAGAGAAGGTGGGGGGGGGGGGGGGCAGGGAACAGACATTTCTCCTGATCCCCATTTTCATTGAATTAATTAAAAAGCACTCTGATGTGTTTTCTAACGAGATGAGTTAGGGAGATCGAAGAGTTAATTTAAACAACTGAACTTATTGTTCCATAAGGGGCAAAAGTTTAGGGGTAACACGAGGGGGAGCTTCTTTACTCAGAGGGTGGTAGCTGTGTGGAGCGAGCTTCCAGTAGAAGTGGTAGAGGCAGGTTCGATCTTGTCATTTAAAAAAAAAATTGGGTAGGTATATGGACAGGAAAGGAATGGAGGGTTATGGGCTGAGTGCAGGTAGGTGGGACTAGGTGAGAGTAAGCGTTCGGCACGGACTAGAAGTTCTGAGATGGCCTGTTTCCATGCTGTAATTGTTATATGGTTATATGGTTAACTCAAGATCGCTGCTTGTCCCTTGTCTCTGACCTTTCAACCCCTGGCTCGGGTATTGAACAGCAGCATGTCAAACCAGATGAACCGAGCCGTTACTTAGAATGCTCTTACAGAGAGAGTGCTTGCTGATCAATTTGGGAATTTTAAGTGGGTCGGACGAGAGGGAAAAAAACCCTTTTTTTCAATTTTTAAACGCTGAAGTCCAGAACCGCTGAGAGGAGTTATACATTTATTTATTTATTTATGGGGATCCAGTGAGGAATAGTCCAGAGCCGCTGAGAGAATTTACACATTTATTTATTTATTTATGGGGATCCAGTGCGGAATAGTCCAGAACCACTGAGAGAATTTACACATTTATTTATTTATGGGGATGCAGTGCGGAATAGTCCAGAACCGCTGAGAGAATCTACACACCTATTTATTTATTTATTTATTGGGGATCCAGTGCGGAATAGTCCAGAACCGCAGAGAGAATTTACACCTTTATTTATTTATTTATTTATGGGGATCCAGTGCGGAAAAGTCCAGAACCGCTGAGAGAATCTACACATTTATTTATGGGGGTCCAGTGCGGAATAGTCCAGAACCGCTGAGAGAATCTACACATTTATTTATGGGGATCCAGTGCGGAATAGTCCAGAGCCACTGAGAGAATCTACACATTTATTTATTTATTTATGGGGATCCAATGCGGAATAGTCCAGAACCACTGAGAGAATCTACACATTTATTTATGGGGATCCAATGCGGAATAGTCCAGAACCACTGAGAGAATTTACACATTTATTTATTTATTAATGGGGATCCAGTGCAGAATAGGCCTTTCTGGCCCTTTGAGATGCGCCACCGCCAACTCCTGATTTAACCCTACCTTAACCACAGGACAACTTACAATGACCATTTAACCTACTAACTGGTACGACTCAGGACTGTGGGAGGAGCTGGAATAAAACAGTAGAAAACCAATGCATTTCAAGAGTAGGGTGTACAGACTCCTTACCGAGGATGGTGGGATTGAACTCCAAACTCTGATGCCCCGAGCAGTAATAACATTGCTACTGGGGTGCCCTCTATTCTCATTCTGCTCCCTGCCTTCCTTCCTAACACCCTTCCTCTTTCCTTCCCACTTCCTCTCTCTTGTTTTATTGCTCAATATATACAGCACTTTTTATTTTATTTAGCAAAACAGCACAGAATAGTACCTTCCGGCCTAGCACACCAGGCCAACCATCAGCCCTTCCATTTGCTGTTGAGAGCTGCTGAGTGTCATCATCGACTCATGACTCATACACTATCATCGACCTATGGATAGTGTAGTTGTCCGTAGGGTCGTGTAGTTGTCCATAGGATAGTGTAGTTGTCCATAGGGTTTTTCTGGCAAGATACAGAAGTAGACTGTCAGGCTTTTCTTCCACGTAGTTACTGTCTGCTGCCCAGGATGGACTTGGCCAGATTCGAACTCAGGACCATCCACCTCCAAGTCCAGTGTTGATGCCACTACACCGCTGACCAGCCCAATTTATAGATACAGCGTGGGCCCTTCTGCCCTTTGAGCCGCAAAGTATAATTTACAAAGACCTATTCACCTACTAACCAATATGTCTTTGGAATGTGGGAGGGAACTCAAGCACCCACATGGTCTTGGGGAGAGCATACAAACTCCTTACAGGTGGCATTAGAATTGAGCTCTGAACTCCAACACCCAAAGTTGTTATAGCGTTACATTAACCGCTACGCCACAGCGGCGGTAGTGCATCTTTGTCTCTGGACAAGATCAGGCTGGACAACACATGGTCCAAGTATGACATAAGAGATTCAGCAGGTGCTGGAAATCCAGAACCACACAATCAAAATGCTGGAGGAACTCAGCAGGTCAGGCAGTATCTATAGAAAGGGCTAGATAGCTGATACTTTAAGCTGAGATCCTTCATCAGTCACTGAAAGTAAGCATGCAGGTACAGCAGGCAGTGAAGAAAGCTAATGACATGTTGGCCTTCATAACAAGGGGAGTTGAGTATAGGAGCAAAGAGGTCCTTCTGCAGTTGTACAGGGCCCTGGTGAGCCCACACCTGGAGTATTGTGTGCAGTTTTGGTCTCCAAATTTGAGGAAGGACATTCTTGCTATTGAGGGAGTGCAGCGTAGGTTCTAAAGGTTAATTCCCAGGATGGCGGGACTGTCATATGTTGAAAGATTGGAGCGACTGGGCTTGTATACACTGGAATTTAGAAGGATGAGAGGGGATCTGATTGAAACATATAAGATTATTAAGGGATTGGACACACTAGAGGCAGGAAAAATGTTCCCGATGTTGGGGGAGTCCAGAACCAGAGGCCACAGTTTAAGAATAAGGGGTAGGCCATCTAGAACGGAGTTGAGGAAAAACTTTTTCACCCAGAGAGTTGTGGATCTATGGAATGCTCTGCCTCAGTAGGCAGTGGAGGCCAATTCTCTGGATGCTTTCAAGAAATAGTTAGATAAAGCTCTTAAAGATAGTGGAGTCAAGGGGTATGGGGAGAAGGCAGGATTGAGGTACTGATTGTGGATGATCAGCATTAATCACTTTGAATGGCGGTGCTGGCTCAGAGGGCCGAATGGCCTACTCCTGCACCTATTGTCTATTGTCTATTTATCAGGACTTGAGTTCAGCACTGCTCTCTCCGATTTGGTCCAAGTATGAGCTGCAACTGAGATGCATAGCATAAATGCATCACTTGTGCGATATACACATGGACAACAGATAAGGAAAGGGTTAGGATGATAAGTTGACAGAGACAGTGTGCAGGCATTGTGCAGTCACCCAGGCTGAAGCTCAGTGACAGGGGAGCTGTTCTCCTTCTGCACATGTCAAAACTGTTAGGAAGGCGAGCTGGGCTGAGAAGTGGCAGATGGAGTTTAACCCAGAAAAGAATGAAGTGATATTCTTTGGAAGGTCAAACTGGAGGCAGAGTACAGGGTGAATGGTAGGATTCGTAGAGGTGTGGAGGAACAGAGGGATCTTGAGAACAATGTCCATAAATCTCTTCAAGTTGCTGCACAAGTTGATGAGGAGGTTAAAAAAAGGCATATGGAGTGCTGGCCTTCATTCGTCAGGAGACTGAGTTAAAGATTGTTTGTTTCTTCAGATTCCAGCATGTTGTGCCTCAAAGAGACGGATCTAATCACGATCACACCTTCCATGACGTCAGAACATCTCAAAGGATTTAACTTCTCCTGAAGATCTTTTAAAGGGTGGTTTTCTTAATAGCAGAAATAAATGAACAGCTGCACGCCCCACAGAAGTTAACTTGGATTAGCAGAGTGCGTTGCTGAAATGTGATAAATGTAACTCTGTTTTCGCCTTTGCAGGCCTACCATGTGCAGTCAGTATTATCTCTTCTTGCAGTGGAGCAGCCCACAGCTTCTCTTCATGGTAACTGCAGTCGGATCCTCAGCAACCCTTTGGGAGGAGGAGGAGGGTCCTTGGTTTGACGAACCCTCCCGATGAAAGCAGCTCTTGCTGAAAACAGTAGCCTAGAGCACCTACTTAAGCTCCCCGATCGTGACTCCCTACAATTCCGTGCTCTACCCTCTGCCCACTCATCCACAGTTCACACCAAGGAGCTCTTGCTGAGATCTGGAATGGATGCCCCAGGGTTAAGCAGGTCAGCTTCCTCAAAGCCCCAGGCTTGCTGACGTTTGAAAGCTCTGACCAACATAATTGGACAAGTTGAGCTGTGATGTCTCGGGTCATTATTTTTCACTCCACCACAAAACAAGGTGAGAAAGGTCACAGAGGATCAGCAAGTGCGTGGAACCATATTTATCCTCAGAATCTCCAAGCTGTGTAGCCTGCAGTCACATACAGTAAAATAGGATATGTTGCCTGTCCAGACAGGAAAATCACAATGACTGTGTAAAATATTTATCATCCATTGAGTTTAACGCAAGGGCATTTTTATTTCCATAGAATAAAATCTCAATGTTTCCCTCAATGAGCAAGGGTTGAAGATAAGATTCTGGATTTTGACTTCTTTCCCATTCCATTCCAGTCCTGATGAAAGACCATATCCCAAAATACCGACTCGTCGCTCCCCCTCCAGAGATGCTGCCTGACCTGCTGAGCTCCTCCGGCACTTTGTGCCTATGTTACTGAAGATAGCAGTCACCACACAACGAACTCTGTCAACTGAAAGAGGATCCTGACTAACAGGTGTCTAGACCATGTGACAAGACTTGCCAATTCAGTCACAAGGAGAAAGAACTCAATAGGTCAGGCAACATCTGACCAGGGAAATGGCCAGTCAGTGCTCTGAGTCGAGCCATTTCATTTGGAATAAAATGGTTCAGCACTAAGGAATGTAGATGAACAGAGAGATCTAGGTATACAAGTCCATTGTTTCCTGGAAGTGTAACATACATAGGTCAGTATGGTGGTGATGAAGACATTCAGCATATTTGCCTTCATAGATCCAGGTACTGGAATGTACACTCGGTGGCCACTTTATTAGGTACACCTGCTCTTTAATGCAAATATCTAATCAGCCAATCATGTGGCAGCAACTCAATGCATTAAAGCATGCAGACATGGTCAAGAGGTTCAGTTGTTTTTCAGACCAGACATCAGCATGGGGAAGAAATGTGATCTAAGTGACCTTGACCACAGAAGATCGTTGGTGCCAGATGGGTTGAATATCTCAGAAACTGCTGACATCCTGGGTTTTCATGAACAACAGTCTCCAGAGTTTGCAGAGAATGGTGTGAAAAGCAAAAAAAAAACATCCAGTGAGCAGCTGTTCTGTGGGTGGAAATACCCTTTTAATGAGGGGGGTCAGAGGACTGGCTCAAGCTGACAGGAAGATGTCAGTAACTCAGATAACCACGTGTTACAACAGAGGTGTGCAGAACAACATCTCTGAATGCACAACACATTGAACATTGAAATGGATGGGCTACAAATAACATGGACACCTCCTGCACCTAATAACATGGACACCTCCTGCATCCAATGACGTGGACACCTCCTGCACCCAATGACGTGGACACGTCCTGCACCCAATGACGTGGACACCTCCTGTATTCAATGACGTGGACACGTCCTGTATCCAATAACCTGGACACGTCCTGTATCCAATAACCTGGACACTTCCTGTATCCAATAATGTGGACACTTCCTGTATCCAATAACGTGGACACGTCCTGTATCCAATAACGTGGACACCTCCTGTATCCAATAACGTGGACACTTCCTGTATCCAATAATGTGGACACTTCCTGTATCCAATAACGTGGACACCTCCTGCACCCAATGACGTGGACACCTCCTGATCCAATGAAGTGGACCCCTCCTGCACCTAATAACGTGGACACGTTCTGTATCCAATAACGTGGACACTTCCTGTATCCAATAACGTGGCCCCTGAGTGTAAGTTAGAACAATATGTTGTAACTTTACAAAGCACGAGTTAGATTTGATTTGCTCAGTGCTACAGAAAGCCAGATGCCTTTGAATCCAAATCAGAATCAGGTTTAATATCACCGGCAAATGATGTGACATTTGTTAACTTTACCGCAACAGTTCAATGAAATACATGATAAATAGAAAAACTGAGTTCCATTAAGTATATACATGTCCATTAAATAGTTAAGTTAAAATAAATAGTGCAACAGAGCAGAAGTAAAAAAGTAGTGAGGTAGTGTTCATCTGTTCAATGTCCATTCAGAAGTCCGTTGGCAGAGGGGAAGAAGCTGTTGCTGAATCGCTGAATGTGTGCCTTCAGGTTTCCGTTCCTCCTTCCTGATGGTAACAGTGTGAAGAGGGCATGTTCTGGGTGATGGAGATCCTTAATGATGGACGCCACCTTGCTAAGCCATCACTCCTTGAAGTTTGCCTTGAATAATATGAGGCTGGTACACATGATAGAGTTGACTAATTTTACAAGTTTCTACAACTTGTTTCAGTCTTGTGCAGTAGCCACCCCCTCCCCACCACCAGTTGGCGATGCAGCCAGTCAAAATCATCTCCACAGTACATTTGTAGAAGTTTTCAAGTGTTTTAGTTGACAAACCAAATCTCCTCAAACTCCTAATGAAATACAGCCACCGTCTTGCCTTCTTTATAGCTGCATCCAGGTTAGGTCCTCAGACATCTTTCAATAGTTCAAAATTTAAAACATATATCTGTCTTTCTCTTTGTTCTACAGAAGGGATTCACCTCATATCTTATTAATTGTATTTCATTTGTCCCATCTTTATTTATTCACTCAACCATTGGAAGCTCTACTTTCTCCTCACAGCCCACTCTGCCAGACACCTCTGTATCCTTGACAAACTATGTTATGTGGCCCTGGATTACAGAGATTTTTGTCAATATAAGCCATCAAAAACCAAATGTAATACTGAACGTGATATATATCAGAAAAGCAGAGGTCTGTGTAACATGGGAGATATTAACCCACAGATTGATTGTTTAAGAAGCAAGGTGAACTCATGGACTGTGTATAGAATATTTTCCTAGATAAATATGGTGAAGAATCCGAGAGAGAATTGACTATTTTGGGTCTTGTTTATGCACTGAGGAAGGATTGATTGATGATTGTGTCAAATTTTACGTTAAGTTTGAAAATGATGATATTCGGGTCTTACATCTAAACAAAAGGTTTTTCCTGTGCCTAATGAAGTGACCACTGAGTGTGCGTTCATGGTCTTCTGCTGCTGTAGCCCATCCACTTCAAGTTCAACGTGTTGTGCATTCAAAGATGCTCTTCTGCACACCACTGTTGTAATGCATGGATATGTGAGTTACTGTCAGCTTCCTGCTAGCTTGAACCAGTCTGGAAATTTCTTCCAGCATCTCTCATTATCAAGGCATTTTCACCCACAGAATTGCCACTCACTGGATGTTTTTTTTTGTTTTTTGCTCTGTTCTCTGTAAATTCTAGAGACTGTTGTACGTGAAAATCCCAGGAGATCAGCAATTTCTGAAATACTCAAGCAACCCTGTCTGGCACCCACAATCATTCCACGGTCAAAGTCACTTTGATCACATTTCTCCCCCATTCTGCTGTTTGGTCTGAACAGCAACTGCACCTTTTGACCTTGTCTGCATGCTTTTACGCATTGAGCTGCTGACTGGCTGATTAGATATTTGCATGAACGAGCGAGCAGGTGTACAGGTGCACCTAATACAGTGGCCACTGATTGCACGATTGTATTAGAGGAGAGGTTGCTGTCGCTGATTGCAGAAAACATTAAAAGTTATGATGCTTTGCATTTAAACAAATAATGCATACATTGCAGGAGAAATATATTTCTAAAGCGCTCAACAACCTGAAAGAAAAAGTGACTTACCCATTGCTGACAAGAGAAATTACAGGTGATATTAAATCCAAGTAAGAAGTTTATCAAGTTGCCAAGAATAGCTGTCAGCTTTAGAACTCAACAAAAGAGGGGCCAAGAACTGTTTTATTATTATTATTATTATTATTATTACTATTATATTATTAGTCCTATTTGAGACATAAAATTAGGTTGGCAAAACTTTAATTGTTATGTGAAAATCAAAGCACTGGCAATGGCAAATGTAAGTCTCTTACGTTACAGGTCAATTGGATTATTATTGTCACAGGTACCCAGGTGGAGATATGTCTAGGGTGCTAGGATGAAGTTACCAAAGGACGTGTAAAGTGTTCCTTCCCTCTGCTAGCCTGCAGGTCATACTTGGAGAAGGGGTACACCTACTTAGCAACCCCCTCCCCGCACACCCATCAAGGTCACAAGCCATGGGACCAGGTGATGCATATCACAAGTCGTGGCTGTGCAAACACTAACACCAAGCAATCTCTGAGAATGGTTTGCGGTCACATGCCTTGTAAGGACACTGCCCAGAAGAAGGCAATTGCAAACCACTTCTATGGCAAACTTTGCCAAAAACAATCATGGTCGTGGAAACGTCTTTGATCATCATCTGTCATACGACAGGGAACATAATGAACGAATGAACCCAGATACAGTGAAAAATGTTACTTTTCCTGCTGTCTATGCACGCTGACAACCAACACTGGTGCAACTCAGGGACGTGTGCTTCGGCCACTGCTCTACTCTCCACACCATGACTGCATGGCTCAGCACAGCTCAAATGTCAACTACAGCTTCGCTGATGATACAACCGTCATTAACAGAATCTCAGATGGTGATGAGAAGGCGTACAGGAGCGAGATATACCACTAGTTGAGTGGTGTCGCAGCAACAACCTGGCACTCAATGTCAGCAAGACCAAAAAGGTAATTGTGAACTTCAAAAAGGTAAGACAAAGGACACAGACCAGTCCTTATAGAGGGATCAGAAGTGGAAGGGGTGAGCAATTTCCTAAGTGTCAATATCTCTGAGAATGTAACCTAGACCCGACATTTCGGTGCAGCTATAATGAAGTCTATCTTTCATTAGGAGTTTGAAGAGATTTGGTATGTCGCCTAAAACACTCACAAATTTCTGCAGATGCACTGTGGAGAGCAGTCTCATTGGTTGCATCTCTGGGGAATTGCCGTACAGGATCAAAGTAAGCTGCAAAAAAGTTGTAATATTAGTCAGCTCCATCATGGATACAAGCCTCCATAGTATCCAAGACATATTCAAGCAGCAGTACCTCAGAAATGCAGCATCCGTCATTAAGGATACCCCCCCCCCCCCCACCCCTCTATCCAGGACATGCCTTGCTACCAACAGGGGCCTGAAGACACACACTCAGTGATTCAGGAACAGCTTCTTCCCCGCTGCCATCCAATTTTTAAATGGACATTGAACCCATGAGCACTACCTCACTACTCTTTTTAATGTATATTTTTGCACTTCTTATATACTTTAACTATTTAATATACATTTATATACTTACTGTAGTTCACTGTGTTTGTTTCTCGATTATCATGTATAGCATAGTACTGCTGCCACAAAGACAACGAATCCCATGACACGAGCTGCTGGTATTAAAGCTGATTCTGATCACTTCATCACATCAGATCACGGAGGCTGTACAAAGAAAGGGCAATGTCAGAATGCAGGGTACGGTGTTGCAGTTACGGGAGCTTGCGGCACAGGCAGACCGCAAGGTGCAAGGCCGCAATGAAGTAGGTTGTGAGGTTAGAAGTCCATCTTCTTCAACAAAGGAGCAGAGTAGAAGCCGTTCCTGAGCCTGGTGGGATGTGCTTCCATACTTTTGTATCTTCTGCCTGAGGGGAGAGAAGGTTTAGGGTTGGGTGGGGTCTTTGATTGTTGGCGGGTTTTCCAATGCAACAAGAGTGTAGACAGTCCATGGAGGGGTGGCTAGTTTTTGTCATGTGCTGGGGCGTGTCCATCTGTGTAGGGAGGGAAAGGAGTGGTTATAAACACAAGGAAAATCCAGAGTAACACACACAAAATACTGGAGGAACTCAAAAGGTCAGGCAGCATCCATGGAGAGGAATAAATAGTCAGCACTTTGGTCTGAGAGCCTTCATCAGGACTGGAAGTGAAGGGGATGAGAAACCAGGTTAAGAAGTTGGAGGAGGGGAAGGACAAAAGCTGACAGGTGACAGGTGAGATGGAAGATGGGTGACTGGGGAAGGGAGAGGGTGAAGACAGAAATTTGGGAGGGGATTGATAGAAGAGGTAAAGGGCTGGATAATAAGGAATCTGATAGGAGAGGGAGTGGGCCATGGAACAAAGGGAAGGAGGAGGAGGACCAGAGGGAGGTGATGGCCATGTGAAGAGAAAAGAGAATGGTGAATGGGAAAAGACAGAAAGAGGAGGGGGGGAAATTAACAGAAGTTATTGATGTTCATGCCGTCGGGCTGGAGGAATATGGGATGTTGTAGTGGGAAGTGAGGACCTGAACTATAAATTACTTTGTCTCTGTCTTCATGGAGGAGGACACACTCTGTCTTTTAGGGAATTGAGCCCTGGCAAGAGTGAGGAAGCCAGTATTGGTGAAGATGTTGCACTGAAATGCTGGTGTATTCAAAATCTGATCAATCCCAAGAAGTGAAATGCAATGTCCCAGAGTTCTAAAGGAGATGGCTTCAGAGACAATGCTCTCGGTTTCACCCATGTTCTAAATATTGGCAATTCCTTCCTGTGGATGACCCTCCCACATGAGAAAAAGGGAGAGAGAAAACATCAGTAGTAAAGAAAATGCTAGAATCTATAATGAAGGATGTAATAACAGAACAGCTTGAAAAGAATAATAGCATTGAGGAGAATTAGTACAGATTTATGAACAGTAAATTGCGTTGGGCTAATCCACTCAAGTTCAATTGGGATGTAGCTGGTAGAATAGATAAGGGGAATCCAGTGGATATGGGTATTTGGATTTTCAGAGGCTTTAGTTAAAGTCCCTCACAGGAGGTTCTCAACACGTTAGAGTACGTGGAACCTGAGTTTATGTACTGATATGAATTGAGAACTTGTCAGAGTCAAAGAGTGGGACAGTTATGGGAGAAGGTAGGAGAAAGAAGATTCCTCAAAAAGGCAACACTCATCATCTAGGACATGCCCTCTTCTCATTGTAACATCAAGGATGAGGTACAGGAATCTGAAGACACACACTCCACATCTTAGAGACGCTTCTTCCCCTCCGCCATCAGGTTTCTGAATGGGCACTGAACCCATGAACGCTTCCTTGCAATTTTGGCTCTCTTTTGCACTACTTATTTAATTTATTATATCTTTATATATGACACAAGTACACATACATTTCTTATCACAATTTATAGTTATGAATTGTAC